>NW_024573038.1:12400000-13000000 GCF_018153835.1 Drosophila eugracilis
GTAAGGAGGCGTAGGAAGGACGAAGGACGTAGAGAAGCCCTCCTCAGAGTTGGAAAATCTGGTGGGTGTATAGAAGAGAGGACATACTAGTAAGGGTATCTGGCACTGCACTGGCACTCATGACAAGGCACATGCAACAGGGAACTGCCACTCACACACAGACAGACAGACAGACACACCCCGCAGACAGATACACGCGCACGCACACCACGACAATGGCATAATATATTGGTGTCTAAAGCAGACACGACGAAATGGCCGACTTGAGAAGATGGAAGAAGCGAGAGGCGAGCTAACTTGGCAGCACTTTCCCGATGCACTACACTGAGATTAAGCCGCAGTAAAAGCTTAGATTGAGTATTTGATAACCTAAACAATTTTCTCTCACTGTATGCAGTTAGCAGTTCGAGTTACACTTACCATACGTGTTACTGTTTAGGGAGGTGGGGGGTGAGCTTTGTGTGTAATGGGGAAATGCGAGATGGTAGGGCGGGCAGTGTTAGCTGCCCCCGTTAGTTGCTAGTTGCATGTTGAAATGTCGTCTGTCAGACATGATGAAAATAATGGAGCAGAAAATGTCACTGGCTATGCTAAGGACACATGTGATATGCATGTGTGAGTGTGTGCAGGGACCACACCCTGCATCAAACACCCACTAACCACCCACTCACCATACAGCCTCACCATATCTGTGACCATGTCCAATCCACCCATTTACCAAACAGCACCACCACCACCACAACCACCCACTAAACCACCCAACCATCACCTTCCTTTAGCAAAACGTCAAGGCTGGCCCGTTGCTTTTGGCATGATGATTTAGTAAGGCTGACATTCCAGCGCGTTTCGGTAGCTCTCATTAACGTCTCCCGCGCTCTCCGGCACGCAAATGCAATTACGGATACCGCACCATCTACCGAAAATGCCCAACCATACCGCCCACTTGACACCACCTAAGAAAAGAAAAAGAAAAAATATATATTCAACGTTCATCAACAATTTGTCAGCGAATGGCAACAGAAAAGAAACATTTTCTTGTATTGTAAGTCGAAGCAATTTGCATAACGTTTAACGGTCTACGGAAAAATAACAAAATATGCCAAGCCAGTAATTAAATTCAAATCAGTTTTGTGCTCTCCTGTAACGGTATTTCCACCGGTATACACCCACATACAGCGGTTCTTAGGAGGAGGAGGAGGAGGAGTGTCTTTAAGGGTGGTGGAAAAACTGCTGCGTTGGCCAAATGATTGAAAAATTTATGGGATGCAGCCTGGCAAGTGACATTTATATTAATTTATTGACACTGCGTGACTTCGGTTTGGCCAAGGACACACACATGTCAACGGATATTGAATATTAAGCTGATAAAATAACCCCTCACCGAGGCTTACATAAAGAAAAAATATCAGTTAAGTTAGTAATTAACTTAGTACATGTTAATATTGTTACCTTCAAAATTTATATTACTTTTTAATAATATTTGCCCCCTAAAAGTTGGCTACATTTTATTAATTTCTGATATAAAACATAATCCTTAAGCTTCATTTTTTTTAATATATTTTCCTTTGTGTAAGCACACAAACTAGATCCTTGAAAGGTTATTGCCTCCCTCCAGGAGGATTGTAAATTAAACAGGAAAAAAAAGGGGTCGCCAAACCTTGGCCAAAACGACTACCATAGCACGTGCCATAATCATTAACAAAAACTTGTCAAATGCAATAAATCTTTATGCATTTTTTTTTTTTGGCTTTGTGTATGCTTCCAACTTAAGTTGACCTCTATAAAAAAGCGAGAGGATAGGGCGGACCAAAACCAAGGCAAACCTAAGCTGAGCTGACGTTGGCCATTAATAAACCGCGCACATGTAGGAAATAATTAAAATTATACCAGCCCCCTTAACCAACCCGGCAGACGACGCACAAACAAACATTTTATAAATCATAAAAAATTATGTATTATATGCGTGTGCCCTGGGGGGGGGAGGGAACTCAAAAGGGGTTACCCGAACAATGGAGGGAAGAAGAAGGAAAAATTCCAAGAGCAAAGAAGGCTCGTTTCATGCATGAGAATAATTAAGCTATAAACCTCGACCTCTTTTCTTCAGGCCGCTTCACTTGTGAGCCTGAAATATTTACACCTAAAACAAATAATAAATGCCCAACAAATTATTTATGCACGAAGACTCGTCGCTGAAAATGGCGACGATAAGTCAGCCCCGGCTGCTCAACTTCCGCTAAAGAAAAGCTAGTAGGTAGGAAGGGTACAGCTGGGGTAACCCATATACATCATGACCTAACCTTGTCCATAATGTTTACTAATAATAATCCGCCCATGGCAGTCATGGAATCCGAACAAGGAACACACAATAAAAAAAATAATAATAAGGACTTGTAGGAGTCAGCGATGGCAGCTAAAAAATGCCGAGCCAAGCAGTAAAATGCCAGGCCAAACTATTTAAATCAAAAACTTCTCAACGTCGTCCAGCATCGGGAAAAGAGCAAATGGAATTTCCACACAGCAACAGAAAAGCTAAAGAAAATATGTATATATATATATATATAGGAGAGAAGAAGAAGAATGGAGAAAAAAAATTATGCAAAAGGCAAAAAGGAAACAAAGGCAAAGGAAAATGCGCGTTGGCAGGGCGGCGGTAAAAGGAAATTGCGAGTATTATTACGACTTTTATTAATTTTACCGCCGACCAACTTGCCACCACACCGCCGTGGCACACTTTGTACCATTTTGCGTTTTGGCCCCAAGTTCAGTTCGGGCCATGTCCAGTTGAAGTTTCTCACTAAACAACTTTGCACGCATCGAAGCGGCCAACTTTCGCGGACAACATATATTTTTTTTTTTTGTCGTCCGGTCTTTTTCGAAGCTCTCTCGAGTAGGATTTTCCTTTCGCTGATTTATGTATGACCGGGCAAAACTTTAAATTGTGTGCAGTGTGGCAGTAATCATTCTTGCAACGTCCAAAAATCGGTAAACTTTTATTAACAAGTTGAGCCTCGAGCTGGAGGCGTAGACGGAGATGGTTCCCCGAGTGGTGCAGCAGACAACAATAGAAATTGAAAATATGACCCCCAGCCGTGTGGTTCCACCAACAATTCCACACACAAACACACTTATGGAAAATTCCACCGGCTGGGAAAAGTGCAAGCGATGTCAACGCATGGCCAAAATACGAATTATTCTGGCCGTGTTTGTGGCTTTTATGAAAATATTTCGAATACCCATAAACTCAACGTCAATGAAAATGGCAGCGAAGCAAGTGCATTGTATATGCAGCTCTTTTTGTGGGAGTACAGTGAAGCCAAATGAGTGGGGGTGGTGATTAATAATGTATTTTAAAAATCGAAGTTTCTTTGGAAAATATTCTAAGAAAATTCTGCATTGAAGTGGATTTTTAGTGAGGATTTTTCTAAGATAAATTCATATCATAAATCAAGAAAATATGAAACTATTTTCTAGAGTCAACGAAGGCTAAAGTTATTATAGTTTAAAGATATTCCCATTTGATTCTTAAAGTTTTTTGATTTTATAAAGTTTATAAGAAGTTCTTAATATCACTTCTTAAAGTTAGTTTCTTCTACCGTTCATTTCTATTTCTGACTTAAAAACTTCTTGAACTTTTCACTTTGTAGTTCAATCTTGCCCCACTGTTAACAGGAATCGAACTACCCCACCCCCCAACCACAGGTTATCACCTTTATAGCACCATTCGCAAATATGGCAGTCGTTAAAGTGGAACAAACTTTTACCAACGTGGCCACAAGTCAAATAGAGTGAGCAATCGAGTTTCCACTTAAAAGTTGTGTGCGCAGTCAATCACATTTGTGCCACTGTCCAAACAATCACTGAATGACCATCGCACAATGGCTGTAAATTGCAGTTTCATATGCCATGGATCCCACTATCCAACCATACCAAAACTTGTATCTCTCTATGTATCTATCAATTTTCGGCGAGTTTTCATTTTCATTTTCATTTTCGGTTCATTGTCCACGTTGAACACGCTTTTGTTATTGTTTTATGCCAGAGAATGGCCATCAAATGTATCTGTATCTAAGTCTTTGTGTGTGCGTGTGTCTGTGTGTGTGTTTTTATCCGTTTCGAGTGAACAACAACAGTAACAGAATGTCCCGTTCAAGGAGGGGAGTGGGTGGCATGGCTGCCTGCTCTGGGTGATTGAATTGGGTGTGTATTTATTTTCATAGCCATGTTTGTGACACAATTGATTGGAAAAACATAAACATTGGATCACAGTGAGGGTGGTGGTGTATATGAGTCTGTGTGTCCGTCTAATACGTGTCCAAAGTTGAGTTGATTGTCATGTCAAATTTGCGGTGCAAGAGGGTCGAGATTAGAAAATTCTATTTATAAACATCAAGTGCTTGGATGGCAACCGGAGGAGCAGCTCATTCTCACCTGGCATCGGAATTGATGACTGCCGGCTGGGAAGTGGAGCAAAATCAATTTAATTCAATTAAAGTCAAAGCAAGCCAACAGAACTAAGACGATTTATTCCGACACGCTCTGAGAAACGAGAGGCAACACAAGCACAAATGGCCAAAAAGGTCGAGCTAACAAAATTAATCTTGACGGTAACCTTCAAGATAAATGTGAGGTAAACTGAGCTGGCCATTAAATACGAAGTTTATGTTGGAAATTTTTCGGAATTTAGTTTTGGGAAATTTAAATAGGTTTAAAGCCTACTTAAGCTTTTACTATTTCAGATTCACTTAAATTTAATTCACTTAAACATTTCCCTAACTAATTTCACAAAAATGCCTTCGCATAAACCCCATGTAAGTGAAGCAACAGCTTTTTGGCACTCATCCGCCCTATGGGACATCCCCATAAGTAGGCAGCAAATAATTGCGGTGTCGCATATTCAGCATTTTGCGAGTCGAGCTGCCTAGTTTTCCGCCCCAAACTTGTTTGAACAACCGCATTAAATGCCGTACCAAGTGACAATGCCAGACAAACATTCGCCGAGCAAACAAAAGAGCATAAAATATTTAATAAGCAGCCCCAAATCAGAAATCCCAGGCCCCTGTTTTTGGGCTGAATCATTTGTGCAGCTGTCGTGGCCGCAAACAAATATGGCAACGAGACTGACCGCAGGCAGATATCACAATATGCAAGCTAATAGCCAGTACTCATCCTCCCGTTGCATGCTAATTATTTCCATAATTTACCAACCCAAAAAAAAAACGAAAATAACACCAAGCTAGTGAACCTAACAATGGGCAATAACTGGCCTGAAAAGGCAAAAGCCACGTATTTCATGCATTTTCATTCAGAAAACCAAACAGAGAACCAAGAGCTGAGCAAAATTGGAAAAGGCAGAGGCAGATGTTGAAGTATTACCCCTAGGCCACCATATCAAAGGCAAATACAGGCGCAAAAAGATCCACTATATAAGGCAAAAAAACAGAAAGAAAGAAACCTGAGAGAGAGAGAGAGAGAGGAAAGAGAGATGGCGCGTGCTTGGTGCTAGTGAAATTCAAATACAACCGACATGGTAATAAATATCCATATAAGCCACTTCAAAGTGAAAAGCAATAAGCTAAACTACCACATCAAGTTGCCCAAGAACGGACTTGAATTTCCCCCCTCAAGCAGCCGCACCTGCCGCAAAACTATACATCAACACAAAGCCAAAAGCGGGCCAATAGTACCACCAATACCAATACCAGAAGCACAAACACCAATGCAAATGGTGGCTATATATGTGAGTGTGTGTGCTTATAAGAGCCGAAGGCGGATAGCGAAAGTGGCCGTCTCAGAGGGCAAAGGCAAAGGCAAAAACAAGAACAACCAAAACAACAAAGCAAAAAACAAAGCGGGGAAAACCCAAGCGCGCTCTAGTTCTTCCTCTTCTCTAGCATAGCGCTTTCCTTTGAGACTCTTTTCGCAAGTGAAAGTTATACGGCTCTTTTGGCACGCACACAAACACTCCGTTAGGAATATACTCGTATATATGAGCGTGCATAGTTCATTTCGTGATTTATCCATCAGAGTTGACCGATTTGCTGAGCTATAACCAGATCCAATTCCAAAAGATTGGTTTACTTTCAGGTTCACTTGATTAGTTGGCTGGGTTTTTGGGCGGCTTTGGGACTAAAGAAGTTAAAGTTATATACTCTTTACCTTACACATTTTATAATCAAGTCAAGTCTTTTTCAATTCAATGGAGATCTTTGGGCAAACTTCATCCCAAAGGCTTTAAAATCCATTGCATGGCCTAATTAAACTCAAAAAATATCTAAAAAAATGTAAGAAACGAATGGCTACTTGTTTAAGACTAAGCCGAAGTCTGAAACACAGATTATTTAATCAAGTTTCATTCAATTTACCTAAATTTAATAGAACTTTAAATCAGCATTGCAACAGCATTTAACAGAGAAATACCTACAGGAAATAGTTGAATAATTAAATGCGAGATAACAAGTGCAAGTGCTTTGAAAAGCTATTAAGAAAACCGCCTTCACAAGTATCTAATTGAAGTTAACTTCATTCGAACTAGTTCTTCAAGTGCGATAATCGGCCACAGCTCTGCTCGTCGAGGTCCATCGATGCATATCCAATATGGGCTTGGCCATAACTCGTGTATTGGCCCAGAGACTAAGCGTTGACCAATAGCTCATGCAGCAAATGTTTCTCTTAAGGCAAACAAATCAGAAGTACACACAGACATGAACATGGACTCGAATGCAAACACAAATACCCGGCCAAATGCAGATGTGTGTGTGTGTGTTAGTACGTTTCGAAGGGGATTTTTGGCGCGCAATTTCAGCGACGCCTTGTTGATTCACAACAGCAGCGCCCCCATGCGGCGAGTAGCAGAAGCAGGCAGCGGCACACATACAGAGTAGGGAAAAAGCAGAAGGCAAAAACGGAAGGGTGATGGCAGCTAATGGCCGCGAAGTTTTCGAGATTGACGGCCCTGATTTGGCCAAACAATAAATAAATACGAGTATACAAGAAATATGAGCATAGGTGGGCCATGAGTGTGTGAGTGTAAGAGAGAGTGTGACGAGTACATTGAGTACACTTCATGCCTGAATGCGCGAAAAGTGGAGAACTCAGGTGCTGAGTTGCCAATTTGAATATTCTTTATGTACACGCTATATAGAAGAATTTTTTTTTTTTTTTTTGGTTTTTATGACTGTGTGCGTGGTCACTATCGCTTCGACTGAGGACAGCGTAACGTATACGTACCGTTGCCGCTGCCTTTGCATTTCTTTCATTTTCTACTTTCATTCAGTTGCTCAGCGAACGCCAACGAAACCAAAACGAAATGTGTACTCAGTGTGCCGCCAATAATTATAGCGATAGAAAAAGCAACCAGGACAACGCTCCGCATAAATCAACCTTAGCGAATTAACTAATTTAAAGTGCAATTAAATGTAAATGATTTCAATTAACTCATTTGCGCGCAGAAAATTACATTTATTTTGCACTCTCCGGTCGTGGTTTTTTCTCTTTTTATTCCTTCGCCGCCTTCAACGTTTCCACGGACTTAATGCTGTGCGGCGGATAAAACTGCAACTGAATTAAAAGTGCCTCGAACACTCTACACACGCACACACACCATCGTACGGGAAACGGGAAAAGAAACTTTCGCTTAAATGTACATCGACGAGGATAGCGAGGAAAGTTCGCCCTTTGTGATGCTCACATCCCCCACCAAGTCTTGGGTCAGTTCAGTCCGCACAATGTAAACAAAGAGTCTGTAGACGACCGGGGGGTACTCCGGAGTCCACAGTGTCCGGCACATCACATCACACATCTCCGGATTCCCCAGTTCCCTCTTTTTGCCCTTCGCACACATCTCTTAATTTCACATTTCATTTTTTTTTTGCCCTCAGCAGAGAGAGAGAGAGAAATTGAGGAGCAGCGCACAGTGTGCGGGCGGTACAAAAAGTTGGCAAAAAGTTTAAATGACTTTTGTTGTTTTTCTAAGTGTTTTTTAATGGTCTACGTGTGCTGGCCGCCGAAT
The DNA here is from genome assembly GCF_018153835.1 of Drosophila eugracilis. Lineage (NCBI taxonomy): Eukaryota > Metazoa > Arthropoda > Insecta > Diptera > Drosophilidae > Drosophila > Drosophila eugracilis. Next base: position 12,408,009 of record NW_024573038.1, read on the forward strand.
CCTGTCCTCTCCTGCTGCTGCTGCCCTTCGTTGATGTATGCTCAATTTTAAATATTTCCCATCCTTCGCCTTCGACACACCGGCTGACTCGGCTAGCACTGAGATATGATTTCCGGAATGCTCAGCCACTGAAATTAAGTTCGTTAAATAAGTTCAAATCAAGTCATAATTGGAGCTGAAAGTAACTACTAACTTTTAATTCAATTAAAACTCTTGGTTTATTTTAATAAATCAGAGGTAAGGCCATTAAAAGTATTCGAATTTTTGATGGATATAATTACTCACTTTTAGAGATTATTCAGATATAGTTTCCCATTTCATTATCCTTATTTTTCACTGTGCTCTTCTCTGTGTACGACATGTGGCATGTGCCATGTCAGCGCAAATTTATGCTATGCCCAAAAAGTTCACACAACGTTGAGTAGATGATATTTACATTAGCCACTAACTTGCTCTAAACTGCTGATTAAGTGAAATGCATGAGTGTGTGTGCGAGAGTGTACTGTATAAAATTGCCAAACGAAATCGAAATAAATGAAAATCACAAACAAATCAAAGAAGGACGAGGCATATACTGGACTGGAGGATCCTATATTTATTTTTGCTTAAAAGTCAACATTTATTTTTGTTTATTTCCCTCTCATAAATTCCGAAAAGCCTAGCCCCTTTTAAAGCCACCACATTCATCATTTTCACTGTTGGCTTTTCAAATAATTTTTCATTACTGGCAAATCCCAATCTAATCCAAACAAAAACCACTAAAGGTGTGAAACAGTAAATATTACGTATACGCCTGGCAAAGCACATAAAATTGACCGTAAATTTTAAAACACATTTAGCATTAGCCAAACGCGAACGAATCTCTGGGGTAGCAGAGCAGGCATAAATGTCAATATGTATTTATATGTTTACCAAGTTTATTGAGCAAACTATTTTATTTGTTTACGCCAAAAACAAAAACCAATCTTTACCCCCGCAAGAAGCCCGAAAAACCGATAATAATCATAAAGATTGCTTTGGGGTATGGAAGTTTGGAGAGAGAGAGAGAGAGGGAGACATGGCGGCTTAAATATGCGTAAAATGCGGCATCTTAAGCTGCCACTTAGATGCTGCCACGCCCGCCCCCCAAAAAGTGAGCGGAGCCCCCTTTTTTGGTCCTTTAGCTGAATTTTCTGCCAGGCTGAACGTCAAACGTAGAAAGGGCTTTGAAGTTGCGTTTAGATTTTGCTGGCCCCTTTGTATTGAATTGGTGGTCTCTAGCAACTTGCTTAAAGTTTAATTGAGCGCGTAATTTAAGCTTTTGCCGAGCAGCCCCGCTCGGTACTTTGGTGCTTATATTAGTTGCTAAGTGGCAGGACCAGTTCCCCAACCCCACAAAAAATTCCACTCTTCTCAACCAAAGGGAGTTCCCTGTTCTCTCTTTGGTCTAGACCAAGTTTCACTCTGCTACCCCTAATCATGAATCTTTTTGGCTAAAATAAATATAACATTATTTGGTCATTCTGGATTTTCACTTTAATTAGTTTTTTGATATGTGCCTGGGCTGTATAAATCTGTGAAGTATCAAAAAAAGTATTTTTAATTAAAAGCAAGACTGGGCATATTGATTGTAGTAAGTCGAAGCAAGGAATACCTTAGATTACTCCTAAAATTACGAATATTAGAAACTAAATAAGTAACGATTTAACTTTGGAATTTGAAGGATCAAAACAGGACAACAAAAGTAACTTTTCACCTTTACTGCATACATTTTAAACATATTTTAATGCCCAACTTTAACTTTATAATAAATCGAACATGCCCCTATTTCTCACTTTAGCTTCCCAAAATCAAACTAAAATTTAAACTCGTACGCTTTGAAGTTTCCAATAAAAGTTCATTCAATTGGATAAGCTTTAAATAATTAAAAGTTAGTGGCGAAATTCTGGAAGCGATAATCGCATTATCATGGAATAATTATAAAATTCGATTAAATATATGGCATTAGCAAAGAAGCCATTGCCGAATATTGTGGCTAAATAGAGGCAGTGCCTGGTATTTATTTAGTCGTATTTTATTTTATTTAAATCACCGCAGGAGACTTTTTGTAGGCAATAAAAATTGGCAGCAAAAGAGCTTTTTATTTATTATTATTATGTTTTGGCGGAATTTTAATTGATTTTTTGCCAAGGGAAGGGGAGGGAAGTGTGTTCGTTCCCGTCAGCAGCAAACAACAATCATTGACACATGCACTGAGTTTTCCGGCTTTTCGTTTGCACGAGAACCAAATCTCTACAAACACACATACTCGTACAACACATAGATACGCACCCACACACACACACAACATTCCGAGTGTGGCATATTTGAATTTCTGCATTTTTGTTGAATTTCAATTAAAAGCCTTGATTTTGATGGTAACCTTGTGCACATGCTGGGCCCGAAAAAAGCATTATTGGGGTCAGCCCAGAGGGGGGGTTACGCCCTTCTCCACCTCGGAACTCCTTCTATCAAAAGCAAATGTGAAATTGCTGGCTGAGGAATTGTGTTAAAAACGAATTTACATTAATTTCAGTCTCCGCTCTTTGTTTCGTCCTTTTGGAGAGAAGAGCCCCTGTTTTCGGTCTACAATTATTGTATATCCCAACCCACCTTTTGCCGCCAATGCAAAATGGAAAGGCAAGGCAGGGCAAGGCAAGGCAAGGAAAGAAAGCAATGAAATTGGGGCCAGTAAAGAAGAAGAGTGGAGGAGCTGTGTGCTGGGCGGAGTGAAAAAGGAAAATTAAATTGAAAATCCATCGAAGCCGAATGTGGAATTAAAATTGAATTTTCACCTACGGATCAAACGAAATGAAACGAATCGAGACGATGCCAGGCAAAGACGAAAAACAATTAAAATTAAACAATTTATTTATTTTGAATTATGGCAACGACTTCTGTTTGTGGCAGAAAGCTGAAATATACGCCAGACCGAAAAATAGGAAAAATGCATTTGTCAAATTGAATGCTCAATTTAAAGGCTTCACTGCACACCACACACAAACCCCGAAACACACACTACACTCACACCCACACACACACACTCAGCAAAAGTGCAAAAATGCCACAAATATTTGTCAAAGCACTGCAAGCTTTTGAATGAAAATGGTATTTTAACCCCGGGGCAAAATGGTTGATGATTAGGCAAATGGAGAGAGCTTATGGGTAACTATAAATACTCGAACTTCTCCTCGAGCATTAACCGAAAAGCCAAGGGAGTCTGAGCCAGAGATTAGGCTGATAATTTATTCAGGCTGTGGGCCAACTAATCTCGCACTGTCAGTGACTCTAATCATTCAATGAGATGAAAGCAAATGCCAATACGCACGCACTCTGCGGCGGACTTCTTTCCAATTTGCGGCTATGCCACATATACCGCAGTGAAAGAGAGATGGTATCGTGACTATAATCTCAACGGAGGAACAGGATTAGAGCTTGTAAGATAGTAAAGGAAAGCCAAGCGAAAAACTTAACTAAAAGAGTTCCGTAAAGTTAAATAAAATAAAAGATTTTAGTAGGTGAATGATAGACATTTTGACATTCATTTGGCTTATTCAAGTGACTGAAAGTAAATTGATTGATTTATGTTCAAGAATTTTTATGTCAAGAATGTTTCAGCTTTCCTGGTTATATATTAAAGTCATGGTATTCATAACAACAAAGTCAAAAGTTAATTTATTTTAAACTTAATTAAACATTTTATACTACAAAAAACAAGAAAAAGGTAAAAACTAACACGTTTAGCTGTTGTTAAGTAGCTGGAATATGTTTTTAATACCCCAAGCTTACATCCATCTTATCCCAGCTCATCACTTCCATCTCATTCTTTACATTTTCTCACTCTCCCATCTAAAAGTCAAGCATTTCTGATGACTCTAAGCGTTGAAAGGTTGAGGTCTTAGTTCACAAGCCGAAAAAGAAACCGAAACCCAAAAATTCCCACCACATAGACACAAGTTTCGGTTGCTTGAATTTTGGGCAGTGCGTGTGTGTGTATTCGAGTGGGTGGTTCGAGATTTGCTTGATTTTGGTCAGTCGACTATGACGTGAGTGTGTGTGTGGGTGCGTGCCAATGTCCATGTCCATGTCCATGTCCACGTCCACAAACACGTCCAAATCCACATACACATCCATTTCCATTTCCATGGTCAAGCCAGGTCGGTGCGTGCTGCAAAACAATTTAATTAATTCCAGATTTGCGCGGAATTTTTCACGAAAGCCGCGATGGCAGAAATCTGTAAATGGCATATACAAACGCACCATATAACGAGGGGGAAAAGGGATGGCCTGGGCAGTGATGGGTAGTAGCTTGGTGTCGTTAGCTTTCCTACTCGATTTTTGATTATTGGAAAATTCAAATATATATAACTCAAAATTAAGATAAGTCCTAGGGAACTATATGTCTCCAAACTTTGTAAAATTTCGTAGGCTGAGTTAGGGATTTTAAAACAAAAAAGAAATGTTTAGTAATATTTTTTATTTTTAATATAAAAATGAAGTGAAAGAAATCATAATCTTGCAAGACTCAAATATGATTCTTATAATGCTACTTTAGTTACCTTTTTAGGCTTTTCAAACTATCGGCCAAAATACATAAAATTGAGTATAATATAAATCTTAGTTATTAAAATATTCACCCAAAGATAACTTTTCTACTACAACGTTTAGCTGAAACAAAAACTTCTTAATCAAAAACCACAATTTATTTGAATGACTTTTTTTCATTACTGAAAATGGGAGCTATAAACCATCTCTCCCCATATTTAGCCAGAATTTTTGGCTAAAACTTTATACCTTTTTTGATACACATGATTTACCATCCCATCTCTGTTGATGGGAAACTAGTCAATGCCGAAAATTCAACCATTCTCACGTACTTTTACTATTTATTTGTTTCTCACTTCCACTTTCCCACTCTCTCTCTCTCTTTCTTTCTCTCTCTTCCTTATATATTTACCGGACAGCCTGCCAGCTACGGCAAGAAGAACGGGATGTGGTATGCATCGCCTGGAAATCAGGGATGGGGCTCCAAGCCCGCCAGTCGGAAGCCCTCAATAATGGAAGCGGATTTGGGCACATTATCGACCACATCAGGCTCGATAAAGCGCAGCGCCGGCCGTGTGATACGCATCATCAATAATTTGGATCATTCGGTGCAGGTGAGTTCTGAAAGTCGTTGGGTTCTTCCATATCGTATTTATTGTTTCGGGGCCCCCCAGCCAACGTCATCAACAATGCACAAAAATATTTTTGGTTGGTTTTGGGGTTGGTTGGTGGGTGGGTTTTTGCATGGAAATTGCACCTCGTGCCTTGCATTTTCCACAACGATTGCGGCATTTTCGCTATTTTCGCAATTTCGTTTGTATTTGTGCCTGGGCAGCGATGCGTTGTGCAAATGTTTTAATTGCCGCGATTAAAGCGCACATCGGCCTGCAATATTTATGTAAATTTATGTTTGACTATTGCATTAGAGCCTCGAAACAGTAGACTGGTCCGTCCGTCCGTCGAGCAGCCTATAAAGTTTATTGAAATTTATGCAAAGTGCTAGCTGAAATACGCTGCCAAAGCCGAAAGCAAATATTTTAAGTAAATATGAGAAATATGTTTAAATATTTAAAGTAGAAATGCGAAGAGCTCACTGTTCGCAGTCGAAGTGGGTCAATATACATACATACATATCTATTTGGATGCGCCACCTGTCCACGGGAATTTGGTTGAACGTTTACCTTTCCGCTTCTCCAAATATGAGAGAGAGAGAGAGAAAAAAAAAGACAGGCCAACACTCAGAGTCGAGAGCCAAACCGATTCGCTTTTATTTGTATAAATATGTGCCATCAATATTTTATGGTCAGCGGAGTGTATTTATTTACTTTTTTATTTTCATCAAACCATGACCCAACTGACTTAACTGTCATTAAAGGATTCTGCACATAAATAATTTGACATTTTATTTTAACCAATGTGCGCAATGTGGAGGAAACCACTTCAATGTGTTTTTCAGCTCTTGAATTCTTGGATTGCCCCTCGGGGACGTCATTAGTTGCGGTTGCCATTTTTCAAATGCAATTCCCCCTTTTTTTTCCCACTCGGCTTTTCACTGCGTTATTATAATTTACATTTTATTTATGCATTTCCTATTTAAATATCCCGAGTGCAATCATTAATTTTTTATGCATACCCTTAAAAAAAAAAAACGGGCGCTCACTTTGACATTCAGTTTTGGTTTTTTTTTCTCTTTTTGGATTGGCGGCGGGTTCAGTCCGCCAGAAGTGTGCAATTAACCTTTGCCTACTTTCGGGGGCTATACTCCGCAGCAATCATATGGAAAATCAATTGTCCGTAATTTGTATTTTATTGTATGCAGCCAGAGAGTCGGGCCAACAGCCAAGAGCCAACAGCAACGAAATTGAAGCCACGGTCAATTTGGTAATTTCCGCTGACATACAAAAACAAGAATGCCGAAAAAAAAAAATAGCAAAAGGAAGAAGTCAAAAAAGCTTATAGATTATAGATTCGGGAAACGAAATTCTAAACATCCTTGCGATAGTTCCAATATTACTTTTTAAAATATAATTTTTATTATAATTTTATTTGAAAAAAAATAATAAAGAAATAAATTTCTCACATTTTTGATATATTTAGCACTTAAAAATAATAAGTTCCTTAAAAAACCTTGCTTAAGTCACAAAATATATTTATGAAAAATTTTATTTTAAATTATATTTTTGTATTTTTATTTTATATATATTTAAATGGTTTTCTTCCAATCTACACTACCCTTTTGTAAGAGAATAACGAGGAAAAGCCTGGCAAAAACTTTGCAGTCAGGTGTATGGCCCCATAACTCTTTTACTCTCGCTCCGCCACACCCGTACTCGTAATTTATGTTATTATTACGAAAATGCCTTTAAAATATGAATTGGCTTTGGCACTATAGAGGTGGCCGCAACATTTGGACCACCTACCATGCCCACCTTTCGTTCGACCGTTGTCGTAGTAACGTTTTATGGTAATTTCCCTAAGTGCAAGTAACATTTCTGTAGCCCCTTGTTTTTTTTAGCCGGTCGAGTAGTTGGGTTGGGGGCGCATTCGTGCAGTTTTATGAATCAAAAGTACATTTTACGTTGTGGGCGTTTCGCCACCTTTCAGCACGTGGGCTGCAACCTTGGCGAAGGCCGCACCTGATCGGGCCAATTAAAGGCGGACCAAAGCCGTGACAGGTACTTTGGCGCATTCGCCAGTCTGGCGGAGATGTTGGCCGAGCCCAAATCGAATCTCATTAATGGCCAAGTCCATTGTCTTGGGGGGAACTAGAAAACAAAGGCAGTCGATTTTCTCATTTTCCCAGCCACTTGCGAGACACCCCTAATGGAGTTTGCAATGCAAATTTGACCAAAGTACAACCGACAACAAAAGCGAAAAAGGAAATTGTAGTAGTCATAGTGTTTGTTGCTGCTGTTGAACCCAACTCTGCACGCGCTCATTGACCAAGGCCAAGGACATGTCGCTACTCGTTTGCCACGACCCACAACGAAGTCTGGGCGAAAATAATATATACAAATATATATACATATATATATGCTTGGGCATTGTGTGCTCCATGTACTCCATGGCAAAACACCAAAAGTACGGAGTTCTGACGCCGATTGCATTACACGTACATTACCCCGAGCTCCGGTTCCGAGTTCCTAAAACTTAAAGTACTGTAGAGTGGAAATATGGGAAATAAGGATGTCTCAAATCATCTTACCACTTTTCATCATCATCAAGAAATGCAAATGATTTTCCTTTTATCAAATATGTAGTCGGTAGTAAAAAATGTTCATGTTTATCAACCTTGTTAAATGTTTTATAAAAAGCGATATTGTAAACCATGTTTGATCGGTTATCGGAATCATATCGATATTTAGGGTGACCATTTAGTCAGCCTACTACTAATAATAAAGATAATTTTCAAAAGGCAGCTTCTGCTGCACTATTATAAAACTTTACAAAAAGTATTAAATGTTGACAACAAAAAGCTAAAGTCGACATATTAAACATTATAGCTTATATCTTGAAAAACAAATAAACTCTTTTTTTATTATTTGCTATACGAGTTCAACTTTCAAAAGCTCTCTTTTAAAAGCATTATTAAAAACAAGTATTAAATACTCTCAGATTTTCAATATATTTTACCCCAATTTGTTGACACTGTTCAGACCACTTCACCACCCACTTATTGTCTGAGACAGTGTCTGTATTTTGTGTCCCAGCCTGCGAGGAGTCCCATGTTTGTGTTTATTTGTTTTGAGTGTGTCTGGGCTGCACATCTACATCAGCATCGACATCTATATCTGTAGCTACATCAAGTGTTCGTCGGGGTAATGCAATTGAAAGCCGCAATAAATGGCTATGCATAATGGCAGGCTACTCAATATTGGCGGTCCCTCGACTGCACAATATATACAGATATATATGTATGTATATAGATATAGATATATATCACCCGATAGTATAGTATAGTGCTTGGGTATTTGGCAAACTAAAGTGCAACGTGTCGCATTGCACTTGGCTGTTGTTTGACTTTTTCAACTTGCAGCTTGAAGCTTACGTGTTTGACGTAATACGAGAAACTTTGGGTATTAGGTGTTTATGAACATACTAGAATGGCTTGCCCTATACACAGATAAAAATATTATCTAATAAATAACTAAAATATTGCAGATATTGATAATTAAACTAAAAATAACTTTAAAAGTTGGTTATAAAGTCTTCTAGCTTACAAGCTTATGTTATTTTTTCAGTACTATAATAATCATTAATAAATCATAAATAATTTCCTAAGATAAAACCCCTTATCGTTGATATCCGATCTCTGTGTACGGAGAGGTAGCACTTTTTGATCAAGTATACGCCACAGGGGCACTGAACAGTGGACGTAAGGTGGAAAAAGGGGAACAAAGACACCAGCCTCACCTGACATACCTCTTTCATGTGTGTGTGCTTTCAATGAAGGCAAACAGAAAAAGGCAGGGAATATGTAAGTAAGCTCGGAGCACAAAAAAAGCAGCTCAGAGAATGGTTTCAGTTTCCATATCCATGGAATACGCTGTACAAACTGAATACCTGGATTCGAATTGCCGAGACCAGCAAGGGAATTTTCAATAAATGGAAAAGCTTCTTGGAAAAATTTTCAAATTGTGTAAGAAGTCCAGAGGCTAGCAAAAGGCGATACAAAAAGGAGATGAGCAAAGATGGAATATCTTTAAAGGGAATTTATTTAAGATAACTTCAAGTAAATCATATTCCAAAGTCAAACAATTCAGCAATAAATGATTTAGTTTTTAATGATTTATAATGTCCTAGAAACATTTTCCATATCCCCATTTCCAATTGCTTTCTTTCTTGTGTTTTTCATTTAAATTACTTGTGTTCCCTTTATGCAACTCAACGAAAGTTGACAACAATAAGGACGACAACGGCGCTGCAGTTTAACGTCTTTTGTTTTATGCATGTTTGTATTTTATTGGAATTCCTTTGTGTGTATGGAGATAGGAAAAGGGGAGAAGGAGAACGGAGAAAAAAGCAGTTGCCGCAAACGAAAATATTTGGAAAATTTGCATGGTTTTGACGTCACCAAGATTAAATCAACCGTGCAACGGCCGAGCGATTGAATGCCTGAAAAACCAGCACAATTTTCCAGACGACGAGAAATGCTGACAATTTAAATCACACACACAGACATACCATTCATATTGGGACACACACTGTCACTCACACACACACATACAGGACGAAGGGAAAATGGAGGTCCTGGCCATTTCCTTCCGGCAGCTGTTTGCCAGCTTCTCCTCAACCGATTTCCACCTGCTACCGCATTCGAAAAGTGCACGTAATTGGCTTAACAAACGCCATTTGTTTGGGGTCACGTGATTGCAGCTGGCAACGTACCCGATAATGTAATTATTTGCTCACATAATTATATTTGTTTATAGTCCATGTCCATGTCGGTGCCCATATGCCTCATCAAGGCGTCTTCAGAATGGCTCCCAAGTGTCCATATATTCGGCACACCCACACATTCTCGTTGTTACATCAATTTGTGGGGGTGTGCAATAGAGGATGCGACGGAGACACACATTCATGCATAATTTATGGCATAGACATCGACAGTTTGTGCTGCCTTTCGGGCCCGAAATGCATCGCACTAAATTATTAAAAGCATCTTTTCAGCTTCTGTCCTGTCAATTAATTTTCCAGTAAATTAAGTGACAGTCGATTGGGCTGCCGAAAGAAAAGTTTAGGAAAACTTTGCCCACATGCAGTTGAAATTTAATAGCAAATGGGGCAATAATTTGCCTAATGGATATGACTTTTTAAGAGCTGGCAACATTTAAGACTGTATTAGGTTGAAAAGAATAAGTTACTAGCTAAACTAAATCCTAATACTCCATTGGCAGAACTTTACTTAAATAGCATCCTTTAACAAAATCGTAGTTTACTTTGAAATACAAAAATAGGAACTTTAAAGCAAGCCAATGCCTGGAATATTCACCATTTATTTGATGAAAGGCCCAACTCTTCCATCACCATTTGAATTTCAAAACATTTTTGCCGGACAATTGTGTCGCAGGTGCTACGCTTTGATAAACCATAAATAAATTGTGATAAATAGAGGCACACAATCCATGGGGTCCGGTGCGGTCCGGCTCGAATCGGTATACACCTGAACCAAGTCCACCTAACGACCCATAAAAGACATGCGTTTCGACTACCGAAATGGTCGTCACTGTAAATCAAATTGCCAACCGTAAAAAAGGTCTAGAAATTGGCAAAAGAAAAATAATAACATTTTCGATGAAGTTGAAAGCGTAAAATGATTTTTGCTTCTGACCAAAAGGATTAGAACGAAAGACTTTAATATTAGGAATTACAAAATTACCAGGAAAAGGTAAAGGAAAACTCTAAATTAAAAAAAAAGAACTTCTGCAAAACAGACAACCAAATCATAATCAAAAGTTACAATCTACCAAAGTCAGTAAAACTTTTCCTGCAACTGATAGTTCTCGGCCTACTTCGATGATAATTATAATTGATTCACAAATTCACCGAAAAAGTTGTAATATTCGGTCAAGCCTAGCCAAAAGTCAAATTTCCAACTTTTTCGCCAAAAACTTCAAAATGAGCTGGATAAATGCGTTACTTTTGGAGTGGAGGGAAAAGTTAGAATCTGGTTTTTACATCATTTTTTTTGTTTTTTGTGTTTTCTGTTTGCCGACAATCAGTCCGACCTGGGTGGGAAAATTAAGTGGCAGCAATGTGCGGGGAAAACCACTCAACACGGACATAAAACCATTAAACGGACGCCTTTTTCGAAGCCAAACTAAATACATAAATTAAACCAAGCTCGGTCCAGACAACGACGAAAGTTTATCGTTGTGTCTCCTGGTCCAAAATCTCGTCCTTTTTCCACCAAATAAAAACTTCCATGGCAGCTGCTTTAATTCTATGCCAGACCCTATAATAGGGAAATGATGATGGAGATCCTGGCAGAAGTGGAGAGACAAATTCTTCTTTAACACGCGTGAATAACTGTTATCAAGACCCTGAAGGTCATTAAAACTCAAGTATTTCACTTGAAAAATAAGCAGCGAAAGCAGAAAAGCCAAAGTCAAGCGCCAAAGCCAACAAATGCAACAAAGCATGGCCTTCATTGTGGGGGCGGTGGGTGTGTTTTTTGAGGGTGTTTTTCACTGGGTCGTTGTGCGTGGGGTGCACCCAATTATGAGCGAAAAAAAGCTCGAGTGCAACAACAATAACCATATCTACAATGGGGCGAAGGCAAACAAAGCTGATGCACAGAGGAAAATTCACCAAAGGATATTGACATTTTTGGGATCAAATACTACATTTCTATTTTTTACATTGTTTTGAACAATTCTTTCTTTTCTTAGCGGTAAAATAAAGATGAAGACTTTCACAAAAATTGCAATAAGCTCCAACTAACTGGCTGATTTTTCTACCAGTGCTTTTCACAACAAATAAAATGTATTAAGCATTAAAAGAAAACGCAAACTGGGTCACAGACTCGATTTGTGGGGCGCGCGTCAAAGAAAAGTAGATGTGGATGTGGTCGAGGATGCGACGAGGACGCACAAGTCGACGACAACATATAATTATAAGCATTACTAAAACCGAGAGAGAATCGAGGGGGAAGTCGGGACTATTATAAGTCACTAAACGGAAGTTGCGTGCCATGACTAAATTTTTGACCGCAGGTCAAGCAAAATGTGTTGAAAGGGCCCCGTAGTACATATGTAGCTACTTGCCAGACTAATTACCCGTCCAGATTTAACACGTGATTTTACACATACACAAATCTATATACTCATGCTACATATATCCCCCACTCTGTTTTCCCCTTTTTCAGTGTCGCGTTTTGTTGAACCTACGCACCTCGCAGCCGTTTGAGGAAGTGCTCGAGGATTTGGGTCAAGTGCTGAAAATTAACGGAGCAAAGAAAATGTACACAGGCACTGGCCAGGAGGTATGTGAATTTCCGGGGGGTTAGTATGGATGTGGGCTGTTAAGCCGCACGACCTTGACACGGCCTAATAACTTAATGAAGACCCGAACTTAGCCGACATGCAAAATGATTTGACAAATTACTCTCTCCGACCACACGCATAGTACCAAAAACCCTAAACGGTCATTCATTTTGGGTTTTTCTACACTAAATCAATATTCACTATTACTTTTCATAAGCAAAATACTTTAAGACAGAGCAGTTATTTGTTGATTTAACAAATAAGAGAGTTGTAATTAGTTAAATTTTGATTAAAAAGAAGATATTGACATGTATGGATTATTCAACACGCCACAGCAGAATACAATCGAATCATCTTATCTTAGCTTAACATCGGTTATCGAAATAATATCGATATTTAAGCTAGCCACCCAATTTACTACTGCAATTTACATCCAATTCCAATTTGATAGGTCCGCAGTTTCTCACAACTGCGAAATGAGTTCGCTGACGTGGACACATTCTACCTGGCCACAGGCACAGCCTTGATCGCTGGCTCGCCCATCCGGCGCTCTCGATCCCGCCCTTCTGTAGTGGCTGCTGCACCCATTCTACCCACGGACGAGCTGCCCAAGGTGCCGCTGCGAGGGGCACGACCGCGAAGTAAGAGTCGACCACGGATACTTTACGCTCCGGAAAGCGAGATACTGCGACCGAACGGCGAATACACGATGCTGGACATCATGAAGGAGGAGCCCACCAAGGTCACAATCCGGGGACTGCGGCGCACCTTCTATCCGCCCGTTCACCATGCACCGGCCGACAATTCCCCGCCGGACAAAAAGCTGCAGCTACAATGGGTGTAAGTATAGTAAAATGAACCTAAAAATCTTTACTGAGATGTAATTTTCTAGCCATGGCTACCGTGGCATTGATGCACGGCGCAATCTCTGGGTCCTGCCCTCCGGAGAGCTGCTCTACTACGTTGCCGCCGTGGCTGTACTTTTCGATCGTGACGAGGATGCCCAGAGGCACTACATAGGCCACACTGAGGATATAATGTGGTAAGAATAAAAAAGTCATAATTAATGTTGATAAATTAAGGTATTTTAATATAAACATTGTAAATCCTCTCCTTCTAGCATGGATGTGCATCCCTCCAGAGAGTTAGTAGCCTCTGGTCAGAAGGCAGGACGAGATCGCAAGTCGCAGGCGCACGTTCGCATTTGGAGCACCGAGTCCCTGCAAACGCTCTACGTCTTTGGTATGGGCGAACTCGACAGCGGCGTAACTGCTGTTGCCTTCTCCCAGCTGGTAAGTCGTGCCCCCAGGAAATAAACCCAATTAGGAAATAACCAAAGCTATTCCCTTGCAGAACGGAGGCAGCTACATATTGGCGGTGGACAGCGGACGCGAGAGCATCCTGTCCGTGTGGCAGTGGCAGTGGGGTCACCTGCTGGGCAAAGTGGCCGTAAGTCCGCCTAAGCCAGCCCACTTAAGACGCCGCCCTAATTCCGATTCTCGACTCAATTACAGACCCTGCAGGAGGGCTTATCGGGGGCAGCCTTCCACCCGTTGGACGATAATCTCATCATCACCCATGGACGAGGTCACCTAGCCTTCTGGCACCGACGCAAGGATGGTTTCTTTGAGCGCACAGACATTGTGAAGCAGCCATCGCGTTCCCATGTGACCAGTGTGCAATTCGAACCCGATGGCGATGTGATCACAGCGGATTCGGATGGCTTCATTACCATCTATTCGGTGGACTCTGATGGTGCCTACTTTGTCCGCACGGAATTTGAGGCGCATAACAAGGGCATCGGCTGCCTGATCATGCTGGGCGAGGGCACTCTACTCTCCGGAGGCGAGAAGGATCGCAAGATCGCCGCCTGGGACTCCCTGCAAAACTACAAGAAGATCGCCGATACGAAGGTATGTAAAATATTAAAAAATAATATTTTGGAAAAATTTTTTAAAGTGTAGGAAAAATGCTTTTCATTGAAAATTTTGAATTCGCAGCTCCCCGAAGCCGCTGGCGGCGTGCGTACCATCTATCCGCAGCGCCCTGGCCGGAACGACGGCAATATCTACGTCGGCACCACGCGTAACAACATCCTGGAGGGCTCGCTGCAACGCCGGTTCACCCAGGTGGTGTTCGGCCACGGGCGGCAATTGTGGGGACTAGCCGCCCATCCGGACGACGAGCTATACGCCACCGCCGGGCACGACAAGCACGTGGCCCTTTGGCGCAAGAACAAGCTCATCTGGACCATACAAACGGGCTACGAGTGCGTGGCACTGGCCTTCCATCCCTTCGGAACCCTGGCCGCCGGCAGCACCGAGGGACACCTGCTGGTCATCAACTGCGAGAACGGGGCGGTCATGCTGACCCTGAGGGTCTGCGGGTCACCCCTCAATTGTGTGGCATATAACCAGGGTAAGATATATAAAAAACATATATTGTCTAATAAACATGTTTAATTTAAACGCCTTCCCTTTTCCCAGTTGGCGACATGATCGCCATGGGGTCCCAGAACGGTAGCATTTACCTCTTCCGTGTGTCACGGGATGGTTTCTCCTACAAGAAGGTGAACAAGATCCGTGGATCGCAGCCACTGACCCATTTAGATTGGAGCATGGACGGCAACTTTGTCCAGACGGTGACCATCGATTTCGACCTGCTCTTCTGGGATGCCAAGTCCTTGTCCCCAGAACGCAGTCCCATTGCCATGAAAGACGTCAAGTGGCTGACCAACAACTGCACCGTCGGTTTCCTGGTGGCGGGGCAGTGGAGCAACCGTTACTATAGCACCACCAACACTATCGTCGCCACCTGCAGTCGCTCCGCCGCCCACGACATGCTAGCCTCCGGTGACGCCGAGGGTTATCTGCGATTGTTCAGGTAAGTTGCGGAAAAAGTGTCAAAAGTAATCAAAAATGTAGCTATATAAAATTTTTTTATTACCCCTTTTTAGGTACCCATGCATCTCACCGCGCGCCGAGTTCCACGAGTCCAAGGTATACTCCGGGATGCTGGCCTGTGCCCGTTTCCTGTGCGGCGACCACACGCTCATCACCGTGGGCGGCACAGACGCGTCCCTGATGGTGTGGGACATTGTCGAGGAATAGCTGAAATGGCCACCGTGGCACCGCACCGCCGCCCAATACGAGGCCAGTTACTCAGACTACTGGCACCGACGAGCCTCGAGGGTCTCCTCAACGATCCTTGATAGCGATTCGGTGGACTACCCGTAGTTCCAGTACCAAGGAACTCAAAAATGGGCAGCGAACTGCTTGCTAGATCCAGACGAAAAACAACAATTGGCCAGCGTTCCGTTTTTGGTTTTTAGACGAACAAAATATTGATATTAGATAATTGCACGTAATAAGAGAGAAATTCAACATTTTCGAGACGTTTTTGAGAAAAGTGAAAAGCGCACCAGCAACGAGCAATGAGCACCAGCAGCAGCAGTCCAGCAGTAATCCAAAAGTTGGCTTCCACTCAGAAAATTGAATCTTCCGTTCCGGTCTTGCCATCTGCATTTGTCCCCTACGCTCCACATTTGTTTGAGCCCCAATCCCCCCTCGAACTAACTCTCCATGCCACTGGTGGATCCAAAACTATAACCCTAAAATGACGAAACAGCATATAAATACTTCATCTTCCAGAAAAGTTGTCAATATTCTTCCGAACAAATGCAGCAAACCAGACAGCAAGTGACAAACAGACATACATCTCACCCGAATCACCTACACGGATAACGAAACCCAAGTGCACTTCCAACATATATATACTTATATATACATATATCGAATGTGTATTGTTATAGCAATTTTTATTATAAGCGTTGAAATAAATAAACAGTTTGAAACGGAGCAAGAAGTGCGGGCAACTATCAATTTATCGATTATTTCGGAAGGTCAGCAGTCGAAGTCGTAGTTCTGATTGCAAACTCGATAGCTTAAAAATAACGGCGCCACTGAGCTGAGGTAAAATACCTACTTTTTAAAAATAGGGGTAGGATGCAGGACACTTGGCTTGAAGGATTTTCTGGTATTCAGTTCTTTTACTTTTAATATGTGTGACTAAAGAAATAATCAGTTATTTTTTTATAGTTTGTATCAAACATCTTTTATGTTTTTCATTTAAATATCCACGAGGTATGACATTCCATGTTACGATCATTTTTGGCTTCGTAATGAAGAAAATACTGATAGCGGGACAGACCGATTTTCGGACACTTCTTGAGTGTGGTACACAGTTCGACGGGGAATTTAAATACGAGTTCAACGAGGTATGACATTCCATGTTACGATCATTTTTGGCTTCGTAATGAAGAAAATACTGATATTTTAGGCCACAAAGCGGGACAGACAGATTTTCGGATTTTTGGAAAAATAAAAATTTACGAAAATTCTCAAAAAAATCACTTTTTGAGTGTGGTACACAGTTCGACGGGGAATTTAAATACGAGTTCAACGAGGTATGACATTCCATGTTACGATCATTTTTGGCTTCGTAATGAAGAAAATACTGATATCTTATGCCACAAAGCGGGACAGACCGATTTTCGGATTTTTTGAAAGGGGTAACATCATAAAAATTTACGAAAATTCTCAAAAAAATCACTTCTTGAGTGTGGTACACACTTCGACGGGGAATTTAAATACGAGTTCAACGAGGTATGACATTCCATGTTACGATCATTTTTGGCTTCGTAATGAAGAAAATACTGATAGCGGGACAGACCGATTTTCGGACACTTCTTGAGTGTGGTACACAGTTCGACGGGGAATTTAAATACGAGTTCAACGAGGTATGACATTCCATGTTACGATCATTTTTGGCTTCGTAATGAAGAAAATACTGATATCTTATGCCACAAAGCGGGACAGACCGATTTTCGGATTTTTTGAAAGGGGTAACATCATAAAAATTTACGAAAATTCTCAAAAAAATCACTTCTTGAGTGTGGTACACACTTCGACGGGGAATTTAAATACGAGTTCAACGAGGTATGACATTCCATGTTACGATCATTTTTGGCTTCGTAATGAAGAAAATACTGATATTTTAGGCCACAAAGCGGGACAGACCGATTTTCGGATTTTTGGAAAGGGGTAACATCATAAAAATTTACGAAAATTCTCAAAAAAAAACACTTTTTGAGTGTGGTACACAGTTCGACGGGGAATTTAAATACGAGTTCAACGAGGTATGACATTCCATGTTACGATCATTTTTGGCTTCGTAATGAAGAAAATACTGATATCTTAGGCCACAAAGCGGGACAGACCGATTTTCGGATTTTTTGAAAGGGGTAACATCATAAAAATTTACGAAAATTCTCAAAAAAAAACACTTCTTGAGTGTGGTACACAGTTCGACGGGGAATTTAAATACGAATTCAACGAGGTATGACATTCCATGTTACGATCATTTTTGGCTTCGTAATGAAGAAAATACTGATATTTTAGGCCACAAAGCGGGACAGACCGATTTTCGGATTTTTGGAAAGGGGTAACATCATAAAAATTTACGAAAATGCTCAAAAAAATCACTTTTTGAGTGTGGTACACAGTTCGACGGGGAATTTAAATACGAATTCAGCGAGGTATGACATTCCATGTTACGATCATTTTTGGCTTCGTAATGAAGAAAATACTGATATCTTAGGCCACAAAGCGGGACAGACCGATTTTCGGATTTTTTGAAAGGGGTAACATCATAAAAATTTACGAAAATTCTCAAAAAAAATCACTTCTTGAGTGTGGTACACAGTTCGACGGGGAATTTAAATACGAGTTCAACGAGGTATGACATTCCATGTTACGATCATTTTTGGCTTCGTAATGAAGAAAATACTGATATCTTAGGCCACAAAGCGGGACAGACCGATTTTCGGATTTTTTGAAAGGGGTAACATCATAAAAATTTACGAAAATTCTCAAAAAAATCACTTCTTGAGTGTGGTACACAGTTCGACGGGGAATTTAAATACGAGTTCAACGAGGTATGACATTCCATGTTACGATCATTTTTTGGCTTCGTAATGAAGAAAATACTGATATCTTAGGCCACAAAGCGGGACAGACCGATTTTCGGATTTTTGGAAAGGGGTAACATCATAAAAATTTACGAAAATTCTCAAAAAAATCACTTTTTGAGTGTGGTACACAGTTCGACGGGGAATTTAAATACGAGTTCAACGAGGTATGACATTCCATGTTACGATCATTTTTGGCTTCGTAATGAAGAAAATACTGATATCTTAGGCCACAAAGCGGGACAGACCGATTTTCGGATTTTTTGAAAGGGGTAACATAATAAAAATTTACGAAAATTCTCAAAAAAATCACTTTTTGAGTGTGGTACACAGGTCGACGGGGAATTTAAATACGAGTTCAACGAGGTATGACATTCCATGTTACGATCATTTTTGGCTTCGTAATGAAGAAAATACTGATATCTTAGGCCACAAAGCGGGACAGACCGATTTTCGGATTTTTTGAAAGGGGTAACATCATAAAAATTTACGAAAATTCTCAAAAAAATCACTTCTTGAGTGTGGTACACAGTTCGACGGGGAATTTAAATACGAGTTCAACGAGGTATGACATTCCATGTTACGATCATTTTTGGCTTCGTAATGAAGAAAATACTGATATCTTAGGCCACAAAGCGGGACAGACCGATTTTCGGATTTTTGGAAAGGGGTAACATCATAAAAATTTACGAAAATTCTCAAAAAAATCACTTTTTGAGTGTGGTACACAGTTCGACGGGGAATTTAAATACGAGTTCAACGAGGTATGACATTCCATGTTACGATCATTTTTGGCTTCGTAATGAAGAAAATACTGATATCTTAGGCCACAAAGCGGGACAGACCGATTTTCGGATTTTTTGAAAGGGGTAACATCATAAAAATTTACGAAAATTCTCAAAAAAATCACTTCTTGAGTGTGGTACACAGTTCGACGGGGAATTTAAATACGAGTTCAACGAGGTATGACATTCCATGTTACGATCATTTTTGGCTTCGTAATGAAGAAAATACTGATATCTTAGGCCACAAAGCGGGACAGACCGATTTTCGGATTTTTGGAAAGGGGTAACATCATAAAAATTTACGAAAATTCTCAAAAAAATCACTTTTTGAGTGTGGTACACAGTTCGACGGGGAATTTAAATACGAGTTCAACGAGGTATGACATTCCATGTTACGATCATTTTTGGCTTCGTAATGAAGAAAATACTGATATCTTTTGCCACAAAGCGGGACAGACCGATTTTCGGATTTTTTGAAAGGGGTAACATCATAAAAATTTACGAAAATTCTCAAAAAAATCACTTCTTGAGCGTGGTACACACTTCGACGGGGAATTTAAATACGAGTTCAACGAGGTATGACATTCCATGTTACGATCATTTTTGGCTTCGTAATGAAGAAAATACTGATATCTTAGGCCACAAAGCGGGACAGACCGATTTTCGGATTTTTGGAAAGGGGTAACATCATAAAAATTTACGAAAATTCTCAAAAAAAATCACTTTTTGAGTGTGGTACACAGGTCGACGGGGAATTTAAATACGAGTTCAACGAGGTATGACATTCCATGTTACGATCATTTTTGGCTTCGTAATGAAGAAAATACTGATATCTTTTGCCACAAAGCGGGACAGACCGATTTTCGGATTTTTGGAAAGGGGTAACATCATAAAAATTTACGAAAATTCTCAAAAAAATCACTTTTTGAGTGTGGTACACAGGTCGACGGGGAATTTAAATACGAGTTCAACGAGGTATGACATTCCATGTTACGATCATTTTTGGCTTCGTAATGAAGAAAATACTGATATTTTAGGCCACAAAGCGGGACAGACCGATTTTCGGATTTTTGGAAAGGGGTAACATCATAAAAATTTACGAAAATTCTCAAAAAAATCACTTTTTGAGTGTGGTACACAGTTCGACGGGGAATTTAAATACGAGTTCAACGAGGTATGACATTCCATGTTACGATCATTTTTGGCTTCGTAATGAAGAAAATACTGATATCTTAGGCCACAAAGCGGGACAGACCGATTTTCGGATTTTTTGAAAGGGGTAACATAATAAAAATTTACGAAAATTCTCAAAAAATCACTTTTTGAGTGTGGTACACAGTTCGACGGGGGAATTTAAATACGAGTTCAACGAGGTATGACATTCCATGTTACGATCATTTTTGGCTTCGTAATGAAGAAAATACTGATATCTTATGCCACAAAGCGGGACAGACCGATTTTCGGATTTTTTGAAAGGGGTAACATCATAAAAATTTACGAAAATTCTCAAAAAAATCACTTCTTGAGCGTGGTACACACTTCGACGGGGAATTTAAATACGAGTTCAACGAGGTATGACATTCCATGTTACGATCATTTTTGGCTTCGTAATGAAGAAAATACTGATATTTTAGGCCACAAAGCGGGACAGACCGATTTTCGGATTTTTGGAAAGGGGTAACATCATAAAAATTTACGAAAATTCTCAAAAAAATCACTTTTTGAGTGTGGTACACAGTTCGACGGGGAATTTAAATACGAGTTCAACGAGGTATGACATTCCATGTTACGATCATTTTTGGCTTCGTAATGAAGAAAATACTGATATCTTATGCCACAAAGCGGGACAGACCGATTTTCGGATTTTTTGAAAGGGGTAACATCATAAAAATTTACGAAAATTCTCAAAAAAATCACTTCTTGAGCGTGGTACACACTTCGACGGGGAATTTAAATACGAGTTCAACGAGGTATGACATTCCATGTTACGATCATTTTTGGCTTCGTAATGAAGAAAATACTGATATTTTAGGCCACAAAGCGGGACAGACCGATTTTCGGATTTTTGGAAAAGGGGTAACATCATAAAAATTTACGAAAATTCTCAAAAAAATCACTTTTTGAGTGTGGTACACAGTTCGACGGGGAATTTAAATACGAGTTCAACGAGGTATGACATTCCATGTTACGATCATTTTTGGCTTCGTAATGAAGAAAATACTGATATCTTAGGCCACAAAGCGGGACAGACCGATTTTCGGATTTTTTGAAAGGGGTAACATAATAAAAATTTACGAAAATTCTCAAAAAAATCACTTCTTGAGTGTGGTACACAGTTCGACGGGGAATTTAAATACGAATTCAACGAGGTATGACATTCCATGTTACGATCATTTTTGGCTGCGTAATGAAGAAAATACTGATATTTTAGGCCACAAAGCGGGACAGACCGATTTTCGGATTTTTGGAAAGGGGTAACATCATAAAAATTTACGAAAATGCTCAAAAAAATCACTTTTTGAGTGTGGGACACAGTTCGACGGGGAATTTAAATACGAATTCAGCGAGGTATGACATTCCATGTTACGATCATTTTTGGCTTCGTAATGAAGAAAATACTGATATCTTATGCCACAAAGCGGGACAAACCGATTTTCGGATTTTTTGAAAGGGGTAACATCATAAAAATTTACGAAAATTCTCAAAAAAATCACTTCTTGAGCGTGGTACACACTTCGACGGGGAATTTAAATACGAGTTCAACGAGGTATGACATTCCATGTTACGATCATTTTTGGCTTCGTAATGAAGAAAATACTGATATCTTAGGCCACAAAGCGGGACAGACCGATTTTCGGATTTTTTGAAAGGGGTAACATAATAAAAATTTACGAAAATTCTCAAAAAAATCACTTCTTGAGTGTGGTACACAGTTCGACGGGGAATTTAAATACGAATTCAACGAGGTATGACATTCCATGTTACGATCATTTTTGGCTGCGTAATGAAGAAAATACTGATATTTTAGGCCACAAAGCGGGACAGACCGATTTTCGGATTTTTTGAAAGGGGTAACACCATAAAAATTTACGAAAATTCTCAAAAAAATCACTTTTTGAGTGTGGTACACAGTTCGACGGGGAATTTAAATACGAGTTCAACGAGGTATGACATTCCATGTTACGATCATTTTTGGCTTCGTAATGAAGAAAATACTGATATCTTAGGCCACAAAGCGGGACAGACCGATTTTCGGATTTTTTGAAAGGGGTAACATCATAAAAATTTACGAAAATTCTCAAAAAAATCACTTCTTGAGTGTGGTACACACTTCGACGGGGAATTTAAATACGAGTTCAACGAGGTATGACATTCCATGTTACGATCATTTTTGGCTTCGTAATGAAGAAAATACTGATATTTTAGGCCACAAAGCGGGACAGACCGATTTTCGGATTTTTTGAAAGGGGTAACACCATAAAAATTTACGAAAATTCTCAAAAAAATCACTTCTTGAGTGTGGTACACACTTCGACGGGGAATTTAAATACGAGTTCAACGAGGTATGACATTCCATGTTACGATCATTTTTGGCTTCTGTAATGAAGAAAATACTGATATTTTAGGCCACAAAGCGGGACAGACCGATTTTCGGATTTTTCGAAAGGGTAACATCATAAAAATTTACGAAAATTCTCAAAAAAATCACTTTTGAGTGTGGTACACAGTTCGACGGGGAATTTAAATACGAGTTCAACGAGGTATGACATTCCATGTTACGATCATTTTTGGCTTCGTAATGAAGAAAATACTGATATCTTATGCCACAAAGCGGGGACAGACCGATTTTCGGATTTTTTGAAAGGGGTAACATCATAAAAATTTACGAAAATTCTCAAAAAAATCACTTCTTGAGTGTGGTACACAGTTCGGCGGGGAATTTAAATACGAATTCAACGAGGTATGGCATTCCATGTTACGATCATTTTTGGCTTCGTAATGAAGAAAATACTGATATTTTAGGCCACAAAGCGGGACAGACCGATTTTCGGATTTTTTGAAAGGGGTAACATCATAAAAATTTACGAAAATTCTCAAAAAAATCACTTTTTGAGTGTGGTACACAGTTCGACGGGGAATTTAAATACGAGTGCAACGAGGTATGACATTCCATGTTACGATCATTTTTGGCTTCGTAATGAAGAAAATACTGATATCTTATGCCACAAAGCGGGACAGACCGATTTTCGGATTTTTTGAAAGGGGTAACATCATAAAAATTTACGAAAATTCTCAAAAAAATCACTTCTTGAGCGTGGTACACACTTCGACGGGGAATTTAAATACGAGTTCAACGAGGTATGACATTCCATGTTACGATCATTTTTGGCTTCGTAATGAAGAAAATACTGATATTTTAGGCCACAAAGCGGGACAGACCGATTTTCGGATTTTTGGAAAGGGGTAACATCATAAAAATTTACGAAAATTCTCAAAAAATCACTTTTTGAGTGTGGTACACAGTTCGACGGGGAATTTAAATACGAGTTCAACGAGGTATGACATTCCATGTTACGATCATTTTTGGCTTCGTAATGAAGAAAATACTGATATCTTATGCCACAAAGCGGGACAGACCGATTTTCGGATTTTTGAAAGGGGTAACATCATAAAAAATTTACGAAAATTCTCAAAAAAATCACTTCTTGAGCGTGGTACACACTTCGACGGGGAATTTAAATACGAGTTCAACGAGGTATGACATTCCATGTTACGATCATTTTTGGCTTCGTAATGAAGAAAATACTGATATCTTAGGCCACAAAGCGGGACAGACCGATTTTCGGATTTTTGGAAAGGGGTAACATCATAAAAATTTACGAAAATTCTCAAAAAAGTCACTTCTTGAGTGTGGTACACACTTCGACGGGGAATTTAAATACGAGTTCAACGAGGTATGACATTCCATGTTACGATCATTTTTGGCTTCGTAATGAAGAAAATACTGATATTTTAGGCCACAAAGCGGGACAGACCGATTTTCGGATTTTTGGAAAGGGGTAACATCATAAAAATTTACGAAAATGCTCAAAAAAATCACTTTTTGAGTGTGGTACACAGTTCGACGGGGAATTTAAATACGAATTCAGCGAGGTATGACATTCCATGTTACGATCATTTTTGGCTTCGTAATGAAGAAAATACTGATATTTTAGGCCACAAAGCGGGACAGACCGATTTTCGGATTTTTGGAAAGGGGTAACATCATAAAAATTTACGAGAATTCTCAAAAAATCACTTCTTGAGTGTGGTACACACTTCGACGGGGAATTTAAATACGAGTTCAACGAGGTATGACATTCCATGTTACGATCATTTTTGGCTTCGTAATGAAGAAAATACTGATATTTTAGGCCACAAAGCGGGACAGACCGATTTTCGGATTTTTTGAAAGGGGTAACATCATAAAAATTTACGAAAATTCTCAAAAAAATCACTTTTGAGTGTGGTACACAGTTCGACGGGGAATTTAAATACGAGTTCAACGAGGTATGACATTCCATGTTACGATCATTTTTGGCTTCGTAATGAAGAAAATACTGATATCTTATGCCACAAAGCGGGACAGACCGATTTTCGGATTTTTTGAAAGGGGTAACATCATAAAAATTTACGAAAATTCTCAAAAAAATCACTTCTTGAGCGTGGTACACACTTCGACGGGGAATTTAAATACGAGTTCAACGAGGTATGACATTCCATGTTACGATCATTTTTGGCTTCGTAATGAAGAAAATACTGATATTTTAGGCCACAAAGCGGGACAGACCGATTTTCGGATTTTTCGAAAGGGGTAACATCATAAAAATTTACGAAAATTCTCAAAAAAATCACTTCTTGAGCGTGGTACACACTTCGACGGGGGAATTTAAATACGAGTTCAACGAGGTATGACATTCCATGTTACGATCATTTTTGGCTTCGTAATGAAGAAAATACTGATATTTTAGGCCACAAAGCGGGACAGACCGATTTTCGGATTTTTGGAAAGGGGTAACATCATAAAAATTTACGAAAATTCTCAAAAAAAACACTTTTGAGTGTGGTACACAGTTCGACGGGGAATTTAAATACGAGTTCAACGAGGTATGACATTCCATGTTACGATCATTTTTGGCTTCGTAATGAAGAAAATACTGATATCTTATGCCACAAAGCGGGACAGACCGATTTTCGGATTTTTTGAAAGGGGTAACATCATAAAAATTTACGAAAATTCTCAAAAAAATCACTTCTTGAGCGTGGTACACACTTCGACGGGGAATTTAAATACGAGTTCAACGAGGTATGACATTCCATGTTACGATCATTTTTGGCTTCGTAATGAAGAAAATACTGATATCTTAGGCCACAAAGCGGGACAGACCGATTTTCGGATTTTTTGAAAGGGGTAACATAATAAAAATTTACGAAAATTCTCAAAAAAATCACTTCTTGAGTGTGGTACACACTTCGAAAAAAAAAAAAAATCACTTTTTGAGTGTGGTACACAGTTCGACGGGGAATTTAAATACGAATTCAGCGAGGTATGACATTCCATGTTACGATCATTTTTGGCTTCGTAATGAAGAAAATACTGATATTTTAGGCCACAAAGCGGGACAGACCGATTTTCGGATTTTTGAAAGGGGTAACATCATAAAAATTTACGAAAATTCTCAAAAAATCACTTCTTGAGTGTGGTACACACTTCGACGGGGAATTTAAATACGAGTTCAACGAGGTATGACATTCCATGTTACGATCATTTTTGGCTTCGTAATGAAGAAAATACTGATATTTTAGGCCACAAAGCGGGACAGACCGATTTTCGGATTTTTTGGAAAGGGGTAACATCATAAAAATTTACGAAAATTCTCAAAAAAATCACTTTTTGAGTGTGGTACACAGTTCGACGGGGAATTTAAATACGAGTTCAACGAGGTATGACATTCCATGTTACGATCATTTTTGGCTTCGTAATGAAGAAAATACTGATATCTTATGCCACAAAGCGGGACAGACCGATTTTCGGATTTTTTGAAAGGGGTAACATCATAAAAATTTACGAAAATTCTCAAAAAAATCACTTCTTGAGCGTGGTACACACTTCGACGGGGAATTTAAATACGAGTTCAACGAGGTATGACATTCCATGTTACGATCATTTTTGGCTTCGTAATGAAGAAAATACTGATATCTTAGGCCACAAAGCGGGACAGACCGATTTTCGGATTTTTTGAAAGGGGTAACATAATAAAAATTTACGAAAATTCTCAAAAAAATCACTTCTTGAGTGTGGTACACACTTCGACGGGGAATTTAAATACGAGTTCAACGAGGTATGACATTCCATGTTACGATCATTTTTGGCTTCGTAATGAAGAAAATACTGATATTTTAGGCCACAAAGCGGGACAGACCGATTTTCGGATTTTTGGAAAGGGGTAACATCATAAAAATTTACGAAAATGCTCAAAAAAATCACTTTTTGAGTGTGGTACACAGTTCGACGGGGAATTTAAATACGAATTCAGCGAGGTATGACATTCCATGTTACGATCATTTTTGGCTTCGTAATGAAGAAAATACTGATATTTTAGGCCACAAAGCGGGACAGACCGATTTTCGGATTTTTGAAAGGGGTAACATCATAAAAATTTACGAAAATTCTCAAAAAAATCACTTCTTGAGTGTGGTACACACTTCGACGGGGGAATTTAAATACGAGTTCAACGAGGTATGACATTCCATGTTACGATCATTTTTGGCTTCGTAATGAAGAAAATACTGATATTTTAGGCCACAAAGCGGGACAGACCGATTTTCGGATTTTTGGAAAGGGGTAACATCATAAAAATTTACGAAAATTCTCAAAAAAATCACTTTTTGAGTGTGGTACACAGTTCGACGGGGAATTTAAATACGAGTTCAACGAGGTATGACATTCCATGTTACGATCATTTTTGGCTTCGTAATGAAGAAAATACTGATATCTTATGCCACAAAGCGGGACAGACCGATTTTCGGATTTTTGAAAGGGGTAACATCATAAAAATTTACGAAAATTCTCAAAAAAATCACTTCTTGAGCGTGGTACACACTTCGACGGGGAATTTAAATACGAGTTCAACGAGGTATGACATTCCATGTTACGATCATTTTTGGCTTCGTAATGAAGAAAATACTGATATCTTAGGCCACAAAGCGGGACAGACCGATTTTCGGATTTTTTGAAAGGGGTAACATAATAAAAATTTACGAAAATTCTCAAAAAAATCACTTCTTGAGTGTGGTACACACTTCGACGGGGAATTTAAATACGAGTTCAACGAGGTATGACATTCCATGTTACGATCATTTTTGGCTTCGTAATGAAGAAAATACTGATATTTTAGGCCACAAAGCGGGACAGACCGATTTTCGGATTTTTGGAAAGGGGTAACATCATAAAAATTTACGAAAATGCTCAAAAAAATCACTTTTGAGTGTGGTACACAGTTCGACGGGGAATTTAAATACGAATTCAGCGAGGTATGACATTCCATGTTACGATCATTTTTGGCTTCGTAATGAAGAAAATACTGATATTTTAGGCCACAAAGCGGGACAGACCGATTTTCGGATTTTTGGAAAGGGGTAACATCATAAAAATTTACGAAAATTCTCAAAAAAATCACTTCTTGAGTGTGGTACACACTTCGACGGGGAATTTAAATACGAGTTCAACGAGGTATGACATTCCATGTTACGATCATTTTTGGCTTCGTAATGAAGAAAATACTGATATTTTAGGCCACAAAGCGGGACAGACCGATTTTCGGATTTTTGGAAAGGGGTAACATCATAAAAATTTACGAAAATTCTCAAAAAAATCACTTTTTGAGTGTGGTACACAGTTCGACGGGGAATTTAAATACGAGTTCAACGAGGTATGACATTCCATGTTACGATCATTTTTGGCTTCGTAATGAAGAAAATACTGATATCTTATGCCACAAAGCGGGACAGACCGATTTTCGGATTTTTGAAAGGGGTAACATCATAAAAATTTACGAAAATTCTCAAAAAAAATCACTTCTTGAGCGTGGTACACACTTCGACGGGGAATTTAAATACGAGTTCAACGAGGTATGACATTCCATGTTACGATCATTTTTGGCTTCGTAATGAAGAAAATACTGATATTTTAGGCCACAAAGCGGGACAGACCGATTTTCGGATTTTTCGAAAGGGGTAACATCATAAAAATTTACGAAAATTCTCAAAA
The DNA here is from genome assembly GCF_018153835.1 of Drosophila eugracilis. NCBI lineage: Eukaryota > Metazoa > Arthropoda > Insecta > Diptera > Drosophilidae > Drosophila > Drosophila eugracilis. The sequence continues at coordinate 12,436,680 of NW_024573038.1, forward strand.
AAAATCACTTCTTGAGCGTGGTACACACTTCGACGGGGAATTTAAATACGAGTTCAACGAGGTATGACATTCCATGTTACGATCATTTTTGGCTTCGTAATGAAGAAAATACTGATATTTTAGGCCACAAAGCGGGACAGACCGATTTTCGGATTTTTGGAAAGGGGTAACATCATAAAAATTTACGAAAATTCTCAAAAAAATCACTTTTTGAGTGTGGTACACAGTTCGACGGGGAATTTAAATACGAGTTCAACGAGGTATGACATTCCATGTTACGATCATTTTTGGCTTCGTAATGAAGAAAATACTGATATCTTATGCCACAAAGCGGGACAGACCGATTTTCGGATTTTTTGAAAGGGGTAACATCATAAAAATTTACGAAAATTCTCAAAAAAATCACTTCTTGAGCGTGGTACACACTTCGACGGGGAATTTAAATACGAGTTCAACGAGGTATGACATTCCATGTTACGATCATTTTTGGCTTCGTAATGAAGAAAATACTGATATCTTAGGCCACAAAGCGGGACAGACCGATTTTCGGATTTTTTGAAAGGGGTAACATAATAAAAATTTACGAAAATTCTCAAAAAAAAATCACTTCTTGAGTGTGGTACACACTTCGACGGGGAATTTAAATACGAGTTCAACGAGGTATGACATTCCATGTTACGATCATTTTTGGCTTCGTAATGAAGAAAATACTGATATTTTAGGCCACAAAGCGGGACAGACCGATTTTCGGATTTTTGGAAAGGGGGTAACATCATAAAAATTTACGAAAATGCTCAAAAAAATCACTTTTTGAGTGTGGTACACAGTTCGACGGGGAATTTAAATACGAATTCAGCGAGGTATGACATTCCATGTTACGATCATTTTTGGCTTCGTAATGAAGAAAATACTGATATTTTAGGCCACAAAGCGGGACAGACCGATTTTCGGATTTTTGGAAAGGGGTAACATCATAAAAATTTACGAAAATTCTCAAAAAAATCACTTCTTGAGTGTGGTACACACTTCGACGGGGAATTTAAATACGAGTTCAACGAGGTATGACATTCCATGTTACGATCATTTTTGGCTTCGTAATGAAGAAAATACTGATATTTTAGGCCACAAAGCGGGACAGACCGATTTTCGGATTTTTCATAAAAATTTACGAAAATTCTCAAAAAAATCACTTTTTGAGTGTGGTACACAGTTCGACGGGGAATTTAAATACGAGTTCAACGAGGTATGACATTCCATGTTACGATCATTTTTGGCTTCGTAATGAAGAAAATACTGATATCTTATGCCACAAAGCGGGACAGACCGATTTTCGGATTTTTTGAAAGGGGTAACATCATAAAAATTTACGAAAATTCTCAAAAAAATCACTTCTTGAGCGTGGTACACACTTCGACGGGGAATTTAAATACGAGTTCAACGAGGTATGACATTCCATGTTACGATCATTTTTGGCTTCGTAATGAAGAAAATACTGATATTTTAGGCCACAAAGCGGGACAGACCGATTTTCGGATTTTTGAAAGGGGTAACATCATAAAAATTTACGAAAATTCTCAAAAAAATCACTTCTTGAGCGTGGTACACACTTCGACGGGGGAATTTAAATACGAGTTCAACGAGGTATGACATTCCATGTTACGATCATTTTTGGCTTCGTAATGAAGAAAATACTGATATTTTAGGCCACAAAGCGGGACAGACCGATTTTCGGATTTTTTGGAAAGGGGTAACATCATAAAAATTTACGAAAATGCTCAAAAAAATCACTTTTTGAGTGTGGTACACAGTTCGACGGGGAATTTAAATACGAATTCAGCGAGGTATGACATTCCATGTTACGATCATTTTTGGCTTCGTAATGAAGAAAATACTGATATCTTAGGCCACAAAGCGGGACAGACCGATTTTCGGATTTTTGGAAAGGGGTAACATCATAAAAATTTACGAAAATTCTCAAAAAAAACACTTCTTGAGTGTGGTACACAGTTCGACGGGGAATTTAAATACGAGTTCAACGAGGTATGACATTCCATGTTACGATCATTTTTGGCTTCGTAATGAAGAAAATACTGATATTTTAGGCCACAAAGCGGGACAGACCGATTTTCGGATTTTGGAAAGGGGTAACATCATAAAAATTTACGAAAATTCTCAAAAAAATCACTTCTTGAGTGTGGTACACACTTCGACGGGGAATTTAAATACGAGTTCAACGAGGTATGACATTCCATGTTACGATCATTTTTGGCTTCGTAATGAAGAAAATACTGATATTTTAGGCCACAAAGCGGGACAGACCGATTTTCGGATTTTTGGAAAGGGGTAACATCATAAAAATTTACGAAAATTCTCAAAAAAATCACTTCTTGAGCGTGGTACACACTTCGACGGGGAATTTAAATACGAGTTCAACGAGGTATGACATTCCATGTTACGATCATTTTTGGCTTCGTAATGAAGAAAATACTGATATTTTAGGCCACAAAGCGGGACAGACCGATTTTCGGATTTTTGGGAAAGGGGTAACATCATAAAAATTTACGAAAATTCTCAAAAAAAATCACTTCTTGAGCGTGGTACACACTTCGACGGGGAATTTAAATACGAGTTCAACGAGGTATGACATTCCATGTTACGATCATTTTTGGCTTCGTAATGAAGAAAATACTGATATTTTAGGCCACAAAGCGGGACAGACCGATTTTCGGATTTTTGAAAGGGGTAACATCATAAAAATTTACGAAAATGCTCAAAAAAATCACTTTTTGAGTGTGGTACACAGTTCGACGGGGGAATTTAAATACGAATTCAGCGAGGTATGACATTCCATGTTACGATCATTTTTGGCTTCGTAATGAAGAAAATACTGATATCTTAGGCCACAAAGCGGGACAGACCGATTTTCGGATTTTTGGAAAGGGGTAACATCATAAAAATTTACGAAAATTCTCAAAAAAACACTTCTTGAGTGTGGTACACAGTTCGACGGGGAATTTAAATACGAGTTCAACGAGGTATGACATTCCATGTTACGATCATTTTTGGCTTCGTAATGAAGAAAATACTGATATTTTAGGCCACAAAGCGGGACAGACCGATTTTCGGATTTTTGGAAAGGGGTAACATCATAAAAATTTACGAAAATTCTCAAAAAAATCACTTCTTGAGTGTGGTACACACTTCGACGGGGAATTTAAATACGAGTTCAACGAGGTATGACATTCCATGTTACGATCATTTTTGGCTTCGTAATGAAGAAAATACTGATATTTTAGGCCACAAAGCGGGACAGACCGATTTTCGGATTTTTGGAAAGGGGTAACATCATAAAAATTTACGAAAATTCTCAAAAAAATCACTTTTTGAGTGTGGTACACAGTTCGACGGGGAATTTAAATACGAGTTCAACGAGGTATGACATTCCATGTTACGATCATTTTTGGCTTCGTAATGAAGAAAATACTGATATCTTATGCCACAAAGCGGGACAGACCGATTTTCGGATTTTTTGAAAGGGGTAACATCATAAAAATTTACGAAAATTCTCAAAAAAATCACTTCTTGAGCGTGGTACACACTTCGACGGGGAATTTAAATACGAGTTCAACGAGGTATGACATTCCATGTTACGATCATTTTTGGCTTCGTAATGAAGAAAATACTGATATTTTAGGCCACAAAGCGGGACAGACCGATTTTCGGATTTTTGGAAAGGGGTAACATCATAAAAATTTACGAAAATTCTCAAAAAAGTCACTTCTTGAGTGTGGTACACACTTCGACGGGGAATTTAAATACGAGTTCAACGAGGTATGACATTCCATGTTACGATCATTTTTGGCTTCGTAATGAAGAAAATACTGATATTTTAGGCCACAAAGCGGGACAGACCGATTTTCGGATTTTTGGAAAGGGGTAACATCATAAAAATTTACGAAAATGCTCAAAAAAATCACTTTTTGAGTGTGGTACACAGTTCGACGGGGAATTTAAATACGAATTCAGCGAGGTATGACATTCCATGTTACGATCATTTTTGGCTTCGTAATGAAGAAAATACTGATATCTTAGGCCACAAAGCGGGACAGACCGATTTTCGGATTTTTGGAAAGGGGTAACATCATAAAAATTTACGAAAATTCTCAAAAAAATCACTTCTTGAGCGTGGTACACACTTCGACGGGGAATTTAAATACGAGTTCAACGAGGTATGACATTCCATGTTACGATCATTTTTGGCTTCGTAATGAAGAAAATACTGATATTTTAGGCCACAAGGCGGGACAGACCGATTTTCGGATTTTTGGAAAGGGGTAACATCATAAAAATTTACGAAAATGCTCAAAAAAATCACTTTTTGAGTGTGGTACACAGTTCGACGGGGAATTTAAATACGAATTCAGCGAGGTATGCATTCCATGTTACGATCATTTTTGGCTTCGTAATGAAGAAAATACTGATATCTTAGGCCACAAAGCGGGACAGACCGATTTTCGGATTTTTGGAAAGGGGTAACATCATAAAAATTTACGAAAATTCTCAAAAAAAACACTTCTTGAGTGTGGTACACAGTTCGACGGGGAATTTAAATACGAGTTCAACGAGGTATGACATTCCATGTTACGATCATTTTTGGCTTCGTAATGAAGAAAATACTGATATTTTAGGCCACAAAGCGGGACAGACCGATTTTCGGATTTTTGGAAAGGGGTAACATCATAAAAATTTACGAAAATTCTCAAAAAAATCACTTCTTGAGCGTGGTACACACTTCGACGGGGAATTTAAATACGAGTTCAACGAGGTATGACATTCCATGTTACGATCATTTTTGGCTTCGTAATGAAGAAAATACTGATATTTTAGGCCACAAAGCGGGACAGACCGATTTTCGGATTTTTGAAAGGGGTAACATCATAAAAATTTACGAAAATTCTCAAAAAATCACTTCTTGAGCGTGGTACACACTTCGACGGGGAATTTAAATACGAGTTCAACGAGGTATGACATTCCATGTTACGATCATTTTTGGCTTCGTAATGAAGAAAATACTGATATCTTAGGCCACAAAGCGGGACAGACCGATTTTCGGATTTTTGGAAAGGGGTAACATCATAAAAATTTACGAAAATGCTCAAAAAAATCACTTTTTGAGTGTGGTACACAGTTCGACGGGGAATTTAAATACGAATTCAGCGAGGTATGACATTCCATGTTACGATCATTTTTGGCTTCGTAATGAAGAAAATACTGATATCTTAGGCCACAAAGCGGGACAGACCGATTTTCGGATTTTTGGAAAGGGGTAACATCATAAAAATTTACGAAAATTCTCAAAAAAACACTTCTTGAGTGTGGTACACAGTTCGACGGGGAATTTAAATACGAGTTCAACGAGGTATGACATTCCATGTTACGATCATTTTTGGCTTCGTAATGAAGAAAATACTGATATTTTAGGCCACAAAGCGGGACAGACCGATTTTCGGATTTTTTGAAAGGGGTAACATCATAAAAATTTACGAAAATTCTCAAAAAAATCACTTCTTGAGTGTGGTACACACTTCGACGGGGAATTTAAATACGAGTTCAACGAGGTATGACATTCCATGTTACGATCATTTTTGGCTTCGTAATGAAGAAAATACTGATATTTTAGGCCACAAAGCGGGACAGACCGATTTTCGGATTTTTGGAAAGGGGTAACATCATAAAAATTTACGAAAATTCTCAAAAAAATCACTTTTTGAGTGTGGTACACAGTTCGACGGGGAATTTAAATACGAGTTCAACGAGGTATGACATTCCATGTTACGATCATTTTTGGCTTCGTAATGAAGAAAATACTGATATCTTATGCCACAAAGCGGGACAGACCGATTTTCGGATTTTTGAAAGGGGTAACATCATAAAAATTTACGAAAATTCTCAAAAAAATCACTTCTTGAGCGTGGTACACACTTCGACGGGGAATTTAAATACGAGTTCAACGAGGTATGACATTCCATGTTACGATCATTTTTGGCTTCGTAATGAAGAAAATACTGATATTTTAGGCCACAAAGCGGACAGACCGATTTTCGGATTTTTGGAAAGGGGTAACATCATAAAAATTTACGAAAATTCTCAAAAAAATCACTTCTTGAGCGTGGTACACACTTCGACGGGGAATTTAAATACGAGTTCAACGAGGTATGACATTCCATGTTACGATCATTTTTGGCTTCGTAATGAAGAAAATACTGATATTTTAGACCACAAAGCGGGACAGACCGATTTTCGGATTTTTGGAAAGGGGTAACATCATAAAAATTTACGAAAATGCTCAAAAAAATCACTTTTTGAGTGTGGTACACAGTTCGACGGGGAATTTAAATACGAATTCAGCGAGGTATGACATTCCATGTTACGATCATTTTTGGCTTCGTAATGAAGAAAATACTGATATCTTAGGCCACAAAGCGGGACAGACCGATTTTCGGATTTTTGGAAAGGGTAACATCATAAAAAATTTACGAAAATTCTCAAAAAAAACACTTCTTGAGTGTGGTACACAGTTCGACGGGGGAATTTAAATACGAGTTCAACGAGGTATGACATTCCATGTTACGATCATTTTTGGCTTCGTAATGAAGAAAATACTGATATTTTAGGCCACAAAGCGGGACAGACCGATTTTCGGATTTTTTGGAAAGGGGTAACATCATAAAAATTTACGAAAATTCTCAAAAAAATCACTTTTTGAGTGTGGTACACAGTTCGACGGGGAATTTAAATACGAGTTCAACGAGGTATGACATTCCATGTTACGATCATTTTTGGCTTCGTAATGAAGAAAATACTGATATTTTAGGCCACAAAGCGGGACAGACCGATTTTCGGATTTTTGGAAAGGGGTAACATCATAAAAATTTACGAAAATTCTCAAAAAAATCACTTTTTGAGTGTGGTACACAGTTCGACGGGGAATTTAAATACGAGTTCAACGAGGTATGACATTCCATGTTACGATCATTTTTGGCTTCGTAATGAAGAAAATACTGATATCTTAGGCCACAAAGCGGGACAGACCGATTTTCGGATTTTTTGAAAGGGGTAACATAATAAAAATTTACGAAAATTCTCAAAAAAATCACTTCTTGAGTGTGGTACACAGTTCGACGGGGAATTTAAATACGAATTGAACGAGGTATGACATTCCATGTTACGATCATTTTTGGCTTCGTAATGAAGAAAATACTGATATTTTAGGCCACAAAGCGGGACAGACCGATTTTCGGATTTTTGGAAAGGGGTAACATCATAAAAATTTACGAAAATGCTCAAAAAAATCACTTTTTGAGTGTGGTACACAGTTCGACGGGGAATTTAAATACGAATTCAGCGAGGTATGACATTCCATGTTACGATCATTTTTGGCTTCGTAATGAAGAAAATACTGATATCTTAGGCCACAAAGCGGGACAGACCGATTTTCGGATTTTTTGAAAGGGGTAACATCATAAAAATTTACGAAAATTCTCAAAAAAATCACTTCTTGAGCGTGGTACACACTTCGACGGGGAATTTAAATACGAGTTCAACGAGGTATGACATTCCATGTTACGATCATTTTTGGCTTCGTAATGAAGAAAATACTGATATTTTAGGCCACAAAGCGGGACAGACCGATTTTCGGATTTTTGAAAGGGGTAACACCATAAAAATTTTACGAAAATTCTCAAAAAAATCACTTTTTGAGTGTGGTACACAGTTCGACGGGGAATTTAAATACGAGTTCAACGAGGTATGACATTCCATGTTACGATCATTTTTGGCTTCGTAATGAAGAAAATACTGATATCTTATGCCACAAAGCGGGACAGACCGATTTTCGGATTTTTGAAAGGGGTAACATCATAAAAATTTACGAAAATTCTCAAAAAATCACTTCTTGAGTGTGGTACACACTTCGACGGGGAATTTAAATACGAGTTCAACGAGGTATGACATTCCATGTTACGATCATTTTTGGCTTCGTAATGAAGAAAATACTGATATTTTAGGCCACAAAGCGGGACAGACCGATTTTCGGATTTTTTGAAAGGGGTAACATCATAAAAATTTACGAAAATTCTCAAAAAAATCACTTTTTGAGTGTGGTACACAGTTCGACGGGGAATTTAAATACGAGTTCAACGAGGTATGACATTCCATGTTACGATCATTTTTGGCTTCGTAATGAAGAAAATACTGATATCTTATGCCACAAAGCGGGACAGACCGATTTTCGGATTTTTTGAAAGGGGTAACATCATAAAAATTTACGAAAATTCTCAAAAAAATCACTTCTTGAGTGTGGTACACAGTTCGACGGGGAATTTAAATACGAATTCAACGAGGTATGACATTCCATGTTACGATCATTTTTGGCTTCGTAATGAAGAAAATACTGATATTTTAGGCCACAAAGCGGGACAGACCGATTTTCGGATTTTTGGAAAGGGGTAACATCATAAAAATTTACGAAAATTCTCAAAAAAATCACTTTTTGAGTGTGGTACACAGTTCGACGGGGAATTTAAATACGAATTCAACGAGGTATGACATTCCATGTTACGATCATTTTTGGCTTCGTAATGAAGAAAATACTGATATCTTATGCCACAAAGCGGGACAGACCGATTTTCGGATTTTTTGAAAGGGGTAACATCATAAAAATTTACGAAAATTCTCAAAAAAATAACTTCTTGAGTGTGGTACACACTTCGACGGGGAATTTAAATACGAGTTCAACGAGGTATGGCATTCCATGTTACGATCATTTTTGGCTTCGTAATGAAGAAAATACTGATATTTTAGGCCACAAAGCGGGACAGACCGATTTTCGGATTTTTTGAAAGTGGTAACATCATAAAAATTTACGAAAATTCTCAAAAAAATCACTTTTTGAGTGTGGTACACAGTTCGACGGGGAATTTAAATACGAGTTCAACGAGGTATGACATTCCATGTTACGATCATTTTTGGCTTCGTAATGAAGAAAATACTGATATCTTATGCCACAAAGCGGGACAGACCGATTTTCGGATTTTTTGAAACGGGTAACATCATAAAAATTTACGAAAATTCTCAAAAAAATCACTTCTTGAGTGTGGTACACAGTTCGACGGGGAATTTAAATACGAATTCAACGAGGTATGACATTCCATGTTACGATCATTTTTGGCTTCGTAATGAAGAAAATACTGATATTTTAGGCCACAAAGCGGGACAGACCGATTTTCGGATTTTTGGAAAGGGGTAACATCATAAAATTTACGAAAATTCTCAAAAAATCACTTTTTGAGTGTGGTACACAGTTCGACGGGGAATTTAAATACGAGTTCAACGAGGTATGACATTCCATGTTACGATCATTTTTGGCTTCGTAATGAAGAAAATACTGATATTTTAGGCCACAAAGCGGGACAGACCGATTTTCGGATTTTTGGAAAGGGGGTAACATCATAAAAATTTACGAAAATTCTCAAAAAAATCACTTTTTGAGTGTGGTACACAGTTCGACGGGAATTTAAATACGAGTTCAACGAGGTATGACATTCCATGTTACGATCATTTTTGGCTTCGTAATGAAGAAAATACTGATATCTTATGCCACAAAGCGGGACAGACCGATTTTCGGATTTTTGAAAGGGGTAACATCATAAAAATTTACGAAAATTCTCAAAAAAATCACTTCTTGAGTGTGGTACACACTTCGACGGGGAATTTAAATACGAGTTCAACGAGGTATGACATTCCATGTTACGATCATTTTTGGCTTCGTAATGAAGAAAATACTGATATTTTAGGCCACAAAGGCGGACAGACCGATTTTCGGATTTTTTGAAAGGGGTAACATCATAAAAATTTACGAAAATTCTCAAAAAATCACTTCTTGAGTGTGGTACACAGTTCGACGGGGAATTTAAATACGAGTTCAACGAGGTATGACATTCCATGTTACGATCATTTTTGGCTTCGTAATGAAGAAAATACTGATATCTTAGGCCACAAGCGGGACAGACCGATTTTCGGATTTTTGGAAAGGGGTAACATCATAAAAATTTACGAAAATTCTCAAAAAAATCACTTTTTGAGTGTGGTACACAGTTCGACGGGGAATTTAAATACGAGTTCAACGAGGTATGACATTCCATGTTACGATCATTTTTGGCTTCGTAATGAAGAAAATACTGATATCTTAGGCCACAAAGCGGGACAGACCGATTTTCGGATTTTTTGAAAGGGGTAACATCATAAAAATTTACGAAAATTCTCAAAAAAATCACTTCTTGAGTGTGGTACACAGTTCGACGGGGAATTTAAATACGAGTTCAACGAGGTATGACATTCCATGTTACGATCATTTTTGGCTTCTTAATGAAGAAAATACTAATATCTTAGGCCACAAAGCGGGACAGACCGATTTTCGGATTTTTGGAAAGGGGTAACATCATAAAAATTTACGAAAATGCTCAAAAAAAGCACTTTTTGAGTGTGGTACACAGTTCGACGGGGAATTTAAATACGAACTCAACGAGGTATGACATTCCATGTTACGATCATTTTTGGCTTCTTAATGAAGAAAATACTGATATCTTAGGCCACAAAGCGGGACAGACAGATTTTCGGATTTTTGGAAAAATAAAAATTTACGAAAATTCTCAAAAAAATCACTTTTTGAGTGTGGTACACAGTTCGACGGGGAATTTAAATATGAACTCAACGAGGTATGACATTCCATGTTACGATCATTTTTGGCTTCGTAATGAAGAAAATACTGATATCTTAGGCCACAAAGCGGGACAGACCGATTTTCGGATTTTTTGAAAGGGGTAACATCATAAAAATTTACGAAAATTCTCAAAAAAATCACTTCTTGAGTGTGGTACACACTTCGACGGGGAATTTAAATACGAGTTCAACGAGGTATGACATTCCATGTTACGATCATTTTTGGCTTCGTAATGAAGAAAATACTGATATTTTAGGCCACAAAGCGGGACAGACCGATTTTCGGATTTTTGGAAAGGGGTAACATCATAAAAATTTACGAAAATTCTCAAAAAAATCACTTCTTGAGTGTGGTACACACTTCGACGGGGAATTTAAATACGAGTTCAACGAGGTATGACATTCCATGTTACGATCATTTTTGGCTTCGTAATGAAGAAAATACTGATATCTTATGCCACAAAGCGGGACAGACCGATTTTCGGATTTTTTGAAAGGGGTAACATCATAAAAATTTACGAAAATTCTCAAAAAAATCACTTCTTGAGTGTGGTACACAGTTCGACGGGGAATTTAAATACGAATTCAGCGAGGTATGCATTCCATGTTACGATCATTTTTGGCTTCGTAATGAAGAAAATACTGATATCTTAGGCCACAAAGCGGGACAGACCGATTTTCGGATTTTTGGAAAGGGGTAACATCATAAAAATTTACGAAAATTCTCAAAAAAAACACTTCTTGAGTGTGGTACACAGTTCGACGGGGAATTTAAATACGAGTTCAACGAGGTATGACATTCCATGTTACGATCATTTTTGGCTTCGTAATGAAGAAAATACTGATATTTTAGGCCACAAAGCGGGACAGACCGATTTTCGGATTTTTGGAAAGGGGTAACATCATAAAAATTTACGAAAATTCTCAAAAAAATCACTTTTTGAGTGTGGTACACAGTTCGACGGGGAATTTAAATACGAATTCAACGAGGTATGACATTCCATGTTACGATCATTTTTGGCTTCGTAATGAAGAAAATACTGATATCTTAGGCCACAAAGCGGGACAGACCGATTTTCGGATTTTTGGAAAGGGGTAACATCATAAAAATTTACGAAAATGCTCAAAAAAATCACTTTTTGAGTGTGGTACACAGTTCGACGGGGAATTTAAATACGAATTCAACGAGGTATGACATTCCATGTTACGATCATAATTGGCTTCGTAATGAAGAAAATACTGATATCTTAGGCCACAAAGCGGGACAGACCGATTTTCGGATTTTTGGAAAAGGGTAACATCATAAAAATTTACGAAAATTCTCAAAAAAATCACTTTTTGAGTGTGGTACACAGTTCGACGGGGAATTTAAATACGAATTCAGCGACATTCCATGTTACGATCATTTTTGGCTTCGTAATGAAGAAAATACTGATATCTTAGGCCACAAAGCGGGACAGACCGATTTTCGGATTTTTAGAAAGGGGTAACATCATAAAAATTTACGAAAATTCTCAAAAAAATCACTTTTTGAGTGTGGTACACAGTTCGACGGGGAATTTAAATACGAATTCAACGAGGTATGACATTCCATGTTACGATCATTTTTGGCTTCGTAATGAAGAAAATACTGATATTTTAGGCCACAAAGCGGGACAGACCAATTTTCGGATTTTTGGAAAGGGGTAACATCATAAAAATTTACGAAAATTCTCAAAAAATTCACTTTTTGAGTGTGGTACACAGTTTAAATACGAATTCAACGAGGTATGACATTCCATGTTACGATCATTTTTGGCTTCGTAATGAAGAAAATACTGATATCTTAGGCCACAAAGCGGGACAGACCGATTTTCGGATTTTTGGAAAGGGGTAACATCATAAAAATTTACGAAAATTCTCAAAAAAATCACTTTTTGAGTGTGGTACACAGTTCGACGGGGAATTTAAATACGAATTCGACGAGGTATGACATTCCATGTTACGATCATTTTTGGCTTCGTAATGAAGAAAATACTGATATCTTAGGCCACAAAGCGGGACAGACCGATTTTCGGATTTTTGGAAAGTGGTAACATCATAAAAATTTACGAAAATTCTCAAAAAAATCACTTTTTGAGTGTGGTACACAGTTCGACGGGGAATTTAAATACGAATTCGACGAGGTATGACATTCCATGTTACGATCATTTTTGGCTTCGTAATGAAGAAAATACTGATATCTTAGGCCACAAAGCGGGACAGACCGATTTTCGGATTTTTGGAAAGTGGTAACATCATAAAAATTTACGAAAATTCTCAAAAAAATCACTTTTTGAGTGTGGTACACAGTTCGACGGGGAATTTAAATACGAATTCAACGAGGTATGACATTCCATGTTACGATCATTTTTGGATAATATCCACCTACACATTAGAAAGGCAAACTTTAATCAAAAGATTTATAAGTTTTTAGGACAAAAGTTTACTATTCAGAACCTGAAAATCCCGAACAGTTTCTGAGGAATGAAACAGATTCAATCCTTCTACAGTACCTTATTAGTAAGTTCCTTCATTTCCTTAATTTTCTCTCCGAATTGAACATAAATGTCAATTAATAAAAATACAAAAGAGAATTCTAAGAAACAGTTTCCAAGGACTCCAAACAAATAGATAGAAATTGTAAATATTTTTTTTAAAAACCTTAAACCTTTCAAATGTTTTCCAAAAAATGTATAAGACATAATTTTTTTTTTTTTTTCCTCAAGGGATTTTTATTCTTAAACTAATTTTTGACCCTAAACAAACAAACATGGAAGACAATGATTTTCTTAAAGCTAATGGAAGACAATGATTACAGCTATGAACTTAGGCTAAATTAAAGCATTTGAAGACATTTTAGCAGCTAGTTTGATATGTACAGTTGGAGGAAGCGACATTGTTAGCCGTTTCCGAGGCACACAAGTTAGTCAGTCTCGTGTTCTCATCATCACAGTTGAAGATTAAAGCTGAAGTGCCGATTTATAGACCTTTGAATCGGGTCACATCACAGATACTCGATGGAGGATGGGAGGTGTCCCAGAAGAACTCAGCAAGATAGACTGATAGCCTTGGCCTCAAGTTGTTCGTTGAGCCAGTTCTGGTGCTCCTCCTCGGTGTCGCAGGAGTAGATGATGTTGGAGATCGGGATCTCCTTTGCAGACTTGGAGTTCTTGAAGATCTTCTTGATGGCCTTCAGCAGCTTCTTGAAGTTGGTGGAGGCGCCGGTAAGCGAAGATCGTTTCTCTGGCACTCCGTTGAAGTTGGAAATAAGAGCGGTTTCGGAACACATTTTGAAAGATTTGTAACTGATGATCTGCTCGGATGAAGAACTGTAGTTCGAATGATGCTGTTGGTCTAGCTGGTTGGTCTTTTATACCCGCAAATTTGACAACCTCTCTGTGGGTTTCTCTCTACCTGCTCTGAAAAATGCCAATGCATAAGGGATGAAATATATTTTGCAGGTAGGTTTGGCATTTCGTTACATGAGGCTTGAGGTGCATAGAGGAACAAAAATAAGAAAAGAAATAAATTGATAGTCTTTTGCTTGACTAGAAATTGATTATACAAAATTTTGCATTTGAAAAGTTTGTCATTTTTGCACCACGTTTTACTATATTTATAAAATATTTTTAAATATAGCAAATTATTAGAAATATTGAAATAGGTGTACTGACAACAAATATTTTATTTAATTTTTTCTGTTACACAGTTTTTACAATTCAACTTAAAAAAAAAAAAAAATAATAAAGTAATTTTATTACAAATGCGTGTAATGTATTTTTCAATATAAAACAGTTTTCTTCCTAAGATCAACTTTTAGTAAACCAAAAATGGCATATAAAACATGTAAGCTGTTGCAGACCCCTGAATAAGTATCGGTAATATAAATATTTTTATATATTTTCCAAAGAATTTAATCTCTCAAACGGCTGAGAACGGCTACCACCCTGACAAAGTTCTTCATAAAGAGCGACATTGGATTATTGCATACAATATTAATATGATTACCTAGACACTGTAATTTAAAATTATTCGAATTGGTAAACATAATAAATATATAAAAAACAAAAGTGCAACCCTTTTAGAATACAAATTATTTTTTAATTCGAATGCATAATAAATAATAATAATAGTTTCCTAAGGTATCACAAATCAAAGCTTTCTGGCCTGGGGCCAACTGGATTGATTTTTGTCACCAGACCATCATATTGTCAATACCTAACAGTTTTTTTCTAAATAATTTGACCAAACTTAAATTCCCAGTTAAAATCATAAAACCGTAAACCAAAAAACCATAAAATACATTTTTGGTAAATTTTCGCATTTTATTAATGGTTTGTGAAAAATATGTCAAAAACTAACATATTAAAAATCCGATTTCAAAAAGGCTTAACATTCCTTATTTAAACCATTCTTGACCTTGCTTTGACCAAAACACTGAAAGATTTTTTTCTGTTCTTTGATTCGGAAAAATTATGTGTTTTTATAATTTCTGAAAAATAATTTTTTAAGCAACCAGAAAAGGTAAAAGAAATAACCAAATGAAATTTTCTTTTTCCGCGAGGGATTTTTATTCTTAAGCTAATTTTTGACCCTAAACAAACAAACATGGAAGACAATGATTTTCTTAAAGCTAATGGAAGACAATGATTATAGCTATGAACTTAGGCTAAATTAAAGCATTTGAAGACATTTTAGCAGCTATTTTGATATGTACAGTTGGAGGAAGCGACATTGTTAGCCGTTTCCGAGGCACACAAGTTAGTCAGTCTCGTGTTCTCATCATCACAGTTGGAGATTAAAGCTGAAGTGCCGATTTATAGACCTTTCAATCGGGTCACATCACAGATACTCGATGGAGGATGGGAGGTGTCCCAGAAGAACTCAGCAAGATAGACTGATAGCCTTGGCTTCTAGTTGTTCGTTGAGCCAGTTCTGGTGCTCCTCCTCGGTGTCGCAGGAGTAGATGATGTCGGAGATCGGGATCTCCTTTGCAGACTTGGAGTTCTTGAAGATCTTCTTGATGGTCTTCAGCAGCTTCTTGATGTTGGTGGAGGCGCCGGTGAGCGAAGATTGCTTCTCTGGCACTCCGTTGAAGTTGGAAATAAGAGCGGTTTCGGAACACATTTTGCAGGATTTGTAACTGATGATCTGCTCGGATGGAGAACTGTAGTTCGAATGATGCTATTGGTCTAGCTGGCCGGTCTTTTATACCCGATGGTGGTGCAACCACTAGGAGGGTCCTTCCCTACCTGCTCTCGAAATTTCCAAGGGATGAGGGGTTGAAATGCGTCATCGCTCACGCGGGCAGGTAGGGACACGTTACCTGCCCTGTTGCATCGCAACGGATTTTTCTCACATGACCCGTTTTTCGATTGCGGCAATTTATCTAGGAGTGCTCTAAATTAATTGCAATTACTGCGGGTACTTCTTCGGCTGGTTAAAACTGATTATTTTGAAACCAAACAAGATCGGTAATGAAAATAAGGAGTCACGACATGAGGCGGTCGAGATCAATAAGGGATTAGTATCCCATTTCACAAATTAAGATTACCCATATTTAAGTCTTGTGGTTAATTCAAAATATGGAGTGTTCAGCCCTTTTTTTTTGAGTTTTTATAAAATTCTTTGCTTTTCTTTAATTGTGATTAGCTTAGAAATAAGCAACCAGGACTTTTATTTTCCTTATCACTTTTTTATTACTTTATCCAAAACCAAAGCAAAACCACAATAACAACATTTCTTTTTTAAATACGTATCGAAAATATATGGTCATGAGTTAATAAATAAAAAACTAAACTAAAAGTTCATAACTTAATTTAAAAAAATGGAGCAAATTATTAACGCCAAGATAGCCTCCTTTTCCAATATTAATTGGTACTTTTTCGATAAAAAATATTTTAAAAAAAGGAGATACGTCTGCATTTCCAATTGATTAACTTTTTGGCTTCATTTTAAATACCAGTAGCAGAAGACTTTTATTAGTTTAACATATTGACCATACCATAAATACCATTTTAACCAAAATTAACTAAAATTGTTAGCAACTTTTGTTGCTTTATTAGAATCCTTTTTAATTGGCTCCACACCTAAAACTGTGTATTTTATAATTATTTTCACAATCCAATGAATTTGGACAGAAATCCACAATCCAATGAATTTGGACAGAAATAGATCAATTAATAGTTTAAAAACAGTTCTGTGAAAACGTACATATATTTTTGGTAAGTACTGCGATAAAATGGTGGAGAACGGGAGAACATCAGAACTGAATTTTCCATCTCTGATTGGTCTCTCGATCACGCCAACCTTACCTATCTTAACTGCAATTATTTAAAAATACCTACGATATCCTTTTATGTTTAAGATACCCATGGGAGAGTTACCTTTCGTATCTTATCGTTTTTCTTATCACGCAAATAAGGCGGTCAAACCTTAAGAGAACAATCAAAGACAAAAGCCGACCATGAATCGAACCCACCACATACCATATCTTATCCTGCATTAATTAAACCTGAACTGATATCAAAATCGAATTCGTTCTAGCAATCCATAAAGTACACCTTCAGTCCAGCCTTTGCGACACACCACACTCGAATAGTTCTCTAATTAAGCAATTAAGTCCAAAAGGATAATTAGGATTAACGTGAAAATTGCGATTTCCACCGTATCATTTTGTAGGAGTATTTCGATTTACTTCAATTTACGCATAACCAAAACTCTCCACAAACCAAGGCTAAAACTTTGTTCGTCCAGAAATAAGCGTAAAACACCAAATAGATCGTGTCGAACAGCTGAAACTAAATGGTAACAGGATGCCAAAAAGCCAGTCAAAAAGGCAAACTCCAGCAATTCAATTGCAACGATTTGGAACCAATCGATTCGTAGCGATGCGGCCGAGGTTTATTTCTAAGAAATAAAAACGAAAAATGAATAATTGTCAAATGTCAAATGGGTGCCGTTGGTAAAAGCCGTGACGTGACCCGAACAACAAGTATGGATCGCTGCCGAACGAACAGAAGAAGTGTGCAGGATCTTTTTTGTGTCCCGAAAAGGGCTCAGCATGGGTTATTGTCTATAAGGATTCTTGAGGGATGTAGAGTCACACTAAACGTTGCATGTCCACAAATACACCCCCGATCCTTATGCATCCTGTACAGTACATATTCCAATTTGCAACGCCTGAATATTCCTGTTCACAATTGCCGAATTTTCTTTATTTTTCGATCTCTATTATTTTTTTTTTCTTTTTCTTTTACTGGGTGAAAAGTCAGTTACGTGCTCGATGAATAATTGTATTTTGGCGACATTGCCGCCAACTTCCAAGGCGAATCAATTCGTTCCAAACGTTTGCCGAAATATAACCGAAGCAAAAGTTCTATTCAAAGTAAAACTAAATAAGAGTTCTTAGAACCAAGCACGTTCTCTGTGCAAATTGAAATTATTACGCCAATCTAAATTTGTCCTGAAATTCTTGAGAAATACTTAACGAATTAATAACAAGGACGGGATATCTTAGTGAGAAGACAATTGTATTCACTTTTTCATGGTACTAGAATGTAAATTGGAAGAGAAAAATATGGTGTAGTTCTTATTATAGATCTAAATATATATAATAAATACGTATAAATGTTTGCATATAAGTATATGTATTTAATCTAAATAATTAATAAATATTGACCATTAATAAGTCTATTTTTTTTATTGCTCATGCCTCGATCTACGAAATACATATATTTTAAACCAGACCAATATTTAAAAAGTGTGCCAAATTTAAGGATTCTTAAGGATTTATAATACATATATGTATGTATGTGCGTTTGTAAAATTGTTAATGTTTTTTTTTACAAACCTAAATAATGAGTATTTTGCAGTCAAAACAAGGCTCAACGCGGATGCCCATAAGCTTTGAGCGCTCGCAGCTTGTTTTTTCCTCTTTCCGCCTCATTCCGTGGATAACTGTCCTTGTTTCTTTCTCGATCAGCCTCGAATACTTCCACTGGAACTCCTTACCATGACTTCTGTTTACACTTTGGAGCTTATTTTGCAGTAGACTATTTTTCGTTTTCCTCTTTCCGCCTCATTTCCGAACTAACTGTAATATATTATATTTTGTTTTGGTTTTTTTCCTTGATCGTCCTTTGTAACTTTGGTTTGCAATTTTGAGCTTATTTCTCAGTGGATTATCGACGCGATAGTGTTCAAAACAACTGATAAATTGATTAGCAAAAAACGTTGTTTGCTTTCTCTCAGTGTAAATCTGCAAACCAATACAAAAGCATCACCGCATATGTGCACGCATTCTTTTATTTGTGTAAATAAATACTCTGCCGTAAGTCGAATTTAAGCACCTCTGCTTGACAATATACTATAGAGTGGAATAGCAACTAAATTAAACTACTGACTTGCAGCCCGAATAAATAAAGTTTGTATTTGTTTTTAAATTAAAATAAGGCATTTCACAATGGTTTGGTTAAATACTCTTAAATGTTTTTTTTTGTTAACTTAAGGCTTAAATTTTAAGCAAACATAAAACTGACATTAGAGAAAATACACATTTCAATGGACTTAGGTAGTAAGTTGAAATTTAGCAATTTACTGGATTTGAAATTTTAATTATTTTTAGTATTATTCTCTGTGCTGCGGCAGAACAATGAGCAGTCCCGTGAAAAGGTTTCTGCCAGCGGCTTAGTAGTGGACAATACTTCAGTAATTATTCCAAATATGCAAACGGGGCAAAAGGCCATAATCCCTCTTTTCAGTGTCTTTTCAGTTCAAGTCAAATGAAGATTTTTGGTAAAAGGGAAATTATTGTTAATAATATGGTTATAATGAAAGATCATAAATATCAAGTCAAATTGTAAAGCGATTTACATATGTAGGTACCTAAAGAAAGATTTTCTTTTCAACTCAAAGTGATTATTTGTTAAAATTTAATTTTTGAAAATCATATTAAGTTATTAAATAAATTATATAATCATAATTTTTAGAAAATTGTATAAAATAAATGAGTAAAGTTAGAAATTTTTTACAATAGGAATCAGAAAGTCAATCAAAGAACCCTTTAGTATTGATATTTTTTTAAATTCTTAAAAATTTTAAGTCTTAAGAAGTACACAGATTTGGACACCTACTTTTTAGCTAGCCAACTCCTTTCAAATTTCCAAATATTTGTTTTACTTAAACAATAATTCCAGCTTAGACCAAAAAACGGTTATCATAAAGTAGGCCAATCACCAATTAATATCCTAAATAAACATGGAAGCGAATAAAATGCTAGCGGAGAAATTGAAATTTCCTGGCTGGATTACCTGGAACATTGGCAAACGAAAACAAACGCATTCGATCGAACAGATGAGCTCATTATTGAATCTCAACCGAGTGCAACGAATCAATTCGAAACATGAAAGATCCTGGCAGGACATAAATCCTATTAGAAACCCAATCAACCGTTTCAAATGGGCTACATGTTCCTGCTTGATCCTCTGTCCTCGTTTCCAGATCCTTACAATTTCGGGTCAAAGAATTTGAGATCCGTTGCAAATTGCCTTTGGGACCCATATGTGCATGTCATGTACATGGTATGTGGATTTTAGTTTTTCATACTAACTTAAGAGTGAGCTCTAGTTAGTGTATTTAAATGGTTAAAAATCATGATCAAAAATCAATGTTGGTGGCCCTCGGCTACGACCAATTTGTCGGCAATTTAAAAGCAAATTGTACAGTGTCTATGCAACAAAATTTCGTAGCCCATCGAGAGAAAGGACCTCCCGAAAAATAGAAACACGTAGGACTACCCACATAGATCACAAAAGGCGGTCCAAAGCGAGAAGCAGAGAAGAGGAAACTGCTACTTTTCGCACAATGCACGGGCGCATGAAAAGAGACACCTCCGAACTATTCCCTTGTCACTATATAGTATATATCCCTGATTCTCGAGGCCCGACAAGCCGACGCATCCGTCACCTGGTGCGATTAGCTGTTACAATGGTGAGCAGCCACGGCAGGATCAAAGCGGAAAATTCATTTGGCTTGGTGGTCTTCGTCTCGGTTTCGCTTTTGATCTCCGCACAAGCGATCCTTTATATCGCTCAACACGAATTTACTAAAACACCCTCAATCGCCCAGTTCATTAGACACATAATTGTATCGAATGGCATTCCGAGGGTTGGCAAGGACTCTTCAGCAGATCCTTTAATTGGGTTAACAAGAGCTTGTTTGGCCAAGAAGTGATAAAGAGCTATTTTTAAGTTTATACAACCTTTACGAAGAATTCTGTATAACCATCGAAAAATGTTAACTTTAGTTAGGCGTATTGGAAAATTTATTTTCATATGAATTTTTCAACTTTCTCTTGTTAAATAAAATAGTCTTTTTGTTTTAAAAACGTAAAATTAACTAGTTCTGTTTTAGGGAGGACAATGATCGCTATAATCGCTAATTGGATTAACACGCACAATAAGTTTAATCGAGTAAAAATAAGTTTTGCTTATTCCGAAATGGCACTCCCTTTTTGTCAAGGGGTTAATGCAAAAAGCCAACGGCATATCAATCGCTCTGTTTACAAAAATAGGAGAATATAAGAGATAAGTAATCGAAAGTGGACGAGAGGGAATCGAAAACTATGGCAGATAAAAGCTTTAAACTCCGTTGTCATATTTTCGTTATTATTTGTTTACAAATTTAGATCAAAACAAAAATTAGCAAAATGCATTTAAAATTTATGAATTATTTTTACTGCGGATTATTGCATTCAAATTACGAATTTTTTTGGACAATGTTTGTTTTTATTTTTAAGATTATGATTTAAACTTTACTCTTTACCCTTGCGAGTGTATTTTTTCAAAGATTATATTGAAATAGACAGACAGGATAACATGTCCATATCGAATTTAAAAGGTTTTATTATTGTATTATTATTATATTTCATGCATTGGTCCCTTCCGCCCCGCAATTTTGATACACATTTTTGACACAGAAGTTATTAAGAAGAAGGATTTCAAGTGCAAGTGTTCGAGGGCGGAATAAGGCGAAAAGAGGAAAACGAAAAATTGTTAGTGGAATAGCGTCACAAGCGCTGCTCAAGGCTTTGAGCATCCCTGTTCTGAGTGCCCATAAGCTTTGTGCGCTTTTCGCGCTATTCCACTTTTTCATTATCCTCTTTCCACTTCATTCCTTCGCTAACTGTTCTTGTTTTTTCTTCGATTCTCTTCAAACACTAGTACTAGAATCCACTCTTTATACTCTTCTGCTTGCAATTTAGAGTTTATAAGCCAGTGAACCATCGAGTGTTCGATTGAAATTTTTTGCGGGTCAGTAAAATTAGTGATTATTGGTTAGCAAAGAAAGTTTTCTTTTCTCTCAGTGCACAGCTGCGAACCGATAGTCATTTGACAAAGAATGACTTGATTTTTAAATTACACATAGTTTTACTTCAAGGCATTCTTTTTAATTGTATTTGATATGTTTGAATGGTACTTAAATAAAAGCACTGACAATAGTCACACCATATAGAAAATGTCCTATTATCCTTAGCATTACTTTCCCATTTTGTTGTTATTAGAATCTTTTCTGAGTATTATTAAAAAACAAAAGTACTTCAATTGCCACCAAATTGACCTGCTCTTTATTCCAAATAACGCGAAGTACATCTGGATTGATCCTAGGGATTGCTTAAAGGTACAGTCACAATGGGTGTATATGGATTGGTCCTTTTGAAATTGACTCAAAATTTATGGGCGTCTATTATACGTTTATTAACAATAATTTGCCTTTTACCAGGAATCCGCAGCTGACTGAGTGCCTCAAAAGAGCAGCTCTTGAAAAAGAGTGTGTTATACGTTTGATAATTGCCAAACTATTGTTAGCTACTTAGCGACCGAAATTGCTTTCAAAGGACTGCCCTTTTGTCGCCATTAATGGCAGCAGCACCTATGAGTAATTGAAGGTGGAAACTAGAAAAGTGAACAACAAAAAGCGAACCAAACAATTAATTGCCTGGAAAATGCCGTGGATATTGCAGTAAAATGGCGGGCGATCCTTTTTGGGAGGCAATGACGAAACGAAACTTCGGAAAGCCTGTGGAGCTATTGTCCAGCTCAACACGGAGAAAAATGTTTTCAAATCGGGAATGAAACGATGAAGTATCGGAAAAGAATTGGTTTTCTTTATGTAGAAAATGTATACAGAGAGAAAAATAAAATGTCTTTGAATAGAAAAATATGTAAGATATAAATTTATATGATTTTTAATAAAAGATTAATTTTTAATTTTGTATTTATTAATGTTTAACTTTGTAAACAAAAACTTTTTCCACACCTTTCTTCAAAAAAACTTTTTTTTAACTAAAAATCAAAAAGTAAAAAAGTAAAGAACTCTTTTTCCTCAGTGTATAACAGAAAGGATGCTAAGATCTGACTGATAACTTTTTTTTAACTAAAAATCAAAAATTAAAAACAAAGTAAAGAACTCTTTTTCCTCAGTGTATAACAGAAAGGATGCTATGATCTGGCTGAGCGATCGCTAGGACTTATGGCCAACAGCAAGCAGGAACATGTTCGAGGCATGTTAGCCAGATCCAAAGATACCTTTGGAAAAAAGAAACAATATAAGTAGACAATAAATGTATGTATAATTGGGAATGGATTTCGTTCAATGGACCAGCGGAGCATTCGTTGCGCATGTGCAGAGAAATGTTGCTTTTGTCTGCGGGGAAACGAGTGCTGAATGAGTGTTGGCCTCTCAAAGGACAATGCTTTCTCACTCGACCGTCGAGTGTGAATGCCGGCGAGCGGTCCTGCTGGCGAAGAATTGTCCACATTGTCCTGTCCATTGAGAGGTACTCGTGCGTAGCTCCGCAGGACATCTCTAGCCCATTCAGACCATTAGAATTTCGAACCACACTACAAAAATCGTCGCACTAAAATTGTTCACAATTGCACGAAAACACGGCGAGTGCATTTTACATGCCAATTCAATTCACAAGAATGCAATTCAATGAATCCTCTCAAAGAACAGCCAGGATGTGCCCGCATAGCCTTGAGTAATTTCTGTGTCCTTTATAGCCTTTTAGCATTGCAATTGGCCGGACAAGGCTAATAAAAAGAGGATGCGTTGCTAATATAATTTACATGCAATTGTTATGTTTTGGGGTGACCGGAAGCCGATATTTAGTCTCAACTTGGAGTTGGAAAACAAAAACACCATTTCTCAAGGGAGTGCTAATGGTGGACAAAAGAAGCGGAGCGAAACTTACTTAGATATGCTCAAGTTGCGCTATCATGGAGGTCCTCTATCTTGCACTTTTGATGTGACTGTACTTTGCAATTGTTTCAGTTTTCAAATATTTTCCTGTTTAAACGAAACATAAGGTGGTTTGCCAATAGCCAATTGCAATTCGAATATTTAAAAAACTTTTGACGTTGTCGATATCTAAGTTCTGGCTTATATCCATTTCTGTATAACCCAAATAAATTCCCTAAATTCTATAAGGCTTAAAAATGTTCAAAAAAAAAAACAAAATAAATTGATTCGAACTCGAACTCTGCCAATTGTGATTTTCGGTACCCAAATTGGACTAATGTAAAGCATGAAATATAATTCTTAACGAAAACACAAAACTAAATATATAAAATATTAGGTTGTCAAAAAAGTCTTACGGTATTTTCGCTAGTTGGCGCTGAAAACGCGTAGTTCTTGTTTTATTCGTCGCATCAGGTCATGCTATACCTTTTTGGAAAGCTCATTTCACGCGCTAACACGTGTTTGAATGATTGTCAGTTTATGGACCCGATACAGTTTCCATTTCCACCGCACATGGTATCAACGTTTTCATTCTGGTGTAGAGGTGGTCGAAGATGCTCCACGCTCCGAGTTTTTTACCAATAGGGAAGCGAGCTTCTATGAGAGGGGCATTATGAAGTTGGCATCTCGTTGGGAACGCGTCATCGAACAAAACGGCGCATATTTGACTTGAATCGCATTATTGTAACCAATTTTATACCGCAAGACTTTTTTGACAACCTAATATTATTTAAGTCCTTATTCTTTTCATAAATTTATAAAGTTCATAATGAAATGCAGTTATACCAAATTCAATATGCCCACAATAAAGATATTTGGGGAAATTCACGTATTTTATAAATAATTTAACTTGAATATATTTTCAGGAAGCCATAAATTCGTAAAGCTTGGACGATTTAGGTAAGTTGCTTGCTAAACAAAGAAGCCTCGAATGAAGTATGAAGTATGATTTTTGGTGTTTTTGACGATAACGAAAGATTCAAGACAATAGGTAGACGAACTTGGCTTTATCCATTCGCCTTATATGCTAAATCCAAACTGTTATAAAAACTTCAGACCAAGCTTATGATATAGAAGTTTTTATCAAGAAGTTTGCTTTCCATGTTCAAAAAGATAATGATATACTTTGGTTTAAAGTAAATTCAAATTTTTTGTATAAATAATCTTAATTTCAATAGCCTTATTTAAACAAATTACAAAAATGTTTAATATTTATAGGAACTCTAGTTATTTTTTAAGTAAATTATATATTAATATTTATGCTTCTGGCGTGTGGATTTGAGTCATAAGTTTACATATTTGAACCGGCATGTATGATCCTCTACAGGTTTTCTTGATTCTTGATTTGAAAACGTTAAATACCTTTTTAAATATCGGAATTTACTTTAAGATAATGTTTTTAAACCCAAAGAAAATAAGAAAACGTACAGTCATTAAGGCTATTTCCATTGATGCTAAGATCAAGACCAAAAATACTTAATGGTTGAAAAATTGTATTCTCCTTCCATTACACAGATCGTGACTTTGAAAAATACCCTCAGACTCAGGGTGATCAAGTGTGTTCGTGAAGGTATCTAATGAGCTCTATGTCAATAGAGCTGCCATCGTCGATTAACACAAGAGTTTCTCGCCGGGCAAATAGAAGTTTTCTTTGCACTTGTACGGCAAATATTGACAAAGGACTAAGCAAACGTAGGAGTAGACAAACAGAAAGCATTATTTTCGGGACGATAGCAAGTGTCTGAAGGTCCGTCGAAGTCGATTGGAACAATATTTGTCATTCCTACTTAGTTGTATATATATTTTCTTAATTTTTTGGCGGCACTGGTCCGGGTCCAGAGACATTCTAAATCATCATTGGCAACGACGACGCGTCGGCAGACAGAGAAATATTTATTGAAAAAATAGCTATGCATGAAATTTGAGGCTCTGACGTTTGGGTTCTATTGTTGATCTTATCGCTGGCAATGGATCTTGAAGTGCAGGGAAAACAGAGGAAAATATTTTGTAAACCAAGTGCCCAAACAAAATAGAACCCAGCTAGCTAGTTTAGCTGCCTTATCTACATCTCGTCTGGTGTTGGGATCACTGCTGAGCATAATCTGGGATGCGAGTGCAGTACTTCTAGATTGCACATCTCAGATAAAAACACCGAAAATCCCTCGCATGCATGTACTTACGAGACAATGAATAGAGTGCATAACGAATGTGAATGATTGAGATACTTTTTTTGGGTGCCCTCACACTTCACTTTTGGGATATCTGGCTCTAGAGATAGCCACTGCGATTAGTATCTTCTGTCAAGTAGAAGTGGCTATCTCTGCCAGATCCCAGACAGCCTGTTAATTGAGCCTCTAAGATAGAAATTGTTACCAAGGAATTGGTTAACCAGATTCCACTATCCAGGATCATGTGTGAACTTCGGTCTTAGTAGATGGCATCAAGGATTGCCGTAATCAGTTCCTGGCGATTGGTTTCTTGAGGAATAACCATATCTTGGGCTATCCCATTACCACATATGATAAATGATCTCAGTTTAACAAGGAGATCTTTGAGGGGTAGTAATTGAACATCTACGATAAAGATTCATTCATATGTGATTATAGTAGTGCTCATTTTTAGGGCATGAGCTGGTCGTTGGCTATGCAAATCTAATAATTGTAGGAAATGTGATTTGCTTTCAGTTTGTGATTAGAATGTGGGATAATACAGAGAGATAATTATTATTAACATATTAAAATTATAGATTAAGTTATAGCGTAAAAAGGTTTTACCCTTAAATATACAATTTGCTATATATCAAGTTCATTACTGTCACGCTGATGAGATTTATTCATAAACATTTCTTAATATTTTGTCAATTTTTTTAAGTGCAGCTGTAGGATATATTCATACTGATTACATATAATAGCTCAAACATTCTTTATCTGAAAGTTTGAGTTTGTAATTTTTAATTAATGGTCAAATATTAAACTAATTCTTCGTTGGTTTCCCTATCTAGTTGATTATTTCTTAACTAGGTCTCAGAAATCATTACATGTATGTCAAAGACTGTTTGTTTATGTCCTGGGTAGTGAAATTTATAAGGTTTTCATTTTTGTTAGATATTTAAATACTCTCCGAATGCTCAAATTCTTAGTCACATTGTTAAGTTTAGCCTTACAGAATTGGTTTCTTACCAGAATAAGATCTAAAATATGGTTCACTTCCCAGAAAAGACATAGTTAAGAACTAAACAAATGGTTGTGGCATTTCCTGAAGTAACCAATCAACTTTCCATTCTCTGCAGTAGTATTAAATATTTACAATTGTTACACATATCCCCGAAGGTAGGGCATACGGGACAATTCTTTAGCAAGAAGATTGAAAGATAGAGGTTCTTGTTCGAATTGAATTGCTACTAGAGAAGGCAAGTATCTCGTTCGGACATTGTGCACTTTTGTACCTCCATATAGACATCAACAAAGCGACGGAGGCAGAAGAGGTAGGATCGGAGGCGAGTTAGGAAGACGATGCCAACAAAAGAGCTAATCACCGATGCCAAGAAGCCTTCAAGAAGATATCATCCCTGCACATACATAGATGCATATCCTTGTTTACCTACATGTCGCCTACCGAACGCCCAGAGGCCAAAAAAAAAGGAGACAAAAATGAAAAGAAGAAGTCGCTCCCTCGCACTCCCTCACATCAAATCCGAACCGATCCTTATAGATCCCATACACTGCGATCCGACTACCGTGGCAAGCCAACATAGCGGTTGACCATGGAAACCCAAGACCCACACACTATTTGTGGTCCAATGTATGGCCTCACATGTATGGCCTTCCATTTCCATTTCTTTTCCCATTTTCCTATTGATCCGTCCCATTGTCATATACGTGTGTGTTTTGTATGAAGCGAAATTTTCAAAGAAACAGGAAACATAATCCTACAATAACATTTTTACTCACTGAGCTCCTTTTAAGTAATCTTTACGTATGAAATTTGTTATCAATGGCACTCCATCTCCATGTGCATGTTTTTTTAGGCAAAATTGAAATAACACAGACGATATGCGAGTATTCAACAAATTCCCGATAATATCCTTAGATAAGGTACATGGAAAGAGTAATTTGCCCAGGATCAAGATGGAATCTATTATTCTATGCATATATGGGATATGTAGTTACTTATATGGATTTTAAGGCGAATATTATATTCTGAAAGGAATATTTAGGATCAGAATATTATGCGGAGAAGCGTTTCTTAAAAATGGTCATCAATAATCTTACTTTAAGACCTTTCCGCTGATCCATTAGAATGGCTTGTAATGATTTATTATTAGTTTCTAGATAAAAATACACTAATTCCTCTTTAATTTTAAAAATACATTTATTTAATAATTTAAAAATCAGTATTAGGAATTACACAGCTAACTCTAAAACCTTTACCTTAACCTTTAAACCAGGGGTGCTAAAATTCGACTTACAGCAGAGCTTAACACAAATACAAGAACGGGTGCACATATTTAGTGACGTTTGTGTTGGTTTGGAGCTGTGCACTGAGAGAAATAAGAACCCTCCTCCTTGCTTTTCAATTCATCACTAATTTCGCTGCCCCGCCAAATAGTCCAGCGAAATAAGCTCCAAAGTTGAAACAGAAGTTATAAAGAATGATTTTCAGTGCAAGAGTTCGAGGATGATCGAAGAAGAACAGTTAGCGACGAAATGAGGCGGAAAGAAGAAACCAAAAAATTGTTATTGGAATAGCACGGCGAGAGCGCAAAGCTTAAAGGAGAGCCTATGTACAGCGAAAATATACAAAAACAGAGCATAGGCCACTTTAACACCTCGAATATATTAACCCCAGAATCCTACTATCAAAATGATTATTACATAGAAATGACCGATAAATAACTTCATTTTTTGGCATTTTCACTGTAAATAACTTTAAATAAAATAAATTAATGGCCAAATATATTTATAAAATGGTTATAAAAGTTACATATATTATTATTCTGTATACTCTTACATTATTTAATTACAAAATGAAAAATTTTAAAACTTTTTAAGATAAAGGCTAAGGATTAAGGGGTAAATTAAAATTTAACAAAAAAAATATGAAATAATTATGATTATTATTTTTTGTTACAATCTTTCAAGAAACTTAAATGAACTTTTTAAACTCGTACTTTCAATTTGTTAAAAAATACATTCTGAGAAAATTTCTTATAACAGCCCAATTATAATCTTCTTCTTGTGATATCTTCCTTTTCATGTCAATATTTTCCAGATATTTTTGCTAACAATAAACTTTATTCCCAAACACAATAAAAACTGATCTCGGTTTATTTACCAACCGACATTTGTTCAGAGAGCTCCAAGAACCCACAGGCGAGACCATCAATAGAGAAATCTATAAGAACATACCAATTTATAGATATTGCAACTACTCAATCATCGAGAATAATGAGCATCGGAAAAAAAAGTGAAACGAGAAAACCAAAGCAGCAAATAGACGCTTTGATGAGGATATATGGTATAGCAACAGATATCTGAAGAAAAGAGTCAACAATTTAAAAAAGAACAACAGCTAGAAGCAAGGAGGGAGGAGGGAGTAAGGAATAAATAGATAGAAATTCATGGGATGGTTAAAGGAAAAGTCATGCAAAATGCATACAATAGGGCCCACAGATTCCCCCCGAGGCTGTCGCATTGTTTGGGCCGCTTTTGAAAATATTTGTAAACACGTTTTTGGGAAATTTTGCCGTGTTTGCCAAGGCTAAGCATTGTTCTTGCGGAGGAGGGTTGGAGGTACGTTGGCCCAACATCACAGTGAGACGTCATGGAGTTTCACGTGTTGTCACCAGCCACCAACCGCCAGGCTTATTAATAGCCCCGACAACGTACCCGGGATGCTGCTCAGCCCCTGCAGTAGAATCTGTTGAAACGTGATCTCTGACCGACTCGCACTCAGGCGGGGGTAATCCGCTGTCTCGACTCCGTGTCTCTTCTCTGATCCTGGGCCATACAAAAAAGTGTGCCTTTTAACGAGCTCTAATTTGGTGCTGGACCATTTCGAATAGACGACAACGGGGATTGCAGCCAGGATCGACCTGGCAAAAAAGAAGGTTTCCATTCTTCGCAACTTATTTCCAGAGAATAGCAGGAATAATGATCGGTTGTCTACTCGACCGAATCCGAATCCCAATCCCCATTTAAATGCGAGTTCAGGACTAAACATGTAGCCAATTACACTTAAAGAAAAGTGGGTAGGAACTAAAAGTATAAGACAATTATTAAATAAATCAAAAAATTTAACCGTTTTAAAACATCTATGAAAATTTGATTTATTTTTATATTTTTTTTTAATTTTTATAATTTTTATTAAGTTATTTTTCCTATCCTTATATATCCTTAAATTCTAAAAATAAATACATTTATGGTAACATTCATATTATCTTGGGACCCCAATTGTAAGTTCATTTTTAATAAGATAAAATAAAAATTATATATACTTGTTTCTCTCAGTGTATGCTTACACAAAGCCAGTCAAAAAAAAAAACGTTCTGTTTTTGTTCCATCTTCGAGACAGATCCCTAACGTGATAATCTTTTAAATTGCTCAAATTTTACCTATGACTCGACGACCTATTGCTCTCTCTCTATCCTTGTTGATGCCCTCACAGCCCTATTAGTTCGCTTCCCTTTTGGGAAATTGGAAAATGAGATCTTGTCGCTTATGTTATTTGGTATTTTGACAAAACAATGAGCAAATTTGAAGCGTTTTCTGTTTGATGTGTGTTTTGTGTCTTACCTCTAGTTGTTGGCCAGAAATGCGCGGCTTGCCAGCCAAAGTCTCATCCTTTGTCCTTCATATGTGTACAGTTTTTTGTTTGAAAAACGATTTTCCTTACTAGCATCTTAAGTGAAAGACGCTCTGCTCTGCTGTAATCTTGAGCTGATTTGATGTTCATATGATGTTTACAGGGGCTTTTGTCTAGGACTTTAGGCGTTTAGTTGGGTTCTTCACAAGGATTGATTCCTTCGTGGGTTCTTAACAAGATGGAGTTTGGAATGAGATCTTAAGGATGTGGATCGGTAAATATTTATTTATTGTAGCATTATTTAGACAATAATCAAAGATATTTGTTTATTTATTATCATTACTTTATATTATATTTATACTTATTTTCATTCCGCTTAATGAAGGATATATTCGACTTCGCTGGCTTAAATGAAGTAAAAAGTTGTAGTTATGTGTAAAATTAGAATATGTAAAGATCAAGTCTATTCCGAGTATATCAAACAAAATGATATGAGATAGTATATGCCTTCATAACGTAAGCTAGCACAGAAGTCAACGGCTGATTGACTTATGAAAGCTTACCTTACGACATTAGCACAAAGACGGAAACCACTCATATTTGCGTAGCCGCTGTGAGTCCTTGTAGGCGTTAGTCCTAATTTAGTTAATTTTTGTATGTAAGCTTTGAGAGCCGATTTTAGGTAAATAAATCAAATTTTTAACCGATTTTTTATCTGCGATTGCGTGATTCTTACTTTTTAGAGTAAAATCTTTAAAATCATTTTAAGTATTTTCTGTAACAGTACCCAGTCAGACCCTCCATATCGATCTGATATACTTCTACCCCAACTCATTAATAAATCGTTCTTACAAGGTTGACTCCCACCAATAATCTTGAGAAACCAAACTAATTAATGATGTCGCAACCCGATCTCATATCGTAAAGGTAGGTCCTTTAATCAGCTCAAACTAAGGCAACTCCTTTTTAGTTCAAAAGTCCCGACTCACTTCCTATCTGGCATCTTTGGGTTCATTAGTAAATTACTGGGCTAAAAAGGCTGCTTAGGCCTGATCATCTTAAGTATACATACTCAGGTCATCAAATGATGTTTTAGGACTCACTAGAAAACACTTTTTCAGTGGAACACAGAGAGGGGCGGAAGGGGGCGATGACTACGCCCTAGGCTCGCATGCAAAGACCTCCAAAGTCAGAAGGGAAAACAGTGTTAACAATTTACACCAGAAAGTCTAACATCAATCTTCTAACAATATAGTTTGTAGCTGATTGTTGGGCTGCCCTAAACGCCCCCCAAAAATCCAAAAAAAAAAACGTTAAAAATTTTCTAATCTTCATAGATATATAAATGGACTTCCTATGTACAGCTTCTACATGGACAATGCCCAAAGAACGCCCCTAAAAAGCGAAGAGACTAGAAGAAGAATTATTGGAAACCCAAAATCAATAAAATCCAACGCCACAGGGGACACAGGCAAGTCATGTCGTAGGGGCAGGGGCAGTGGCACAGCCAGGGGAAGGGCCAAGGGCAGTAAAGTAAAAAAAAAAAGAAAATAAAATTAAACAAAAGAGACCCTTGCACACGTGTTCACAAAGGAAAACTGACCGCCACAACGACCGCTCGCTCGACCGATCGACATTAGCCCGAAAACGTTCCACTAAAATTCGGTTTAAATTTGTATCTTTTTCTATCCCCTCTTTTTAACGATGCTAGACCGCTTTTTGGCCTTAGATTGGTTATCCGTTTTAACAAATAGGTGTGTAAAATATTTCTAAACGTAGAAATGCGTTTTCCCCAAGTAATAGATCGAAGTAATCCAAAAACTGTGAAATTGGTTATCGTAAAAATGCTTTCCGTAACATTTACTTTAATTTTTTAAAAGTACGGCGATTATTAACTAATTCGAGATATGGAACTGAGAAAAACTCAGCATATTAGGTTTTAAAATTCTAATCCTGATTTTAGTAATTTCAATTTAATATCAAAAGCATAAATTACCGATGTTTTTACCCTTTTGTAAATGGAAAAATATAATATAACACCCCTTCTCATTAGACAACAGCCTTTACCATACATTTTAACAAAATTATAAACAAATTTATAGCCCTTATACGACACCATGTGGCCTTAGATTGGTTTTCGATTTTAACAAATAGGTGTCTGAAATATTTCACAAATTGTCGGCTGCATATGGAAATCCATTAGTCCCAATGGAGCATGAATCGTAAATAATGATCCACCACGAAAGAACTCGAGACTCCACAGAGCGACTTACGGGCGACGAGAGATCGTATTTCAACGAGGGTCCTGGCACCAAAATCCTTGCCCTGATCCCTGTTATATTTGACAACAAGGATTTCATCTGTTTTTTTTTTCTTCTGTGAGTTTAATTGTCAAGTGCAGTTTCTGACACGAACCCAGGCGAGCTCCTGAAATTTAATGCCTCGATGTGCAAGACGATCTCGTGTTCGGAAAATGCATTTCAGGCGTCACT
Organism: Drosophila eugracilis; assembly: GCF_018153835.1. NCBI lineage: Eukaryota > Metazoa > Arthropoda > Insecta > Diptera > Drosophilidae > Drosophila > Drosophila eugracilis. The sequence goes on from NW_024573038.1 coordinate 12,470,078, forward strand.
CAACTATCGATATGGAAAACCCGCCCAGATCAGGTCCTTTAAGACTCCCTCAGCCGTTTCAAGTGCCGCTTTTTGGTATGGGCGAGGAGGCGCAAGTGTTTACCATGCCACAATAATCTTTACTAATCAGCTATGAAAACTACCCCCGAATGGAATGTTATCTGCTGTAAATTGATATTTGTGTCTGGCAGTGAATCAAACTCAACCATGACCAGACCAACCAAACAAATGTGTTCGAGTGCGGAAAATTTTAATTTAATTTTCCATCCATTTGGTGGGGGCTGGCCCAGAGCCACTTGAGTGGCTTGTCCATAAAAGTAAACGATAACTAACGATCCCTAAAGTGCGGATTGAGGCAAGCCGAATCGACGACAAGATAATGCACTTTCCCCGTTTGAATTTAAATATAAGAACATTTTTAGACCTCTAATGACTTTGGCCTTGTCTCCAAAGTAATTGAAACAGTGACGCCATTTAAAATTATCAAAAAAAAAAAAAAGAAGAACTAAATGGTTTTTCTTAGCGACAGTTTTGGGCGATAAGGTTTTAGGGGTACAGGTAACACTTTGGTTTTTGGCCAAGATACAGGTAAGAGTCTGGCCAGGCGTCTCGAGTCGTTAGGAGGACAATGAGCGACAGGACGCCGGCGCCAGGAAAATTATCCACTGTCTGGCATTTTTGTCAAATCGACTTGACATTCCTGGAATTAGCAGAACCTTTTCAGAATTTATATGGATTTCGCCTTTGTTTCGAAGAGCGCGATTTTTCACACTTGACAGGACACAGAAAAACTAAGGCAAACAACAGGTTGATGTCAACCATCTTTGGTATTGTGAAAGTTGCCACAAATCTATAAACTCAGATTCGCAGCGGGGATGTGTCGTTTAAAATTCTAGAGAGTAAATTTATGGGATTTTATTCTATTAAACTTATATCTCTGGTCTTTTTTTCATGTTAACAAAATCTAAAGTAAAAGAAATTCATAAATATTTTTAATGGCTGACAACATAATGGTTTAAGTTCTTCTTTCAAGTGTGATTATAATAAATATTACATAGACGATGTTTTATACAAAAATCTGCTTCAATTTGAAGTCAAAAGGTAAGATGTGGGATAGCTTGAAATCAAAACCATTTATAAACCGAAGTTCATACTAGTTTTATTGAGTTTGAAAATAGCACACCGAAGCTTACTCCGAAGTAGAGTTTAAGTAAAAATCGAGGATTACCGTTGTATTCAGAAATAGAAGTGAAGAATGAGAAGTGTACGAATAATTTTTGTTCGTAAAAAATTACTTTGTTGCAACTCATGGGTGTACGAATAAATTATGTGCTGACTGTATGTACTTTGCTGCAGCAGATAGAGTCTAGCTCAAAGCCTATGCTTTGAGTGCTCATTTGTTTTTGTAAATCCTCCCTGGGCTTGTTAGCCCATAAGCTTTGAGCGCTTGCGGAGCTATTCCACTAACAAATTTTCGAAGTCCTCTTTTCGCCTAATTCCGTCACCGTCACTCCAATGTTGTTCTTGTTTTTTCCTAGATCATCCTCGAACATTTGCACTGAAATTTATTTCTTATAACTTCTGTTTGCACTTTGGGGCCTGTTTCGTCGTGGACTGTTTTTCGTTTTTCTCTACCGACTCATTCCGTAACTAACTGTTGTATGTTTTTTTTTTTTTTTTTCCTGGATCATCCTCTAAAACTAGCACTGGTTTCCACTTTTGCAATTAGTTAGCAAGCAGAAGTGTTTTTATTTCTCTCAGTGCATAGCTGCAAACCAACACAAAAGCGTCACTAAATATATACACGCTTTTTTGTATTTGTGTTACTAAAAGCTCTACCGTAAGTCGAATTTGAGCAGCCCGGCTCTAGATTTTACAACTTTATTATCAATACACAGTGAAGTGAATTTCAAGTACCTATCTAGGTGGAATAATCAACATTACAAGCACTTCAACTCCCTATTCTGCAATACCCAAAATACATTAATAAAAACCAAGGCCAGACGCATTCAATTACCAAACCATAAAATAAAACCCCCCGCCCGATAATCAAAACCAACGAAGGACAAATTCAATCGCTCAACCCCAAGAACAATCTCTTAAGGGATCGTCTCATTTGATTTTATAATTCGAACCCAACCCATCAATCAATCAGCGGAGTTCACAAAAACATCACGCTCAAATTCAAATTCTATTCAAAAGATTATATTTGGGGAAATTCTCTTTTTCGCTTCGTCTGATTTTCTTACAATTCTTAAACATTTACATTTTGGGTACAATTTTTGGTAGGAATTTGAAGTGAAACCAAAGAACTCTTTGCATTTGATAGGACCCTTTTTAGAGTTTCTGATTTCAGGGCCAAAAAAATCGATGTTGGACAATGGCGGCATTTAATCCCTTTTTCCGGAAGGTCACAATTACGCCGGATTGGAGTGGCATTCGATGGACCAACATTAATGGTACCCTTCCACCCCCCACTCCACCACTGTCACGGCTATTGTACATTGTTGCATTTTCGAAAAAGGGTCCATCATTGCACACGTGCAAGGGTCAAACGCACAGCATCGGCAGGTAAGAATTCGAGAAAAAAAACAACAAAGAGAAACCCCAAAACACATCAGAAATGCAAGATAAAAGAGGATTAAACGAGACGAAAACGAAACGAGATGAACCCTAAAATGACCCAAAACTAATGCACCTCACGAAGGTTGTGTTAACGGTCGACTAGACGGCCATCAACAGTCATGATCGTCGCGAAGATCGCTGAGATCGGTGGCTGATGTTTGCAGATAAGATTTTGGAAAACCTTTACTTTTTACTATACAAAAAACATGAAACCCTAAAACACTGAGCTCTTTGGCAAATAAGAGACCTAATTTCTATAGAGTAGAGTAGAATTTGTACCAAGTGATCATGTCTAGACTTGCTAGAAATTTTCAGGACCAAAAACTGTTGCACGTGTGTAAACACTGTGACTGTGGGATCGGCAGTCTTTCTTTATTTCTTTGTTTTATTTTTACTTTTATCTTTGCTTTTCTAACAATAAAACATTTTTGTTAATGTATTTATTTGGTAACGACAAAAAACGAGTGCAGTATAGAGAATGGGAAGTATCCAAAACAAACGATTCTTTAATAATCAACAATGCTCTTTAGTTATTTGATATTAAAAACAATGTTAAAAAGTTAGAGTTCGAAAGTTCCACTGAATAATAACTATAAAAAACTGTTATTTTATGAGAAAAAACAGCAAGAACAACATAAAAGATTTTAATAAGAATATTTACTAAGATTCTATTTTAAAGATTTAAAGATTTTAAGATTACAATTTAAAGTTTAAAGTAAAAAAATATCAAAAGGCCTTACAAATAGCGATAGGAACTAAAATAAACTTTAAAACAGCAAAATAAACTATAAATTCTAATAAGTTTTAATGTCTTTTCTATAAAAAGCGAAACCTGATTGTACCTGTCAACATAGGAAGATGTGGAAAACCCATTTATTTCAACATAAAATAATCCCCATTTGAATGTTTATCCCATTATTAATTAGTGCACCTGAGCAATGGCATCTTCAAATCCTGAACCATAATAAAAATTAACATAAAATCAACCTGAGACGCCTTTCATTAATAAGCCGAAAACGAAGACCAAAGGGTAAACGATATGTGTAACGTGTGGAAAGGGTCAAATCAGGTCACCGACAGCCATAAAAGTTTCGGCCCCAGATTAACCTTCTTGATTCTGTCTCGCAGCGAATGAAATTGATATATACAATATAAGCCCCACCGAATTCCGCACCAAATAAAAACTGGTTTAAGTCGAACAAAAAGGGGAACCTTAAACCATAGAAGCTCTGCGTAATCAGGAGCAGAATAATCAGACAGGAGGGTCCAATTAGGGACCCTCTTAATGACCGTCCAAGGATATCCAAGAGACGAAACGACCGTTACAAGAAACTCAAGTCCTCGGAGCCGTTACAAAATTATGAAAGTAACCTTCGGAGGGCAAGTGAAAAGGGCAAATAACAATTAGGAAGGCGACTCATAAACGAAGTGCCGACGAAATTCCAGTAAAATGCGTAAACCGAGCCAAAAACCAAAACCTTAAAGATTCTATCTGTACGTGCTTCTCCCGCGTCGTAAATTTTTCACGCATCAACAGTGAGCAGGTCCCTCGAACCGGGGAAAGAACAACAATGACAAACAAATGCGATCGGAAGGAGCTGAAAAGGACCTGCCAAGATTTCCCAAAATGCGGCATTAATGCATATTGACTAACCTTGAGAGGTACGATCCGATCCGATCCCATCCCATTCCCATTCCCACATCGCTATGCAAGTACCCAAAAAATACGTTACATTACTTGGCTCAACTACCTACTACAGGTTGGGAAAATGGGAAAAGGACTAGCGGACGGAAGGACATAAAGGCACTTTCTGGTCTGTCTCAATGAAATAACGGACAAGTCCCTTGGCCGTTCGGGTATTTCCAGCGGCGAGATTGTATCTCACAGATATGCCAATCCATTGTTTGTCCATATCCTCCGTCTTTTTTCGGGATAGTGTGTCGAATTTTAAAATCTCTCTTCCCTCACACTCGGGCTCGGAATTTTTCCAACAAGTTGGGACTTGTCCGTTCGGTACTCTCTAGGAATTTTACGTTTGGGATTTAGGGATTTCTACTTTTTCTTTGCGCCAGAGTCGAGCAGGTAAGAGAGCTGTGGGAGGGGTGTAGTGAGCATCTCAGAGGGGGAGATAGGTTGAGAGCAGAGCGAGAGATCCGAAAAATCCGTTAAAAACCTGCAGTGAATGAGCAAGTCGAGTGGGTAATACCCAGTATTTGAAGTCATGTGGGAGACATACGATATTTAGTTTTTCTTAAAATTTAAAATTAAATTTAATAAATCCAAGCTATAGAAAAATGCGCAACATAGCAAAATCTGAAAATTGTTATAATAAATATTTAAATATTTTTTTTTAGTCTTAAGTACTATGAAATATTAACAACACTTTAAAATAAATTACTTAAAACAAGATTAATACATTATAAAAACGAAAAACAGGATATTAACATAGGAATTAACTTTTCATAATGAAAATTAAATAAATATTATAAAATATTTAAAAACATTTCATTTTATTTTATTCACCATTAATACTTAACATTATTAACGATATAAATTCACTCAATTTTTGTAAATATCGGTTGAAATATAAAATAATTTATTTATTTATTTTGTAAAATTTTTTTTAAAACTCCACCCCTTAATATAATTTTATAATTTATGCATTATTATTATCAAAGTCCCCTTAAAATAAGAGGTACTTACTAAAACAAAAATTGTAATGCACAATTCGAAAAAAACCGAACATACCCTACCTTCGCATGGGTAAGGATCTTCTCCTGATCCCAAGACCGCTTTCTCTTTCCTCTCATTTGCCTCTCCTTCTCTAGGTTTGTGCAACCACCTGCCTGCAGTCTGCTTTACCATTGGTCGAGCTCACCGAAAGAGAGTAACACCGCTCTTTTAGAGAACTCTCCCCCGCCGAGAGAAGCCAGAGAACGCAGCGTATAAAAGGAGCTGCTCGAGAGGAGGGAAACCAGAACACTACCAACTCTCATCCGAGTGCAACCAACTCAAGATCAAAAGTTATATTTCAAACTCGAAAAAAAAACAACCTTATAACAATGTCGTTCATCACACGGGAATACAAGTTTGAGAGCAGCAAGGTGATGGAGCAGAAATCAGATCAGCACACGATGGCCATGCGGAGTCTGAGGAAACTGGTCAAACCCCTTCTGCGGCTGGTGAAGAAGAAGCAGTTGCTCCGGAAGACTCTAGCTGAGATCCAGAACCAAAATGCCATCAACGCTTCGTTGGAGGACATGCGCAAAGATCCCGCGGCCAGTTGTGATAACATGGCCAACGAGGAGTTGGAGCAGCGACTCTATAGCGATCTTCGCCAGTGCCCCACCAATGGTGCCATGATCGTCCAGCAGGGTCAACAGCAGAACATTGTGCCCGTCCATCCCGAGCAGACCTTTATCCCGGTTCACTTTGCTCGCACCAGCAGTGGCACCTTCTTCTGGACCTCAGCCGAGAGTGCTCGCCAGCACCAGGAGCAGCAGTTACGCCAGCAGTTCGATCGATGGGTTCAGGCCTAAACATCATCCAATCAATCTTCGATCCATCAGGAAAATCTCCAATTGGCAGCTTTAAGTGCAAGTGTCTCCGTCCATTGGTCGTCGTATGGATGCGGGTTCAGCTTAGCATGTTCGTAATCTCAGGGTGATATTAGGCATAGATTGGATTCTTTGGGCTTGGCTCCCAAAGGAAACGCAACTCTAATTGATATTCAATTCGTCACAATCAAGCGTTACTGTCGTTAACTCATTGTGATTCCTTGTGTCTTATTAGCCTTAAGTTAGTCTTAGCCGAATCATTGTCTTCCATGTTTGTTTGTTAGGGTCTTCTAATAGGTACTAGGCTAAGAATCATTGTCTTCCATGTAAAATTTTAGCTTTAAGAATATAAATCGTAAAAGAAATAAAAAACTAAAAAAAAAGAAAATTTAATTTGTCTTCTCTTTGGAAAAATGGTAATTCTTTTCTTAGGTTCTCTGAAAATAACTAAAACTGCAATGGCTGGAAAAGAAAAACTACTTTTAACGTTTGCTCATTGGAAGTTGAGCTAGGTCTCTGTATAGGAACTGTATGGCCAGTTCTGGATTTGGAAAAATTGCTTTTAAATTGGACTCACTATGCTGGTAACCCTCATTCCAATCAGTGTCTCTTTCAGTGTCATTCATTCCTGTTTGGTCACCCAAATCAAGTCAAAAGACTCTGCTGGTATACAATTTGAAATGCTTGAAGTAAATATTTAATTTTATTTCCATTTTTGTACAATTTTCTTGTTATATATGTATAAGGACGATAACTGAATCCAACTAATAAATATATTTTGATTAACATGTTTGTTAATTCTATGAATTATTATTTTCCCTTATTTATTGGGCTTTAGAAATGCAAAAGGTATGAACACTTATTATTTTAAAATTTTTGTAATATTTTTAATTGGTTATCATTACTTTTAACTATCATACAATTTTGTTTAAGGAGAACTTGCAAGTTCGAGTTAAATTAATTAAAGTTAAAATAGGGAATGGAAGTCATTTTCCACATGATTATTAACTAAAAATGTAGTATAGGTTGGCCCACGGAGAATTTGCATTTTAAAATCGCTAGAAAAATATCAAACCAAAAACCATTTCCTAAACCGCAAACCTTCTACTAAATATCTGCCAAATTGAAAATGACATTCGAAATGTCAAAGTCAAAATTATCGATAGTTCAAAAAGCAAACGCTACGTGGGCCATTCTGTATTTAAAATATATAAATATTCCCTTAAATATTTTCATACGACATTTATGCCATTTCATGGATTAAAAATATACATTTCAGCTGAAACTAACACATATATAAAATATAAAATTAAGCCTCTCATGAATCGAATATGAAACTCTATTTTAAAAATATACAAAAATAAAATTATTTTAACCAAAATTACACACCCAAAGAACTTCTTGGAACTTCTTTATTATGCTTATCATGTAATGCATTTTTCACCAAAATGAAATATTTATTCATTTTCGAAATGTATATTTTTTCACATTAAAAATGTAAAATATATCAATATTATAAAATTCGATCCAAGGTATTTTGTTTCACTTTGACCACAGGCTAATTATGCAGGCTTCATTCAGGCGCTTGAATTTCTGGAAACCTGACACTAACAACTAAACTTGAAACGCCACCAAAATAAAATTTGTTTATAAGGAATTATGCCTGTGGAATAGTAAAGAGAGCCACAAACATATGAGGTCCCTGGTTGTTCACCCCCCAAGTGGATAGGCCAGGATCCTATCTCACTCCCAAGATTCCACACGACTGGAATAACAATAAATCCCAAATTACAAGTGACAAGTATTTCCAAAAGAGACGAAATCTGAATTTCGACACGCAACGAAATTTAAATTTTCTTCATAAAGAGAAGAGAGAAAACTCCAAGAAACAAGTGTGGGGACAGTGAAGCCAGTTTTGAAGTGGTTTCAGAAACCAAGAAATCCAGAAGAATCTTTATAGCTTTAGGGCAGAATCCGAGAAAAGGTCCTTCTCTGCCATCGACAAAGAAATCTGAATTTCAACACGAAATGAAATTTTGCTAACCAACAAGGACAGCCAAAAGGAACAAGTGTGAAGACAGTGAAGACAGCCACAGGAGAACCATCACCACATCGAAAGATCTAGCAAAATCATGAGCCTAACAATCAGATTGTTCACTGTACTCAAAAGGACCACTATCTACCTGTACTGATCAAAAATGAAATGTTGACGTGTAAATATTTTTCGTTTGCCGACAACATGTGTTTAACGAGGGTCTGTCACTTTTATCCTCCACTGTCAGCCTATTAACAATTAATAGCCAAAAACTAATCAAGGCATAAATTCGAGCCGAGTCCTCCGCAAACAAACCACTCAAATTACTAACCCGAACCCATGAAAAAGGGATGATGATGGTTTTTTCTTCCAATTTTACTTTTTTTTGGTTATTTGTGCATGCTTGCCGCATCGTCCGATAAGTATTCGACTGAAATTATACTCTCCCACGACGAAATCCAGGGAGAGATTTATTTAGGGCCTTCGAAAATTGTGGCCTTACTTCGCACACGTGCAAGGGTCGCTCGAGAGAAAAAAAAGGGACACGAACCGATCCGACCCGATCCGAAACTACCTGCAGAGCGTTGAGGAATGCATGACTCTCAGATCTGGAGAAACCGAAATGCACCTGCGTCAGGACTCATCCTGATTGGTCCTCGCTTAGGGGTTGATTTCACCGGGATTGGGTATAAAAACGGAGCGAGATTTCGAATAGGACATCAATTTCAATCTCAACGTTGAACAGTCAATACAAGTCTACAGTCTACAAGAGAAATCTAAAAACTAGCAAAAATGGCCTACGAAACTTTGATAAACACCACCTACAATCCAGTTTGCCAGAAGAAGACCTACACCCCCGCCAAGGCCATGAAGAAGATCTTCAAGGTGGCCTGCAAAATCTTTAAAACTTCTGGCCACCAGCAACTCAAGAACCAGACCATCTCGAAGGAACTCCCACTGCCTATATCCGAAGAGGAGCTCCAGAACTCCCTCAACGAGACCCTGGAAGCCGAGTTTGTCAAACTGTAATCAAGGAAAATGGGAAATTCCGAAAAAAAAACTTCCTAAACAGCTTTAAAGACTTCAACGGAATCCGGTCTCTAAACATCCGAATCAGCTTTAACTCCACACTATGCAAGTGGACATTTCAAAATGCATAAATTTATAAACAGCTTTAATCATTGTCTTCCATCTATGTTTAAGAATGTATGAATAAATATACATAATATTAATACTGAAACTTGTTTGCATTTTTTTTCTTCTGATTTCTTATTCGAACTTTCCCCTTTGTGTCATTGTGATTTCCTTGAAGGTTTTCCAAGAATTTGTAAACCAAAAACCGTTCTTACCCCTTCCCCATTCCCGGAACCAAGGCAAGAAACCCTAAGAACCTTAACTCGAAAAATAAAACCTTTTACCTGTTCCCTTTTGATCAAAACCTGTTGGTGAGATTCGAAAAACTCAAAAGAGAAAAAAATCAAGTGATCTCTGTGCTGGGGAAACCTGTTACCTCGAGGCGATTTCTGATTTTCGTTTTCTGCGCTCCTTCTTAGGGCTGGGCCCTGGACAAAATAAATCTCGAATTGCATCGGAACAGGTAGACGGGGTCCCTAAGATGATAAACAAAAACAAGGGCCCTGCCGGGCAGCAACAAAGCCAATCCTATCTCAATAATAAATGCGAAAAGGCCGCACGGATCAGTTCGATCTTCCAGGCATTTCCAAAAGGGGGGAATATGCGTACATAAGGTTGCTTGTGCGTTATGTAAATAGTTTTTTTTCTTTTTTTTTTTTTACATATATTCTCAATGCAGTTTCTTTATTGAAAGCATACATCTAGGTACAGTTTGGCATAAAATGTTGCAGGATCATAATTGATGGACATTTTTAAAAGGTTGGAGGCATAATAACTGGTAAGAAAAAATATGTTAGTATATTAAGAAGATATTATATAAATTTCAATAGAAGAACGTTAAAAAGTTTATTAATTTAAGCTTTAAAATTTTTGAAAGGTAAAAAATTAACTTTTGAAAACAACAAACAATAAGATTTATTCGAATAATTTAAATATAATTTTATATTATTTTTATATGATTTAAAAAATTAAATAAAATTCGCAAATTTTTAAAACTTTGCATATTTCTTTTTCTTATTATATAATTATTAATTATATTATTAATTATTAATCATTAATATTTTTACTTATTTCAAGCAATAAAAAAATATTTAATTTGATTATTCTCGCTTCTTAGCATACAAAATTCAGTAAAAAATGTAAAATTTTATTTTTTTATTATTTTTTATATGATTTAAAAAATGTAAAATATTTAGACAATTTATAAAAATAGCTTTTTTTGCGATTTTTATTATATAAAAAATATTAAATATGATAAACATACTTTGATTATTATTTTTACATATCTAAGAAAGGTTTTATAAAAATCACAACTATCCTTATCAGCAATAAAAATATTTCCTTTAATTTTCCTCTCTTCTCTGCTTTTAAAATTCAGTAATAAATGTTTAAATTATCATTCATTCATCATATACATTTTTATGACCCCTTAAGTTCATGCAATTTTATATAGGGACTACCATTTTTAGGTAGACAAAGTTGTAAACCATTAAGAAAATATGTATTTGCAAAGAAAATATGATATCAATTTATACCGTCAACCCTAATCAAAACAGACATCATCTGCAATCTTAAATTTCCCAACGATCGAGTGCCATTAGAACACGAGTTACAGATTCTCACAGGCTGTAAATACAAATGTGAGACGAACAATCACCACGTCCCACAATAAATGAGTTATAATACGATACGTTCTCAAAAAAGAAACCCCCCCATTCAATTAATTAAGGACATGGACCAAAAAAGTAAGACCTAGTGATGAGAAAAAATCGAAACCCCCTGGCGTGACACGAAAATTGTGTTGGTAAACCAATAACTCATAAAAAACCAAGCACGAAGAGCTCCCCAACCGAACGTGAGAAATCTCAAGATCGTGCCTCAAAGGACTTTTGGCAATGCCATCACTAATCAGCCAAATAATAACCCTAAGAATGAAAGTGTACGATTTGTATAAATTTGGCTTAGAATGTAGCTCGTTTTCGGTTACAGGATCGACAGATTTCTGATGAACTGGCACAACAAACCCAACTGAAATCCCAAAACAATAAATGAATCTACGAGAGAAGGCCAGAAATGTGCTGTTCCCACGCCAAGGATTCCTTCAGGGGGGATAATTGTCTTGGAAGGAGAAATGGGCTCGAGATTCCCACGCTTCGCACAAGATCTACGTAGATCGGAAGATCTCAGGTCCTGCAGGACCTACCTGCTGCCACTGACTAACGTGTGAAATTTCGGATCCTTGCACCTGCCTGCGTTTCGAGCTCTGCGATTGGCTGAGATGCTGTAGGATCCCTCCAGGCTGCCGAGAAGGTATAAATAGCGCCTCTGGTCTTAGAGACAGCATCACACAGCATCCGAACGTCGAAGCGAGAACATCTCAGCACGCATTCAACGAACTCACCACCAAAAAATCTTCTACGAAAATTATCTAATGTCGGCCATCAGCAAGCAGAAGAACAACAACAACAACATGTACAAGTCGAAAGTGTCGCCGTCTCGTCGCCTTAAGAATCTGTTGAAGCCCCTTCTTGGCCATGTCTTCAAGCTAAAGAAGGAGCAGCCCAAGAGAAGCTCCTACATTGCATCCGAGGAGAAGGAGTCCGAATTCGAGTGGCTCAGCAACGATATGGACAACATGGCCAATGAGCATTTGGAGCATCGCCTGATCGAGGAGATTCGCCAATGCGCCAAGGAAGATGCCGTCATCGTTTATAATGAAAACGGATCTGGAGAACTCCATACCATTGACCAGGAGGATTACTACGTTCCCGTCCACTTCGCTCGCACCAATGCTGGAACCTTCTTCTGGACCTCCATTCAACCCAAAGCCAGCGAACCCTATGCCATCGAATGGAACTTCCTCGACCGTTGGGCTCAAGCTTGAACTAATCGCCTGGAACAGCAACTTCAACCTTGAACTACAATGGGGTTTTTCAACTTTCGATTGGGATAACTTCAACTGGACTGGAGCTTGGCTCTCCAGCGGGATGGGTACTCCAGAGTTTGGGCACTTCGACTTTGGATTCATCGGTCTTGGGCAGCGCTTTTCGGATTTTCAAACTCAAACTGAAAATTTCCAAGAAAAAAGCGATTGGGTAACCACATTCATATGTGGTGGGAGGCATTCCAACAATTATCCTTTTTTTTGCTGTGCAAAAAGCGGTTTCAATTGTTTGGATTTTCAAAGGAAAAATTAATAAACAAAAAAACTAAAATAAACATTGAAAAACATATTTGAATTTCTTATTATTTACGATGGCTAAAATGGGTTATTTACATGGCATAAACAACATATGGCTCTGACTGGGATAAACAGAAAAAAGGTCCTGTCTGGAGATCCTTTGAAGATGTGGGACATTCCCACGGCACCAAAACATGTGTTGGGTTTCTGTTTACTTTGACTCAAATATCTGGCTGAGATTTTGGAAAATGTGTGGAAAACTGTGACGAAAACTCACATCAGCTTAGCATATGAGAGTTTAGATAACAGTTTGGGTTTTTTTTAAATATTTTAGACAATGAAAAAACTGTTAGTTAATGATAGGGCAAAATAGTAGCAAAAGAGTCTATTTATATTTGATTTTTATTTTTATATCCTTTTGTAAACTATTTTGAAATATTTTTACAGAAATTATTTGTTTAATAAATGATTTTCAACACTAATATTAATAAGCTATTAACAGAGAACTTTGGCTAAGATTCTTGTATTCAGAAGCAAAAAACTCTCCTCAGAGCTACTTCTTAGTTATTTTACAGTAAAACCAAGAATGTTTAACCAGTACACCTTATTTAAATCTACTTTAAAGGAAAAAATTTGTTCATTGTAGGTAAAGGGGTAATGAGAAAACCCTTTGAAAAAAAACTGAAAATGTAAGAAAATTCTGGTTAATTGTTCGCAAACTTTTAATTGTAGAAGTGGTTGATTTCACTAATAATGTTTTCCGGTATGGCTTTTCTTCTACTTTGGACTCTTTTGATGACTTTTCCTTAAAGAAAGAACAGTAATCTGAAAATATTATTAGAAACTTTAAGCATGTAGAGAACAAATAAGTTTTTCTTTGCGCCTTGATAAAGACCGGAATCCAGTGTAGTTCGGTACCTATAAAATATTTTTTTAGAAATTCATAAATTTCAAACACAAAGCAGTTTTTTTTTGTTAGCTTTCCCATGAAGAGCTGTTTTATTTCAACAAAGGAAAAACTAATTTTCTTACAAGCTAAATTGCACTTAACGGTAGTGGAAGACATGAGCGATGCTGTTGCTATCTTAATAATAACAAACATAACAATGATATAACAATCTTAACATTTAAGGTTTAACACAATCACAGCTAACGTTCCAGGAACGTGAAACCAGTAACAAACGAGTTAATAACAAATCAGTTAACAACAAATCAGTTAATAACAAATCAACTAATATTGCACATTATATTATGTGGGGGGTGTTGACCTTGGGGGAAACGCACTCGAAACGGAGTCTTCTGTTCGAGTTTTAATCTCCCGCCAAGTCACCAATTGCACTTTCCTCCAGCCCGGTCCTGTTTGGTCCTCCGTTCTCTCGTTCACCATGTCGACCATGTCCTTGTCCTTGTCTCCAGACTTTTCCAAATGGGTGGTGGACTGATGGCAGCTTGGTGTAGAGTTGTGGGAGAGCCAAGCGGTCTTTAAAGCTTCTGTACCATCCAAGGTTACGTAGAATTACGTAGGGGGTTGCGCTTGGAGCGCGTTTAAAGCTGCAACAATCCTCGATCGCCGCCCTCTCCCATTTTCCTTTTTATGTTTGATTTGGAAGAGGGAAAGTGGGTGTGCCACGAGATGAGGAGATGTGATCGTTAACGGTTTACATTGAACACTGACTCTCCGATCGGCGGATCGCCGGATTTTATACAGCTCGCGATGCGACGACGTTGACGCCGCTGCCGCGTAAATAGAGATAAACAAAGCGCACTCGCACTCACACCAACTCACTCTCACTTACAAACTGCCACTCACACACAAACACAAGTCCCTTTGCCTGACTCTCTTTTTGGTTATGTGTGTGTGTGTGTGTGTGTTTGCCTTTCGTTATCAACCATTTATTGTAGGCCCTTTTCGGTTATCTACAGTCGACGGGCTACTACCCATTTTTATGTTTATCACTTTTTACCCTCCCCTCGCACGATCTTCTGTTTACTTCAGGTCATTCGTTTCGTCTGCACTCGGAAAAATGAGTTTTCATTATCCATTTTTCCTTAAGATAATGCTTGGCATTTCCAGCTAAACAGAAATCTCAAGGATGCGTATTTTGTAGTCTATCTGAAATTGAAAATATTTCGACCTTGGGCAAGAGATACAAAATAAGTTTCCTATTTCTTATCGTCATTGGCCTGAAAAAAGTTAAAATAAATATTTGATAAAAATAGAATGATTACTGATATAGCCAGTACTTGTCAAATTTTAAAGACTAATAGATATATAAATAATTTCAAATAATTATTAGGTAACAAAAAATATTTTATATTCAGTTTATTTTATCTTACTTCGTAAAGTCAATACAGTTCCAAATTCTCGGTCCCTTCCACAACAAAATTATTTAGAATTAAGATGTTTTTAAGTTACTCAATATGAATATGAATTTGCACTGTATATATAGATAAGGAAATCAAAGTTATAGAAGATAGGTTGTATAGCTAGATTTCTAGAAAAATCGATAAAATATGTCGCCAAAAAGTAGGCAATAATTATTGTATAGAAAATCTAATTTCTTAAAAATACATTTCTATAAGTAAAATATTTACTTAAACACTATTGAATTATAAACTAATAAACTATAAAATAAGAAATTTATATTTTTAAGTATAAAATTCCTAAGCCACTTTAAAATCTATAACTATTACGTTAAATTTTTATGTTATTTTAATAGCACCGAACCAACAGTGATTTTTTTCCAACTGTACCGACCGTTGGAAACTCTTTTGACTTTTCTGTTTCCCTTTTACTGTTGGTGTGATTTGTTTTCGTTTAATCTTCTTCCACACGCACGTTCGGCAGCATCAGAATCTCTAGGGTCCGCCGCACCTCGCACTCCAAACTCACTCCACCTCACTCCACCTCACTCCAGTGATCGTCGAGAAAAGGGAGTCTTTGACTCGTTTTTAACGATCTCGCGGACCCCAAAACAAGAATCGTCCCTCGCCAATGGAGCTTATGTGCATTCCGCATATAAAATACACAGCCACTCACATGTGGATGCATTTACAGATACAGATACAGATACATATATTGAGCTCATATATAGTGTGTATGTAGATATACAAGAACGCTTTACGCCCCTCTGGAAATGCAGTTTAATGACCGTTCATGACCAAGTCAATCAGATGCGGGACTATTTACGCATAGCAAAATCATGAAAAAATAAAGATTCGACGACGAATATGGTAGACACCCTGGAATGGGGGATCCTTTGAATGATTTTCCTTATATATATACAGGGAGCGTAACAGGGGGTATTTAAATAACTATTATAATAAATAATAAAAGAAAGTTACAGATTCATGCTGGTTAATTTGATATGACTTTAATCATAAGCATGTTGTCTCCGAGGAATGTTTTCATACATAATAGATACAAATTATGAATTATTTATCAAGCAGATAAAGATCGTCATGTAGTATCACATTCTACAAACTAATATACATTTTCTAACTGTTTATATAAAAAAACACAAAATAAATATAGTAAAAATCTGACCAATTCCGAATAAAGAAAACCGAAAGAGTATCTTATCTACCCCATTTGGCATAAATCTTTTTTTCCTGTTAATGTTTACCTTAGGGCTTATCAATAAAAACCTCTACAATTACCAAGCAGGTAGGAGGATTGCTAGAATTGCTTCCCCTAATCATTTCCTTTTTTTTTCACCATGACTCCTTTTGAGGACCCTCCATATAAAATCATGGGAACGTACGTTATGCGTGCGCTCCTCACGCGCAGGACACGTACGGAAGAAACCGTGGGAAACCGTTGGAAACCGAAATGCACCTAAACAAAAATAAATGCACCAGACCCAAGAATAGGGTAACAATAGACAGGTCTCTGTCCCTCTGCACCCCGACCATTACGAATTGAATTAGAAAAGGTTGCCCAGGTAGAGTTGGGGGTAGAAGACTCTAATGGATCCCAAAGAATGAAAGCAATCAGATGTAAATCAAGCAGCCAAGTTAGCAGTCAAGTCATGGTAAATAGCCAACCCCGTCAGAAAAAAAAAGAAGAGAAGAGTGAAAAGTAATCATCCCCCCAGGCATTCACAAGATGTAACCAATAATGTATAGCAATTATTATTTTTTTCCCCTCAGTATGAATGCCTATGCCTGATATAAATTTCTAAAGAGCGAGTTGTTAAAGAAATAATTTTTAATTAAGAGTTTCAAAAGAAAATGCTGAGTTGTCTTCAAAAAACGATTACTTCCCACTATCATAATTAACTAGTAAACCATGTAGAACTCTCTCTACCAATAACAATCTTTCTTTTAATCCAGATTCGCTTGAAACTTTTTATCACATGTCTACTTATGATGACAACTTCAAATCGATCGTATGATATCAAAAAGATGCTGAAATCAACTGATAATGCCTTTAAAATTTTTCGCGACAATATAGAAAAATTCGAACTTTGTGTAAAGCTCAGAAGGATTTGCCACAAGATCTGGGACAAGCCGCAGGATTATCCCGATTTAGAGGAAGAAGCGAATGTGGAAAAAGTGTTAACAGAAGAGGATAAAGCTGAATACAGATTGGGCCATTGCGTGCCAGAAGGTCTTACGGCCCAAGGAGATGAAATGTTTTGGGAAGTTGCCGCCGAATGGCAGAAGGATATCGATGATAGATTCTTAATCCAGAATCTTTTCGTCATAATAGATACGGCCAACGAAGGACGAAACATTAAGTTGTCATTTGGAAGTTGGCAAGGTTGGTGCAATAGAACTCATGATCCGGACGAAACGACAGAATCTGCGGAAGAAGATGAAAATGAATCGAATTCACCATCAAAACTTGAACCTAAAGTTTCACCCAAAAGCTGTGATGCAAATGGGACATATGGCAAATGGATTTCTGGCGAGATTAACGGCACGCGAAAATTGGACAAAGATATCCAGAAATTTTCGGATTTTTTGCAAAAACTTAAAAAGGATATGCAGAAAATATGCTGTCCCTATGAGTCAATACGAAATCGTTTAGAAATCATAAACGATGGTATCGATTTCCTTCAGAAACTTTACGGCAATGAATCATTTACAAAACCCGAGTACACAGATATAAATTCAGATCTTTCCAGTCTCAAAACCAGATTAGAAGGCTTCCATAACAATTTAATTGGTTACAATGACTCAATGTTGAAGTGTTGCCCGAATATAACAGATGAGCTTGACGATTTTAAAAACTATTTTATGGATAATCTTAAAAATTTAAGCATGCAGAAAGCCAGTTTTGACCTTCAACCAATTATTGAAAAGAAAAAGATCCTCCAAGATATGTATTTAAGTCAAAAGAAGGAGTTTCATCTAATAGAAAGTTCTCTTGATAATCCGAGTGTTAAAGATACTTGTTGTGGCAACACCAAAGAACAAATTAAAAATATAAACAAAGTCTTAGAAGAGTTTGATAATTCGCTTAAAGAAATAACAAAACCTATAGAACCATTGAAGGAAAATCTGCAAGACACCAATAAAACGCTTTTCTTTGTGGAAAGTCAGCTTAACTCGGAAAAGGAATATCTGCAGATAATAAATTCCACCTACGGAACTGAGTGCCTACAAAAAGACAGTCTTATTAAGGATCTCCTAACTAAAGTTGTAAATTTAGAACAGCAAATTAATAATATAAATTTAATAAATTCCGTAAATTGGACTAATATTACACAATCTGAAAAGTTAGTAGACGAAATGATCAAAAATAGTTCGTCAGTAGTTACCAATATCACAGTTCTTACCACGAAAATTAAAAGCACTCTTGCGAGAACCAAAAAAGTTGATAAAGTTGATAATTCCTGTTCAGTTCAAATTTGTTTAAATGAATCAATAAATTTAAAAGCGATTTTTGAAGAAATAAATAAGGATAAAGACGAAGCAATCGCATTTTACGAGCTGCAAGAAAATATTACCAAAGAGCGCTTCAAGCAAATTCAAGATCAACAAAAAATCTTAACCGATAAGCAAAATGATGATAAAGCTAAAGAAATGGAAAATTCTTTACAACTACAGATAAATCAGTTAGAAAAAGATATAGACAACTTAACCGAAAATGGCATTAACTTATTTGAACGACAACTTCAATACACCCATTTAAAATTCGAAATAGAAATAGAAACTTTCGATAGAAAATTTAGGGAGCAACAAAAAAATATTAATCTCTTCCGAGAGAAAATGAAAAAAGAACAAGATCTTATCGAAGAGCGCCTTGCCAAATTGGAAGGTAAAACAATGGAATCACCAGAGGAATATGACGAAAAGCTAAGTAAACTTGAGGCTATTGCCATGGAGTTTCCCAAACAGATTGCCAGCTACGAAAAGGAACTTCTCGATCGCATCGATGCCCTGGAACAGCAAATAAAGGATCTGGACAAGGAGGTGGAAAATGCTGAGCACAGGGCAGACATTTGCGATGCTGAATGTGATTTTGGGGAACTGGATTCCGTGGACAATCTGATTGGAAGGGTTCAGAAGGTCAACGATAACTTAAAATTGAATTCCATGAGTAGACCAATCTCTAGGTCAAGGGTAGGGGAAAGAGAAACGGCTGTCATGCGTAGTGCAAAACGAAATCCTAGAAAAAGATATGTCAAAATTTGATATATTACACCGTAATGCAATAATCAAAAACCAAAAAACTCTATCCAAATAGTTGCAATTTTTAGGAAAAAAGTTAGTTCTTATCAGTTCAAAATAAAGTTTAAAAGACCCGCTTAAAACCTCTCTCTTTCCAACACTAAATGTCAGTTCAAAATCGCAAAATGTTATCGATAGTCTCAACAATCGATGCTTAAACTAAAACTAAACAGCTGAAAGAGCTGCCACACCGCCAAATTACTAGCACGTGTGACGCTGTTAGTTGTTATTTCAACTAAACTTTTGGACAAATAAAGGCGTAAAAATGCGCGACAACACACCGCCGCACCGGCCGGATTTTGATGATGGCGAAGATGAGCTTCAGGAGATTATTGACCTGGAAGAGCAACCGCTGGAGGATGATGATGACGATTTGGAAGAGGTGACTTTAGAGCAACTCGAAGCACGACTTGCAATGGCAGGCGGCGATGATGATGATGACGAGGAAGATTTAGAGGAGCTACGTGACCAAGAGAGAATACGCAACATTAAAGATGAAGCGGAGATCACCTTCCGGCAACACACGGCTCCCGTTTTCGCCTGCAGTCTGCATCCTACTTACAATTGGGCTGTAACTGGAAGCGAGGACGACCGAGCCATTGTTTGGGACACCACCACAGGCGAGGTACTTTACGAGATTACGGACCACAAGGACACTGTCACCGAAACACACTTCAGCCATGATGGTGTCTATTTAGCCACTGGTGACTTGGCCGGTGAACTGTTCGTTTTCAAAGTCAGCGAACAGCGCGAGGAGCGTCCGGTCCTCACCAAAGTCTGGGAGTACTCTATGAGCGACATGTCCTGGCTGTTTTGGCACCGGGCTGCCCACATCCTGCTGGCGGGAAGTGACAGCGGAGAGGTCTTTGTTTGGCGCATACCCAGCGGAGACTGCAAGATCCTACCAGGACAGTCGTCACGCTGTGAATCTGGAGAGCTTAGCGGCGATGGCAAAAAGCTATTCACGGTCTATTTGAATGGATCTGTAAAACTGTGGGATCTGAAGAGCTGCCAGGTGATCATGGAGGTCAACGAACAAAATCCTATGGGATTTGGCGAGATCACGCACGCCGTGGTGGCCTGCGAAAGGGAATCCCCCTTCTACGTCTGTGCTGAGGCCTCAGGTTTGTGGTTTTTAAACTTAACCCTTAATAACTTAAAAAATTAAAATTTATTTAAACGGAATGTTCCTTTTAGGCAAAATGCTATTCTGCACCAACAACGGACCTGTTAGCACCATTCAGTCGGAGCACGGCATCGAGTGTCTAGCCTTTGCTCCTCCTTCGGCCGACCTTAAACTCTTTGCCTGCGGATCATTGGACGGTAGAATATCCATCTGGGACTACTCCAAATCCGCCCTTCGTACGATATGTGAAAACCCAGTGCCAAATGATGGTGTCATAAGGTGAGCTCCATCTGCTAAACCGGTTATTTTTAAGCTGAATAAGTCCAGTCTAAGAATTTACAGTATTTTATAATTTAAGATATTTGTCTTACACAGTTTAATAATTGTTGTACAAATTTTCTAGGATTAAGTGGCTGAGCGACCACACAATTCTGGCAGCCACCTCACAAGGCAACCTAAATGCTTTTGACGCACGCACGGGATCTCTGAAATTCACACTGACGGGTCACTTCTATCACATCTACGAGTTCGTCTATAAGGCACAGGAAAATCTACTGTTAACTGTTTCCGAGGACAACATGGCCAAGATATTCAAGGTGCCGGCGCTGGGCGATTAGTTAGTATTGTAGAAATGTTGTACCGTGATGTATATGTAAATATTAAATACATATAATTAATTTTTGTTCATATCCAAAGCCAGGAGCAATGAACCCATGGGCGGTCCTGTTTCACTTGTCCTATATATACGGAAAAGTAGGGAGAGGCAAAAGCTGACTAAAGATAGAACAAACAAAGTAGAATACAGTTTGGGGTAATAAAATAGGACGGAAAATTGTTTGATTTTGTATAAAAAATTGAAATGGCAACGAAGAGTAGGGAGGAAGGAATCTTAATTTACACTAAATCTTCTCATTTTATTAAAATTTTATTAGTTAAAACTAGAAGAAAAGCGTAAAAGATTAAGTTTTCGAGTTTAGTAACGAACATATTCAATATTGAAATGTGTTTTACTAAGACCATCCTGCAGTGCTATTAATATTCGTAAAAGTGTATGTGAGAACTATGTAAGTGCATTCATAGTGCAGCTGCAGTGAACTCTCTTTAATCTCTAGCTCTCTTAGAAAGTGCAGAACATGCGTATTGGGAACATTTCGAAAGAGACAAACACTTGTTTATGTTTTTATTTGTTCGTTGTCGTTCACCCCCGACATCCACAGCAACACACACACAAAGGCAAACAATTGTCTCTAAAAACGAAAACAAATTTTCGGATTTACATATATTTTTTTTATCTTTTTGCTGTATTATTATATTAAAGCTTTTTTCGGAAGAGCGACCCGCCGATGCAAATCTCGGACTCAGTCTGTTTCGGGATATCAGTGCGAACGGGTTACGGTTCTCCCTCAAACGGGTAAAGAGTTGAATCGGGTTTAAAACGTAATCTCCCAGGGACTTCAAGTGCGTGCAAATATATCCAAAACACATAACTGATTGTGGTTTAAGTTATTCCAACTAAGAAATATAAAACACATAATTTCCGTGTCTAAAAATAACATATTACAAATTCATACGCAAATTTAAGTACATTTACATCACTCTATGAATGGTGATCATGAAAAGTCATGACTCGTGGCATGATTTGATGGAAGCGACACCAAAATATTAACGAAAATTGCATATGGAAGTAATCCATCATATTCCTTCCAAACGAATATATTATGTGTGACGCGGCAAACTTAAAAAATAACAAGAAGGAAAGGGTTAACTCTGAGTTCGAAGATTGGAATACCCTAGGGGAAAAGGCTATGATATCTTTGAGTCTGTTAGTAAAAAACTTTGATAGGATCATAAAAAACAAAGCAAACAATTAACTGTGTTTACTAAAGGATACGGCTAACTGATTTACCTGATCAAAAAAGGCTTTAAATACTCAAATATTTAATCTACAAATGAGATAAGAAATGATATAATCTTGATCAACTTCGAGGTTAAATTAAAGATCAACAATAGATATCCTTTTATTGTATTACAAACTCAGTCCTCTAACCATTATACCCCACGAAAATGGTATATAAGCTGATATCCCGCAGCTACGAGGCGACAATAAAAGTCACACGAAATCACAGTTAATCAACCGCAAACGGGGGCCCGAACTGATCCACCGAAACCACTGTAATTGTGACTATGGAGAGGCACCACCACACCGGCAGTACACCAGCGCCCTGTGTGTGTCTTTTACAATTAGATTACCGGAGGAGCTCCACGGATCCAAAATGATACGTTCCCGCGGGCTGAGCTACTAAACTGTATAGAGGCGCTACACTTGTTTTGTTTGTTATTTGTAGTTTTATTTTTTCTTTTTTTTTATGGCTATAGCGGGCGCGAGGGAGATATGAGATGAGGTAGCTAATCCATATAGTCAGTCGGGTACTAAAGGTTCACTATTCACAATTGAATTATCACAGTTTGAAATGTCAAATGCACGCGCCTGACGATGTCCCCCTGCCCCATGGAACTACTACATTTCATGATAATCCGCTCAAGTGTTTAACAAAAGTCGCTCGGTTCGGTGTACTATGCCGTACATTAATGAAGCACATGAAAAAACCGCCGAATCTATTGGAGTAATCGCTGTCAAATGAGCAACAAAAGAAGCCTTATATTATAGGTTGCTTTATGGATTGCCTAAGTGATCGTTTTACCTCAATCATAAATCCGTAAATCTCTGCGGTTAGCTCATAAATCATAAGCTCATAGGGCTGTAAACTTAAATGATATTTGATTCACTGATTAGCTGAAGTACGGATGTGACTTCTTATCACTTACATCCGCATATTCGAACTTTAAGTTGTACCGGAAATCAGCAAAGTCTACAGTAGGCATTGATTGTAGAGGATAGTACAGGGAAAATACAAAAAAAAAGAGTTTATTGTTGGAATGGAGAAAGAAGAATAGAAGGATAACTTAATTCGATACTATTTTAATGACATTTATTAGGAAGATTGTTTTGATTTCACTGTTTTTGAAAGCAGCAATGTTCCTTCAATAAAAATTGTTTTATACATTGTGACTTTTATAGATCCCCTAGTAACATTAATAGTTTGTGGCAAGAGTTTCACTTGCAATATTTGTCCCACATTGCCGCTAAATCAGCTGCAATTAACGATCTCTACAAATCACTGGGCTAATATCTTTTGGCATGCCATGTGCGAGTGTTTGAATAAACTGACAACAAAGTGGCTAGCTAGAGAGATTACGGCCAAAAGTCCTCAATACGTTTATGACCAACCTAAAGGTCAATGACTAAGACAACGAAAGAGAATTCAACTTAAGAGATAAACATTAAATGCCGGCAGTTTCTCTTCGCCCGATACACGTGCTTTATTTTTGGCACTCAAAACTTCTCAAACTTATTTTGGCTAGCGAAATGTTTGAGAGGTCTTGCATCATGCATTTGGCCAAACGGTTGGCGGATGTTTCCGTGGAAAGTATGAGCGCCTTTTACAGGTAACAGGTAAGACGTTTATGGTCTAAAAGAGCACGAGAGAGCAGCAGCTGCCTGCCTACCTACTACCTAAATAAAAAAGAAAACAAAAACAACAAGGCGGAATGCAAAGCCCAAGTTGAATCGGCAGCGTCGCCGGCAGAGCGACAGACACATTGCCCATAAAGGGGGGTAAAATTATATTCCAAACTTAGTTTGAACTCAGAGCGTGTGGCGAGCGGTACATTTATAAGTCCATCCGGTGTTTTTAGTTAACTTTTTATCGTTTTTAAAAAATAATAACCCCAAATAGCGAGACACGTATACTTTTGGGTTTTTTCGAATAACGATTCATTCAAAAACTCTACAAACCACGTGTATTACCATATAATACCTTATCGGTTTTGAATATATACAGCGCCCTCGACAAATGTGTGTGTTTGTGTACTGAAGAGCACTATAATAAGTGAAGCGCCGAACAAAACAGAACTGAAATCGGAAAACAACAGAAAAAACCATGTGGACTCAAACGAAGTGAACTGTATTCGAAGCTCCACGCTGGCATAAAGAGTGTGCTGATAAAAATAAAATAAGAAAAGATTAAAATTCGAGAAAAGTACAAGGAAACCCCGATAAATGCAATGGACTTGTGTACATAAAAAAACAGTCATAATAAATCGGAAAAGTTACCCTAAAAATATAAACCTCAAAGGGTTATAGCATCAACACATTTTAAAAATCATTTTTATCAAAAAATGGCGCGAGTTCAGGCTAGCGATTCTTTGATACCCCGCCAGGTGTTCGAAGTTCCCCCTGCGGAACCCAATAATTCAAATGCGGACAGCGGTAGTCAGGGTTCCGGGGTAAAGCTGAAGAAACAGATCGGTCTGCTCGATGGAGTTGCCATCATTGTCGGTGTCATCGTTGGATCCGGCATCTTCGTCAGTCCCAAGGGTGTACTTCAGTACTCCGGCTCCATCGGACAGTCCCTCATCGTTTGGGTACTCAGTGGAGTACTCAGCATGGTGGGAGCCCTATGCTATGCGGAATTGGGTGAGTAATATGCCATGGCAAGGGAATTTTTGGTTTGTTGCTTTCCCATTTGATAATGGGCCCACGCCCAGTCAAACAATGTTCTGCGGAGCTGGCAGTTATTGCTTCCAGCCGATGACAGCACTTCATGGGTCAGCATATGGTTAGCCATAAAGGTGGGGGAGTTGTTTACATAGGTGTAAGACAAGCACCTGTGGCAAGCACAGCAGAATTGATGAACTGGAGCAAGAGCACTTCTCACCGAGAATGCTTGAGTCAGGGAAACCGAAAAAAGAGGTTAGGGCTAGAGATTATCTTGAAATCTAGTACTAGTATTGCAAAGGGAAAAAATGATAAGTTTTTTGTTTTGAAATACTAAAACTTGACTTATAACTATAACTATAAGCAGTAATAACAGAAATATTCAGCTTATTTCCAAATAAAATCGGTTCAGTTCTAGAAGAAAAAAAAAACTAGAAAATCACTATGACCTCAGATTTAGTTCTCCCGCTGTGAGAATCTTTTGAGATTAGCTACTCCAACCAATTACCAGGGAGACACATAATGAGGTCGGTCCCATCAATTTGCCCTCTTCAAGTGGCACACAAACATAATCAGTTCCAGTTTTCAGTTTCCCAGCAAAATGATGAATGAGATTTGTTGGAGAGAGGGGAGGAGTGTCCCTAGAATGGGCCAAACAAAACATTCAATTATCATTCAATTAACGCTACTATCTCTGAGCAACATAATCAGTAGTTGGTTGTTCTTATTAAGCTTTGGATTATCTGTCTGTTAAAAAACTTGAATACATCAATTCAAGCTCATGTATTTACGATTTCGTTTCTTCTGTGAATATAGATTTGGGGTTGAATTGATATTTCAACCCCTTTTATTCAGAGAGTAAACATACATATACGAAAGCATATATTTACCTTCTCAAGATCTACAATCAAATAAGAGCTTTGAATTTTTTCTCTTTTAAATTTGAAAAGAAACCCCTAAAAGATCTACCAACTTTAAGAGAACCAAAAAGTCTGCTCGCCTTACCTCTTTTTTTACGTCAGCTTTTCGTTATCATTGAAAACACGTTTTCTTTAATAATAAACCTGGCAGACACTTATTACCATAAATTTATTGGCAGACACAAATTAACATAATTTCGAGGAGTTTACCTCAAAGAGTTAATTTTGAAAAGAATGACGTGGGGAACTAAGGCATATTTTAATGTATGTTTGATGATGTAATCTACACATAACTAAAATGATTCATATTTATTTATTTAATAAAATTAAACCATTTAAGTAAGTAGCATATTCATTACCCCTTTTCTAGAGGTGTGGTAAACTGATATGATAACTTGTTGACTTATTAAACATTTAACAAATGCTACTTAAACTGTCCAGAATAAGCTCTAATTGCTTAAGCAACCCTCGTTAGATAGGCAAATATCTTTTTAGCACTGGCACTACTATGCCAGGCTTATCAATTCATCCATGTTTAAGGAATATAAGGCCAGAGATTAAAGGGGTCTATAAATTTAGAATAAGGGTTAAACAAATATTTAAGCAAGTTCAGAATCTAGCTTACAGCATCCAAGTCAAAATAATATTGTACTTACCGAGATAATAATATTTGTAAAACTATTTCTGCAATGGTAAGCAATTTTCTAATCAATTTACTTTTTTGCAGGCACCATGATACCCAAATCAGGAGGAGATTACGCTTATATAGGAACTGCATTTGGCCCGCTGCCTGCATTTCTTTATCTGTGGGTGGCCCTGCTGATTCTGGTGCCCACGGGTAATGCGATCACGGCACTAACCTTTGCTCAATATTTGCTGAAACCTTTTTGGCCGTCCTGCGAAGCGCCCATCGAAGCGGTTCAGCTGCTGGCGGCTGCCATGATATGTAAGATCTGCGCTGATAGGCGGGTTTAATCTGTTGACTAATTGCTTGATTTTTAACCCTAGGTGTGCTGACGCTTATCAATTGCTATAATGTGAAGTGGGTGACACGTGTGACGGACATCTTTACGGGCACTAAGGTGGTTGCACTGCTGGTGATCGTCGGCGCCGGAGTCTGGTGGTTGTTTAATGGAAATACAGAGCACTGGGAAAAGCCGTTCTCTGGCGGTATTCAGGATGCCGGCTTTATTGCATTGGCCTTCTATAGTGGCCTGTTTTCATACTCTGGATGGAATTACCTGAACTTCGTAACTGAAGAGCTCAAGGATCCGTACCGAAATCTTCCCAAGGCCATTTGTATCTCCATGCCGGTGGTGACGATTATCTACATGATCACAAACATTGCATACTTTTCGGTGCTATCAACCGATGAGATTCTATCGTCAGATGCAGTTGCGGTCACCTTTGGCGATAAGATGCTGGGCTTTTTGTCCTGGATTATGCCTTTCGCAGTGGCCTGCTCTACATTTGGATCGTTAAATGGAGCAATATTCGCGTCCTCCAGACTTTTCTTCGTGGGTGCCAGAAATGGCCACCTGCCAGCTGCCATTTCGCTTATCAACGTTAATTGCCTGACACCTGTGCCTTCGCTGATATTCCTGGTGAGTTATAAGTAAATTATTCAAGAAACGACTTAATTAAGAACTGATCTGACTGATCTGTCTTAAAATTAAACGAACAAAAATGTAATAAATTTATTTTTTCCAATTTTCCAGGGACTAATCACCTTGCTGCTGCTGTACATCAAAGACATATACGTACTGATTAACTATGTCAGTTATGTGGAGGCATTGTTCACTTTGATCTCTGTATCCGGATTGCTGTGGATGCGGTATAAGCAACCCAAGACAGAGCGACCCATCAAAGTCAACTTGGCACTGCCCGTCATCTATCTGATCGTCTGCCTGTTCCTGGTGATCTCATCGTGCACGCAAACGCCGTTTGTTGTGGGAATAGGAACTATCGTTATACTGTCTGGTGTTCCTGTTTACTATCTTACCATTCACAATCCGGTCAAATGGCTGGCGGACACCTCGCAAGCCATTAATCTTTGGTGTTCCAAGTTCTTCCTATGTATGCCCAATCAAGAGAAGTTTGACTAGGATTGCATCTAAGATTTGGAGAGAGAGAGTGCCTTTTGTGGATGTATCGATCAACGAAACTATCGAAGGGGATATCTTGTAGTTAGCCTAAGTCTCAACTTACAAATAAGATAGGTTAGCAACGCGAAATTCGGCAACCTACGCACAACATTACAAAAGTGTTATTGTAAATAACTCAAATGCATTCTGGTGGGGCAGTCCCTGCTCAATTTATTATTATTGAATATTTGCTAATTTTATTATTATTGTATATTTCAAAACCCCCTCAAAAAAAATGAGTTCCTCGTCTATTGCAGAAAGTTAAGACATGCCAAACATGTCGATTATACAAAATGCGAACCAATTTTTACATATTATACAAGTAATTAGGAGCTTATTTAGTAAGTAATAATTATTATTGAAGCAACTTTTGCGAAATGTAAAAATCGAATTTGTTTTGTATAAGAAAGTTAAAAATAAACAATTTAAATTTATGAAGTGAGTTCTTTATTTATCGGTTTTTAGCTATTCTTAAATTTAGTTATTGCTTCTCGGAGTGCTGGAACACTTTTTAAAATGTAAATCATTTTGCAATAGATCAATGAAGATTTAAAAAAAGGTATAGAGGTTCTTTCATGATTGCTAAAATGAATTAACTTTTATGGCCTTGGAGTCTCTTTCTGGCAAAATGCTAGATAAACGCCTTTTAGGTATGCAACATAATCTGTAAAGTGTAGTAAATCTAAAGAATAAAAATCAAAATCAAAAGACATTTGAATATAACATTGATTCTTAATATTAATAAGCACAATTTTAAATTATAAGTTTAAAAGAATATAATAATATATAAGTTTACAAGTTTTTAGGTTTAACCTTAGTTATATTGTAACCAACCAACCAATTTTAACCATTTTAGGCGCTCAATTTTAATGGCCCGGCGAAAGCTTTTCCAAAGCTTAGCCCGCCGAATGTCAGTTAAGTTTGCAGCGAGTGCGCAGAGTGATGAGCAACCCGCGAGAGAGTCGGTGAAAGGAGAACCTGTCGCCGCTCGCCGAAAGTCACATATAAAAACGATGCGTGGGCGAAACTGTCATTTCAAAAGACCGTTGAACGGGATCGGTAGTTGGCCACAGCGTTACGGATCGCACGCGTCTCTATACAAAACTCGAGAAAATCCCGGTGAAGTACCGTGAAATGACGAGCGTCTGGTAGAGTGCAAGTTTGATAAAAAACAATAAAAAATAAACAAATTACCACTTGAGTGTTCAAACCATTTAATATGGCAAAAAAGCAGGTGCTAGTTTTAACCCTCCTGTGCCTGGGTTCGCTTTTTTTCGAAACCGTTCGGACTTCCACAGAATATAATCGCTACCTGGCCCAGATATTCCAAAAATACGGCAATGGCGGGACAATCAACTTTGAGGTAATAACCAATAAACCATCGAACTAGCCTTGTAAACACACACCAAAGTAATTTGAGCGCAGGTAAACATAGGTAAACAAATTCGGACTCGGACAAAGCTTTTGCGGTTAATGTTATGGCAAAAAATTAGTGAGTTTGTATCTTCTTTTTTTTTGGTACTTCATTTTTTTTAGGGCAGCTAACAACAAAAACAAAAGGCATTTAAAAGCTAAGAGACGGCGATTATATATATAAATTAGAGTTCATCAAATATTTGGTTATTGTGAAAGTGAAACAATACTGTTCTGGCCAAGTTGACAAACAACTGACAAGCAAAACACTTTCAAAAGTTATAAACGCGTCACTCTTAAAAGGTTGTAATCTTTATATACGCGGCGTACTTTTATAGCTCAGGGGGCCACGAGGAGGAGCACTCGTCGTCTCGTTTGATACAAAACGTAGACTTTATTGCGGGCATTATCATAAATTTAATCAAAATCCAGACAAACGAACAACACACAGTGTGATATTTAGTTCGAGTCTTGAACAGCATCAACACGTTTGTCGTCTTATGTCCCCTGCATCTTGCCACAACATCCTCCTTTATCCAAAAGACTGAGATTACGAGATTAGCTTGCCAGATAAGACATTTTGTTTCGCCTAATGAAGATGCCAGGCCGGCACAGCTGACGAAATATAATGCAAACCCCCTCTGTCATCCCATCTATAACTTTCGCAACGCGATCGTTATGCTTATGGACTCCAAAGTTATGGACAGACAGTAGCCAGTGCGATTCCATACAATCCGAGCCAATTGACATTACTCATGCGTATAGACTACGCAATACGATGTGTCCATTTAAATGGCACGTTACTAAAATGTTTTTACTTTTTACGCACTCGGCATACTAACATCAAAGGTACCAACCCCCCGGGGGCCCACCCACCTCAAATTCTATTATCATTCTAATATTCCAATTTCGATTACATAGTATACTTGGCATACAATCAAATTTTCGCTGAATGAAAGTAAAATTGGCATTTGGTGGTTTCACGAGCTCCATAATAAATAGTTTTTTTGTTTGTTTTTTTTTCTGCTTGTATGCCAGCGCGTGTGTTTGCTTAATGTTTGTTGATAAGCTAATTCTGGAATCCTGATCTTGGTTAAGGAATTCTTTGGAGCCACTCATCATTCAACTGACACACGCCCCAATCCCCGGCGACAGGTGACTGTCAAGACAATTAGATGGGTTTTCTACTCCCCCCCTGAGAGAGGTCTCTTCCCACTTTTACGACAGCAAAAATGCACCAGACAACAGGAATAACAATAAAGAAATGAATTCAAATGTAAATATAATTGCCTGGCACGTTGACAAGTAAATCAAGTAATTATCTGTGATAGATCTGAGCCAAAGTAAATACTTTGATAAATTAGCGTACAAAACAGCAAGTGCGAATCGAGGGCGGGAAAATTTGTAAACCATTATTGTGGAAAATGGGCAACAGGTTGGGGTTGGCTTTTAATGGAGATTTTGGGACGGTCATTAAATTGAAACAGCTGGCAGTTGTTTTGTTGCTATGTCTCCGGCATTTCCGAGATGAATTGCTTTTACCATATGGGCTTAGTAGTTCAAGGTTACCAATACAGCTTAAAAATATAAATAGTTTAGAGGAAAATCACGTTTTCCTAAAACGTTTCTGAATCACCAACCTCTTACGGACTTTGTACGAAGATTATTTAAAGTCAATTTAATATCACCCTGCAAATGCCATTTTATCTCATCAAAGGCTCTTATATTCACATTATAATCATTTGTACATTTAAATCTTTAAATACCTATTATCAAATATTTTCTTATCTATAAAAGAAAATAGTTTGTTTATACGAATTCAAACATAACAAATTTTCTTATCTTTAGACAGTCTGCTGGTTATTAACTAGAGCTAACGCCACATATCATGCAGTCATTTTATGATTTCCTAGAAATGAATAAATCTAGATAATTATTTTACGCTTGCTTTTTAAAAACTTCCTCTTGCTCTTCATAATAATAAGACTAAACATTATTTAAACTACATTTTATCACAGATTTAATACTATGTATAAACTACATTTTCCAGGGTCTTGAGCATTTGATGTTTAGCTTAAACTTGGGTCAAATCCAATTCGAACCCTCACATACGATTGATCAGCATCGACCTCAAGGATACTCCAACGAGACAACAAACAGCTCAAATATCACATATTACTTTGAGCCAACACGAGTTAATACCACCGATGAGGAAGCTTTGGAGGTGCAAATTTCAACACCCAGTAATCTTGGCCCTGAGGTTCCGGAATTCCTAGAAATTCATGACCCCAAGCACAGGCATCCACGAGAGAGCTCAGGTGAGTGCTATACGATATTTAATTTAAAAATGCTCTAGGTATATCTATATGGTCGTGGATTTAGCACTCCACTGATATGCGAAGTGTTTGCCAACCATCAGAGATGACTGATAATAGTTGAGGTGCACTTACTTAGACAACAAAGCCATAAACAGTAGGCTAGATTTTCTCACATTAAGTCAACGTCTCAAGAATCCACAAGAGCCGAGAAATTTCTTGGAAATACGTTGGATTAAAGCTGACTTAACTAGCAATTATCTACAAGCAAATGTGATAAAGCAACCACTACCTGTGACACAATACAAATTGAGTCAGGGAAAAAGTCGTCGCATCAGAATGGAAGTATAAATAGATAAATAGATGAAGCCGGGCCTCGACTCTTTCCATCAATTGGCCGATTTCCAAGTGCAAGGCGACCGACAACCGGCGACTGCGGTCTATCATCAATTCAATTATGCCAACCCATCCTCCCATCTCATTTGGTTGATAGGAAGTTCCGTCTGTGATCGCGGCCTTGTCGCATAAATTATAAGTTATCGCAGATGTATATATTTTTCTCCTTTTGGGCCGTAAATGTTGCCGTAAATCAGTAGGTAGGAAAGATCATTGTCAGAAGGCGACGAAAACAGGGCGATAACACGATAAACGAACGCATTATGGATGCGGAAATCCAAAACAAAACAACAATTGAAACAGATACAGATACAGAATGAGAAACAAACAGGCCTCAATAATTTCGTTTGTTATTTCTGTCGGCTGAGCTTTACAGTTAATTGAAGTGCACACAATCATTACACCGTTGTCCCATATAAAGTTAACACTAAACAGCCGACTCTGAATTAATGGCAAGTTCGCACATGCGAATTGGATAACAATCAACTCATGAGAAAGCAATGTGTCGGGATCAGAAAAATGTAACTGGTATTTTCATAGAAAACTGCTAACAACGCCTGAGAAGCAAACAAAACTTCTAAGGGAAAGAGGAAATACCTAATAACTCTCTTGATAAATATATATAATATAGTGATCAGTGATGATAATATGGTGATCAGAATGTTATGGAAGCCCTAAAATAAAGTTAATTTTGTTTAATTGTTAATTTTAACAATTGATTAACAATTTTAAAAAGCCTACTTGTGAAAGCCGTTACACCTACCTTTAAGTTAAGCAATAATTGCTAATAGCAATTATTATATATATACTTTTACGGATTTTCAGAGCCAGTTGCTGCTTGCTTATCGCCAAAGTCTTTATTATCCCTTCTCGTGGACCACAATGATCTTCACAAAAACAGCGCCTACCAAAAATTGCTGAAGAAGAATGGAGACAGTTCAACTGATGCTAATCACAATTCAGAGGAGGAGTACAACGAGTTCATTAACTCCGTACGAATTACCCCACGAGCTTTTATGAAACTGTGTCCAGCCCTTTTGGCTCAAATCGATAATGGAGTTTGCAAGCAACCAGCTCCTCGATCAGAAAACCTAAACGATAAGAACCAAAAGATTTGGTACGGTGAGTGTCTTAAATGATATATTTCTTTTAACAAGATAACTTACCTTTATTACTTCAGCTTGGATATATGCCAGCATCACCATGCTAATTCTCTCTGCTTGCGGATTGCTTGGAATTCTTTTGGTTCCTTTGATGAAAACCGCTGCGTATCAAGAAATCCTCAAGTTCCTGGTGTCCATTGCTGTGGGCACATTAGCCGGCGATGCCCTTATGCACTTGCTCCCGCATGCTCTTTTTAAGGAGGAGAAACATGAGGAGGAGGTGACTGGTATTAATCCATTGGAATCAGACCACAAACATAGCAATGAGGCTGCTCTGCTTTGTGGCTGCTCCTTCCTGGCTGCTCTTTTTATGTACATGCTGGAGAATCTGATTCCCTTGCTTAAAGGAGGTAAACCAGGACATGGACATAGCCACGGACATGGTCACAGTCACAGTCATAATCATATGGAGAAGCCAGCTCCACATGATGGTGCCGAATTGCCAGCACCTCGAGAACTTAACGTGATGCTGCAGGAGTCCAAATTGGATGAGAAAACTCCTGATCGGCCACTCACTCCAGTGGCCTTCATGGTAATCATCGGAGATGGGTTGCACAATCTCACCGATGGCCTGGCCATTGGGGCTGCCTTTGCCAGTGATCCGGTCACAGGTTTTGCCACCGCATTTGCAGTCCTCTGCCACGAGTTGCCCCACGAGCTTGGAGATTTTGCCCTGCTCCTCCAAACAGGTGTCTCCATGCGAAGAGCTGTTTACATGAATATTGTGAGTTCAGTTCTTAGCTTTGTAGGCATGTCCCTGGGTCTTTTCATTGCCGGAATCGGAGATGGTATGACCCAATGGATTTATGCAGCCACTGCAGGTTCATTCCTTTATATTGCCTTTGCCGATCTAGTGCCCACAATGAGCGTGGCCCACAATCCGGAGATGGCGAAAGATCCGAAAGGTATAATTATACAAATTTTCGGTATTCTTTTGGGTGGACTGATAATGTTAGTTATAGCTTTGAATGAGCACGATTTGGAAGGTCTGTTTAAGCGCTTTTAAAAGCAACTCTCAAAACAGAATTATTTCTTTTCTTTTTGTAGATAGTATTTTAAGCCTATGTTTCTTTGAAATCTCCGATTCTCTGCCTTCTTCAAGCATGCCTTAAATGTTAAAGATGAAATCGCTACCAAATGTTTCTTAGTTTTATAGAAATCTCTCAAATTTTGTAAAATAGATTAAAAGTGTTTTAAAGAACCAATTAAAATAAAACTGTTTCCTGTTCAAATAGGATATACTGAAAATTAAAAGGATTTATAATCTTCAAATCATTCCTTAAAAGTGGCCACAAGTGTTCCGTATGTAAAATTTAGCTCTTTTGAGCACTGAATTTATTTTAATTTGTGTAAGCTTTTCAGAATTTCATTCCATAATTAGTTTAAATATTAAGTAATAGAGTTGTTAGTATGTACTTTTTAAAGACGGTTATGCTTTTGTAACAAACTGGGGCGCTCTTTAATGATTTACCTTTTAACACTTATTGTATAGCTTTAAATATTAAAGAACGTTTTAAGATAATTGCAGTTGTTGTTGTTCCTCAAAGGGTTCATTGGGCAGGCGAGCGGGGCTCTAAAATATAATAAAATGTTGTCAGAGATTTCTGATTCTAAAAAAATGGAACACTTACAGGTTTTTTGGATCTTTCCTCCAGTACACCGTACGCCACATGGTTCAGCTGGAAGCCAGCAGGCAGTGCTACGCCTTGAATGCGATAAAAGGCACCTGATGGACCCTCTTCTGCAACTTTTTGAGCAGTCGAAATGGTACATTTACCTAGGAAGCTGGTAGAGCCGACCATTGGACCTCGTGAGATGTCAATGTGATCACCCAAGCGATAAAGGGTCACTTTTCCATGGCTTTGCTGCGCAATGCTGGGCAGCTGCTCGCTCTTGTACTTTGAATCCTTAAACATCTCCTGGGCTAGATCTTGCTGGATGTCAAGGCGCTCAATGCGCAGATCCTGAGCGGCTAACTTTACCATCTCCGCCGAAATGGCGCGCATCTCTTCCTTCGAAGGCTGCCAATCTTTGGTCTGCAGCACAATGTCGTGTACAAAGCTGCCCGATTTGACTGTAAAATATACAAGTATTTTAATAGGGTATGCAATTGGGAAAACATTCATTACTTAAATGTTAATTAATTAATAACTGTTGCATGACGCAATACACTTTTATATTCACAATAGTTTATTAACTAGATTGATAGATATTTTGCTTACTGTTGGGTCCTGGGAAACTATGAAGCTGTAGATTCGCCTCCGGTTTAAATGCCCGGTTTAAAGCGGCTCCCAACATAAAGCTACAAGTGCGCCAGAAAGCTCTGTAAGAACGGAATCTTATTAGAATAAAATCTATAAGTTTTTGTTGCATACCCACTTGTTCACTACGTGCGGCTCGGAGACATGGAAGTTAAGCAGTTGTAGGGTGCAGGAGTCCTGCAGGGGTCTGTGCATATCCCAGGGCACACTGCCATCGATTAGAGCCAGTGCCGAACGCTTGCAGTGTCCCTCACTCAGGTGCTGGGCACAATTGTATGGCGTGGAGATGTTGCTGTTCATAACCAGTGTGACATCTTCTGGGAGTCCCAGATACCGGACCTCGATCTTGTCAATGCGACCCACTGCATCCCGTTGACGGCGCTGCTCCTGGTTAAAAAGTTCGTTTCGCTTGGATATCGACGCTGAACTGGCACTGAAGCTGGCTGTAAGAAAAAAAAATGTGTCAAGTATAAAAGCATTTCTTTCAATAAATTAAAAGAAAATGTAATTTATAGCTATTTTTCCGCTGTGACACCGCCGAACATACCATCACTGACACGGGAGCTCTGCTAAACGTGAGCACCGACCGGCATTATGTAAACGGCTTTTTCGATATTTGGTCAATAAAAGGGATCATAATTTGTCTTACTTACCCTTAGTTCTATATTGTTGCAGTTGCCGAAGGGCGCACCAGCTTGTTTTATGTAATTTTGTGGCCGCAGACATGGTAATTTACCAAAATACTTTCCAGGGATGCGATTCACAATAACGAAGACACTATAATAGGGATGTGTCAAATATATTTACAATCGATATTCTTCAGTTTAACTTCAACCAATCGAAATTTTAGGGACTTCCAGATACACCTGTTGCATTAAAAAGGATCAAAAATCAAAACCTATAGATCAAAATATATGTATATTATTAGTTAACAATGAAAACAAATGATACAATTATTTAGTACTTTGTATCGTATACTATCGTGATAGTAGTGAATCATCGATGGTTGTTGTGTTAAGAAGTCGATACTATCGATGTTTCTTTCAGCTCTATCACGCCTTGAACAAATTTGTTTGTCATTCCGCTCAGCAAAAATAAAACTTAAGTTGTGCTTGTGAATATAATTGAAACAATAAGCACAGACAATGGATTTGGATAATGCTCGCGATCTGCCCCGTGCTGGTTTCAATTTCGACAACTGCAAGCGGTGAGAATCATGCGGGTTCTCCTAAAATTCTGAAGCGGCTTTTATTAACAAGTCATTATATGCTTTTAGCAATGCAAATCTTATGAAGGGAGGCTACAAGCCACCAACCACCACCAAAACGGGAACCACAATTGTTGGCATTATCTTCAAGGATGGCGTTATCCTGGGAGCCGATACGCGAGCCACCGAAGGACCCATCGTCTCAGACAAGAACTGCGCCAAGATTCATTACTTGGCCAAGAATATATAGTGAGTCCACAGACTATTTCCAAATAGGTGAAAGATCTCATTCCACAATAAAAGTGTTCTAATATGCCTTTCTACAAAAGGGATCTTTCACCTTATACACAGATACATTTTCTTACCTTAATGACTGAAATTCCAAATTATTGTTAAATAGATCTGTAGTTATATTAACAAGATTATCATTAAAAATGTTCTTCTTTTAGTTGCTGCGGAGCTGGAACTGCTGCGGATACAGAGATGACAACGGATCTAATCTCGTCCCAGCTGGAGCTGCATCGCTTGCAAACAGAGCGCGAAGTACAGGTGGTGGCCGCTAATGTTATGCTGAAGCAAATGCTCTTCCGCTACCAGGGTCACATCAGTGCCGCCTTGGTGCTCGGCGGAGTGGATAAGACCGGACCTCACATCTACTCTATTCACCCACATGGCAGCTCGGATAAACTGCCGTATGCTACCATGGGATCGGGTTCCTTAGCCGCTATGACCGTGTTCGAAAGTCGCTGGAAACCCGACATGACTGAGGAAGAGGGCAAGTTGTTGGTCCGCGATGCCATCGCCTCTGGAGTGTTCAATGATCTGGGTTCGGGATCTAACATCGATCTGTGTGTGATCCGCAAGGGCAGCGTGGAATATCTGCGCAACTATGAGTTGGCTAACAAGAAGGGAGAGCGCAAGTTGGACTACCGTTTCAAGAACGGAACCACATCCGTCCTGCACACCAATATTAAGGATCTGCTTGTTACCGAGCGTGTCCAGGTCGTGCCCATGGAGACTTCTTAAAGCGATTTCCTTTTCTACTTTTCGTACATTTAATATAATAGAGCTTTGGCTGGATCTACTTGGAGTGGTTCAATAAAGGAAGCCATGCTTCAACTCAAGTTTGTGTTTTATTCAGGGCATTTTATTAGACTAGCGATACTCCAAGACGGACGATGCTTTGGTCATTAACGAACACTAGCCAGGGACCGAATAAATTATATTACAAGATTTGGTTGGCTATCTAACAAATTAAGGAATTCAATCAAATGGTAACGACAAATTATAAAGTTTAAGTCCAAATAATCTCTTTTTGTGCTTTATCTTTAATTTAATATTTGAGTTTTATAATAATTTATAAAGCTTATAGAACACGTTTTGTGGATGAAATTAAAACATACATTTAAATTAAGTCCCTGGCATAAGCTAAAAAAATAATTATAAGAGGACATTTCTCGTTTGGGATCTGCCACTTAAAGCTTAACGATTAATTTAGCTAATATCACATGGTATAGAGGGTCAATTCCTAACAGTTGAAGGCACTTTCCATCTTCTTAGACTAACAGATTAATTGGCACCAAGAATTCACTTGATTGAGTCAGATCATACACACTCCTTCTAGGACTAACTTAAAATATGATTAATCTAACAGCTAACAGAAGTAGGGGGAGTATCCAAATGGTTTGGGAACCATAAGATATTGCTCCATTTGGCATGGGTTCTAGTAGGTGCGATACCGTCAAACAGGATAAAGCTAGATTCGTTGTGATCCTGGGTGACTGGGCATTAATTAGGGAGGATATTTTTTCGGCTTCCCGGGTACATGCCTCCAATTGAAGGCGCGATGGTCTCTTGATAGTACTGGAGGGCACCAAAGCCACAAAGATGCCAACTTCCATGGTGAGGAACCCGGTCAGCTGGCATTCGCTGACCTGCACCAGACTGGATTCTAGCTGTTGTAGAACCCCATGCAGAGTCAAAAGGGTGCTGCTCTGTGACCTCAGTCCATACATTGCGCGGTCGAACTGCTTTCTGGAGTAAATTATTCTGAATGCGCCTCCAGCACACAATGGGCAACAGGCTCCTGGTGGCACTATCAAACGACAGTGCTTGGATACGGGAGCTGGGCACTGCACAGTACGGCAACGTCTTCCCATATCGCTGGCTAGTAAACCCACTTCCCGACATCGACCAACATAATCCACCATCACGTATTCTGCTCTAGCTGCATAACTACTCTTGTAGGTCACTCCGTTGATTCCACAAACTGGTGATGGTGCAGCAAGCCGACTTGACTGGCAGGCAGACCAGTACGCTACTTGGCCTTGTGGATTGGTTCTTAGCAGAGCGCAGGCATTGGGATGAGTGCGTCCTTGAGTATCACATACCTCACCCTGATGGAAGGACGAACAATTCGAAGCCGTGGCGTTAACTGCAAAGAAAAAAATATAAGTTTTTAGGATATTGATTAACTTTTAATACTTCTGATTAATTCCCTGTAACTTACCACACACATATTGCAGACATGGCCTCTGCATACTGGCCAGGCACACCTTCCTTTGGTCCAGACACTGAGTTCCTATAGGACAACTTTTCGGAGGTGCTGCTTGACAGGCATTCCTGGCATTGCATGCACCGTACACATAATCTCCCTCTGGCAAATGACATTTTGCCACACAAGCTGAGGGATAAGTATTACCATTGGAGCCACAAACGGGAACATAATGAGCTGGGCAATTGCATGGGAGACTAGTGTATCCCGAATCCGCAAATCCTGGCAAGCGACACTGCTGTTTGGTGCAAGTTATCTCACCGGCAAAGCAACTGCAAAGGTTACACTCCAAGTAAAATGATGATCCATGCCTGTAACTCCGGGCTCCAGGAAGAATGCAATGGGCATGCATATAGCTCGGCAGAGGTTGACACTGCTCTAGGCGACCCTCTAATCCACACGAGCAGACTATATGTTCTGCTAGGGGAAGCTGACCCACTTCGATTTTCTTGTGGAGATTACTCTTTCCAAGTCGCACATACGAACCGAAGGGAACAAATAGCTTAGAATCCTGTCCCAAATTGCAACCCGGTATGCAGGAGTATCCTTGATTTCCTCCCCGCTGTAGGATGCACACTTCAGTGCCATTGCAAGGCTTCTTGGCACAGGGCGAGGTGATACCTTGGGCCTCTTCTGGACTGGCATCTCCTGGTTTCAGATAGCTCTCTAGGGAAATACATGGTAGTGGAGCATCATCATCTTTTTCTTTTAGTCTTGAACATATATCCTTTGGCCGCTGGTGTTGGAGCGTCCAATCCAGACACTCATCCAAAAGTTCATGACAATCCTCACTACAGATGCCATTGAAAAGACCTACTCGCGTACAGGGTTTCAGTTGGAGGGCGCACACTAAAGCCTGCCACTTTTCTGGAGCACACCGACTGGTATTTTTGATGAAGAGTTCCTGTCCCAGGACTCGGACGGTTCCCCGTTGTTGCAGGAGCCGCAAATCTTCGCGGGCAGCTGCATCATGTTCTGGCGTACAACTGCGAAAGAGTTCCGTGGGTCGATTGTTAAAGTTAGAGCAAAAACTAAGACCCTGGCAACCTAGTTCGCAGGGTGCATCTACACTTTCTATGCATCGTCGTAGTTCCCTTTCTCCAGGTTGGTCCATACACTCGCTTTCAAAACTCGATCGTGCATCCCACCAATTGCTGGTGAAGATCTGGTTGCACAGTCGTCGACACTTGTGGCTGCCTGCTTGATCGCAGCATTGTCTTTTAGCCGCATCCATACCCAGATGATTGGGTTCCCCCAAAGATCCTCCTTTCCCAGATATGCGCCCTTGGGCTAGTGATCCTCCAGGTCTTGCCGATCCTCCTCCTGGAACGTATAGTTTTCCGGTTACCGTGAGAAAGCACTGCCAGAATGGGACTTGTGGCAATGGAGAACCACAGCCTGCTGCCTCCAACCGAGAGAAGATCACTTCACTCCGCTCCATTAGGGTGGCATTTTGACGCAGAAGATTCCGGCAGGTGTGGCGACAATGCTCCTTGTTGCTGTACTCACAACATGGAATATCTGTGGGATTTTTTGGCAAATAAATCATCATGAAACCTCAGATTTAATTTTATCCACTTACATTGCTCGGCATTGGCCAGTGGAGTCATATCGGTGTGGTTGTTTATGCACTGAATCACATCTGCGTTGCGATCTCCACAGGCGCTATTAATATCCACATGGTCATGGTTGTCATTCACGGGCTCAAATACAGCTCGACAGGCCTATGAAAATAAATATTATATATTTTGGAATATATAGAGCTTAGAATTTCCATTAGGTTAACTCACCTCCAGGCACTCAGATGTTCTGGCCTGTCCACAGCACTGATCCGCTGCCTCCTGGCGCTCCAGGCAATCATAAAGCGTTTGCTCATCGCTTCGACGGCAATTTTGCACAGGTGAGCGATTCGAAGTGGCGCATACATTGCGGCAATGAGGCAGGACACCAAATTGGCAGCAACGTCTTCCCGACCAGTCCGCTCCACGGGTGACCGCTGATAATAAGAATAAAAAAATATTGTTCGAATTTTATGAATTTCATTTCCGCTTAGACATACCATCGAAAGTCTGGTTGACACAGGTCCAGAATTCCACTTGATGCAGTTGACAATATTTGCGCAGTTCCTCGCGATTATCGCCGCCAGCGCTAGTGGCAAACTCTACCAGAGATAACTGGAAAAATATGCATAAATTGCCATAAACAACAAGTTATTAATCGCAATCAAAATTAATCGACGGTCGAACGCTTAACCTGCTCCTGACCTGCAACCTGTTGGTTTTCTTGTGATCTGTGAGCAGTCTTACAGCTTTAACACTTAAATCAATATAAAAAATAAATAAAATGGTTGCTTATTTGTAGGGGGTTTTTGAAAAAAGAGTTTTTAATAAAATACTAAGGGTATATTCTTTAAACGTTTTTAAGAACTAGTGAGTGCAAGAGGTTATGATCAGGGTCGAGACAAAGTTCAGAGACCATGGAGATGCAGGTTGCAATTTTATCCTGCTCTTGTTGTTGTTCTTTTTGGTGTATTATGTTACATTTTTGAATGCGGTTCTCTTTCTGACACCGTCATAAATAACATTTACTACCCCCTCTTTCTATCGATAAAGAACAGGCTCAGGGAACTTCAATAACAAATTTTCAGGCTCATTCCACTGTGTGAGATGCACGTATCTGCCACAGTAATCTGAGTAAAGCGATGTCTATTCAAGATACTTCGTGTGCTTGTCCTCGGAACTTGTCTGGATCTTGAGCCTGGTGGCATTCTCATAAATACAAATTAACATAAACTGAGGTGTAGATGGTGTGGGTTTAAAGGGGGTTTACTCTCGGCGGAATATCTTAGATTGAGATCATATATATTAACATAATTTAAGGTGTTTATTCAAGAAAATTACTTATATTTATAAAATAAATATTCCAAATAAGTTTTATTTATTTTTAGAAATTTCTGCCAAGTACTTGTTCTATCTACCCATGTTAAAATTCTAT
Organism: Drosophila eugracilis; assembly: GCF_018153835.1. NCBI lineage: Eukaryota > Metazoa > Arthropoda > Insecta > Diptera > Drosophilidae > Drosophila > Drosophila eugracilis. Next base: position 12,512,343 of record NW_024573038.1, read on the forward strand.
AAAATCAACCACTTTTCCTAATGCGTGCATTTTAAGTTTGTTGATAGGACACTTTGCATGCCCTAATTACAGCCACTTATCCACTTAATCACATGTTTGTTTCAAATTGTATGGTACCTTTCATCGACTACGCCCCTGGCTGATACGCGCTTCTTTCATGTGTGTTCCTCGGGTTGTTTCCCCTCTTTGAACACCGGGCCTCGAGCATGTCTGTTGCAGTTTTGTTAATGAAGTGTCCGTGGCCATGTCACGCACTCCCACACACTTTGCTTAACTACATACATGGGATCCCACCGGAACCTCCTCTTCGAGGACAACCTACCCACCTGGGCAGAAAATCCCATCAGATACTGAGAGTGCCAAAGAATTGTATGTCTTGCAATTATCAGAACCTCGGGCCACAAAAGAGCATTTTGTCAATAATAAAGTGCGCGTAAATTTTCACTTATCTCGGGATGATCTCTAACTCTCCTCTCGGGTTCGACTTTTCACACATTCAAGAGGCCAAAGAAACAGAACAAATTGTGAGTGGGGAGAGTCGAATATCAAGGGGTCTCCTATTTCCCGACACCCACTTGTAAGATCTAGCTCTCTAATCTTTCGCTTGAGACAGAGTAAAAAGCAATTCAAAAGTGGACTTTGGGGTAACGCCCATGAGAACTGAACCGGTTATCCATTATCCTGTTTGTCAGTTTCAATTTGGCCAAAAGATTTAATGCCTTCATTTGCATTTCTAAATGAAAAGATTGGCAAAGCCCCAGCCCACTTTCAGCTGGGAAAACTAATTGGTTTTGGGTGGAAAATGGTTATGATTACAAAGTTAAATGATGTCAGTGATTTGATTGCCGGCATTGCCTCTAACTAAATCGAGGCTAGGAGCAGACTACCGTCAACTACACTCATACACACATACGACACTCACTCTCAAAGACAACAAATTGATTTTCAGCCAGCTTGGGTTTTATGAATGACTTTGAGTGGAAAACTGGTTGGTCTGGCTCTCTCAATTGGCACAGAAAAAAAACTATAAAGTATCTCTTCAATAGCTTATCCAAATGGCATATTTACATGATATAATTGATATTAGCTATATAGTTTTAAGATTTTATGACATCTCACTACATTGAAACCTTACATTTAGAGTATCAACCAGATCTTAATAGTGCTGATACATTTTGTTCTTATAATTTAGTCTTTAAATTTTCTTTTCTCTGTACTAGTCTGGATTTTTCGTCTGGGTTTGGTCTTTGAGTTGCAATTACCTGTTTGCCAGTTTATGCTAATTAAGAATGCAATTTGTGCGGATTTTTCAATCCTTTTTGGCACAAGGCTCTACTATAATCAACAATCGGCAGCCAGCGGATGTGGATATGGCATTCAAAGTTCTACCGAAATCGAACGACCATTAAAACCTGTCATAATAATTTTCAATGGTTTTTCACCATGTGACAGTACGACGGATCAACGTTTATTGAATTCTAAATTTATATTGCTTAGTATGCAGAACTCGCACACCATTCATATGGACGGAAAGAGGATTCATGGGCACATAAAAATACCAGGAAATGCACTGTGGCTTGATCGGTAGTTTTTCCACCTTATCGGCATGTTCAATCTGTATCTGATCTGCTGTCCGAGGTGTTCATACTTATGGCTAGTTGCTGGTTGCTAGTTGCCTCTAGCTGGCATTTAATATTTATGACAGACACACCATTTCCCTTCGAGTTGGTTTTGACTGTAGACGAGGCGCCTGCCACACCGCATTTGAATAAAATAGTTATGAGTTACAAAATTATACACAGGAGGAAAGTAAATTGACTACAAAATTGGGGTATATTAGATTTATCAGGAAGTTACACTTTGTACTTTGAAATTATTGTCTAGTATTATGAATGATAACCCAAAAACAAGCTTAAAACTAAACTCAAACGCACTCAAACATTTACCCTTGGCTGTACCATGCGTTGCATCCACTCAGCCATTCATACGCATTTTTGATATATGATCAATCCAACCCAGTAAGCCCCTTTTTTTCCCCCCCACCGACACCCCAAATACTTACATTTTCGCATGCTGTGCGACATGAGCCGAAGACCTGATTGCAACATGTGAAGATATCTGCAAGAGAGGCAAACAAACAAACAGAAAATAAGCATGTTGCAAGAGGAAAAAAACAAGAAGTTAAGTTGGCAAAGTGCAGCATATCAGGGTTTAATGGCTTGGCTCACGCATTTTGACACCACTCAGTAAATTAAAATTTAAATAAATGCCATGGGAAACAGCAAGATATCTGCCAGTGGATCGTTAAAGGAGCGGATTGCAGTCAGATTCCTGATTGTGGTCATGATCATGATCATGATCGTGATTGCCACATGTTGGTCTGCGAATCTGTTGCCAAAGTACACTTCCTCTGGCACAAATCACCCAGTGACTTAAGGCGGGGGTTTCACTTTTCGCACTAATTAGGTGGCTGGTAATGGAATGGTATCCTGCTTATCTACTAGTACCCCGGGTGACTGATTACTTATTAAGCACTTACCGCTGGTTTTTCCTTGGCTACTCCCCCAAATGTTTTTTCTCTGGCTGCGGTTCATTTGGAAGATTGCTCATTGGGTGTTGAACTTTTCTTGCGAAAAGAAATGGGGGAGCATGGTGAATGTGGGGCTTTGGAATTAGAGATGACGGGATGATATGATGGGTAATGATAAAATAGCTTTCAAGGGAAAAAATTTCATTTAAGATAGCTTTTAATTTCCAAAACAAGCTTACTGTTCGTTTATAAAAAGTTGTTAAACTCAACCACAACTCTGATATTAACTTTTTAAAAGATCTTTAAGTTACATTTGCTGTCAATCGTAACGACTTGTCTCACCTACCCATAATTGACATCATTCTGATTGCCTTGAAGATTGTACAACCAGATAGGCTGCTTATCCCAACCAGATGAATATGAATGAGTTGGTTCGAAGAGATCTGAAAGTCGTGACACGAATGCTTAAATATAATTTTCAGAGATCACTGACAACAATCCCTTTATAGTAGATACTTTTCCTGTGATCACGTCACACTTACGCATCACTAGCTAGAAGCGATTCCCATGTCTGACATCTGCGACACATGTCCCCGATCTCCGGAGTCGAAACTCCCGAATCCGGAGACTTGGACGTGTGACAGTTGGCCGGGCGTAAAAGGGCGGGTTCAAAGAGTTTTGCTGAGTGCGTGAAAAATTTCAGTTTTTGTCACTTGCGGCAGGAATTGGGGGGGCTACTGAACTTCAGAGAAGATCAAAAGCAGTGCCCATTAATTAAGTGTGCAATTGCCAAAGGAGGGCAAGCAACTTTGGGTGGGGTGGAGTGAAAACTGCTAAGATTTTCCCTCCATTTCTTGTTCCGAAACTTACGTATTTTTGGCTCAGCCATTTTCGTTTTCGGGCCAAGCAAGTCCGGACAGTTGAGTTTTCTTCTTTTTTTTTTTTTTAAATTTTTGTCGGGTTGAGTGACTAATTTTAGCGGAAATTTACTTTGAAGTCCACCAAAATAAATTTGGCCGCGGCCTATGAACATTGATTTGGGGAATCAAATGGGTAAATGCGAAACGGTGACAAATCGCTTGGAAAATGCCTTTTTGATTTGCCAGGCGTTGTCATTTACCCCCATTTTTATATTCTCTGATTCAGATTCAGTTTTTATTTGGCATTTTTATTTTTAAAACTGTTAATGTTTTCATTTGTGCTCGCTACTCTGGGTATAGTGTGTCGTTGAGTGCTATTTTTATTATACTATATACTCGTATCTTAGTTTCAGTTTTAGTTGCAAAGTTGCGCACTCTTCTGCTGCTGCTGCCGATGCTTCTTTTTTTACTGTGGCCAATGATCTAAGCTGCCTGTCAACGCACCACACAGAAAATAATTTGAAAAGTTTGTAGAACGCTAAAAAATAGAGTAAACTAGATTGCACGTTTAAGAATAATATTAAGCATCAAAGGTAAATCTTATGAGTTATTCTAAAAGACATCCTTATAGTTAATATTTCCGATTCAGATACTTTAAAGATTTTCTCTATGTGTTAAGTATTTTTTTCAGTTCCTATAGGAGCCATGGCATGGGCTGGCATCTATAAATAAAGAAATCCACTGAATAGCTGTCTCCGATTCGCTGCCGCATGTCAAGTGTCACAGCTGATTTGTCGCCAAGTTCTCCGGCATTCGCAGAGATGATTGCCATCAAAAGGAGTGGACACATCCGACCACCCCGTTTGATTAACGTGAGTGCAACCAAAATGATTGTTTAATAGCTTTTGTATGGCCACAGCGCGCGTATTTAAAAGGAAAATCAACGGTGGCCATTTGTATGCAAAACACTTCAAATGCCGCACAATTCAAAAATTCATTTTGGATGCACAACATCACGCAGCCGTGGAGTCGAAGAAGAATTTCCTTTTTGCAAAAAAGACAATCAGTTAAGCTTAAGGCGGCGACATATACGAGCAGGCCATAAAATTTCATTGGAAATCTAACACATTTATCATGCACTGACACCCCATCCCCAAGCCATAATTCACTCCGAGCTTCGAGTTAATAAAACAGCCAGTTCAGAAATGACGAAGAAGGGACCGGAATCAGAAATATATATCTTGGTTTCTTGAATATATGTATGTAGATATGCTGGCGCCAGCTTTGCAGCAATTTAAACTAATTTTTAACACAGTTTCAATTTAGATTCGAGCACAAACACGCATTCGTTCGGATACAGATAGTCGGCCGTTCATATCTGAAAAACAGTGGCATCATCATCAGCAGCACTTTCAATTAAAACATTTCGTTCGCGCTCAAAAGGAAATTATTGCTTTTGATTAAGTGAGTGGATGCGAGTGTGGTTCCATTTACATGCAAATCAAAGTGGGAGGGGCCGTAAAAAGTTTTTTTTTTTATTATATTTTTGTCGGATCCTCTATCGCAGCTGAACTGACCAGCCCTAAAAATACGGGTCGGTGTGAGGGGAATGAATGAATGAAAGTAACAACGTTTAACTAAAAGAGAAACCAGTTTTTAAAAATGTTAATAATATTAAAAAAAAAACACCGAATGCTATAAAATGTTTGCATTTTGTATATCGATTTATGCAAACTAGGATCTGATAGATGTATCTGGGAGTCATTTTAACCCGCTCAAAGACATTTTTACTTTAATAAAATGCAAAGTTAATTCGAACTATGAATCTGACTTACATATGTGGAATGTATTTAAGCACTGCAGAATTATTAACTTAAAAATCAACTTTTTAGTTTAAATAAATAAATTAAATAACCCCCTGATATCCCCTAGCCATTTGTCACTCGTGAGTTTGTCAAATCCAACTGATAAGCGGCTGCTTTTGAAGTGCCAGTAAAAAGTCACAAAGATCAAAAGTCTTATCAACTTACCATGTGATTCTCCGGATGATTTCACAGTTTCCACAGCCGTGATTTCTGAGCTATCGATTGCCTCACTGGTATCCGCATCCAGCCAATCATAGTCATCCGAATCCAGGCTAACTGAATGACTGCGACTATTTTTCTTAGTTCCACTGGACGACGGATGCCGATGATGATCCACAGAGGCATTACTTTTATTATTGCGTCGTCGCACCTGCCTCTCCCCAGAATGTAGATGATCGTTCTTGGTGCTCTGATTCTCCTCCAAATGGCGCACAGCACTCACCACGCCAAAGGGCAGCAGGAGCAACAGAATTTCCCAGCCACTCAGGCGCATTTTTATCGTTGTTTTTTGTCTGAACTTCTTGATTTATGCACTTTGTTTGTTTGTATTTTATTACGATTATGTCGAGTGCATTTTGTGCACACTGATAAGTAGTTGCAGGCAAAGGAAATGAGTGTGTCACAAGTCAAATGTCTCACTGGGTTCATCTACATGGCCAATTGGCATCCGTTCGATAAGCCACCGCTTACGCGTTTATACACTATATATACAAACTGATTTTTCCTCCACAGAAAAAAATTGATATTATTGTTCAGGAAATCATAGATTTTATGTAGGTTTTTATATTTCCGTTTACAAATTATTGAGACTAACATATTATATGATATTTTCATATTATTCTAATATTTTCATTAAATATTTGTTGATTTTAGATTTATTTTAGAAATGTAAAAATTCAAATATATTTCTTTTACTGCTTATGTTTATTGCAGAGTGGAACTGCGTTGCTCGTTACTACATAGTGATTGAAAAAACGCAGACAAAAAATGAAAAGCGATTAAATTTAATGGTCTGCGGCACAAGGGACTCTATTGATAGGCAGTTGAGCTATCTGTTGAAATAAACATGAATAAATGTAAGATTGTTTACTCAGTGGCGAGTGTGGAAGTATTTTGAAGACGCCTCCACCATCGCCATCGCCATACACCACTTGTCCCCACGATGTCACACAGTAATTAAGCCAATTGACCTCGCTTGGCCGGCAGTTTGGCAAAGCGCTCCAAACTCTTCACGGCCTGCTCCTCCTTTTTGTCCATAAAGGCAAAGTAGCGAAGGCAATGGCAAACGGCAAAGGCAATGGCAACGGCGATGGCGACAACATTTTATTAAAAGTGAAAAATATAAATAAATAATATCAAAAAGCGCCAGTGGTGGCGGCATACAAAGTGACACAAACGGTGGGGTTAGCACTAATGATGAGACTCGTTTCGGGTTGGGTACTTCAAGAGCCTTCTTTTCCACCCTTTTTACGTTTTTTTTTTTCACTTAGTGTCCTTGCAATTTGCACTCGAAAAAAGTATAACTAATTTTGGTTTTTAAGAGTATTTTTAATAGGGAAATAATGTTAATTTTCAAAAGAAATAAAAACCTAAAGCTAAAATAAATATATATTTAATTTTAAAAACTCCCCCAAAAATTATACAATTTATTTAAGTGCATCGGCGTGCTTGTGTCAAAGCGCATACCAAAGCAAGCAGGCGACAGAGAATAGGGGAGTGGTACTATAAGGGAGGCGGGAAAGTAAGTGGTGGGGAGTGGTGTGGGAGTGCGGTGGGAGGCAGCCGGGCTATCAGCGTTGGGTTGAGCGGTGACTGTGCTTTGATGTCTTTCTAATTGCATATTTTACAGCGCCAGGGAGTCGTCTCCGCACATTCACACAGCCATTGCAGCTATCCTGCAAAAGGATAGCACTTTCAGCGAGAGTGGAAAGTAGAGCTATTTGCTGTGATGTGGATGCTGGATGCCCCTATGTCCCTTTTGCCCCCTTGCCAACCCCTCAAAGACGCCGTCATCCAAAGTGGACCAGGACCTGGTTGGTTTGTCAACTTCAGCGTCAACGTCAGACGAATACGAGTACGAACACAAAGGCTGAGACAAAAGCGGCATGTTCAAAAACTAGACAAATATTAACTCATATGCAGCTTGAGGTTGAGCCGAGAAGAAGAAGCCTTTGTCTTTGGTAATACAGTCTTACTTCAATAAGTCAAGTGTACTTAAGGAAATGCTACCCATTTTGGGGCTTACAAAATATATAGGCAAAAACTTTATCAAACTTGTATCTTTTAATGATTAAAAATAATAAAATATTATTAGTTCTTTTATTGTTTTATAGTTTATTATTGGAAATGTAAAACAGGAAAACGGTAAGGTCAAAAGGTTAAGTTCTAAGGTAAGTTCTAAGCAGAGTTTAAAATATTGTGGAATAATAATAATCAAAGAATTCAGATTGGAAGGGTTAGCATTTAAATATTAAATATATATGACATCAAGTTCTTATTATATTAAGCAGAGCTAGCTAATCATCAAGAGTCTTCACTGTACGCGTGTGATTGTGGCTTCAACTCCGCTTTGATTGCAATGGGAGAACAATATGCATCAAACAGAAAATAGCGCCACTTTGCAAAAGGGATGCAAAAGGAGCCGCAAAAGGACCTCCACAAATACATTCATCCCAAAAGCTTCACACACCAATACACACACACACACACAAACACACATTGCAACCAAATGCATTCCATAATCACTTGTCGTTTGATTTGTTTACCGGGTTCACTGAGCTTTGTTGTTTGAGTTTCACACTTTGGTTTGGATTATGCTTAAATATTTATTAAATTGTATTTAAGCTGATTGTCATTTATTTTTTTTTTTTTTATTTATAGAGAAACACTTTTGATTTGTTTTATATTATTTTATTTGATTTATTTTGGTTCGCGATCAAAAGACTCGACGCGCGACATCTTTTACGTGCGCACGATCCGACGGTTGGAGACAGTGTGAGCGCAGATGAGAACGCACATTGTGTTATATGTTTGCGGCTCGGAAAAATGCACTGAGAAAAAAATTATTGGCATTCTAGATTAAAAACAAAAAATATACGAACAAAATCAAAAAAATATTTTAAAATATTTATTTAAGATTTTATTATTTATTATAAGCTGAAATTAAATCTATATTAAAAATTAATTTTAATAATTTCAGTTAAAAAAGTCAATTTTTAAAAATACCAAAGAAATGCCCGTCAAAAAATGAATTTATATTTTTCAGTTTGTTTTTATAATAATCATAAATATTTTAATTCATAAAACTGATATTTTCATAAAATTAAATAATTTGTAATATTTGAAATACTCTTAATAGTCCATACACATTTTTTATTTTTGAAAAATTGAAAAATAAACAAAACTATTTTAATACCAAATCAACGTCGTTGCTAATTTTAGTTGGGTCACAAACCAATAACCAACTCGCGTTGCCAACTGAAGGGAACTGCTTTCTTAATAAGCTAGTTGTGAACTGCTTTCTAAAGGTGCTAGCTGAGAACCGCTTTATATTATAAACTGTTTTGTCGTTCAGGCTATGTACTGCTTTTTACTATAAACTGCTTTGTCCTTAAAGCGCCAAATTCAAAAAGGTACCAAAGAAACACTTTAAGTTTAAGATTAAGCAAAGAAGTTTAATGAGAAATCTGTATAATAAATAATAATAATATTCCTTTACAAGAAAACTTAATCCCTTTGTTTTTAGTTATTTATTTATCGAATAATTTAAATTCACATACATTTAAGTTTACATATACATTTTCATTCATATGAATATAGGTTGTCTTGTAGTTTGTATGTGTATATAATTATATTTTAGGTGGTGTTATCCCTCAATTTTAGTTTTAGTTTTCAACAGCGACCCCTTTGTTTAGGCTACAATAATAAATAAACACTATTTGTAGGAAATATATTTGTATATGCAGTTTTTCTTTTTGTACATTTCGCTTTGCTTTTAAGTTTTCCTCGTGTCATTTTTTTTTCTTTTTTTGCATTCCGAGTGCATAGTTCATGTTCTTCGTACTATATAGTTGTAAAGTAACAATGTTCTGCTTAAATCGGAGGTATTTCAGCATTTATCTTGTTGTTCTGTTGTTTTGGTTTATTTACTTAATGTTGTCGTCAGCAATGTTGTTCTCGTGTTTCGTTTTTGGCAAAGGACAAATTGTGAAACAATTATGTAGAAAGGATTCGTTTAGAAAAACTTGTATAAGTATTGTGTATATGTATATATGTATATATATATATATATATATATATTTATATTTATATTCTGGCTCCTTAGAGTATGTATTTCCTTTGTCTAGTTAACACGTGCAGTGCTCTATGTATGTTTTCAAGTCTTTGTTTAAGTTTAAATTACACACACATTCAGTTTTGTTTTGTTTTTTTTTGTATTCTGCAATATTTACTGGGATTAAATAGCATATTTTACACACATTATTAGGTCTGACATCCCGTAGTGTTCATACGACAACACCAAAAATACACTCATAGATTTATGCGAAAGAAATCGATCAACCCCTGCCTGCATTAGCTTTAGCTTTCCCTTTCCATAAATGACTTATTATTCAGTTGCCACGGAATGCTCGTTGTAAGTACATATAAAATAGGTTAAAGTGCTCGAGAAATGCTCTTTGGTTGGTGTTCCTTGATAGACGTACTCGGCTGGAAGGAATATATTGTATTTAACTTAACAATTACCATAAGTTCTCTTCATTTCCCTCGTTCTTTTCTTATTTTTTTGGCTAACTTTTTTCTTGTATTTTCTACGGGCGAAAATGTCAAACAGTTGACGACATGACGAAAAAAACGCACACAAGATCGAATGGCAAAAGGACAACAGAACGACGATGGCAATTTGTCAACTGTCGCCGGCACAAAAGGGCGATTCCTTCTTCGAGTTCGGGCTTCCTGCATGATTGACGACCATTCACCTATACGAATTATTATTATTATTATTATTATTCCCCGTGTGCTGCTGCGGTGTATTCATAATTATTTAAGAAATGTACACTTGAATGCCTTCCCTTTTGGTTAAGGATTGGAAAAAAAGGAGGCGGCAGGCTCTTCAAGTGTCTGCTAAGAAGTCGATGGAAATGTCAACAAGTCTGGCTGACAGTTTTGGATGTGCGCTTACGGATTTCCTATTGTACTCGTATACCCTCCTCTACCGTTTTAACCAGATTTTATGTGTTGTTTTTTCTCAAGAGGTTGCACAAAATGCACAACAAACAAAGAACCGAACCGTTAAGCCAAATTACCCACAAATAAGATTTTCGTGGGACATTTTTCTCTTTTACCTTTCGAAGTTTCTGTCGTTGATTAGGAACTTTTGATTGAGCTTCTTGGAGGGCTAGTTAGCTGCAGCGCATATATATTGTACATTCATATATGTAATATATATGTATATAAATGAGATTTTGATTTCATAGAACATTATTAAGCTTTTGAAGGGCGGCGGAGGACCGCCCAAAAATGCAATTGGAAAATTCACACAGACACGGTTACGTTAGTAGTACACCTATAAAGACGCAATGTGGGAGCAATTGAATGTTTTGTTTTTTGTTTTGATTTTTGGTTTTTGGTTTTTTAAAAATCATAATTCATTATAGTGGAATGGCCTAGCGGATATAGTGCCACATAGCCGTGGGCTTTCGGGCATTGTTAATCATATCGTGCCAGTGCTGGCATCCAGTTCCACTTTCCTGTGGTCCCAATCCGCAGCATCCAATTTCCGTGGCCTCGCTACCAGCACCCACCACATAGATCTAGGAAGATAAAATATAAAGATATATATTTATAGAGAGAGAGAGAGAAATATAAATTGGCGGTGGGGGTTTTCAATTAAAACACGGCCGGGCATTAAACCGAGGCTATTGCCCGGAATTAGCAGCCGAGCTGTTAAAAACGGCGCAGGCCACCGGTTTATGGCCTAGTCCAGGATGAAAGCCAAAAGGCAAAAGGCCAAAGGTTACCTCGATGGCTGCATTGTGAAGATAATTTGATTGCAAATTAAACGTGAACGCCTCATTCCAAATGGGGTTAGTCGGATCGTCTGACTTAGTGATGCTCGTCTTCTTTTTCTTAATGCGTTTGCCATTTTGAATCAGGTAAATCTTTGAAAAATCAAAAGGGTTATGAGGGTTTATTAGGAACATTCTGCCAAAATATTTAGAAGTTTTAAAAAAGAAACTCAACCTTTTTTAAATAATTTTCCATTGCACTACTCACCTTGACATATGGTTCTTGAAGAGTGTCCAAATTCCTAGCCTTCATAATGACAACTGTTAATCGTTCAGCCTGCGGTAAATAGTTCAGGGAACAAAGTAGCTCTGGTCGATCTTCCTTGGGTTTCTTAGTACGCAGCAAGTCTCCCCAGATCTAAAAGTTGTTCTAAAAGTTACAATCTGTTTAGTTACATTCTAAGGACAATACTTACCTCCACTGACTTGGATAGATCCAGACCATCCACAGAGATGCGAACCTCTCCTATAATGTCGTTGTGCGAATAGCGATCATAGTCGAGTACCTGGAGGATGAGCTCCTTGCCTTGGAGCTGATCGCGAGAAACCGGGAACTTAAAGTGCTGGTCAAAGTAGGGATTCGATTCGCCACGATGGATGTGGGTCTGCCGCTTTCGGCTGTCCACTTCGGGTTGTAACATTAGTCGGACATAGGGATCCCGGAAGCCACCCTCTTCAATGGGACTGAGATTGTGAGCTAGAAATAAAAATTGTTACCTCAGTCAGGTTTACAGACGTTTTTATGTCTAATCATAAGTCTTAAATTGGATATTATTTCCTAAAAGGGAAACTACATAAATATCAACTGTCAAAATGGATCGCATTAATCTGAAGGTGCGCTGTATGGAACGAAGAGTTTTGGCCTTCAATATATCCCGCACTATGCCGATGTACAAACTGATGAAGGCCTACGCCGAGTATTATAAACTTAGCCTAAAGAACATATATTTCAGGGCTAATACTCTTCGAGTCGGTGACCATGACACTGCTGAATTTCTTGGTCTACGTAATGGCGATGTCTTACAAGTTAGATCTAACTACTATCAGTATCCCTCTAATGAAGAATAACCGAAGTGCTGCGGATTCGATGTTAATATTTCTGTTTCGTTTTTAATAGTTTGTTAGCTTGAACTAGTTTTTAAAGCTGTGTGATATCTCTTTTTACTACAATTATAATAAAATTTGTTGTGTTCAGTTGTTAAATTAATTTTCTAATTTTTATTTTGTATATATAGCAATACCCAATCCACCAATCCTTAGCACTCAAAGACTTACCTTCAATCAGATGCACCGTAAGATCAAAAAGGTGATAGTCATACTTAACGCGCAGATGCAAACGTCCGACGGCATGACTGGATTCCGGAGCTGTCAGGTAAACGGGTCCGTCTGGCAATCGGTAGAGATCCGGTTGAAGTGCACCCAATGGTGATGCGGGACCCATGGCGGGATCCACTCCGGGCTGCGAACGTGGCGGTATTAGCAGCGGCGAAAGGCAACGACCTCCAGCCACACCCTTTCCTGAACTGCTGCCTCCCATCCCTGAACCTCCAGCCAATGAGGCCAAGCTACTCTGCGAAGGACTAGGTGTCCTTAGATCGCCTGGATCTGCCGAGTGGGCGGGGCTGCCACAACGGGCGTCTAAAGAAATAGTTCGCATGGGACTGGGTGATCTGGCCAAATGATGTGGAAATGCCGGCTCACTTGGTAGCGAGCTACGTCCGTCCGGTCCAAAAGTTCTTATCTGTGGTGAGGAGCCGCGATGACCCTGAGAAGTAGATGGAAATTTAGAAATTTCTTGTAAATAAAAAAACCGAAATACTCACCGAATGCCTAGATGGGGCACTGTCCACGCTGCTCTGGCTAGAGATGGACGGCGTGCGCTGGAGACGCGGCGGAAAGGAGCGGCTCTGGTGGTGCAAGTGTAGAGGACTGTGGAACACTTCGGCGGGTCCGCGCAAGATGTCCGTTCCCGTAGCCGAAACTGTGCCCATATGGTGATGGTTGAGGCCCATGCCGCCATGCATTCCATGCAACTGACTGGCCGGTTGGATAGGCTGGCATTCCTTGGCAATGGCAACCTCCTGGGGGTATTAAAATTAAAAATTATATACATATTAATAGGTTTCATTAAACAGTAATCTCCAGATATAAGAACCTCCGAGTCCGTGGGCAAATCACAGCTATCGCTGACACTACCGGCCGAAACACTGCCAATTCCGCTAGTGGTCGATGTGACCGACGAGGCTGACGGCGGCGGCGTCATGGGTTGTGGTGGTGGAGTGGTAGAGCCCTCACCAGTCGGTAGGATATGCACCACCGTCGACCCATTTCCCCCGGCAGTCGAGGAACTACCACTCCCACTCGGTGATCCCTCATCGGCCGAATTCCGATCGAGTGTAACCCGACGTACCGCTCCCACGCGCTCCTTGGCCATTCGTGACCAGGACTCGATGCGCTTGTGGGCCAGCCAACAGGCTGCCGGACCCAGACCGCTCATCTCTTCCCAATTCACCAAGAGACTGTGGCTACGATAACTCTGCTTTACTTATCTAAGGAAAATAAGAAGGTTTTGTTGCCTGGATACCTTGACTTGATACTTGCGGGAAAAGAAACCGCTGCTTCACTTTTTCACTCTCTCACATTATACTCAAAGAAATCAGCCTCTTCCTTTACATAATATATAAGATATATAACAAATATTCATAAATATCTATTAATAATTTGAATATTTAAGAGATAAAACGTTATAAAAAAAACTAAAAATAGTTAATTTAATAACTATCTTTGCTTATTTGCACTTAATTTTCCCCAGTGCACCCACACATTCGGTCGCTGTTAATCCGCTTAGGCAAATACACTCACACGCCATTAGATTTGACCAACCACCGAAGAGGAAATGGTACAGGATGAGATCCCTGGCACGAGTGCGGTTTCAGGTTGGAAGCCCTGAACCGGCATTAATTATGCCCATGTAGGTCACATGCTGTAACATTTTTCCATACCCTCGCTATGTAAGCCATTCATAGCTTATAGTCGGTTAGTTTGTACTACATTCATGGCCTAATTAGCATAATAAATTTATATTCCTTAATATAAATGATATCTCTAAATGCCGTACATGTTAGTTGGCAGTAAAAGCTTTACTTTTTTAAAATAGTGTGTTGTAAAAGTAGTTAAAGAAACTTTAAGATATACTATTAAAATTTTCAAACTCCTCAAAACAGAGCAATCGAGATGCAAGAGCCCGGATGTCATTCTGACCTTCCCATTTCCGATAGCAATCCCCTCGCACATTCCCTCGAAACATAATTTTTGGTGAAAGGATAGTCAAAAGTTTAGCAATCTCTTCTCAGCCATCGCTTTTATTGGGAATCTGAATGGCAGGTGGCAAATGGGGATTCTTGGGGCCAAAACCATGGAAACTGCACTAACGAACAATGTGCGTCAGAGTGGTGGCAGCTCCGCTAATCAGACGCTTAACTAGTTTTGCCGCCATCACAATGTGGCCAAAAGCGGATAATGCCTAATTTTGCGAAAAGTAAGAGGGTATACAAAGGGTGAAAAGAAAATGCTTTGGGAAAAGCTTTACATTCAAAGATGAAAGATTAGGTGTTTTTTCAAGTAATCCTCTAAGACTTTTGGTTTACTTACAAGAAATAATGCGATGTTTAGAGAAGATGTTTAAGGAATCTTCTATTCAAGTTTTAGATAGTATTTAATGGGCTAGAATAGTTCTTACTATTAAACATCTTTAAATGTTTTTCACACCAGCCAATACCCAAAGACTAGTCCGTAATAGTGGCAGCTGGGGTGATGCTAATGAAAGTTTAACTACTTCCTGCTGGTCTGGCAAAACTTCTGGTTAATATTAGACAGCCCTTCTACAGGGCCATAAATATGCAGAGGAGGCTCCTTCTCGACATCATCGTCCGATATCATGAATATGCAGACGAGGCATTCTCCGGCAAACCTCACAATTCCCCGGCGGACGATTTGTCTTGCAGTCCGCATTTCTATTTCGCCTTTTTTGCATTCCATACCATTTTCCACTCCCAGAATTTTCACGTTTTTCGTTACGCAGCATGGCGAATGGTGAAATGCGAATTCATTGGCATTTGTACACGCCCAAGTGCCATGAAGTAGTTAAGGGAGGGGGGAAAATATAGGTAGGGAGAGATATACCATCCGTATATCGGAGGAACTCGAACCTGAAAGAAGTAGCAAAGAGACCGAGGGGTTGGTTGGCCGTCGGCCCAATACAAAAGTAAACAAAAAACTTATTTTTCAAGTATTAAATAAATTAAATGAAATTAAGCACGTGTAGCGAATGACATCAAAACATGGCAACAACCCAGGAGCAAGGGAGAGGGCATTCAGGGTGCGACAGAGATGGAAGCGAAATCAAGGACCAACCCTCAAATTAGTTTGGGATAATAAAAATGTGCTCGGTCAAAGAAAAATGTTGTCCAAGTCTCTTCTAACGCACACATTGACAAACAGATAGAGAGACAGACAATGTCCTTAATGTGCGTGTATGCGGTGTGTCCTAGATCTTGTAAAAGGATTTTTATTGATTTCGTAACATTACTCTGAGTTATTCATCACATTCATTACTTCGACTGTCGCCGATTTGGCTATTGATTTTTAAAGGGGAAGTAAGACAGCTGTTGGGAAATCACAACCGTAACATTTTCGGATGTTTACGAGTTTGTAGTGAAGAAGTTGGGAAGTACATACTTAAAGGTAAGCTACAATATTAAATTTGTATAAAGCAGGGGTGCTCAACGCCTATGCTCTGAGTGCTCATTTGTTTTTGTAAATGCTCGCTATATATGGGATTGCTCGGCCTTAAGCTTTGAGCGCTCGCAGAGCTATTCAATCAATCGTTTTCTTCTTTTCGCTTCATTCCGTCGCTAGCTGTTCTTTCTTTCTCGATCACTGCACTGGAATTCCTTCCTAATAACTTCTGTTTGCACTTTGGAGTTTATTTCGCAGTGAACTATTTTTTTCCTCTTTCCGCTTCATTCCGTAGCTAACTGTAACATAGTTTTTTTTTGTTTTTTCGTGGATTCATCTTCATTGTTTTTAACTTCTGTTTGCATTTTGTTGTTTATTTCGCAATGGATTACCGACGTGAGTTGTCAAATGAGTATGAACACAAATGTATGAAACATAAACGTGAACTAAAACTATACCAGTTACCTGTTAATGTATAATAATTATTATATAAAATTTCCTTTATATTTCTTTAGGTAAAACTTTCAATTACATATCCTATTATCAAAGAATTAAATTAAGTATTTGTTAAATCAATACTCCAGCTTAAAATTTGTCATAAGGACTCACACTACAGATAACTCCCTAAAAATAAGAGAGGATTTTCGTAGCATAAACACCTAATTTCATCCATAAACGACAACATAAACTAGTAATTTGTGTGTCAATTTCGGGGCTCTAAAGTGTGCTTACTAATCCTCCTTTGATCCCCTCGAGTGTGTCAACGAAGTGTGTTGCACATAGCCGTGAATTTAAGGGGGGAAGAACTGCGAAAACATCAACGATAATTCCATTGAAATGCAGCCAACCGCACCGTTGCTAATTGACACCTATGTAAACTGCAATCAAAGCGACAAGCAGCCAAGCCCACAGTTTTCACATTTCGCACCCCATATAAATAGAAAATGAGCGAAAAATCCTAGCAAAAATACCCAAAAAAAACATTATAAACTACAAACCCTAACTCAAAGGGAGCCGCACCTAAAGGACCAAAACGAAAAAAAAAGGTGCCGCATGTGGCAACTGCAACACATCATCAACGTATCAACGAGACCGTTATCGTATCCAACCCTCAGGATACTCGAGTAGATAAATATGAAATTGAAATTTTCCAGCTTGTTTGATATTGCTGAAGGATTGATTAATGGGATTTCCATGGCAAGAGCTCGTTCCTGTATTTTCCACATCTCTCTCTCTTTCTGTGCTAGAGCATTTCCACTTCGTTGTGCTAAACTACGTTGAACTTTTAACTTTTCTCCATCGCATTTCCTCTTCTGGCTGCTATTTTTTTCTCTCCTTCTCTTGTTGGACTTTTCTGCTCTTGACTGTCAGTTATGAGCTTGCACACTAAGTGCTAAAACATTGACTTCGAACGTAGAAGAAATATGTGTGTCTGTGTGTGTGTGTGTGTATGTGCAGGCATGTGAGCATGGCTCTATAAGTATGTATAAACACGATAATGCTCTCAGGCCAGCTCAGCTTAGACAACTCTGACATACTTCAAAGATGTTGCTTTAAACTAAATATTGCATCCATGAGATACTCATGGACTCATAACGAGGGCCATGGCTACATAGACGGGGTAGTAATAAGCCAATAGGGATAATGTTAGCTTTTAATATTTAAGGATTTCAAGTGTAGAATGTTTAGTATATGTATATTAGTTTGGCTGATTATCAGAAATATATAATTTTATTTTAAGTACAGCCCTATCTATAAAATATTACGGACTTTTATAAATATCGTAAAGTAGAAAACTCGTCAACTATTTGTTTAATTATTAATGTGCTTTAAAGGATTTTATTTATCCATAATCTGTTTTTAAATAATGCAAACATAACACATATGTATGTTTTCCTTTTCATTAAACCAAAGCTTAATGTGTAAATATTTACTAACTTTTAATACCAAGTAAGTCCTATTCAAAGCTTCCATAATTTTTTCCCATTAAACTCTTTTTTTTCGGTTGAAATTTATTCTATTGCGATTTACATGACGGGGGAAAAATTAATTTGAATCTGAGCGAACTTTTTCGATTAAAGTGTTTGCATTTTGGTGGGCGTGTGCATCGTAATCCTGCTGCATTCTAATTAGTTACTCAAAGTCATTACAAACTTGTTGCCGCCGGAAGCAAAGAGTTTGGAGTTTCGTTCCGTTCTGTGGATGTAGAAACTTTGGTGGCAAACTTTCGATTAGCAGGCGGCGATAGTTTTGCTCAATCTTGTATGCTCTCGATTTTCCTCATTTCTCATTTGGCAGCCATTTTCATTCGTCATCGGTACAAAATTTAAAAGTTTCCATTTATCCAGCTAATTCCTTTCGTAATGCCTGCCCGTCTGTTTGGTATCCTAAAGTTGACCGAACACGTCCTGCCCAGGAGCAAGTTACTCCATCAATCACTGTATCTGGCAAGGGGTATGGGTCAGAAGAAGAACGAAAGTCAGGGCAACGAAAAGGGCAAGAAAACCTGTGGAAAGAATCAGTTCTTTGGCGGCTGTTTTAAAAGTGGGTAAAATACTTGGTAAAGGTGTTTTATTACTAACATTTGATCATTTTTTTTTGCAGAGGCTGAGCCTTATAGAAGAGAGAACAAGAAGGAGAAGAGCAAACGCTGTCGGGATCCTTGCAAAGATGGGCCCTGTCGTCCCGAGAAATAGATTAATGTTACTACCCACAAACTGAAAGAACTAATCCTGCAATTTAACTTCTTTTAGTTAGCATTTCCATATGTTTGACATAGATAATTTTCGCTTTTTAAAAGAATAAAGAGTAAACTTGTTGGATGGGGAAAATGTGGTTTTATGAAGGAAAAGCTCTGAAAAATGATTTTTTGTTGAAATGTAACCTTTAAATTCATTTTAGTATCGTTTAAGTAAGTCTATCATATCCTCTTTTTTAAAATTTAAGATTTACTGACTAACTTTAAGATACCCACAACTTTTGAGTTTCCCATTAAACTTATCGCCGCGCTCCGTGCACACAAATTACACTTTGCACACACGCGAGTATGTACGGGGTTTTGCCCTATCTGCATTTGAAACCTTTTTCCGTGTGGTATGTGTCATAATCGCAAACAAAAGATACGTGAGGTTGCCAGGTGAAAAACGCTCAGCATCTGTTGACACCTGGGAAAGGTGTCTCTCCTCTCGCCTCCTGCGCGATTTCGTTGACCCCCTTTTTCAGGCTGTCAACGGCAGACGTCGCCTGTGGCCATACTGCATACATTTTAATCCTATTAGCACAATAGTTACTGTTATTCCATATTGCAGTAATTTTTCTAGATTGCTCTCCCTGCCACAGACATGCCAGTTGCAACAATAATAACAACAGCTCCAATGTCCTGTCACTCTACTCAGCCGCTGTCCTTGAGCTTGACCACCACCCACTTCTCCTCTTCTCCCCGTTTTTTTTTTCTTTTTGCAAACCAAGGTTAAGCCAAACCCACAAGCCAGAACTCTAGGAGAATGGAAAATGGGGGGAAATGGAAATTGTCATCGGCGTTGTTGTTTCAGTTTCTGTTTAAGCCGTTGCTACTGTTTTTCTTATTTTTTGTTCTCCTATTGTATGCACAAATATCCTGCGGTGTTGGCTGTGCTTTGGATGACTGGCCAGGACACTTAGGTGTGGTCCTGCAGTCTTCGAACTGCTCAGCGCTGAAAGCTATTCTGCGTGGTCCGTCCAGGTGCAAAAGGCTTCACCTGCTTAAATGTGCGCAAAAACGGGACAGAAGTGGCATCTGTTGGACACTGAATGGTGGTGACGAGATGGGCAAGGCTTTGGCTAGCAATGAAAAAGGTTTTCGCATTCTTGAGTAGAGATTTACGGGGGCTCATTTGAATTCCAAAGTGAGTGAAGCTGGAACAGGTTAAGTGCTTCCATAAAGTTGAAACAAGCCAGGAGGGGAAAGAAAAAATGCGTTTTCCTTGGAAATACAATTTTGAAAAAGCACGCAGGAAGATTTTTCCTTTCTTATCTAAGTGCTTATCAGGAAAAATATTTGCAATATGATAAAAGAAAATAAATTAGGTTTTCCTTGTTTTTAATAAATAAAAACCTACACTTTTTAGCAATATTTTAGAGATTTTTGTACTTATGCGCTAAGCTAAATTAAAAAGGTTGTTTATCTGATAGATTAACAAAAATTGATTGATGGATTTTTTCCCTAAAATATTTTCATATCAAGGAAAATGAGTGACTATATGTAATGAATTAGCAAACGAAATATTGCAGAAACACTCTGTTCAGGAACCATCGCTTAGTATCTAGTCTTGGCTCATATTGCCAACCTTATATTTCCATACCCATTAGACTTAAGATCCACCTTTCAATGGATACAATATGAATAAGTGCCACATATGGCAACATTGGCACATCTCCACATATATGGCAACTTTGAAATTTTCGTTAGTATCAATTAGGCAGCCAAACAACAATCAAAAACAATAAAAACTATACAGTCCACACAAAATCGCTCTACTCATTTAGGATCATACTCGTTAAAATAATATATAAAATTGTTTAAAAAGTAAAACCACAAAAATGTAATATATAAACATTTAGCAACTTCCAAAACCTAACAACTATTTGATATTCACTACTTTTGCCAGCCAACTCTTTCAGTTTAATAAACATATTTAAATGCTAATTTATTTAGTTTAAAAACTTTCACAAAACTGTTCCAGGTCTTTAGAGCAAACTTTGTAAACTGACATGTGTCGGTTAGTGAAAACTACTGGTAAACTCATTAAAGCCTCAGACCCAGGCCAACGCCAAGCTAATCTTTTGACCAAAAAAAAAACAGGAAAATTAACAATCAAATTAGGTATGCACGTTGACTTTATTGTTGTTTGAACAAAAGCCAAACAATTGGCCGGGATAACTTTTGACACACGTCGCCTAAGCTGTAATCTGAGCCGGGCCAGAAGGCGAGTAGGAGGAGTTAGGAGTAGACAATCCCAGAATCCGGAACAAGAATACAGCAGGAAGAAGCAACCAACGGCAGACAAATGAACGGCAAACATATACACACACAATAAGATTTCCGCTGCATAAGTCTTTTGTAATCTCATTTAAATAATTGCGGCCAACAACAGTGGAAAATGTGAGCCAGTCTAAGGACAAAAAGCAAATCCGCAAATCTCTGCTCCTAGCCGGACGGACAGCCAACAGCCATTTCAACGTGGCCGGAAATTAAAATGTAAAACAGCAGCTCATTATACGCTCACCTACACACAAACACATACTCACACTCACACAAATGTACAGATAGAGATAGAGAGAGGGCCATGGAAAATGGAAAAGAGACGGCTAGGACTCACTTACACGGCCAAACAACGGTAATTCATCTTGCACTTTTTGTGGCTTAAAGAAAATTGGGTTGCTCGGTTTTACTCCTTCCGTGCGTGCACTTTATGATCCTGCCACACAATTTGTACTGCCTGTTATTGCCCGACATTTATGAGGGTTATTCTGCGGATGGGAACTAACATGCCAACTTTGTACCCCGGCCTTGGATGCACTTTATTGCACACCCGCCCAAACCCCAATCCCCAACCCTCCCTCTTGGCATCAAACTAGACTTTATTGCGAGCAACTAAAAAGCGAACGGCACGATATTAATACGGGTATGATTTGAATCCGGTTGAATGACTCAGCTTGTTCTACGGGTATTGAATGTGTTAAGGTGGCAATATGGGTTAAGTTTATGTTTTTAATGGAAAATATAATAGTGGTGTAAAGTCGCTCAATATATATAAATATATATGAATCAATTTTCTTTGCAATTTCACAATCTTCAATTTCATATTTTAAGTTTCAAGATGCATGCTACAGCGCCGTTTTCACAGCCAAATAAAAACTTTCTCGCAGCTTACACGATTCGCCATTAAAAAGTTAAAGTTATGCATTACCAGGCGGAGTGGACATAAACCGATATACGAACTCATAAAAGCTAAACGGAAAATAAAATAGTTTAGCGATTTGCCGACGGGTTGCAACAAGTGCTGCAGCACAAGCATTGAAGAACAAACGGGAAGGATTTTCAACAGTTTGGCGCACATATTGTTAAGGAAAATCGCTGGGAAATGGCGCAGTTATTGTGTGGCGAGAGAAAAAAAATAAAAAAAAAACCAACCTCCAACCAAGACACTTGTCCTGGTCCTGGTCGAGGGGAAACTGCCGATGATAATCCGCTCATCAAACGTCAATATAGCTCTCATCGGTGCACGAGGAAGGGAATAGTCGATGCCCTGGATGCCGGATGCCTGTCTGTCAACTTGTTTACAAAGGCTAGATGCGAGAAGATGCGAGTCCTTGTGGGGATGCCCGGGACACCGAGAGACCCAGGACCATTTCATCATCATCTGTAGCCACCCGGAGGCAAGAAATTAATCACCAATACAATGGAAATTGTGCGCGGCTGCAGTGCATCGATTGCATTTAGCGGTGGCAGCTTTTCCCCGATACCCATCCTTCCTCCATCCATTTATCCTTAACCATTCTACTTGAATCTCTGGTAAATAACCCTGCGGCCACACGCAGTGGCTTACGAATGGTTTTGCCGGAATGTGTTTAATGCTATTTGCTCTATTCTCCTCTCCCAGCTAAGTTTTCTTTTTTTTTTGTGATGGTATTATTTCGTAAGAAGGAGTTGCATTTGAAGGATATTTTCCACAAACACGATTTCAGAATGATTAGTTCATTGAGAAATGGGTTTCCCACAAGGGAGCACCTTGATTGGCTTCCTGTTAAAGGATTTTTTAAGACAGGTTATTGGGGCACTAATGCTAAAATAATAATATAAAAGGTCCTTATGTAAAAATACTATGTACTATTTTTTATTAAATTAAAAGTTATTCTATAATTTAAACTTCCAATTTTCTTTGGCTCAAAATTTAAGTTAAAGTTTTTCTATGAAAAGGACATGGTATAAAGCTATTTTTCTTTAAACCAATTAAAGTAATTAAAAACGGACTTCCCCCACTGCTAGAAAAACAGCTACCAATTTTCTCAGTCCAGTTAGTTGTCAAAATCAGTTAGCAAACTCTCTCCATTGACAACTGCCGTGTGCTATTTTAACTATTCCGACAATGGCAACCTTTTCTGCGGTTTGAATCAAAACAAAATCAGACTCAATATTGCCATAAACAAATACAATGCAAGCCGGAAAATTTGGGGGAAATGTACATATTGTATACAAAGCAGTACGTATGTGGCAAATGTTTTTGCAAATCGCTGTGCGAAAAGGAGCCAGGAAGGGATCAAAGAGATTTTAGCCGCCTTTCGTCAATTCGGCCATTTAACCCTTCGCAAATCAAAAGGACTATTGTTTGGGGGCCCATCAGCATCAGTACTGCAAATTGCACTGCGATGCATTGACATGATCCGATTTGCCATTCATTCACTGAGATGGATGCTGATGGCAATGTAGATGGAAAATGCAGCTAGTTATTTGCCATCAATCTTGTTAGGGGCTAAGAAAAGATTTGCTAAAGAAACATTCGTCTGTGGCACAAATCAAGGACATTCAACGTCTTTTCCTAAGGACCTTCTAAAAGGACTTACTCTTCGAATAAGAGAAATTCCCCCGTGGCACAAACTTTTCCAAGCTGTGACGTCAATGGCCTCGGTGTCTCGGTTCAGCTGTTTATTTGTTGACTTTGCCCAAAAGAGTTTCAATTAGGCGCAACATTTTCTGTTCAAAAGTTTTAAATATAAACAAAGCCCATCTAAATTTCGGATGTGCTACTTTTTTTCATCTTTTTTTAAACCTTTCGTCGACGTTCTCCCATCGCAGCGATAATTTCATTTGGCTAAGCCAACTTAAATTTTGTTGGACAGTTGATTTTTGACAAGGGAATGACGTTGGGCAATTATCTTTGTGAGCAAATAAGTTTGTGTACATATTAAAGTTAGAGGTGAGTTAACTTTTGGAAATTACAATTTAAAATATGAAGGCTTAAATGTTAAGAAGACTTTAACAAATGGCTTAAAACAGGCCTGCCAACGCCTATGCTCCTAGTGCTCATTTGCTTTTGTAAATTCTTGCTCGGGCTTGCTCGTCCGTAAGCTTTCAGCGCTCGTAGCGCTATTTTTCGTTTTCCTCTTTCCGTCTCGATCATCGTTCATCCTTCCTGACAACTATTACTTCTATTATCACTTTAGAGTTTATTTCGCAGTGGACTATTTTTCGTTTTTCTCTTTTCGTCTTATTCCCTAACTAACTGTAATATTTTTTTTTATGTTTTTTTTCTGGATCATCTTCGAACACTTACACTGGAATTCATTCCTTATCACTTCTGTTTGCATTTTGTTGTTTATTTCGCAGTGGACCATCGATGTTAGTGTTAAAATGGGTGATAAATTGGTTAGCAAAATCAGAGTTTTTCTTTCTCTCAGTGTAGATCTGAAAACCAACACAAAAGCGTCTCCTAATATGTGAATGCTTTCTTGTACTTGTCTTAGTAAATGCTCTGCCGTATGACAAATTTTCGCACTCTGGTTTAAATTGTAGATAGTTTAGAGTCTAAACTTTAGATCATGAAATCGATACTAAACTACCATCATAAGTACATAGAAATTTCCAATTATAATTTTAAACTCAATTAAAACAAAAACTCTCTTCGTAAGGTGCTAAATACTGACTATAAATTGGCATATTCAAGAGAAATTTCGCAAACATTTTAAAGCAACCAAATTAGTTTTGGTTATAGCCACAAAACAAATTTGTTTTTAATTTGTTTTAATTCCAATAGTTGCAATGCCACCGAAACTATAAAATGCAATTCATTAAAAGTATCTTAAAAATGCCAAACTCAGTTTTTGGCAATTAGTTTTTGATATTTCACCCACACCTGATGGACATTTCAATTGTCAGTTTTGTGATGGACAAATTAATTATTGGCTGAAATTTGATTGCCATTTGCCAGGGCAACAAGGGCACAACTTTTAGCCCCCATCCCCGAATCCCCACCAAAACCCTCCTCATAAACCTCACCATTTATTTCCCCTGTGCAAAAAAGGTCCTGACAAATCGATGAGTTGCGTTGTGTGAGTGAGTGAACGTGTACGTGTGAGCCCAGAAACGTTATCAGGGCATCATTTTTGGCTTTCATCTCTCTGTCGCTGGGTTTTCCACCTTCCCTACCACCCAACCATCGCGTTTTCCCCTTGAATTTTCCTCGCTGTCAACTGGCTATAAAAAAAAAAAAAAGAAACGAAATATTTTGAAAACTTTGTGCTTGCATAAGCCAGAGTGCTTGATGTGTGCGGTTATATGGATTTAGCCCGGCGGCCATGGCTCGAACCTGGAATCAGGTTTCAATATCTCGAATGGCTGTGCAAATTGCCTGCGAAAATCTATTGCAAATTTTACGTGATTTCCCTCATTCACCCAACCATTTCCAC
Source organism: Drosophila eugracilis (assembly GCF_018153835.1). NCBI lineage: Eukaryota > Metazoa > Arthropoda > Insecta > Diptera > Drosophilidae > Drosophila > Drosophila eugracilis. The sequence goes on from NW_024573038.1 coordinate 12,537,844, forward strand.
AACACACAAAACACAAGGCCGTTTTATGGAAATCCGTTTTGTGGAAATATGAAAAATGCGAATGAAAAAAAAAAACTGCGTTGCTCTTTTATTGCATTCGAACTTTTGTGTTATTCTTTAATTTGATTCCGTTTCCTTTTTGTTAATGAAAGCAATGGTGGGTTTCCCAGCTCAGCAAAATGGAAATATTTTGTGAAAAAGTTGTTTGAAGGAAATTTAAAACATTCCTTTTGAGTTTGAGATTTCCTTGTGAAAAGCAGAGGAAAAGTTTTTATGCCTCTACTGAGGGACAAACTGTGAATATTTCTTTCTTTCTTCGATTGGCAGACCACTATTGATTTTGGCCAACTTAAATCCCAGCTCTACGTGATTCCATTTCCGATTCAGTGGGCGGCAAGGCAGCTTTCACTCCGCGCCATCATGCATCTTAATTGCATTTGCATATTGCACCGACCATAAGTGCATTAAGCCTGGCCAGAACTCCCAGCTGATGCTGCCACATATCCGCACTCACACATCCGCTGCTCCTCCTCGTCATGGCCATTGTTTATTGTTTATTTATTGCGCTTTTAATTAACTGCAGACTGTATCTGTGTCGCTCATTTTTTTTTTTTTTTGCTCTTTGCCCCATCCGCCTACTTTACCTTTCCACTGGCTGTGTGTTTGCCCTTTTTTATGGTTGACTTGAGGCCTGGTAAACAACGCATGCAAATTGGCACAGTGAGTTGGGAAAGTCTCTTCCTAGAAGGTAATTAAAATAGAGCTGAGATACTTAGCTTAAAGTGTTTTACAATAACTTAACTTGTTATTTTGCAAAAATAACAAAAATTTGATTCTCGGAAAAGTAGAACTATCTCTTATGTGTTTCATTTTCCAGAAAAATTGTTTCACAAAGGAAAAAAGAAAAAATCAAGTTATATAAAGAGAAACTGATATCTTTAAAAAGTAAATCGCATTACGACCTTTTCAAAATTCATTGGAAGTTGTGCGAACTTTTTTTTTTTTGCATCACTGTAAGCCATGAATAAGCGGATTATGACACTGAAAGCTAGGTATCACTTATAAAGTTTTTTCAGGAATTTTTTTTGCTTTTCCCATGTTTTTTTTGCACTCAACAGTAACTGTCCATATTTCCTATCTTCATTTATTTCATATTTCAGTTTGATTTTTCATAGCTGACGGCAATCAAATCAAAAGCAACCAACTAACCAAATGTCCAACGGAAATCAAGTAAACTAATTTAAGTGCACACACAAATGTAGAGAGAACAGATACGTGCAATCATTTGAATAAATCATGTTACAAGCCCACTTCTCCAGCTAACTGAATTCTATGCACTTTGGCTATTTTGGCATAAAATAATTATTTCACAAAAAATAATAAACTACTTGGTCTGTTAAGGGTAGAAGGAAAGGAATATTTTCAAATTACAATTTTTACAGAATTTTCTTCTGGCAAATAACACAAATTTTTTCTGTACAACTTTTGTTTTTAATATTAATATTTATTATTTATTATTATATTTTAGCTTATGCTATTTTAACCTCCATGAACTAAGCCATATCTATGTTTATTCTCAGTGCATTTATGACTAGTTCCAGCTTGTTGAGCTTTTGGACGGAAATGCATTGGCTAACCAAGAGGGAAATGGATACGAATGTATGGGGGTGAATATCCTAAGGGGTGGGCATAACGCAATCAACTCATACATATGCAATTTCCATGGATGAGCACTCCCTTCTCTAAAGACGCGTGGGTTTGGCGTGTATAGTATATCCCTGTGTTTGTGAGGATATTTTGTATCTGAGTAATTGCCAAGGCTGAAAGATATTTGGCTTAGATGCAACTCGCATGCCAAATTAAGATTTACGACTTGCATGCAAGCAGTCAACTGGAAAGATAGAAAGAAAAGTCGAAAGAACATAGAAAGTAGGAAAAACCCAAATGCAGCTGAAGATCCCACTTGAGCATCCCCATCTCAAAAATGTTCTTTCTTTTCCTTTTTATTTGGCTATATCCTCATCTGTTTTTTTGGCCCGTGACTCGTTGCAGCCATTTTCTTTCTTCTAATTGTGACAAATTGTGTGGCACATGCAACATGTTTTACGTGTGTATGTGAGTGAGTGTGCCAACGCGTGTCATAGGGCCTCTCACTCGTAAGCACTCCCTATCTCTATCCCTTGGGCTGCCATTTATTGTTATCCACAAAATGCTGACATATTTTTCTATTATACGCTGCCTCATTGATATAATTTATGGACTCCCTTCTAGGCAACCATATATATATGTATATATATTCGTATAAACATATATAGACTCCCAGAAGCCTTTCGTGTGCGTTTTTAATGGGCGATGAAGGGGGATAAGGATGCTGCTGAAGCACGTGAACAACAGCAGGGGCAACAATAACATTTAATAGGCGCATGGGAGCAGAGATGACTGCCTAAACATGCTCTGATTTGACTCCTCATTGGTACACCAAAAGAAAATTTAGCAAAAAGGGAAAACAAAATTCATCTTGAATATAGGAAAATGTCCAAAATTATACTTAAAATTGATTTTTATAGTATTAATAATATAGGAAAAGTATGTAAAGGAAAAGTATTCTTAAAATCAAAAGAAATTTAGTCAAGTTGAAACTTTTGCAGAATGTCTTTGTATTTCATTCATATTAATTTTAATATCATTTTTCAAACATTTTCATTCATCTCCTCCGTATAAAATATCTTTATAAACCATAAACATTTTATGAAAATTAAAAATTAAACTCTTTTAATGCTTAAAAGGAAAGCACATCTAAACGAAACACTTTTTCTTTAATACCTTTCAAGCGATGAAGTATTTATCTCCCTTTAATATTCATGTTCTTTTTGATAAAGATCCCCCATTTTAATATCAATATTTTGTGTAGTGTTGGGGCTTGCCATCATCTCTGGTTAATAGGGAAGTTCCCCTGCCACAAAACCAAGCTGATGCTCCATTAACGCTCCATGGCAGAGATGGAGCAAAAACCATCCAACGAATTTGTGCACTCGCCTGATTCGTTATCTATAAATAATTATATTAACTTTGCTTTTTGCTCTTGACTAGGCCTAAATACGAGAGGATAGACAAGAAGGACTCCCTAGAAGGACTTATCATCAAACAGCAGTGAGCTGCAGTTTAAGGCAGGGACTGTGGCTGGGCTTGGAAGTGGATTTTTGGGACCGCGCCTAAAATCCAGCAAGGAGCACAGGACGCATACAAAATTTTTGTGGCAATCCCCTCGAAGAACAGAAAAACAGAGGACGAGAAAGAGGCACTCAGAAAAATAAGGAACTAGGAAAAATAGAAGAAAATTCGTTGCTAATATTAAACAAGGGGGTGAACCGTCGGAAAATACACAGTTTACCCCTTCCGGAAACAAGCAATTCTTAACAATAAATTATTTTTTAAATATTTCGTTGGAGTTTAGAAAATTTCTTTTAAGTAAATTTTGATTTAAGTGCACAGCTTGCCATCAAGTTTTTTTTTCGGAGGGACAAAATTTCCAAGTTCTGTTTTTTTCCCCCGCTTTGACGTTGGGAATTTAATCGAAATTCCAAAGATATTCCAATTGCAATTTGGCCATCAGTTGGAAGGCCCACCTTGGACCATTCTAAGGGTACTGCTTCAATGAAAACTAAACTAATTAATGTACAATTAACTTTCCATAGCCGTGGGTTCAATTAATTTTCCAATTAGCCTAAAGCAAACAGTATGCAAGGACCTCATGAATATGTAGAAATATCACTAGGATTAAAGCCTTGCCTAGCTGCTGACACATTTGATTTGCTATGAAAATGAACTGGTAAATAATAGATGCGACGTGATAAGTTTTGGCTTAGTGAAAGTTTTCGAGAAAGTGAAAAGCCAGAGAGCGAAAGCAGCGAAGCAACAGTTCCAAAGGTTCCTTTACCTACTTGAATATATTTCTCTTCTATTTATTTTGTTTTTTTCTTCTTTTTTTTTGGCAACAAGCACAAAACAGAAGGGATTTAGAGATTGGTCGGCCTAAAGTTGGTTAACATTTTTCAGCACAAAACACTTGGCCATATTGCAGAGTCACACAGACACAAACACCGCCAAGTACAAAATATCAAAAACAACAACACGAAACTCAATTGAAAGTTGGCTCTTGGCGTCCATTAATTGGTATTCAACGATTTCAGTTGTTGCCTTTTGGCTCTTCTCTGAAAGACCGTTGCGAAAATCCCGTCCGCGAGATGTTCTTCACTTGGGAGCTGTACGCGTGCTACTGATTTTCCATTTTCACGCAGAGCCAACAAGTTGCAAAAAAAAGTAAGGGAACTTCATTCGAAAGCGCTTCGTCTTCGGCCTTGCCAACTGCCGACAGAAACACCAGGAGCAACCAGTGAGTGTTCTAGTGCCCCAAAATTGATGACAAGGCACTGGAAAAAATTATGGATACAAATTTAATTTAGAGAAAATATTAGAAATTTTAATAAACAGAAGACATTACTTAGAAAATTGTTTTAATAAAAACATGAACTGTAAGCAAACATTAACTTGTTAAATGAAAATCTCTGAAAAGTTAAAGTATACATTTTGGCAGCATTTTAAAGTGATTTTAAATCTCAAGAGTTCTCATTTCAATAATTTTCTTGATAATTGCCATGACTTTAAATGTTTTCTAGTCTAACATTATTAATAAACATTTTTCGTAGTGCTGCAGCAACAACAGTCCACTCATACAGAGACAATGAGAGCGAGAGAAAGTATCAATCGTGTAAAGCTCCTTTGGCATTGAATTCTTTCAATGCGAACTTCGAAAGCTTTTTCGCAACTTGTTGCCTTGTACGTTGCTCAATCAGCTGTTGCTCTCTCTCCCCCATCCCTACTCCCCCTACTTTCATTTCGATTTCAAGGATTTCTAGGGAGTGGTTGCCATATCCTACTAGGCAGACTATAGTTTTGGTTGACGAATATTGAAGTCTGGTTGATTCATATTTTTGTAATTTTCTAGACCATTGAACTTGGGACAAAGGACAACTTCGGGACCCAAGTGATTAGTTCGAAAAAGCTTGGGGCCAGCTTTTAATGGTGTGCGTGTGTATGCATGCTACTTCACCTTGAAAGCTAGGAGAAGTGAATTTAGAGAGCCAGAGATAAGAAATGTATATATCTCTATATCGGTGTGTGAATGTGTACGTGTGTGTGTGTGTGTCAGTGATTCAATTTGTTGAATACTTTTCGGCGTTTTTTCCGTCTTAATGACCGCCCATAACTGCGGCTCGAGTTACCCATAAGCGACCTTAATTGACGCACACAAGTGCGCCAGGATATTTTCTTTTTTCTTTGCTCTCTGCCATTGCACGGTATCACCTCGAACAACACTACCCGTCTACCATCCCGCACCACTTTCCACCCAACCACCTTATTTACCTGTTGTCATCTTTGCCCCTGAAAAAAAAGAAGCAAAAAAAAACACGAAGCTACGGCGAGAGCAAGACCAACAACGGCTGACATTGAGCAAGCTGCAAAGTAAGTTTACCCATGGCAATGGCATCGTGCTGCTTCTTCCTCTCCGGGTTTTCATACCCTTCTTTTGGGGTAAATTGATTTTTAAATGCAATACGCCGAAAGCATGATCCTTAGCAGTCGTAAAGATTTATAATCAAATTAAAGTTTTAAAAAATATAAAAATAAAAAATAAAGAAATTAAATTTAATAACATCATTTAGTGTGTATACCTAAAGTTGCCTTCTTAAACTTTGATATAGTATTAAATATTAAATTCGTAGGGTATTTCTTTTATCGTTCTGCTCAGCCCAAACTTTCCTCTAGTTTTGCATTGTGTTTGCAACAGACAAACAGACCGCATTGGATGGTATAGGGACACCCTGAAATGGCGCAGCTATATGTCTGTCCATAACCTAAATGTGTGCATATATTTATGTTTGTGTGTGTGTGTCGGTGTGCCTATGGATACTTTATGTGGACAGGAAACTTTTCAGGCAGACTACTTCAAGTTAAGCACGGCGGTACGGACAAAGGAAGAGAGACACTGGGCTCAGACGTGTACAGACAGAGGCTCAACGTAGGCTTCTCTTCAACGCAGGATATTCACACAGCCAGACAAGCCAGGGGCGTGGCAAAAAGAAGATTTTACTAAAGCGTGATGAGACGAAAATATGGAAGCGATTGCCAAAACTTTTCAAGATAAATATAAGTTGCTTCTATTACTAACAGCTGTACTCCAAAAATTTACTTTTGATCATTTTTTCTTGGAAAAAATAAAACTAAATATGAAAAGAAAGTAGTTATAAATGAGATAATACTTTTTGTAAAATGATTAGGTAAAAAATATATTATAATAAGAGTGTTTTATGATTTATAAATAAGAATTTAAAATACCAAAAATAAATATTTTAAAATATTGTTTGGCATGGAAGCGCACTATCCGAAACTGCGTATCTAATAATGCATGAAATGAGTTTTTAAGCGAACTGAAACACTGAAAATAATAGGCCTGCGTTTAGCAATCAATAAACCATATAATTTAAACATAAAAAATAAAATCAAAGTTAAAAATATTTGCAAAGAATTAAGTAATATGACCTTTAGCCAACTCTATGTTTTAACTGTTACTCAAAGAGGAAAAGGATGTTATGACTTTGTTTAAAAGTGTAAATCACTTCGAAGGAAGCCTTTGGGATCCAGTAAAGTATATATTCTTGTACAGGATAAATTGCTATGGTTTTTGGTTTCAGCCATTTCTGTCTGCCCTTTACTTATTTGGTTTCTAGGTACCACATAAGTTCTACCGTTACCGCCGGTTAGATTTAAGATGGTTTTTGACAATAAATTGAAATTTGATACAAATGCCAAGTACTTTGAAAATCGATTGAACATCCTCTTAATTGTGAAATAAACAAATCATTAAAATACAAATTACATTTAATTTGAAAAGATTTTGTCATTATAATAAAAATACGGGACGGTGACCTTTAGGCGCTGTCAAAATTATTATTAAGACATTAGCTTTATACCAATTAGAAGATATAATTAGTAGTATAATTGTAATAAAGCTGAAAATTTTTAAGATTCTAAAATGTATTGCCTAATGACTGTCAACTTTATTGCTAAAATGAAGTCCCTTTTCAAAAGCATTCAATATGCGGTTCAATTTAGTCATTTGTGTGCTCTTTGGGTTTTTATTGGCCGAATTCAGTGTACGAGCTCGTATGTAAGCCAAATATTTTAAGTTGTGGAATATATTTTAAAAGTTTTTGTTTAGGTGGCGGTTGTTTTCAAGATGACAAACTTTGAGTGCGAGAGCTATAATAAATCTTGGTTTGTATTCCATAATTGTCGCCTGAAGGCCATAAATCGAAACAAGGTTATACTTAATATGAACGGAACTATTTTGCATCCATCTTGTGATATACAAACTCATTTAAAAATTTATAAAAGGGAAAATGGTTTTAAGCCCTGGCTGTTTGACACCAAAATTGATGCCTGCCGTTTTATGAAAGGAAAATATAATTCTGCCGCAAAAATAGTCTATAGCCTCTTTCAATCTTTTACCAATATAAACCACACGTGTCCCTATGTGGTAAGCTATCCCCTTATTAATAGTACAATTGTTATTAATAATATTTAATATATTACTAGGGACCTCAGATTGTTGAAGGGTTTTACCTGAAGCCCGAACTACTCCTCCTGCCGTTTCCTTCTGGCCAATATATGTTGGCAATACGCTGGTTCTTTGAAAAGAAACTGCAGTTTGATACAAACGTTAGCTTTTTGTTTGTAGAAGATTTTGGGAAATCCAAATAAATATATATTTTGGATAATATTTTAATGCTAAATCAAGACATTATTAAAACAATAAAAGTATACAAATTATTCGTTATATCATTAAAAGTTACCGCTTTATGGGTTTTTTAATTTAAGCTAAAGCCAAGTATGTGTCGGGCCATTTAAAATTATAATGACATGAAAATTGTTTAGTTTTTAATATTTGTTGCCCAATGATTTTGTATATTTCACCCGTCTATTTCATTGTTAAAAATAAGTCTGCCCTCAAAAGCTTTTAATATGCGGTTCAATTTAGTCGTTTGTGCTGTCGTTGCCTTGTTTTTTACTGAAATCTGCGTAGGTTAATAAATTCATACTTTTCCGAATAATTTCTTAGATTTTTTTTAGGTGGCAGTCGTTTTCAAGATGACGAACTTTGAGTGTGCAAGCTATAATAAATCGTGGTTCGTGTTCCATAATTATCGTCTAAAAGCCATAAGTCGAGACAGGGTTATACTTAACATGAACGGAACAATTCTGCAACCAGCTTATCACATACAAACTTATTTTAAAATTTATAAAAGGGAAAATGGTTTTAAGCCCTGGCTGATTGACTCCAAAGTCGACGCTTGTCGTTTTATGAGAGGGAAATATGATCGTTTCGCCAAAATGGTCTACAGTCTCTTTGAACCCTTTACCAATATTAACCACACGTGTCCCTATGTGGTAAGCTATCTTCAGTTTAATATATAAATATTTAATAATAATGTTAAATATATTAATAGGGACCTCAGATTGTCCAAGGATTTTACCTGAAGCCCGAACTCTTACTTCTACCTTTTCCCACAGGCCAATATATGCTGGCCCTAAGATGGTATTTTGACAAGAAACTGCAGTTCGACACAAACGTCAGCTTTTTGTTTGTAGAGGATTTTAGAAAATCCAAATGAAAATTATTTTTTATATACTATACTATTAAAATGTCTTAATGCTAAATAAAGGAGTCATTAAGAAAATAAAAGTATAACAACTATTTGTTGTATTAATAAAACTTGTCGCTTAATGGGTTTTCAATTTAATCGGTGAGAGCTATAATGGACACTCATAATATTGCGGAAAATAAACGTGAAGATTATAGTTCATTTTCAAACTTTTAAGCATCAAGTACGTGTGGAAGCATTTATAATTATAATAACATAAAAATTAATTAGATTTTAATATTTGTTGCCTAATGATCTTTTTGTATTTTCCCGTCTATTTCATTTTTAATAATAAGTCTCCTCAAAAGCTTTTAACATGCGGATCAATGTAGTCGTGTTGGTTGTTGCTTTCGTTGGATTGTTTTTTACTGACATCTGCGTAGGTTTATAACAACTTACATTTTCGCATAATTTCTTACATTTTTTTTTTTAGATGGCAGTCATTTTTAAGATGACAAACTATGTGTGTGAAAGTTATAATAAATCGTGGTTCGTGTTCCATAATTGTCGCCTGAAGGCCATAAATCGAAACAAGGTTATACTTAATACGAACGGAACCATTTTGCATCCCGCTTATGATATACAAGTTCATGGTAAAGTTTATAAAAGAGAAAGTGGTTTTAAGCCCTGGCTGCTTGAGAGAAAAATAGACGCTTGTCGTTTTATGAGGGGAAACTATGATCATTTCGCAAAAATAGTCTACAGTCTTTTTCAACCGTTTACCAATATAAACCACACGTGTCCCTATGTGGTAAGTTATCCACAATTCATTATCTTTTTGATAAACAACATTTTCAAATATATTAACAGGGACTACAGATTGTCCAAGGATTTTACCTAAAGCCCGAACTCTTACTTCTACCTTTCCCTACAGGCCAATATATGCTGGCCCTAAGATGGTATTTTGACAAGAAACTGCAGTTTGACACAAACGTTACCTTTTTGTTTGTAGAAGATTTTGGGAAATCCAAATGAATATATTTTTTAGATAATATTTGAAAGGACGTAATGATAAATTAATGAGAATAAAAGTAAAAAAACTGTTCGTTGTATCATTAAAAGTATTCGCTTTATGGTTTTTTTCGTTATTTGAAAGCTAAAATCGATTTTTATAATTTCGTGGAAAAAACCGTGCAGTTTATATTTTCTCTTTTTCACTTTTAAACACTAAGTATGTGTCAGGCCATTAATCATTATAATGACCTGGAAATTGTTTAGCTTTTAATATTTGTTGCCTAATGATTTTTTATATTTTATACGTCTATTTCATTGTTAAAAATAAGTCTGCCTTCAAAGGCATTTAATATGCGGTTCAATGTAGTCGTGTGTGCTTTTGCTGGATTGTTCTTAGCTGAATTCAGCGTAGGTTCACAAAGCAACTTATATTTTCGAATAATTTCTTAGATTTATTTTAGTTGGCAGTTGTGTTTAAAATGACTAACTTTGTGTGTCAGAGCTACAATAAGTCGTGGTTCGTGTTCAATAATTGCCGTCTAAAAGCCATAAGTCGAGACAAGGTTATACTTAATATGAACGGAACAGTTCTGCATCCAGTGCATAATGTCCAAACTTATGCTAAAATCTTTAAAAGAGAAAATGGTTTTAAGCCCTGGCTGGTTGACATCAAAATCGACGCTTGCCGTTTTATGAGAGGACAATACCATCCTGTCGCCAAAATAGTCTACAGCCTCTTTCAACCGTTTACCAATATAAACCACACATGTCCCTATATGGTAAGCTATAATCACTTTAATATTTAAATAATTAATAATAATGTAAAATATATACCTAGGGGACACAGATTATTCAAGGATTTTACCCGAAGCCCGAACTGTTACTTGTACCATATCCGACTGGCCAATATATGTTGGCCTTAAGATGGTTCTTTAACAAGCAACTCCAGGCCGATACAAATGTCAGCTATTTGTTCGTAGAGGATTTTCCGAAACATCATTAAATGAAACGTATGGCCTATATATAATGTTTTAAATCTCTAACTATAAAACTTAAAAAAAATGTATTTGTTGTGCCACTAAAAGTTGTCGCTTTATGTTTTTTTTTTAATTTCCGTTCTATAAAAGCTGAATTAGGCATTTATAATTTTGTGGAAAAAAACCTTTAAACCAAGTATGTGTCAGACCATTTATATTAATAATGACAGGAAAATGATTTAGATTTTAATATTACTTCTCAAATGATTTTTTATATTTTTCCAGTCTATTTCATTTTTAAAAATACGTCTGCCTTCAGAGGCATTTAATATGCGGATCAATATAGTCGTTTGTGCTTTCTTTGGATTGTTTTTTACTGAAATTTGCGTAGGTTTATAACAGCAAACATTTTCAAATAATTTTTTAGATTTTTTTTTTTAGATGGCAGTCGTTTTTAAGATGACCAACTTTGTGTGTGAGAGCTACAATAAGTCGTGGTTCGAGTTTCATAATTGTCGTCTGAAAGCCATAAGTCGAGACAAGGTTATACTAAACATGAACGGCACAGTTCTGCACCCAGTTTATAGTGTACAAACTCATGGTAAAATTTATAAAAGAGAAAGTGGTTTCAAGCCCTGGCTGCTTGACACCAAAGTCGACGCTTGTCGTTTTATGAGACGAAGATATGATCCTTTCGCCAAAATAGTCTACAGTCTCTTTCAACCGTTTACCAATATAAACCACACGTGTCCTTTTGTGGTAAGCTATCATTCTTTCAATATTGAAATAATTAACAATAATGTTAAATATGTATTTTACAAGGGACCACAGATTCTTGAAGGATTTTACCTGAAGCCCGAACTGCTCCTTCTACCGTTTCCAACTGGCCAATATATGCTGGCAATTACATAGGTGGTTCTTCGACAAGAAACTGCAGTTTGATACAAACGTGAGCTTTTTGTTCGTAGAGGATTTTTCGAAACAGAAATGATAAACAAAAACATAACATTAAATACAACTTATAATCTAAAACTGATTAAAAGATTTAATGATGAAATATAAAAATATTAATGGCACTCCCCCATTAATATTAATATAATACCACTTCCAAAAGCATACAACATCCTTAGCCAACCAAATATCAAGAATGACGAAATGTCAATAAAAGCTAACGACGAGGGACCATCTGGCGAAAGAAGTAGAAGGACAGAGACTAATAAGGCAAAGAGAAGAAAATCAGAGAATGAAGTAGAAAACGACGAGCGAAGAAGCAAGAACACGAGAAACGAGCAGGAGTATTCGAGAAGATCTGACGAAGTGGAGACGTGCTCAAGCGCTATGATAACGGGATCTACATATAACAAATAATTCGTTTCCATAGCCAATATTTAATGGAGTAAAAAATATAATGCATCGAATATTTTTGTAGAATATATTGTAAATATTATATTTTTAATAGCTTAAATGCTAAATTAAGAATTTAAAAGAATTAAAATTGTTCACTTGATTGCTTTTCAAATTTGAGCTGTTTACTTGATCGTTAAAAGTAAGTCTGTTCTCAAAAACTTCCAGTATGCGGTTCGATTTAGTCGGTTGTGCGCTTTGCGGATTTTTGTTAACCGAGTTTAGTGTAAGTTAAACAAGCACTTTATAAAATTTTCATATTATTATAATTTATTGAAAATTATTTATAATGCTTAGATGGCGGTTATTTTCAAGCTAGCAGACGTGGTCTTTGAGAGCTACAATAAGACGTAATAATTGTCGCCTGGAGACCAAAGGTCGAGATAAGCTTATAATATCCATATTAATGATAAAATCCATTAAAGGAAAAATAGTTTTATGCCTTGGCTGATTGACACCAAAATAAATAAAAAAAAAATCATATGCCTGTTAATAATAAATTAGGGTTATAATGCTTAGCATGATGATTTACCAACAGATGGCTTTATTAAAATTATAGTTGACTATAGATTTATCTTAATTTTTAAATGCAAAATGTAGTCATTATTAACCCCCAATAACTACTTCTATTACCGATCAATAATTGCCAACTGAATGGCTTTTAAATTTTAGTTTACCATTAAATTGTTAATGTTGGGCTTCCCTTCAAAAGCTTCCAGTATGCGGTTCAATATAGTCATTTGTGCGGTCGTGGGTTTGCTTTTAACTGAATTTACTGTATGTTAACAAAAATTGTATATTTTCAAATTAATTTTCAGTTAATTTGTTTAGGTGGCGGTAGTTTTCAAGATGACAAACGTCGTGTGTGAAAGCTACAATAGTTCGTGGTTTGTGTTTCATAATTGTCGCCTGAAGGCCATAAGTCGAGACAAGGTTGTATTTAATATGAACGGAACAGTTCTACATCCAGTTTATAATATCCAAATTCATGGTAAAATGTATAAGAGGGAAAATGGTTTCAAGCCCTGGCTGCTTGACACTAAATTTGACGCTTGTCGTTTCATGAGACGACAGTATGATCCCTTTGCCAAATTAGTCTACAGTTTCTTTCAACCGTTTACCAATATAAACCACACGTGTCCTTTTGAGGTGAGCTATCTTCCTTCAATATTGAAATAATTAACAATAATGTTAAATATATTACAAGGGACCACAGATTCTTCAAGGATTTTACCTGAAGCCCGAACTCTTACTTCTTCCATTTCCAACTGGCCAATATATGCTGGCCATAAGATGGTATTTTGACAAGAAACTGCAGTTCGACACAAACGTAACCTTTTTGTTCGTAGAAGATTTATTAAAACAGAAATGATAAAGAAAAACATTACATTAAATACAAATTATAATCTAAAACTGATTTAAAGACTTAATGATGAAATATTAAAATATTGATGGTTAAAATAATACCACTTCCAAAAACAACGTAATACCTAGAACGACGAGATGTCAATAAAATCTAACTGAAGAGTGGCCAACTGGCGAAACAGGTAAAAAGAGGAGTGTGAAGAAATTAACGACGACGAGTGACCATCTGGTGAAAGATGAGGAAACCACGGAGAAAAAGTAAAACATTTTTTGAAACAATTAAATCGATTATATAAAAAATGAAGTAAAAATTAGAATCAGAAACTTATGTTTAAAAGTTTTTATGCTGAAATAGTCATAATATGAAAGTATAAACAAGTTTTTTATTCACCACTCTAAACTCAATATGCATATGATTTGCTCACATGGTTTTAGATTATCTTCTTCATTTTTAATTGCAAAATTACGCCATTATGTGGTTTAGCTTTTTGCCTTTTTAAATGTCAAGTTACCATTCGGTTATTCACATTGGGCTTCCCTTCAAAAGCTTCCAGTATGCGGTTCAATATAGTCATTTGTGCGGTCGTTGGATTGGTTTTAACTGAGTTTACTGTATGTTAACAAAACAATTTAAGTTTTCAAATACATTTTCAGTTCATTGGTTTAGGTGGCGGTCGTTTTCAAGATGACCAACTTTGAGTGTGCGAGCTATAATAAATCGTGGTTCGTTTTCCATAATTATCGTCTGAAAGCCTTAAGTCGAGACAAGGTTATACTTAACATGAACGGAACAATTCTGCAACCAGCTTATCGTATACAAGCTCATTTTAAAATTTATAAAAGGGAAAATGGTTTCAAGCCCTGGCTGCTTGACTCCAAAATCGACGCTTGTCGTTTTATGAGAAGAAAGTATGACCATTTCGTCAAAATAGTCTACAGTCTCTTTGAACCATTTAGCAATATTAACCACACCTGTCCTTATGTGGTAAGCTATTATCAATTTATTAGCCTTTGGCTTAACAACATTTTAAAATATTTTTATAGGGACCACAGATTGTTGAAGGGTTTTACCTGAAGCCCGAATTGTTACTTCTTCCGTTTCCAACTGGCCAGTATATGTTGGCCATAAGATGGTATTTTGACAAGAAACTGCAGTTCGACACAAACGTCAGCTTTTTGTTTGTAGAAGATTTTGGAAAATCCAGATGAACATATTTTTTAGATAATATTTTAAATGACTAAATGCTAAAACAGGAAATTATTAAAAATAAAAGTATAAAAATTATTCGCTGTATCATTAAAAGTTGCCGCTTTATGGGTTCTTTAATTTGAGCTCTGAGAGACTATAATGGGTACTCATAATTTCGTACATTTTAAATTGTTTTTCTAACCCTTAAACAACATCTATATGCCGGACTATTGATCAGTATAATGACCTGCCTGATTTTGCATATTTTACCCGTCTATTTCATTGCTAAAAATAAGTCTGCCCTGAAGAGCTTTTAATATGCGGCTTAAATTAGTCGATTGTGCTTTTGTTAGATTATTTTAGACTGTATTCTGAATTCTAAAACAACTTATATTTGTGAATAATTTCTTAAAATATTTTTTGATTTGTTTTTAAGATTACAAACTTTGTTTGTGTGAGCTATAATAAATCAGATGGGGAAATATAACACACTTTCTACTACTTGTAGTTACCGGGATCTCAGCGTTTCTATAAAAAGCTAAAACCGTCTTTTGAGCTTAGTGAGCGTAAGAGTGGGCGTGGTCGCATAATGTTACCTAACGATGCGCTGGCATTTCAAAATTCTAAATGCTTAATGCCAACTTTCTATCACTAACAGTTTCTGAGATTTCAGCGATTTTATTTTTTCGTGATTAGTGGGCGTTATGGTGGACATGGCAGGATGCTGCTTAAGGAACTCAAGAATATACATGCCCAATACCAACTTTGTATCTTATAGTTTCTGAGATTTCTGCGTTTATATGGACAGACAGAGAGACGGGTGGACATGGCTTAATGGACATCGCTATTGATTAAAAAGATTTCATTGAGCACTCTAAACACTATATGCATATGATTGCTCACTTTTAGATTATCTTCCTAATTTCTAAATGCAAAATTAAGTCATTATAAAAACTTTATAAGTATGGTCGTTTAATGACTTTTTAAGTTTCTGCATACCATTTGATTGTTCAAATGGGGCTTCCTTTCAAAAGCTTCCAGTATGCGGTTCAATATAGTCATTTGTGCGGTCGTTGGTTTGCTTTTAACTGAATTTACTGTATGCTAACAAAAATTTTACATTTTCAAATTAATTTTCAGTTAATTTGTTTAGGTGGCGGTAGTTTTCAAGATGACAAACGTCGTGTGTGAAAGCTACAATAGTTCGTGGTTTGTGTTTCATAATTGTCGCCTGAAGGCCATAAGTCGAGACAAGGTTGTATTTAATATGAACGGAACAGTTCTTCACCCAGTTAATAATGTGCAAGCTCACCTTAAAATTTATAAAAGGGAGAATGGTTTCAAGCCCTGGCTGATTGACTCCAAAATCGACGCTTGTCGTTTTATGAGAGGAAAATACAATCCTGTCGCCAAAATAGTCTACAGTCTCTTTCAACCGTTTACCAATATAAACCACACGTGTCCCTTTGTGGTAAGTCATCATCACTTTAATATTTAAATATTTAATAATAATGTTAAATATATCCCTAGGGACCTCAGGTTATTGAAGGATTGTACCCGAAGCCCGAACTCTTACTTCTTCCATTTCCAACTGGCCAATATATGCTGGCCATAAGATGGCTCTTTGACAAGAAACTGCAGTTCGATACAAACGTCAGCTTTTTGTTTGTAGAAGATTTATTGAAACAGAAATGGTAAAGAAAAACATTACATTAATGATGATGAAATGATGAAATAATGATGAAATATTAAAATATAGATAAGGGAGTGGTTAAAATAATACCACTTCCAAAAACATACAAAATCCCTGGACAACGTAATATCAAGAACGACGAGATGTCAATAAAATCTAACTAAAGAGTGACCAACTGGCGAAAGAAGTAAAAAGAGGAGTGTGAAGATTAAAGCGACGACGAGTTGCCATCTGACGAAAGAAGTAGAAAACGACGAGCGAAGAAAGAAGAACACGAGGAGGAGTATTCGAGAAGATCTGACGAAGTGGAGACGTGCTCAAGCGCTATGATAACGGGATCTACATATAACAAATAATTCGTTTCCATAGCCAATATTTAATGGAGTAAAACATATAATGCATCCATATTTTTGTAGAATATATTGTAAATATTATATGTTTAATAGCTTAAATGCTAAATTAAGAATTTAAAAGTATTAAAATTGTTCACTTGATTGCTTTTCAAATTTGAGCTGTTCACTTGATCGTTAAAAGTAAGTCTGTTCTCAAAAACTTCCAGTATGCGGTTCGATTTAGTCGGTTGTGCGCTTTTTGGCTTTTTATTAACTGAGTTTAGTGTAAGTTAAACAAGCACTTTACATATATTTGGAAGATTGTTTCATATTATATTAATATTACTGTAAATTACTTATATTGTTTAGATGGCGGTTAATTTCAAGATGACAAATGTCGTGTGTGAGAGTTACAATAGGTCGTGGTTTGTGTTCCATAATTGCCGCTTAAAGGCCATTAGTCGAGACAAGGTTATATTTAATGCGAACGCAACAGTTCTGCATCCAGCCAATAGTATCCAAATACATGGTAAAGTTTACAAAAGGGAAAATGGTTTTAAGCCTTGGCTGATTGACACTAAAATCGACGCTTGTCGTTTTATGAGAGGAAAATACAATCCTGTCGCCAAAATAGTCTACAGCCTTTTTCAAACGTTTAGCAATATAAACCACACGTGTCCTTATGTGGTAAGCTATTATCAGTATAATCTTAATTTGATTTACAATAATTTAAAACGTATGTATTTCTAGGGACCACAGATTGTCCAAGGATTTTACCTAAAGCCCGAACTGTTACTTCTACCGTTTCCAACTGGCCAATATATGCTGGCCTTAAGATGGTTTTTCGACCAGAAACTACAGTTTGATACAAACGTTAGTTTTCTGTTTGAAGAGGATTTTTCGAAATCCAAATGATAAGTTTATAAATCTGATTTCAAAAGTGTTTATGCTGAAATAGACAAGTCAATAATACTGGACGATCTTATCAATGAATGCTAACATCTCGGGATGTATGTATAATAACTTCAAAGTCAGTCACGTCCACTTTTGCTACATTCTTACTTTGTTATTCAAAATTGTTTAGGAAGTAAATATTAAATTAGGATAATACGGCCTAGCATGACGTATTGGCTACAGCTTTTTCTTAATTTTTAAATGCCAAATTTGGGCAACATTTCCGGCCATTAAATGCCCGCTCAATGTTAGTTTAATATTTGGATGTTCAAATTGGGCTTCCTTTCAAAAGCTTCCAGTATGCGGGTTAGCTTAGTCATCTGGGCAGTCGTTGGATTGGTTTTAACTGAATTCAGTGTATGTCAACAAAATATTTAAAATTGTCAAAAACATTATTAGATCATTTGTTTAGGTTGCAGTCGTTTTCAAGATGACAAACGTCGTGTGTGAGAGCTACAATAAGTCACGGTTCGTGTTTCATAATTGTCGCCTGAAAGCCATAAGTCGAGACAAGGTTATATTTAATATGAACTCAACAATTCTTTACCCAGTTAATAATGTACAAGCTCGTTTTAAAATTTATAAAAGGGAGAATGGTTTCAAGCCCTGGCTGATTGACGCCAAAATCGACGCTTGTCGTTTTATGAGAAGAAATTATGATCCTAGAGTCAAAATAGTCTACAGTCTCTTTGGACCATTTAGCAATATTAACGGAACGTGTCCTTTTGTGGTAAGATATAATCACTTCACTTAATTAAAATGATAATTTATAACTTGAAATGTTTCTTTAGGGACCTCAGATTATTGAAGGATTTTACCCGAAGCCTGAACTGTTACTTCTACCATTTCCGTCTGGCCTATATAAGCTGGCAATAAGGATGTTCTTTGACCAGAAATTGCAGTTTGATGTAAACGTCACTTTTCTTTTTGAAGAAGATTTTGGAAAATCATAATGAATATATTTTGTAGATACTATTTAAATGACTTCATGCTAAATTATGGCATCATTAAAACAATAAAAGTAAAAAAAAACTGTTTGTGGTACCTTTAAAAGTTGCCGCTTGATGGGTTTTTATGTCCGTTACTCGCAGAGTAAAGGGGTATATTCTATTCGTTGAAAAGTATGCAACAGGTAGAAGGAATCGTTTTTGACCCTATAAAGTACATGATCAGGATCAAAAGTCGAGTATATTAAACAATGCCATATAAGAGATACATTGTTGAGATTAAGCATGCAGATTCTCGGGGTTCCTGCGCAAGTTTATTTCAGCATTCTACCACGCCCACGCCCATAACGCCAAATAATCACGAAAAATTTAAATCGCTAAAATGTGCTGGACCATTGATCATTATAATGACCTGAAAATTGGTTAGTTTTTCTATATTTGTTGCGTAATGATTTTTTTTATATCACCCGTCTATTTAATTCTTTACAATAACTCTGCCCTGAAACCAGTTTATCAATTTACATATATACAAGCCACCATTGTTTTACTCATATTATTAAAATTCTAACAATATTTTATTGACCACTTTAAACTCAATATGCTCATTCGATTTTAGATTATCTTATTTATTTTTAAATCCAAAATTAAGTCATTATAAAATCTTTAAGCATGGTCGCTCATTTTAAATTTTAGTTTACCATTACATTGTTAATGTTGGGCTTCCCTTCAAAAGCTTCCAGTATGCGGTTCAATATAGTCATTTGTGCGGTCGTTGGATTGGTTTTAACTGAATTTACTGTATGTTAACAAAAACTGTACATTTTCAAATTAATTTTCAGTTAATTTGTTTAGGTGGCGGTAGTTTTCAAGATGACAAACGTCGTGTGTGAGAGCTACAATAGTTCTTGGTTTGTGTTTCATAATTGTCGCCTGAAGGCTGTGGGTCGAGACAAGGTTGTACTTAATATAAACGAAACAATTCTTTACCCAGTTAATAATGCACAAGCTCACCTTAAAATGTATAAAAGAGAAAATGGTTTCAAGCCCTGGCTGCTTGACACCACAGTCGACGCTTGTCGTTTTATGAGACGACAGTATAATCCCGTTGCCAAAATAGTCTACAGTCTCTTTCAACCGTTTACCAATATAAACCACACGTGTCCTTTTGTGGTAAGCTATCATTCTTTCAATATTGAAATAATTAACAATAATGTTAAATATGTATTTTACAAGGGACCACAGATTCTTGAAGGATTTTACCTGAAGCCCGAACTCTTACTTCTGCCATTTCCAACTGGCCAATATATGCTGGCACTAAGATGGTTCTTTGACAAGAAACTGC
Source organism: Drosophila eugracilis (assembly GCF_018153835.1). NCBI lineage: Eukaryota > Metazoa > Arthropoda > Insecta > Diptera > Drosophilidae > Drosophila > Drosophila eugracilis. Next base: position 12,557,763 of record NW_024573038.1, read on the forward strand.
AGTTCGATACAAACGTGAGCTTTTTGTTCGTAGAGGATTTTTCGAAGGAGTAATAATAAATACACTTAAAGTCTGCACAAAAATTGAATAAATAAATTGATTAAATCGAATATTAAGTACAACTTAAAATCTGAAACTTATTTTAAAGATTTAATGATGAAATATTGTAATATTGATGTGGAGTGGTTATGACAATACCACTTCCAAAAACATACAAAATACCTAGGCAACGAAATACCAGAAACGACGAAATGTCAATAAAAGCTAACTAAGAGTGACCATCTTTCGAAAGAAGTGAAAAGAGGAGTGTGAAGATTAAAGCGACGAAGAGTGACCATCTGGTAGAAGAAGAGAAACCACGGCGATGATTAAAACGAAGACGAAAAGTTCAAAGAAGGAATTATAAGCAAAGGAAAAGATTAAGCAAAAAACGAGAAATTCAGCAAAAGAAGTAGAAAACGACGAGAGAAGCAACTTGACGAGATGGCACGGGAAGATCTGACGAAGTGCTTACGCGTTATGATTTAGGAATCTGAATATAAAAAATAAATCGCTTTTATAGGAAATTTTTAATGGAGTAAAAAATATTATAAGCAAAAATATATTGTACAGATTAATTTTTAATAGCTTAAATGTTAAATTAAGAATTTAAAAGTATTAAAATTTTACTTGATTGCTTTTCAAATTTCGGCTTTTTACTTTATCTTTGAAAGTTAGTTCTGTTCTCAAATACTTCCAGTATGCGGTTCGATTTAGTCAGTTGTGCGCTTTACGTCGAAGGTATGATCCTTTCACCAAAATAGTCTACAACTTCTTCAACCGGTCACCAATGTAAACCACTGCTTAAATATTTAAAAACTTAATAATAACTTTAAATATATTAATAGGGAATTCAGATTCTTGAGGGTTTTTACCTAAGGCCCAAATTGCTCCTTCTGCCGTTCCCATCTGCCCGAAATGCTGGCACTAAGATGGTTCTTCAACAAGCAACTCCAGGCCGATACAAACGTCAGCTATTTGTTTGTAGAGGATTTTCCGAAACAACATTAAATGAAACTTATTGTCTATAGATGATGTTTTAATTCTTTAACTGTAAAACCTAAAAAAAAATGTGTTTGTTGTGCCACTAAAAGTTGTCGCTTTATGTTTTTTTAATTTCAGGTCTATAAAAGCTAAAATGGGCAATTATAATTTTGTGGAAAAAACAGATTATATATTTTTTGTAACCTTTAAACCAAGCATGTGTCAGACCATTTATATTTATAATGACATGAAAATAATTTAGATTTTAATATTTGTTGACAAATGATTTTTTATATTTTTCCCGTCTATTTCATTGTTAAAAATAAGTCTGCCTTCAAAGGCATTTAATATGCGGATCAATATAGTCGTGTGTGCTTTCATTGGATTGTTTTTTAGTGAATTCTCGGTAGGTTTATAATAGCAAACATTTTCAAATAATTTTGTAGATTTTTTTTAGATGGCAGTCGTTTTCAAAATGACAAACGTCGTGTGTGAGAGCTACAATAGTTCTTGGTATGTTTTCCATAATTGTCGCCTGAAGGCTGTGGGTCGAGACAAGGTTGTACTTAATATAAACGAAACAATTCTTTACCCAGTTAATAATGCACAAGTTCACCTTAAAATGTATAAAAGAGAAAATGGTTTCAAGCCCTGGCTACTTGACACCAAAATCGACGCTTGTCGTTTTTTGAGACGAAGATATGATCCTTTCGCCAAAATAGTCTACAGTCTCTTTCAACCCTTTACCAATATGAACCACACGTGTCCCTATGTGGTAAGTCATCATCACTTTAATATTTAAATATTTAATAATAATGTTAAATATGTATTTTACAAGGGAACTCAGATTATTAAAGGATTTTACCTGAAGCCCGAACTGCTCCTTCTACCGTTTCCAACTGGCCAGTATATGCTGGCCATAAGATGGTTCTTTGACAAGAAACTGCAGGCCGATACAAACGTTAGCTTTTTGTTCGTAGAGGATTTTTAAAACACAATTGATACATGATATCGAACGGTCAATGCAAAATATGAAAGTAAAACATTTTAAATTGATTACATAAAAAACTAAACTAAACGAAAATTAATTAATAATATATACATATGTATGTACAATGTATTTCCATTTATCACAAAACTGGTTTAAAAAAAAGATAAGTTTATACTTTTTATAATATCTAATAAAGCGTGAAATGAGTTTTTAACCGAAACGAAACGATTAATATAATAAGCCTGCGTTTGATAAGCAACAAGCCATATAAAGTTTTTAAAAATAAAATAGAGGTCAAAAGTACTTCCAGAGAATAGGTAACTATTTTATTATTAGCTAATTATGCTAAAAATCATATTCCTAAATATTTAAGAAAGCCGTTTAATGTGTTGATATCAATTACTCCTAACATATTATAATATACATGTATGTACATCGTGAAAAGTATGTTATGGTTGTAGGAAAACGTTTCGGACCTCTTAAAGCACCCCTGCTCAGCGCCTATGCTCTGATTGCTGATTTGTTTTTGTAAATGCTCGAAGCATAGGGACTTGCTCGTCCATCAGCTTTGAGCGCTCGCAGCGATATTACACTAACAATTTTTCGTTTTCCTCTTTTCACCTCATTCCATCGCCAAACGCCATACAATTTGTTCTTGTTCTTCCTGGCACATCTTCGAACACTTGCACTGGAATTCATTCCTTATAACTTCTGTTTGGAATTTAGAGTATATTTCGCATTTGGCGGGATAGTAAAATGAGTAATGAAATGTTTCTCTCAGTGCACAGCTGCAAGTCAACACAAAAACGTCACTAAATTTGTGCACGTTTTCATGTATTTGTGTTAGTAAATGCTCTGCCGTAAGACGATTTTGAGCACTCCTTGCCTTAAAATAAATACATATGGTACATATTCTTGTTCACGATATCTGTATAGCCACGCACATTCTGATATGCCCGTCTTATAACGATTTAATTTATTTATATATTAATTACTTTTCTAGGAATCACTGATTTAGTACGTTCCTATGTCTCCGCTCTTTAGCTTTGAAATGCCAAGTTTTTTGTACGTACATATGTACATTTGTTTGATGTATTGTACATCATCATAATTGTGAAATAAACAAATCATTAAAATACAAATTACAGTTAATTGAAAAAGATTTTCTCATTTCCGATAAATAAAGGAATACGACCTTTGGGCACTTCTAATGTTTCAAAAAAACATTATTAATGCATTAACTGTGTACAAATTTTGGAGATTGCTTAATGATTTTTCACATTTGAACTGCCAATTTTATTGATAAAATTATGAATGCTTCTCAAAAGCATTCAATATGCGGATCAGTTCAGTCATTTGTGCTCTCGTTGGATTGCTTTTAGCCGAATTCAGTGTATGTAAGCCAAATATTTAAATTTTTGGAATACATTTTTAGAACATTTCTTTAGGTGGCGGTTGTTTTCAAGATGACAAACTTTGAGTGCGAGAGCTACAATAAGTCGTGGTTCATGTTCCATAATTGTCGCCTTAAAGCCATAAGTCGAGACAAGGTTAATCTAAATATGAACGGAACAGTTCTGCATCCAGTTTATAATATAGAAGTTCATGGTAAAGTGTATAAAAGGGCAAGTGGTTTCAAGCCCTGGCTGTTTGACACCAAAATCGACGCTTGCCGTTTTATGAGAGGAAAATACAATTCTGCCGCAAAAATAGTCTACAGCCTCTTTCAACCGTTTACCAATATTAACCACACATGTCCCTATGTGGTAAGCTATTATCAGTATAATGTTAAGTTGATTTACAATAATTGGCGATATATTTGTAGGGACCACAGATTATTGAAGGATTTTACCTGAAGCCCGAACTGTTACGTCTACCGTTTCCATCTGGCCAATATATGCTATCCTTAAGATGGTTTTTTGACCAGAAACTACAATTTGATACAAATGTTAGTTTTCTCTTTAAAGAGGATTTTCCGAAACAGATGGCTGTATTAATATAATAAAGTTAGCTATCGGTAGCTGAAAGTATATTAAGTTTAAAACTTTTTAACAGTATTGGGTATCTGACAGTCTACTATTCCTTTTTTCTCATTTTTCAATCTAAAATTAAGTTAAATTTAAAATTTAGTTTACTATTTTATTGTTAAAATTGGGTCTTCTAGTACAGTACAGTCTAGTAATTTGTGATTTTATTGTTCCGATAAGTGATTGGGTATGTGCTAGTCGACTATAGCTTTTTCCCAATTTTGAAATCATAAATTTAGTCATTATTAAAACTCAATTAATGTTTATGTTTCTACTTAATCGGCTGACCATTAATTGTTCGCTTAATGACTTTTAAATATGAGTTTACCATTTGAGGGCAAAAATTGAACTTCCTTTCAAAAGCTTCCAGTATGCAGTACAGTCTAGTATTTTGTGCTCTCGTTAGCTTATTTTTAACAGAGTTCAGTGTAGGTTAATGAAGTATTTAACTTTTGGACTAAATATTTAGATCCATTACTTAGGTGGCGGTTGTTTTCAAGATGACAAACGTCGTGTGTGAGAGCTATAATGAAACGTGGTTCATATTCCAAACCTGTCGCCTAAAGGCCGTGGGTCGTGACAAGGTTGTTTTTAATATGAGAGGAACGATTCTGCAACCAGCATCGCATATACAAACTCATATTAAGATCTTCAAACGAGAAAATGGTTATAAACCCTGGCTCATTGACATAAAGCTCGATACATGCCGTCATATGCGAACCAGCTATGATCCTGTAGCTAAAATAATCTTTGGCCTCTTTCAACAATTTAGCAATATTAACCATACTTGTCCCTATGTGGTAAGTTGTCTTCACTTCAATTATTCATTTGATTTACAATAATTGGGAATATATATTTTTTTTCAGGGACCACAGATTCTGCAAGGATTTTACTTGAAGCCCGAACTTCTGGGTCTTCCGTTTCCAGGTGGCCAATATCTGTTGGCCTTAAGGTGGTATTTCGATAAAAAATTGCAGTTTGACACCAACGTAACCTTTTTATTTGTTGAGGATTTTATTGTTCCCAAATGAATACTACAAAATATTACATTATTTTTAAAGGTATTTATTCGAATTGTATCTGTGTATAAAATGTAATATTTAACGGCTATTATAAACACATTTCCAATAAAGTAATTATTGTTCAATCACGCGTTACCTTTAAATGAACTAAATATTTTGGATTCACTGTACCATGGAATGAATAACAAAATAAGAGAAAAATTGCATAATTATACATTTGATTTTCTATTCCGATTAGTGGCTAGTAGATTCACTTTCTTTAACTTATTCAAAGCCCACATTTCCCCCCTTGCCCCCTTGCACATGGCAAAAAAAGTTCTTGGCCCAAAACATCAACAGAGAGCTTAGCTTGTTGCTGGCTGCACATTGGCCTCTGTATGTTTTCCCTCTCTATGCGCACTTTTCCCGCTTTTGCCATTTTCCTGGGGCTTTCGTTTCCCCTGCTTTTGGTTTTATTTTTTCCTTGGCCGTTTTTGTAATTCTTTTTTAGCAACAAGTTGCTTACATTTCGTAAGCCCGCCAGGCCACCTGTGACAGGGACTATAACCCATTTTTTTGGGTTTGGGGTGGAGGGAACGCGGGCAAAGTGGGTGGAATAGTGAGTCAGTGGCTTGCCATTCGGCAACTGGCGAAAACTGTCAATGTAGTCGTCGTCGACGCCTTTGCCCTGCAGATATGCTGGCATATTTATTTATGTCCTCTGCCAGTTCGCTGTTCTCGACTTGATTTCATTTCATCTCAGCCAGCTTTTTTTTTTCTTTTTATTTTCACTTGTTTTTGTTTTTTTGTTTTTTTTTTGGGTCTTTTAATAACAAAGCCATGGCTGTTGTTTTCTCGTCTTCGTTGTATTTTTGTCGTATATTTTGACTGAATTTAGGCTTTGGCAGATGTTTTTCTTCAAGGGTTTCACATTCATTCCCCATAAACGCCAGAATCAACTCTCTCCATCTCAGCCAAAGACATACCTTTAATCTTAAAGATTAGACAATAAAGAAAGGCGTTTTTTTTAGCACCTCTTTCTTAGCTTAGACAACTCATTTGCCATTTTCACTCCAAAAGTTCATTCACTTTTTAGGCCTATCATTTGCGGGTGTGTGAACTTTGTTCTTTGTTTTGATTTTATTCTAAGGGCAAAAGTTTTGTCTAGCATTTAAATTTCGAATGCCTTTAATGCTTTTTATTTTTTTTGTTTTCCTTTCACATATACAACATATACATAAATATCTTTCTGAATGCCATATGCCATTTGATTGTGTATGTTTTAAGCTTTTTATATAATTGAAATCCAGACACGTGCCACTCAATGCGTATGCTGGCAATAAATTCAGTTTCACTTGTAATCTATACGCACATAAACAGATCGTTATATATATTCTATATATATATTTCTGTATGTTGATTCCAGTCCATATGTAAATTCACTTGGCCATTGGGGTTCTTCCTTTGGGGCCAAAAGGGAAAGGACAATGTCCTCACAGTGTGTAGGCGCCTCCTGGCATATGCTACAATCATAATTACATCGTCCTGAGCAGATAGTCCTGTGTGTGTGTGTTTAGCTTTTTCTTCTTGCTTCGGTGTCTTTTAACACTGAGAAAAATTTTATTAAAAATTCATATAAATGTGTTTATGATAGAGTAAAGAGAAACCTCTTTTTCATTTCTTAATAACTCATTAAAAGTTGGCAAGAAAATCAATTTATATTATACAGCTTTAATAATAGTTAATAGTTAATAGTTTTCCTCTAAGTGTATTCTCTTTCAACGCCTCAGTTGCATAACGAAGCGACAAAACTCATTTTAAACAGGCGCCACTCAACGACTGTGGGGCGCCACAGAAATTGCTCCATCGTTCCGCTTCAGACCCCTGGTTGTTCCCAGGTCGCAATACCGGCCAAGTCAACGTGCTGATGATGAGCCCAGTACGATTACCAACAAGTTCATTAAATACAATGCACAGTATGCCCAAGGACGATGACGTGCTGGCTCCAGATATCCTTCGTGGTCCACCGATTAAGGGGGGGTGGTGGTAAACGTATGTCCTCCTTGATAGGAAACTGCTTAGCTGATAGGATGCGGGATAACTGCGGGATGCTTAGCCAAATTGAAATCTTTTTTGAAGGTATAATTATTGGAAACTGACATTCTTCGAAATAATTGAAAGAGTATTTAGGTAACTTAGTTAACAAAACAATAGGGAAACTTTAATGAAATTTTGAGAAGGAAAGCTAGTGACTTGTTTACCAAGAAATGGAATTTCTTCGTATTGGTTTCCTTTATTTGTAAGTCCCAGCACGGGCTATTGATTATTTTATAATGGCTTTAAAGGACTGACTTTGTGCTAATTAAACCGTTTAAGTAAGTTATTATTGGACGTTTAAATATAAGTCAAGTTACCTTTTTATTATGAACTCTTCAGCCACAAAGGAGCTCTTAGGAGAATCCCTAATTTATAATTTTCTTTATTAGATCATCAAAAGTTTCTTGGGGTTCCCAATGGTTACTTGACCAAGTCCAAGAGGAAAATCCAAAAACCGGAAAAGAAAATGTCGAAAATAACCGCTTTAAGTGCGGACAACTTTATGGCTTCACACATCCTGTGACCTAAAAAGCACTCCAAGGAGCAACAATGTTTAGAGGCCGCTTTAATGGGTCAATTAGCTGGTTCCACATATCGCGCTTAAGGCAGAAATTCCCGATTGCGTGACCCAGGAACATCGACATTCTAAGGGGCGAATTTGCCATAAATATGTGTGCCTAATCTAGGTCAAAATAACAAGGATACCGGAAGCCTATTTCGCTGAGACTAATTATTAAAAAAAAAAAAAATAGGCAAGAGCAATAATAAACTCAATTTAGTGGCAAAGTGAAAACTCATTTTGAAATCTTGTTTACCTTGGCTTGACCAGCAGAAAGAAACACCCAGACTATACACACAAATACATAAGCATATACGGTTAATTTATTTATTTTGGGTGCACGCTTTTATTTGCATAAGCTTAAAGGATTTCGTATTGCGAGCTTAGATTTACCTTAGTCTGCAGTTGTTTTATTACCCATCGCATGGCAACCCAATGGCCCCCAAAAGTTTAACCCTGAAAGTGAGAGTGCCCCCCCAAAAAGCTTGAAAGCTTCTTTAGAAGGAACTTAATGTCCCGCAAGCTTGCCTTAAAGAAATGTACTAAAATTTAGTCAGAAAAAGTCTACAAAAGCTTTTTAGTATTTTTAGTTTTAGATTTAGTATTTAGTATTTCCTTGTGGTGAATTGAAAAATTGAAAAATATTTAAATTAAACACCTGAGACCACAACCGTTGCACCACAGGGTAGGACTTTCTTTGCCTTGGCGACAGTCTGTCTAGACAAGAATTCTAGAGTTTTGAACACCTGACAAATTTCTTCTACTTTCAGGTAGGCGGGCAATTTTCAATGGAATTTCATTTGTTCTAGCCAGAAGCGTTTGCCCTAATGATCTTTTAACAGGCCCAAAGAACCTGAGGGAATTTCCCAGCCTTGATGCAGGCAGTGCAACGCATTCATTCATGAGACCAATTCAAGAAAAGAAAGATTCCACTTTAAACTGAAGAGGTTCTGCACTTGAGGCTGTATTCATTCATGAAGTGTCTGCCACGCGGGATATCGAAACAGCAAGGAATTTGTGAAATCAGCGGGTGATTTGTTAGTTGGCAAGACATCTGGTCAAGAAGAGCACGAAAAGTGGTACATACAGGGAAGAGGTGTATGCAAATTTGTTTACAGAAACTATTTTGGGAAAACGTTGGTAGATTTTAGCATTTTTTTTTAAATTAAAACTTGTACTTCTCCCTTTTCAATATTGTAGTTTTCTTTCAAGACGTCTGAAAAGTGTTTTATACCTCATCTTACTACCAATTAATTTTGTTCCCATGCAATTTCCTCTAATACACTCCCAATATCCACTCGACTAGTTTTAAATGCTATCTCTGATTTACTAAAAATCAATTCAATTTTCCTATGATAAAAATCAAAAGAGCCCACGCAACAGATTTTGGCACAACAATTTTCGCTACGCTCCTTGAATGAATTTGCGAAAAATAGAAGAAGATCCTGAAAGGAGTCAAGGAGTCCTACCTGCTGATGCAGCACTTGAAACTCAAGAGCCGAGCTCTTCAGCTCAAGTGGAAAGAGGCGCACACTTGAGCAAAGAACACCGAATGGACTCCAGTAGATAACGATCGTATCCTAAGATCAGGTAGAGTGAAGTTCCAACATTATATTTTTTCGGGAATTGCAAAGGGAATGGAATACAGAAATTCCGTTTAAAACCGCCGACTGGGCTATTTTGCCCATTGGCATTCCGATTTCCATTTTCGGACCGAAGCAGACCCAGAGGGGCGTAGGTGCAATTGCGTTTATTAGCACCGCACCCCTTGGGATCGGACAAAGGGATGAGTTAGTCCTCGTTTCGGTTCCAAGTTAGAGGGCCCATTGAGAAATTGTTAGCCGTTCTGAATGAGTCGGCTTTGGGCAGGTTTTTTGTTGCGCTTGATTCGTTTTGGGTTTGTCACTCATCTCGTTTTTTTTTACACAAATCGCTGCTATATCTAAGATGATAAGCATCAGTTGGCATTATTAATTTGTGCAATTTGAAGTGTCGTGGGAAATGCTTAAAAAACTCTCCCCACTCCTCTGTAAAATGCATTCTTGATTAATTGAAGTTTTTAATGAGTCGGCAAAAATAATTTGGTGTCATCATTTTGCGGTTCAATTTTGGTGGCAGACCACACATTTCGCCTAGGGACATCTTTTTTTTGCCTTGCGGAACCAATTTATTAAAAGGATCTCTTTAATGTTGCGGTAATGTCTTGAAGTATTCAAGCATAAAGAAAATATCTAACATTACTTCAGGTATTTTTGTACTTATCGCAAAGTTCTAAACAAGAAATTTCACTTTTTATAAACTAATATGTTATTTTCCACAAAATACAGACAAATATTTTTCAAATTCTCAACAAAATCCCAAGGAACCTACCCTTCCATAATACATATCTTCTTATCCTAACAACCATCATATAGGGCTGCTACTCACTAAGCTCCTCTAACAATCATCCTATGACAGATTTGCAAACGAGATTTCACCAGAAAACATTTCCTATCCCATAATTTGTCAGGCCTGTCGACTTATCGGCCATCCGAGCAACTCAATTTTTGCACATTTTATGCCAAAAAAAAAAACGGAATGAAGCCGTTGAGATGTGTGAAAAATTAAATCTGACAAATTTCCGGTTCGGTATTTACTGATTTCTCTATGAATGTACAAATTCTGTAGCTTATTTTCTGGTTGAAAGGATTAAGAACAGGAATCGAACTAATGAAAAATATTTAACAATTTCTTTAAGCTCTTGGGCATCAGTAAAATTATGGGCAGCAATATCCATGTCCCGCATGGTCGTAGTTTCCCTCCTTATCCATATATGTATATATATCCTAGAACATATATTAGGGCAGATTCATTAGCTCCTTTGAACCTCCTTTGAATCCCAAAACGTCGCCTATTCGGGTGCCAAGTTGAGGTTGAATTTTTCCATCTCCTGGCGAGTTCTTTTCACCAGCATGTCAATAACACTTGAATAGATCTCCGAGGGCACGGTATTCTTCGCTTCCTCAATCTCGTTAACTTTCCTGTCTCTGTAATATTTTAGCAGGTCTAAACAGAATTTGATAGATTCATCAGTGTGCAGCGTCACAGGCGGTAAACGCTTAAGTTCCTTGAACAAGTCAGCAAGACGATTGGTGGCCAGCATATAAAGCAGGTTTAGACCAATAAACTTGGACATATGCTTCGAAGATTCCAAGTAGCAATAATCAAAGTAATAAATATTCAAGTGGGCCATGTAACGCTCAAAAGCAGCATAGTCCTTGATGGTAATACTTCGCTCTACATTGGTTTCAAGCTTCTCTCGGAATTTAATTAGATGTTTCAGTAAATTTGTTGAATTGTTCGGCTCTTTCTCTCCTTCAAATTTGCAATTCGTTAGCTCCATTCTCAAACCATGCAGCATTTTGGAGCACTGGGCAGTATTTGGGGCAGGTTTCTTAAGCTCGTTAAGCACAGCGGTATAGCGATTTGACATGATGTTAAATCCAAGTTAAATTTACGGCAATCTCTAACTTTTTAGAGAAATTTGATTCGTTTTAAATGACAAAGTAATTTCTGACAGATATAGTGTCAGTCTGTTATTACAAAAATAGTCAATGGTTGCCACATCGGTTGTGCACTTATTTGGTATATTTCAGTTTTTTAAAGAGCTTATCGATAAATTGGAATGGGCCGTAAAAACATTTAAATAACTCATTAAAAAGTGAAAAAGATCCTCATAGAGAAATAAAAACGTTAACTAAAATCATCATTATCAGAAAATGCCTAACATAATATTTTAAAATTTTACTTTAAATAGCAGAATCCAATTATTTGGGTTGTTACATTTTTTTTGGCAATTTTATCGAAGAAATTGAGATCTTAAGCCGAAACAAATTGATAATTCATTTTGATATTTCATCGATTCTTTATAAATATACCACAAAACAGTATTTTTCATTTCGATTACAATTTATTTACTTTAACATACTTATGTTTATCAACAGACTTAAAATAACTGTACAATTTGTGTTATTATATCGTAGATCATTCTACGCTTCTACTTTCAATTCGTGAACATTAATTTGGCCAGATACTGGAGAAGGCTGAGGACTTCCATTGGAGTTGGTGGACAGATTAAATGTGGGACTTTCGGAGCCGCCCTTCTTCTGCTTGACACGTCGATTTTGGAACCAGATCTTCACCTGCTTCTCGGAGAGACGCAATCTATTGGCGATTTCGATGCGACGAAGGCGAGACAAGTAGGCATTGTGCGAGAATTCCCGCTCGAGCTCCAGCAATTGAGTGCTGGTGAAGGCAGTGCGAATCCTTTTGCTGGAGTCGGCATAATCGTTGATCAAAGGTGTGATTTCTGCAGGAGCTCCCGAAGATGGAACCTTAAGAGGTGAGCTGTTGGGCGAACAGGATGACTCGTGCTTGAACCGCTTTCCCTGGGGTTCATCAAAGTTATTAGTGTAATCCAAAGAGGCCGACGATGAGGCAGATGGTGAAGTGCAGAAGCTTCCAGGTTCGGGTAAAGGTAGTCCACCTACAACAGGAGTTCCATAGAGATTGTGCAGCGGCAATTGTTGGGAGTTAGGATTGGCCGACAGCGGTGGCGAAGGATAGCATCCATCGTAGTTACTGAATCCGTTGGATTTCCTTTTCGTAGCAAACAGCTGAGCATATGGATGATATAGGGAAGCAGGACTGGAGCTGACATGAGGATGTTGTTGCAATGCAGCTGCTGCTGCGGCTGCTGCTGCAGCTGCCTGTTGTTGCTGCTGTTGCTGTTGCTGCTGGATGCCCAGAGAGAAGAGATAGCTGCCCACATAGCTTGCGGGATAAGGCAACATCGGTAGCGAAGGTAACATGGCAGCTGCGGCCACTGCAGCGGCGGCCGATGGACTTCCTCCTGGTGATCCCAGTTTTTCCTTCTTCTGGCTCAAGTTGGGCTTATCGCTAAGCAGGGAATCCATCAAAAAAGAACGTGACATTTTTGGTTTTCTAAATGACTTCGAGATGAGCTGACTGAACACGATCGCTGACTGTGCGAGACTGTCTGGCTGCTGAGATTTCACCCTGGTCTTATATACCTCAAGAGCCTGTTCTGGGGGTTGGTTTTCCATGTACCCTCACCCCTGAGGGCCAATTCGAGGGTTGTTCGGCCATTTAGTCACCATTTAGCGGCAACTGTTGCCATTTACGCTCCGCCCTTGTTCGATCACTCACAATGCCGCAAATGGCAGGTAAACGATGCCTCACTGTATCTGTGTGAAAGGACAATGGCGAAACCCTCTGTGGCACGTTGCTTGTGTCAGTGGGCTTGGTTGTGTGCGGGCATAAGTCCTTGTGGAACGAATCTTTCTTTCCAATTCGTATTATCACTCGAGTTTAATTGAAAGTTGAAGAGAGTGCGTAAAAGCTTTTTAAACGAAACTGAATTAGTTCAGCCTAAGGTAGATCAAATTACTTGGTTTCATTTGGTAGTAATTAAGTTTAAGAGTATAAGTAATTTGAGACAGACAGGTAAATTCTATAGTAGATCCGGGTTGAGAGGAATTTTCAGTAGAAAGTTTTTTAAAGTTTTTAGAAAACAAGTTTATAAACCTATTTTGGTTCATGTACGAGAAACTTTCTAATTTGCTTGAGTAAAGTATTTTAGGTTAGGAAACAAATATTTATATATTTATATATAGGAATCAAGTATTAGTAGTGTTACTTGTATAGTACCTAAATAATACTTATAATACAATAAACTTTGTAAATATAAACTTATAGTTTCAGATCATACCTTTTTGGTAGCTAAAATATTTTGAATAAAACTATAAATCTTAAGTGCGTGGGTCAGAATCTTGTTCCTAAATACAGCTTCTAAATTATGATAAATATATATATTATATATCATAATATATAAACTATTTTAATTAAAAATGATTTTCATTTGAATTTTATTTCATTTAAATTTTGTAGTATTTGTAATAATCAGAGATTTCTCACTTTTATTCTACAGTAGCCGCAGTGATCTTCATCCGTTAAATCCTCTGCTGAATAGCCAACGACATTTATACCAAAATCTTGTTTGTAATTTATTGCATGAAAAGGATACCTCTTCAGTGACCCTCCACAATCGAATCGATTAATTTTACAAGCATTGAAAAATGCAAGCCCTCCAGCCGTTTAATGTCAATTTCATGGCAACTTATGACCCAAAGTGGTCGCTGCCGAAATCTTGAGTTTTTCACCAATTCCTCCTCCCTATCACGAATCCCTCCAATACATTGAGGAATATCTCTCGCCTTCGAGTCCTCGCCTTGGCGTAATTTTATTGATGTATTCTTCTGCTTGTGCAACTAACAAGGAACAATGCCAGGCAAGGATCATCCATTCAGGACGATACCATTCCATTCATGGTTGCAGTTCTTTTTGGTTCTTTGACAAATCCCAGACACGACGCACGTTGCGCCTTTGTTTGTGTGTATTTTTGGGCCAGGTCAGAGAACATTCTAAGCCACAGAGACAGAACGTCGCCGAAAATGTTGTTTTTGGGCTACATTACACAGAATTATGGCGGCAGTTTTATCATTTGTTAACTGACTTTAAGGATTTACCTATAATTGTCCTTTTCATGGCATTGTACAGAGGTGCGGCATTGTCGTCCTTCTGCCAGTTGATCGTATGTTAAGTGGCTATAAAACGGATCACAATTACTGACGTTAATTGTTAATTTTGAATCGACATTGACTTCGTAGGCGATCCGAAATGTTCGCCTGCTTTTTTGGCTTCTGCTTAATTGGCGGGCTGTGCAAAAAAAAAGAAAAAAAGAAGGGAATAAAAGGAGCAGGACCCTGGTCAATATCAGGAATCTAGTAGCATCTGCTGTTGTGTTAATATTTTTGCTAGAATTTCGAGACTTTGGGCGTTGCGTTGGTCTCGTGCGAGAGATTCTTTTGACCGCCTTTTTAACAATTGTCTTGACCCACTTGAGATTTTCTCTATTGACCACTTCCGTTTTTTGTCTGCGATTATTTCACGCTCGATTGAGTCGGGTTTCCCTTCTTTTTTTCTTCTACCGAATTGGATCGTGCTATTGACTTAGACTTTGTCTTTGGCTTATACAATAAAAGAAATCTTACGGATTTGGAAATATGGAAATTTCTGTGCTATCTCAAAGATAAGCATCAGTTGCATTCAAGCGAACAATTTCATTTTAATTGTGAACAAAAGTCGCCTAAACGCTGAACAAATAAAAGCATATCGAAATGTTCACTTCCCCTTAATTTCTGATATGGATACAACGCAAAACTAACTGAGCTGGGGGAGAAAACTTCAAAACTGGATTTAATTCATTAAAGGGGTGTTTTGAAAAAAAAAAGAAAAAAGAAAACAACCACCATCATGGAAACCCTTATAACTGGGCATTGGGTTAATCATTTATTGACATTAATTGGTTGTGACATTTGCATTTTGACTGATTGTTGTAGTTGCCATTGTTGCTACTTAGCCAAGGGTTTGTTTATCCAATCTCTCATTTGTATTTTTGTATATTTGTTTATTTAACAAATATGACTTCATTATATATCCCAAGCAGTTTTATATATTCTCATGCATGTGGCTCGGACAAATTATTATTTACCCCTGAATAATTTACGAATGAGCTTTGAGGTTGAGCTTGGGGCTTCTTTGCGTGTTACTGAGTCAAGAGGCCTCAGGGATTGCCAAGGGGAAACTTGATATGGATATGGGTATGGTGTTGTTTAATATCGGCAAATTGTTTATTAGAATATGCATTGTTTGATGAGAGAATAATATCTCATTTGGAAGATAAACTTAGATCTTGTGGCTTATAAAGTTTAGTTACTGGAAAAGTAATATGCCACCTATAAGCTATAGAATATAACCTTTTTTTGATAGTTATTCTTAACTATTCTCCAACTATAGAAAACAAATATCAAAGTATCGCACCGCCAAAATGTCAAAAAATATACGAGTAAAAAACCAAAACAAAGGGAAACTTTTTCATTCTACTTTTCGAGTATTATTTTCATGAATGAAAAGTCAGTGGCTGGACAATGGACAAAGGACACTAGACAAAGGACCCACACACGATCTGCACTTGCAGTGATCTGCAGTTTACTCTCGTACCTTTGTCCAAGAAAATAGAAGTCTTGGCAAGGTAAAAATTCAGGTAAGGCGAAATTCCTTTCTGCTCACTCTTAAAAAAAGAGAAGGACCAGGCCCGCCGTTTAAATGGAGGTTTATAGATTTTTTTTTTTTTTTTTCGTTTGTAACTGTGGTCAAGGACGCTGGACCAGGCTATTAATCAGGTCCCATTTTTATTGTGGTCAATGTTGTGGCTAGTTTGAAGGGCTTGTTTTGGGTTGGCCATTGTAAGTGAAGGAGTATGAGGATGAGAATCTCTAGTGGAAAATGGTAACATAGCCACCCCAAAACAAATCAACCAACGAGAAAAAAAAACACTTAAACACTTAACGTCTAATCAAATTATATAATAAATAGCAAACAAAACGAAACCAGAAACGCTTAGCACCCTTAAGACCACCACATACCCCCGGCTGTCAACGAGCCAAAGCCAGTTAGTTAATAAAAACAGCATTTGCAATCATAAAACGCTTCACTGCTCGATCCTCCCCTCTTCCCCTAGCACGCGTTGGGCTAGGTCACCATCAGAGCCAAAAACCATGGAAACAAGCTAGGATTCTGGTAACGGAACAACCCTCGATTTTCGTCCGATGGCCGAGGGTTATATCAAATGCATAATGAAACAGATTTTGATACGGCCTCAGAGACATCTCTTCCGGGCTTATTCATTTGATTTGCAGCCGCTCGCTGAAGATACAGATACATTTGTAACTTTGTGGTTGTCAGCGATCCTTTTGATTATCCACAGATTCAAGATGGCTGCCTAAGGCAAGTTGACTGTGATTAATAGATTTGCCAGACTGGGTTTTCTTTTAAAAAATGCAACTATTTATAGAAGAACTGAGTAATAACAAATATTTTACTACTAATATTAAGTAGACTAGGGAGTAGTACTAAAAATTAACCTACTTATGTTAAAATAGGTAGTAAAACATATATTATCCCAAAAGCTAAAACAATTTCAATTTCGAATAAGCGTTCCAGAAATGCAGCCTTCACTTTCGCGTATCATTTTCGTTTTTCAGAAATTACCTGATAATCTCTTTTTCCTGAGTAACCTCAACTTGAGAATATAGTTAATATTTGTGTTATACATTTAAAATAATTCTTGAAATAGTTTCCCTAGTTGGTCTCTATTAAAAAAATGTTAATTATTATACCCAAAATTACTTTCTGTAAATAATTTATCGCTTAAGGGGTCAAATATACATGACAATTATACATAGCAACGACATTAATAATATATTTTTTAAATGCATTTAATGCATTGACATCCTTTAATTATTTAAAACTAATCCACAAAGAAAAAATTGGCTTTTCTACGCATGTTTCCTCCCTTAACATTGGGAAAAACCAGTATTTTACGTCCATGTAAAATATGTGTAAAATACTCTAGACGCTGACATGAGAGCTACATTTTCTTGAAATAGTGGCGCCACTGTATGTAGATGTATGTAGATGTAGAAATAGAAGCTATTTTTTAGTTTTAATTTCTTCATAAATATTTCTATAAGTCGGACCATTGTTTAATGTATAAACATTAAATTTAAATGATTACTAAATAGACTTAAATTTTTTTAATTTAAATTTATATTTATAATATTTAGAAGTTAAAAAAAAACTAATTTGAAAAATAAGTTAATAATGTAAAATTAGTAGAACCTTTTATATACCACATTTGTAAAAAACACCACCCACTAAAGATACAACTTTAACCTTTGCCACTTCTATTGCCTTATCTTCCCACACAATTTAGTCCAACTTCTTGCTTCATTGCATTTAGGCCTGGTAGTGTCAGCTTTGCGTCTGCAACTCCACGGGTTGTCCTTCTCCGTCTTTTTCGCCGCAATCACATTAACGTTAACAGACTACGTCAGCCACCTACCTTCATCTGCAGCTTTCGCATTATGCGGGTCTCCTCCCAGCGGTCCAGTTCGTCCCACTCCTTGCCACGCTTACGCAGAAGGTAATAGCGGTACATGACGATTGTCACGGCCAGGATCAGGGCCAAGCCTGTTCCGGCTGCGGCTCCGAGAACCGCTGAACTAACCATAACCATCTTGCCGGTAAGTTTAAGTCACTGGAAATAAATATTGGATATGAATTAATTAAGAAGAGAGAAATTAGATAAATGATCCTAATATGTGTTTCGTTTTAAGTATCATGTAAACTTAGTTTAAAGAACTTTCATTTCAACTGCAGGTCATTCGCTTTTGGGGTGAGATATAAATGTTTCTTAACAAAAGTAAAATTTATTTATAGAATTTATAAAAGTAGATTCACGGCTGTTTAAGTTAACTTTGAATAAAAAAATATGTAAAAGTAGAAAAATATTTTTAACTATCTGAAAAGGCCATCACAAGCCCTTAAAAACATTAAAAAGAAATATTTTTAGATTAAATAAATTATTTGATATACAAATTTTTATTTAGTTAAATTAAATCACATATAATATTATTTTTAAATTGCAAATTTAAAAGTCTTTCTCTTTGGATATTTATTATTTCTCTGCCGGCAGCTATAGTTTTCCACACTCTCCGCACTTTCACACGAAGCAATGAGTTCGTCATCATTCTCATTTTCAAAGCTCTCGTTCTCCAGATCAAAACGATCTTCTCGGTTGCGGGATTTTCCAGATGA
Source organism: Drosophila eugracilis (assembly GCF_018153835.1). Classification (NCBI taxonomy): domain Eukaryota; kingdom Metazoa; phylum Arthropoda; class Insecta; order Diptera; family Drosophilidae; genus Drosophila; species Drosophila eugracilis. Next base: position 12,576,240 of record NW_024573038.1, read on the forward strand.
TTCAGCACTACTAAATAAAGTAAACCATAAAACTATAATTGTTAAAAAACCAAAAGTTAAACGCATTTTGAAAGCTCAAAATAAAACTACTCAAATGCGTGGTTCGTGGCTAACTGTTTTAAGGTTTTAAGTTAAAAAAAAAACAAACTCATTTTCAAGTAGACCAGTTCTAACGCTTTTGACTTTTGTCTAGAGTTTAGAGTCACAGCTGTGTCAACTTAACTGCCATTGGAATTTCCCCATCTATTGAAATGAACTCATATTGTGGTTAAGAACACGTCATTTTATGATATGTTATGTCTAAGAGTATATATAGCTATAGACTAAAAATCGTTCATAAAGTTTGTATGAAGCATATAACCATTTCTGAGGATGGCAAATCTTGGATAGGGCTTAAAGTCCGGTTCATGTTCGGGATATCTGAGAAATTGCTTAGGTATGGTCTCAGTTGGTCTGTCCACAGTGGCTTCATCTTCGTCCTCGTCATCCTCTTCTACTACAAAGAACTCTCCATTTTCATCAGTTTGAATAATTGGTTCCTTGGTTTCCTCTCCAGTTGGTTCTTGGTTTTCCTCTCCAGTTGGTTCTTTGGTTTCCTCTCCAGTTGGTTCTTTGGTTTCCTCCAATGTTGGGTCCTTGGTTTCATCCAAAGTTGGGTCCTTGGTTTCCTCTCCAGTTGGGTCTTTGCTTAAATATGTTTCCCGAGTGGTTGGATTTGTGGAATAATATGTTTCATTGGCCAATTTTTCTAGTAAAAGTAAATCCTTCATCATTTTATCTATTTCTGTTTTATTAAACAATTTATGCTCTTTCGTGTGGCTTTTTTCTTTTAAAGGCTTCGTTGAGATCAAGGCTATGCCCAAGCAGCTGATCAGACTTAAAACACACAGTGTACGCATTTCTTCAACGTTCCAAACAATACTGGTTAGAACGACATTAGAAACAACTGTTTTAAACGTGTTTTTTGTCTGTTTTGAAAATGTTGTTTATTTATGTAGGAAAAGAGGAGAAGAATCAAAAGAAAACAAACATAAAATAAAAATAAAAAGAGTTATGAAAGAAGAATTAAAAACAGGACAAAGTTTTAAAAGGAAAAAATTTGCAAACAAAACAAGAAAAATAAAGTAAAAATATTGGATTTTAAAATTTTTTTATTAAGAGAAATTGAAGAAGAAAGAAAGGAAAGATGGAAGTTCTTTGACCTATTCAAAGTCAGGGTGGTGCCTGATCACAACGGGTCCATGACCTCCGAACCTGGGCCAGAAGCGGATGTGCTTCTCGACAGCAGCAGCGGTGGTAGACTCTTCCTTAGCGACATCATCACTGGACTCTCCAGCAGATTCTACAGCATCAGCAACTTCGGTAGTGGTCTCGTTGTCATCAGCGGTAGATTCCACGACATCAGATAGGGTCTCCTCCTCAACAGCTGGATGGGCAGCAACAAAGCCAATAGCCAAAAAGGCCAAAAGAGTGACAACAATTAGGGAACGCATTTTTGAACTTGTATCTAAGAAGTTATTACGAAAACTGCTTTCCAATCTCAAACAGTCGCCAGCTTTTTATAGGAAAAGTCAAGCGAATTTTTTTTTTGCCGATTCGTTGATTCTACCCCAAAAATCTTTATTTACGTTTTTTTTTTTTTTTCTTTTTTTGTATTTGAACAATTGTCTCAGTGGAAAGTTTTACAAGCGGATATATTTTGTGTTTTTTATTTTAGACGATTCTGGGAGAATTTCATTAGGTTGTTGTGGGTGCTGGTGTGTTTATAATCACAGGACCAATTCCTCCCCATTTCGGCCAATGGGGAAATCCATGCTCACTGCTACTGCTTGAAGATGGAAAAGCTGACACAATGGATAAGACCATTGCAGCCACTAGAGCAAAAATTACTAAAAAACGCATCTTAATCCTCTTAAAACTCTTCTCAGACTGCATCTATTTGCTATAAAGTTCGCTTTTTATATAAAAAGCTAAGCATTTTTGTTTATACAGAAAACTTTCCAAGCTGTGCAATCTGTAAATGTCATATTCAGAAATAAATATTGCAGTTTCATCTGCAAACATCTCTCGACTCATGACATTGTAACTGAGCGGTTACTAAGGAGTTATATATATAGGTGATGATGGGATATATAAGCAGCAGCTTGATGTATAAATAGATTTTTACTGAGAAACTTTAAAAAAAAACTGCCATGGAAATTGGTAATGAAAATCTGCAGCACGTACTTGTTAAGTTATACAGCTTCTATTGTAGAATTACTTAAAAAATGTTTTTGCTCGGAAGCAGCTGAATTTTGTATTCAAAAAAAAAACTGTTCGAGGCTTTTGAATTATAATAAAATATGAATAAATATCACACACTATGGTTAGGCCCCTTGATTAAGACTGAATCTGGGAAATTCAGAAATGTGCAGCATACTTTGGAGCGTTAACTTAAAAGGCTTTAGAATTAAGCTTGGACATGTTGAGGGTAGGTCTAGTTAAGTTGAAAAAGAATACAAATTTTAAACTTACTTTCCTCATAAATATTAAAAAAAATGTTTATGCTCGAAAAGAAAGAAAAACACGAAAAATATGAATAAATATCACACACTGTTGTAATATTTAGTTTGTCAAAAAAGTTTTGCGGTATTTTCGTTAGTTGGCGCTGAAAGCGCGAGTTCTTGTTCTTATTCGTCGCATCAGGTCATACTATAACTTTTTTGGAAAGCCCATTTCACGCGCTAACACGTGTTTGAGTGATTGTCTTTTCTTTTAAGTCGTTCATGAGTTATAGCGTCGCAATCATGGAGCAAAATAAAGAGAAAATACGGCATATTTTACAGTACTACTACGATAAAGGCAAAAATGCATCTCAAGCCGCCAATAAAATTTGTGCAGTTTATGGACCCGATACAGTTTCCATTTCCACCGCACAACGATGGTATCAACGTTTTCGTTCTGGTGTAGAGGTCGAAGATGCGCCATGCTCCAAGTTTTTTGCCAATAGGGAAGCGAGCTTCCATGAGAGGGGCATTATGAAGTTGGTCATCGAACAAAACAGCGCATATTTGACTTGAATCGCCTTATTGTAACCAATTTTATACCGCAAGACTTTTTTGACAACCCAATATATACACACTACCAATATATTGGTAGGCCCCTAGATGAAGCTTGAATCTGAGAAATTAAAAAATGTGCAGCATACTTTGAAGCGTTCTCTTAAATGGCTTTAAAATTAAACTTGGACAGGTTAAGGGTAGTCTAGTTAAGTTGAAAAAGAATACAAATTTTAAGCTTACTTTCCTCATGGAGAACTTTTTACTAAAAAAGTTTACTTAAATCTGACAATGAAGATTTGTCAAGGTTTTTTTTGTGATGGCACTGCTAAACTTTTTTGGGTAACAATAAGAGGGTAGAAGTTGTCTTGACAAAAGGAAAATATTATCTTTCTAAAAGCTAACTTTTAAATTCTTATTATTCTTCACATATAAAGAAAGCTCTGCTTTTCAATTAGTTAAAATATTTAAATATTTAATTTATTACCATTTTATTTTTATGAAACATATTTTTTAACATTAACTATGAAAGAGGCTGAAGCTTAGGCATCGATGAAAAGAGGCCTGGCTTGGATAACTGGCTTAAAGCCAAATGGAGGGGTCTGTTTCTTGGGTGGAGCATTCTCTTCCTGTTCGTCTGATGACTGGTTATTATCTTCGTTATCATCTCCATTTGATTCTGAGTTGGATTCTTCTCCATTGCTGTCCTGATTATCCTCATCGTTGGATTGTTCCTGATTTGCTTGATTTTCTTCATCAGCAGTTCCCTCTTCGGCATTATCTTCTTGGTTTTCCTGATTGCCAGACTCTTCCTGGTTTTCCTGATTACCAGACTCTTCCTGGTTTTCCTGATTACCAGACTCTTCCTGGCTTTCCTGATTACCAGAATCCTGATTATCAACATCTAATGGTGCTTCATCAGCCACATCACTGCTTCCTTCAGCATTGTTGTTGGACGATTCATCATTGGTATTTTCCTGGACAGCGGAAGAGTCTTCATCCTCAGCTGGACGGGCAGCCACAAGGCCAACAGCCAAAAAGGCAAACAGAGCTACGACAATAAAGAAACGCATTTTTGATGTTGTAGGCTCTCGTTGATGTTCTAAAACTGATATTAATTTTCACCCATCCATTGGTTTTTATACCCAAGCTCTGTTCAATTTTAGGCAGATTCGTTTGTTTTCATTTACGAATTTTATATTTGAACAATTGCTTATCGTATTATTTTGTTGTGACGCACTTTTTTCTTATGAAAACAAAGTATTCTAAGAATTATCTATCTTGTGTTTTCACCACAGTTGGGCGTTATGAATCATCAAAATATTATTGTTTTAAAAATTTAACAAAGCAAATACAAATGCATAAACATAAATAGCTTTTAACTTAGACTGTAAAATGTTCTTCAAATTTGTTTATGCTAGAAAGGTCAAAGGTATTTTTTTAATTTTACATTTTAATATTTTTTAATTTTGTCATTACTAATATGACATGCAGCTTCATTGTCAACGACAAGCCTAATATAACTTTTTTTTCAAAATACACGCTTTGCAAATATTTAATAAAATTTCAAAGAAGACACATTTTGTGTTTGATAAATATTAAATGCAAAATTAAACAGCTTGCAAAAATTACAATGCACTTTTTTCCTATATAAGGCAGAAACTTTTGAAAATTTAAAAAAATATATAAAAAAATAAAATCCAGTAAAGATGAACTACTTAATTTCACTCTTCCTAACCGCTGTTTTGGCCATATTCTTGTTGGCAGAGAATGCGTTTGGAATGCCAAGAGGAGAAGTCATTGTGATCGTCAACCCTCTAAATCTTACAAATCCTGGACCAAATTGTAATGATTATAATTATTGAATGAAGCTATTTTTCAATTCTTAAAACGTATTTCATAAAAACATAATCAGCAATTCTGTTTAAATGAACGTTTTTCTTTTTAATTCGGGATACAACATTTTTGCTGGAATTTTGTTTCTATGATAAGAAGCGCATTTATTGCCAGTTTTTAGTTTACATTTTTTCTGAACGAAAACGGATGACTATAAATAATGATAAAAATGAATCAAATTATCCCAAATTTCCCACAAAACTGCATTCGCAGCTAAAAATGTACAATTTTGACCCATTTTCGAAAAAAAAGAGATGATTATCAAAAGTGTGATATTTGGTTTCTCCTCATTTACCCCCAAAATGTAAAATTATTATTACCATAACTAAGCCGATAATGATCCAAATATAGGAAGTCATACCTCGCTGAGTTCGTCATTGGATTTCCTACAGAACTGTATCCCCACCTAAAAATGTACAATTTTTGCTATTTTTCGTAAATTTTGATGATGTTACCCCTTATCGAAAATGCGATTTTTGGTTTCTCCATAAATTCCCCCCAGAACGACTGTATTTTCCTCATAACTAAGCCATTAATGGTCCAAATACAAAATGTGATACCTCGTTGAGTTCGTAAATTTCCTACAAAACTGCATTCCCACCTAAAAATGTAAGATTTAAAGCAACTTTTTGAAAAAAAAGATGATGTTACCCCTTATTAAAAATGAGAAATTGGTTTTCTCGCTATTTTCCCTTTAATATGAAGTTATTATTTCTGTAACTAAGCCATTAATGATCCAAATATGGAAAAACATACCTCGCTGAGTTCGTAATTAAATTTCCTACAAAACTAGATCCCCACCTAAAAATGTAAAATTTGAGCCATTTTTCGCAAATTTTGATGATGTTATCCCTTATCGAAAATGCAAAATTTTGCCAAAAATATAATTTCTCAAAATCAGAAAACCAATGATGAGGGTCGCCAGTTCTGATCGATAGCTTCACAAAACAGTCATTCTTTTAGCTCTACACCTTCTTTTGACCAAGTTAGGGGTATAAACCCTATCAAATTTTGGTCATTTTCTGACAAAGTTCATAATCCTTATTTTTGATTCAAAATCATCAGAATTCTTCCCATAACAAAGCCAATAATAATCCGATTAGGGAATGTCATGCATCACTGAGCTCGTAATTCAAATTCCATTCGAACTGCAGTTATAAAGTTTATATACATATATATATATGAATTATCTTCATTAAGAATCTATAGGTTAAAAACTTATGACTAAATATTCTTAATAATTACTAACTAATTATTCACCGGTTAAAAATAATGAGTTTGCTAGCCCTACATAAATACTTACTAGTATGGGGTAGCACATGGAAGACTTGCGTTTTAAAAATATCAATAATTCCCACTTTTTTTCTAGTGTAAACTTAACAATTTCGTAAACCGCAAACCTTCTACTAAATATCTGAAACATTGACAATGACATTCGATTTGTCAAAGTCAAAATTATCGTTAGTTCAAAAAGCAAACGCTACATGGGCCACCCTGTATTTAAAATATATAAATATTCCCATAAATATTTCCATACGTCATTTATTTTATAAGTTTTAAAACCAATAACAAAAAATCCCACATAAACAAAGATATTTTTTGTTTACGTAAATTCATGTTCAGCATAAGCAGCCGCGTCAATATTGATTTAGTTTTTATAGTTTATTATTATTTAAATCCAAATTTGTATTTATTTATTTATTTTTTTTTTGTTAAGCATTTTTTTTTTGTCAAATTGAGACCAGAAATTAGGATGCAGTTGTTGTGGTGAAACAGTCTGGATTTTGTTGGTTGACAATGACAATAACCTCTCCATGCGGATCAGGAACTGGGTTGGCACTCACAAAGGCCAGGGCCGAAAGAGCTATCAGGACGAGAATCATCAAGTAGAAGTGCATCTTTATTGGGTTTTGTAATATTTTATATAAAGGTCTTTCTCCCAAGGCAGTGGCTTTTATAAGCAAATTTTGTTTGTTTTCAAATTTTCTATAACGAACTGCGCAGTGGCTGCACTTTACTTATTAAGCTAATATTTACTCGTTTATTATACTAGATAAATATTTAAACGAAGCAACTTTTTATTAAAAGGTCTTCTAAATATACTCTAGGAAGGGAAAATACTGCTTACTATTCCTCAAATATTTATTTAAATATAAATAAAATATAAAGAAAAGTTTGATCTTTCAGAAATGGAGGCCACATCTTTACAATTTTTCTGCAACAAGCAATATTTTTTTATTTTCTACACAAAAACATCTCATTTAAAAATATTATAAAACAAACACCAATTAAGTTCATGGTTATTTCCAGAATTTTATATATTTGTTAAAAAAAAATATAAAAACATTTGCTTTTTAGAGGGGGGTATCTCCGTTGAAGTCTATTTCAAAGTGTTAACAGCTGTTCAAATATCTAAAGGGCGGGGTAAAAACGTGTATATTAAATCAACAAATGAAAGTGTAAATTCCCATCAGATCTATACATCTTCCTGGTCTTTTGCCTCGCTCTTGTCACTTTCTTCTTCATCATCGTCCTGCGAATCATCCTGAGAATCCTTATCCAGGGACTTGGAATCATCTAGCTCGTCCTGGGACTCGGGTCCATTTGTATCCTCATCATCTTCCTCATCCTCATCTTCTAGGTTATCTTTTCCATCGGCAATCCTTTTATCCTCCTCAGAGTCCTCCAGGTCATCAATATCGACCTCATTGGCAGAAACTGTGGCCAAAACCACAAAACCAAAGAGTACAAGCAGCCAACAAGCACGCATTTTATATTCTCTAATTTAGTTTTTAACTAAGTTGAAGTTCACTCATAATTCAAGCTTTTATAGCAAAACGCTGATTGGCAGAAAACAAAATAAAAGCTTGCCATGGGTGACAAATTTTATGGCTCATTTTATATTTACCCAACGACAGCTGTTGCCTTGGTTTAAGGCCAACCAAAAAAACTAGGCGAAGTCGTGCGTAAACATTGGTCTGACGGAACTTAGAGATCAAAATACAGTAAGACTTAGCTAGTTTAGTTATTGAAAATTAAAATTGATAAACTTAAAAGTAACTAACAAGCTAAATATTACTATCTTGTTACTGATTCATAGCTTGGAAATGTAAAAATTTTTAAACAAAAATAATTAACAAAAATATTGATATTGCAATGAAAATAAAAACTAAGTTGAGTTGATAACTTATTACTTTTATGGTTTATAAAAAATATTTATTCGGTTATAAAAAATATATAAAAAATCTTTTGTAAAAGTAAAATATTAAAATTAATTATTTTTGGCAATGTTAACCTTAAAAAAATACTACATTTTGTCCCTTAAAGGTTCTAACTTTATTTTGTATAACCTGTCATCAACCTCGATTGTGAATCATAACTTTATTATACTCGTAAGGTTCTTTGTTCCGATTCCAAATTCTAGAATCTTTCTAATATTTACACACGTGTTCGCTCTCATTTTTGGAGGTTAACCAAAAACTTAGTGTATTTCCAGCAGAAAACCTAGAAAAATATCTTAGAGCACAGAACCTTGATGCTTGTTAGCTTAGTGTAATCATGTCACAGCCATTAATGATACGTTTGTAACATTCATCAAAGATATAAAAATAAAGACAATCGAATTGGAAATCATAGTCTCAGTTGCATTCAGCCAGTCTAGCTTAGTTTTTGGAACAACATGCGCTTCGTAGTTTTTGGCTTTGTGATCTTTGCCAGTGTCCTGGCCTACAGCAATGCAGCTCATAAAGGGCACATGGCTTGGCTGGAAGGACTCCTGGCTGAGGCTGGTCATAAGAATACAACGGTTAAATTTGGCAACAATACGGTTATCATTACGGGAGTATCCAATGCCAATGCTAACACTAACGAGGGAACCATTCGCCCAAATCCACCACAGAACCAGAACCAGAATAATGAAGGATATAACTCGTGGTATAACTATAGGTATCCCTACTACTACTACAACGGTTACTATCGCATGGTGCCCACTATCAATGGTCAGATCGTCGAGGGACCACAAATCAGTCTTGGGGAATCCAATGAGCTTTCTCAAGAGGTTTCCCATGAGACTGCCCATGATCTAAGTGACGAGGAATCTGGTGAGGATTATAGACATCTGGAGGATCAAACCCAAGAAGACGAAGAGGCTGAAGATGATATTTCAGAGGATCAGCTTGATGAGGAGGAAGAGGAGAATCTTGATGAGGAAGAAAATGAGCTTAATGAGGAAGAAGAAGATGAGGATTATTCTGAGGACGAGTCCGAAACAGAGGAGGCTGACGAAGAAGAGCCCGAAAACGAGATCGATCCCGAAGAAGATGCTGCTGACCAGGCCTTAGAAGCCTTTGAGAAAGAGCTGGCCGCTGAAGAAAAACTATTAGGTCATTAAGGTATCAAAAGTATCTAAAATCAGCATCTCAATCTTCACAGAAAAATATAGAAAAATTCAAAAATCATTTCATTAACCACCACAAGCTGTAACATCAATTTCATTTCATGTTTTTGGGATCAATCATTAATACAAAAAAAAAAGATTATACAAAAATATGTAATTTGATTTTCTTTAAAGCATACTTTTGAGATGCCACGTTTAATATTAAGTTCCAAAAATATTTTTCAGGAATTTTCCATTTAAATCCAAATTCAATTTAGCAAATGTAAAAACTTCAACTTAAATTTCTTATTTGCGTGTGGCCACTAGCAAAATCTAATGATGTTTATTTGAATGCACACACAATCTGTGTAAAATCTAGGGAAAAAGTGAAAGCAGTTCCTGGTGGCTGCCTTCTTCCCACCACATTCCATTTGAGTTGGCCCAAAGGACAAGGACAGCCATTGACGACTTGTGCGCATTTGTAAACAGTTCTTAGAGGTGGCTAAAAGGAAAGAAATGTTGCCAACGTTGTTGGAGTCAACAACAGAAATGTTGGCAGTCAGGTGCTTGTCGAACAAAAGCGAATTGCATTATAATGCGGCGCGTGTTTGTAATTTTTAATGCCGACAATGAGATTAGTTGGTTGGCGGTTGGACGTTAACGTTGGCGTTGGCTTAAACGCCATCCACATGCGCTTAACTCGATTGCCGTTGATGGTCGAGAGTGTTTCTGGCCATGTTGCCTGGCCGCTTCGCTCCATTTGCCTATGCCACATCGCCCAGCTCAATGCCAATCAATGTCACGCACATAGATACTAACACACACACACACACAGGAACATCTACAACGAACATTTCGAAGGGACATTCACGCACGCATTCCCCTGACAGGCGTCCGTAAGGACTTAATCATAATTTGATTCAAGTTCGACTTGGCCTCGTGCCACTGAAGGAAATTGTAGCATACATTTCAGCGCTCTAAAAATAGGCACCCTAAGATTTTTACTCCCCTTGCGGTAGCTTAGGAATTTAAGGCAAACCTGCCATAATTGGCATTCTTTTTCAATTATATGGTATACAGTTTGCTTAATTGAAGAATATTCATTGGCCTAAATGAGATTATGGGGGGTATAGCTTTAAATTCCAAATGAATAATTAGAGGTTATGTTTCCTGTAATGGAAATTTTGTTAATGAGATTTGAAAATACTTTTGAAAAGTTTAAATGTTAATTTAGCGTATGTAAGTATTTTAGAGAACTGTCTTATATTTATATTTATTTTAAGTACATTTAATTTCAATTAATTCCTTTTATTAATGATAATAATAAATCGCATTCCATTCAATAGACACGTCTAAATGAAAGGTCTCCCTCGATTGAATTTCAATTCAATAAAACAAAATACAAGAAAACGACGCTGAATATAATTGCATTAATTTAGCTGGGATAGTATTTAATTAAAATGGAAACCTTTTAGTGATCAAAGCTTAGGCCACCACAATATGAATCGGAGACAAAGGGATATAAGCCATGGGAAGCGGCCATTTCCTTTTGGCTGACTCAGTGACCCAACCTAGGAGACAATTGCTCCATTTCTATATAGCTTGGTCAACAGTCCGTGCATCCACACATGTCCACGTCCATTACACTTGAACCCATGACACCAAACCCTCCCGCATTTCATCCAACCCATAACCACATTTCATCCAACCCTTCGAATGGCATTCTTGCAGCCAGCCTGTACGTTTCGGGTTCAAAGTAATTCACTTTATGGCTGTGATTGCAATCGATTCCTTAGCCCCAGTTAATGTTTGCCCATATCCACTGACCCCGTTTGATTGTCGACGACCTTGTCCCGGCTGCTGCTGCTGCTGCGGCTGCCAATTAAAGTAATTCTCTTGTCGGTCCCACAATTTTAGCCAATTATCCAAAATTGAACGACCGAACATTGATTATTTTTGAATGGTACATTATGGTGCATTACCATTTCATTCTTTGAACGAAAGTTCACAAAATTGGCAAAGTTTGGCTTAAATGAAAATGGAAAATGATAAACATAAACTAATTTTTGGAAAATGTCATATTTGAGCGAAGAGAAGGTACTTTAATGCGAATTTAATGAGATTGCCAAACGCATGCCAGCAGCAAAATGAAGTTTCCCATGAATTCAATAACTCATAAGTCACAACATTGAATAAATTTCTTTTAACTTTCCAAGCCATGCATAACCATTAGAATAATTATACCAAAAATGGAACAAAAAAATTCATCAGTCAAGGAGGCACTTTTTCTGTGTCGTTCTAAGAATTTGTATGGTGACCTTTGCCAGGTCAAATTATTGCAATCGACGTACAAGGAGCACAATTGCTATAATTCTTGTTGACACAGTTGACATGTTTTGGTCAATTTGCCAAGCCATGGACCCCCTTGCACGGTAATTTGCATACAAAAAATTACGAAACTTTGTCTAGTCCCATGGGGAGTCATGGGCACCCTCTGGGTACGAATATAAATATATATTCCTATATATGTATATGGCATGTGTTGGCTTTAAATTAGTATTTGTTGATTTTGCGGTTTCAAGGTTTATGATGAGAAATAAAAAGTCAAAAAGGAAGGGACATCCTCTGTGTATTTACTTTTTGGTATATTAGTTTTAAAAAGCTGAGCTTTGTTAACAGGATATTTAGGTTAATAAATTCTATAAAATAAATATCTTTAATATTTCTTAAACTTTAATATTCTCCATCTAATTACTCTTTATTATATATTATATATTTCAATAATAAATCTTAAACACAAGTTAAGAGACTTCAACTATGTTTTGCAGATATACTAGACATTCCCTCCAATTCTTCATTCTTTTTATTATCATTCCTAAATTCTATATTTAAATCCCCTTTCCAGAACATTCCTGAACAAGAAAACATCCCAAGCTAACCAATTCCTTAAGGTTAACCCACAAAATCCCTCCCATAACTCTCACTTAGCTTTCCTCCCATCAAACAGACATCCCATAACTGCGTTCATCTCCTGGGCAATCATTTCCCACAACGTTGGACGCTAATTTCTGTTTGCTTATAGGCCACATTTTCCCGATCCCACTGGACAGCCAAGACTGGTCCACAAATAAAAAAAAAAAAAAAAACAGCCTGTGGGGCTGTTCATGTGGAAAAGGAAGTGTTTCCAATTGTTATGTCAATGATGGTGATGTCTGAGCTCTCTCATCAAGTTGCCTGAATGTCAGGACATCAGAAAAAACGGGAAAAGCCATGTATTTGATAGCAGGAAGCGAAGAGAGAGAGAGAGAGCAATAAACTATTTCGCTTAGTGTAGACATATGCTGTCATGTACAGGGGATTATTAGGGTATAGACCTCTCATATCTGATGTTTATTCATTACTTTCAGCTTATTAAGCCCACCATTGTGATTAGAATAAAGAAATAGCGCTTAAACAGGTTCAGTTGGGACAACTTTGGATTGGTAAAAGGCTTTACTTCTACTTCATTCATCTTAATGTTTTATTATTGACTTATTAGATCTACCTTAAGGACTTCTTTATTATGTTTAGAAGGAGTAGTACCAAAACCGAACTTAGTAAATAGACATAATGGCTTACAAATAACGCCATCTATGGGCTATTTAAGGGCTAGTTAGAACCTGTTCTTGACTAAAACAGCTTAAAATGAACAACCGTGACCAATTGAAGTCTTGTATTCATTTCCAGAAATAGAAAGAGCATTTGAAGTTTAGCTTTTGACATTAACATGTCTAATTGATGCAATTAAGCGAAACTGCACAAGAAAGTGAGTACTCTTAACATTCGACATGAACTTTCCATGGGCATTAATTCATTTGCATAGCCCAAAGCTCTTTGGTATGAAAGCGCGCGCTTCATCAAGAGGGGTGCTTTGTGGAGAGGGATGCCGGAGAGGGAGAGTGGTCCGTTGGCGCCATACCCTAAGTCCCGGCCAAAACCCTAAAAATAAACATGGAGCAAAAAGCACGTCACTACCAACCATCCCAACTCCCACTATTCCAGCAAGCATAGAAAGTCCCTCAATATGCTCCGGTTACATAGGCAAAAACCAAAAAAAAAAAAAAACAATTGGAATTTTTGTATACAAACAAAGTGAGAGCAAAAATAACAATAAAAAACCCTTTCGTTTTATGTATTTTAAACATCAGTCCCCACCGTTTAATGAATCAACAAGTGTGAAAAGGGTATTTTTTTTATATTTTTTTGGTCTGAAATCCATCTCCCGCGCGTATCGTAAATTTACATAAAAACCCATCAAATTTCTATTGGAAAATTGCACCTGAAGTGAGGGGGTGTGAGAGATCCTTGGTTCTAGGATCTGTTCAAACAATGCCTGTTGCTGAACGAAAAATTCGTTCTTTTGATTTTTATTTCGCCAGCTCTTCTTCTATCCTCGAATTAACATTTTGATTGGATATTTCAATATTGCGCCATATGGCAGGCTCTTAGCCGGTTGGTTTTGCCTCGTTTTTGGGGCTGGTCAGAACTGGTTGGCCATGGTTTTCGCACCTTTAATGCCCCACTGAGCTCTGTGTTTGCACACTACTCAACGCTCCAAAGAGCTTATATAATATAAACCGAGATAAGATAGCTGGTTGGATACTCGTTATGGTTAGGCGGCCGTAAAGTGGCCGTAAATTAACATTTAGCTTGCCCGCCAAGCCTAAAATCACGGAATCTGTTACATTTATTATGTTAATGTGTACCTATTAGATTAAATTGTGATTTTTTTAATAGCCTTTACAAATTCTTAAACATTTCACCCCCAAAAATCCCAATACTTGCTCAGTATGTACATTACTTTATTATTATGTTAACAAAGATCCTCCTTAGATCACCTGGGTGCTGAGCAAGGAATCGGCAGAATCCTGTTCAGGAACCACAGCAGCATTGACCGTGTTGGAATCATCACTGGAGTTATCACCAGAGGTAGATGTTGTAGTGGTGGTGGTGGAGGACGACGACGACGATGCAGCGGGTGTGATAGCGGGAATCACGGCGGGGCTCACAACGGGGCTCACGACGGGATTAAGAAAACGACGTCTAGCCAAGTAGGGAGTTCCATAGTCATAGTAGTCATTGTTCCAATAGTTAGGAGCGTTCCAACCTCCAGGGTACCAGCCACCAGATGAAGATCCATAATCGGGCCAGTAGCGGGGATAGTAGGGCAAGTAGTTGCCAGTGGAAACTTGTGGCAGGATGCTTGGAGTTTGAACATCGGCAGCAACATCGGCAGATGGAAGAATTCCGGCGGAATTCTTAACCAGAACCGATGGAACAATACCGGCATTCTTCACCAGAACGGAGGGAACAATGCCAGCAGTCTTGGCCAGCAAAGTTGGCTGCTGCACGGCCAAGTTAACATTTGCCGAGCGACCCAATCGTCCGCGAAGGGACAACTGGGCAGATGACATGGCCACCAAACTGACACAAACCAGAGCAACAAACAGACGCATATTTTCCAATCGAACGACCTCTTTCAACTGACATTTAGTGCCAAATGATCTCAGTTTTATAGAGGCAAATGTTTTTTTGGTTATAAATTAAATAAATATTAATTTTTCAATTTAATCACTTCAAATATTTATTTAAGAAAATTCTGAGAATCCGTGCAATTTATTTAACCATGTTTTGCGTATTTTTATGTTGATTTAGTTGGGTTTTCGGCTGTCGGGAATTCGAAAGGGGATTTTGTTGAATAGTTGTCATTAGCGGTTGGTTGGCCAACAGTTTTGCTTGTTTGGCGTTTCCATCTGTTCTATTGTCTAGCACAATTCGGCAATTAAAAAGTCTTTTATTTGGGTTTCTATTCCGGGTTTTACTTTTGACAGGAGTGGATTTAAGATGTTTCAGGGAAAAGTTTCACATTTTTTAACATTTGATTTGTGATTTTTTTGAAACTAAAATATGTTTATACAATTTTTTGGTTTCATAAGTTCAAATATAATCTTTATGAACATTTTTAAACAAGTATTTAAGCCAAGGATGCTCGAATTCGTCTTATAGCAGAGTATTTAAAGACACAAATAAAAGAAAAAATGCACATACATACATACATACATATTTAGTAACGCAGCTGTGCACTGAGAAAAAGAAAAACACTTTTTCTTCCTAACCAATTCATCACTCATTTTAACTCGCCAAATGCGAAAGAAACTCCAAAGTGCAAACAGAAGTTATAAGAAATGAATTCCAGTGCAAGAAAAAAAAAACAAAAAATATTACAGTTAGTTACGTATAGTTGGGGAAAGAGGAAAACAAAAAGTAGTCCACTGCAAAATAAACTCTAAAGTGTAAACAGAATTTATAAAGAAGGAATTTCAGTGCCAGTGTTCGGTGATGATCAAGGAAGAAACAAGAACAGTTAGCCACGGAATGAGGTGGAAAGAGGAAAACGAAAAATTGTAAGTGGAATATCGCCCGAAGCACTCAAAGCTTTTGCCCGAGCAAGTCTACATATGTACTCAGCGAGCATTTACAAAAACAAATGAGAAATCAGAGCATAGGCGTTGAGCAACCGTGATTTGAAACCTTTTTTAAAGGGCCCCAAAGTTTTTTATCGTTTCCTTCAAAGCAAATAGTTTATAATAGTAGTAACACAATAATGTAACGAATTTCAATCTCAGTCAGGTTTTTATTTTTATTTACAACCTTCATTGAAATGTTTACAAGTCACTATATGGTAAACACGACTGAAGTTGACAGCTTAAAAGTTTTGAAAGCTTGACCAGCAAAACAATGTAGACAATTTAAACATTTTTTGGGCATTTTTTGATTGATTTGATTGGTTTAGCACAGAAAAAAGATTAGAATTTTATAAAAATTTATAAAATTACATGCACTTGATCACTTTAAACTGTTCCACACATATTGCACTTTAGCTAGCATTATTTGGTTATTAACTAGTTTAAATCTGCAGCAAATGGATCCTCTAGGGTGTTTAAATGGTAACAATCCATTCGCTGCGAAATATCATCTGCTTTAATGACTACTAAAAGAGGCAGACATAAAATCACCACAAAAGTCGAAAAATCCATCTTGTTCGCAGTCAAAACTAAACCAAACTGCAGTTGCAAATCCCTCTTAAATACAAAAAGCTCTCATTAAATTATGACTGTTAAGAACTAAATAAATGGGAATTTTAAAAGCTTATCAGGCCAGCTGGTCATAAAATGGGTTGGTCGTTAACTGGTTGATTATAAATAATATATTAAATGAAAATTGTTGGCAAATCGGATTACGAATAGACGACTGTAGAGCATTTCCATACGCCCAGTTTTTCAAGGGAAAGTCCAATTAGACTAATTGAAGGTGCTGCAGAATGCAGCCCGAAAGAAGAGTGGCAAAGAGATAGTGAACACCGATTTCCAGCAGTTGGAAACGAAGTCAACAAAAACGCCTACAAGTAGAAAAGTACACTGTACAAACTTATATCTTAAGTTCGGTTTTGAACTTTAAAAGTTTCAACTTTTATGCTTGAAAATAAAATATTAAAAAGAATTAATAATAAAAGTTATATTACATTTTTAATATAATATTTAAGTTTATTTACAACCTTTTTACTATACTCTCACATAAACCAATTGTTTAATCATAACAACATTTTAGTAGAGTACTTGCAGCCTTAACCCTTCTCTTAAAATAAATCACAACTTTCCCCCAGAGCATCGCGCATACGCCATGTATGCCCGTCTTTGAAATGGATTAAACCCGGGACTTAACCAGGCAGCATAATTAAAAAACTTAAACCAAGTGCAGGAGGTAAAGAGAGATATGAGGGGAGTGGGAAATAACAATAATGAACTTGTGTGCCGGCAGGGAAGCATGAAGGATGAAATTTAAGCCCTGGACATGTCAGTGACAAGCTGTCTCGCCATCGACTGGCTGTCTTTGCTCCTTCTCCTGCTTCTGCTCCTGCTCCTTCTTTTCACAGCTCCTCTCTGCATTTTCTTCATTCTATTTTTTTTTTTTTGTACTTTCACCGCCTGGTGACAGTGAAGCCATCCAAGCATGCCACCCCCAAACGCTAGCACAGGCATCAGCAAAACTTTGTTGCCTTGGTCAAGAGTTTGGCCACCAAAGTTGGACACAAATTACCAACTTATAAATTCGAAAATTGCCACAGCAACTTTAACCAATTTGCAGATATCTCTTACCTGTTGGTCATATACAGAACTCAGTCACACACCCAGAATTTCAGCCATTGCTTGACGTCATTAGATAGACAGAAAAAAAACAGAAAAAAAGCATAACAACAATTAGGTCTACAATCCTGTAACGCCTACTAACTGGCCGGGGAACAAAAAAAAAACTGCAGAGGCGTAACGAATATGGAGCAGAATTGAACATTGAATACCCGTATATTGTCCTCAGATAAGGAAAAACTATCTTATCAATGAATAACAGATACATATGTGCGATAAAGTAGCGAAACGAAAAACAAACTTTCACTCTCAGGAAATCCAAAAAAAAAAGGAGAAACGTAACAAAAGACCCTAATCAAAAAATCCTTAAACTACTTTAGCCTTTGAACTGGCCAACCAACTTTTGTGGCACTTTCCACCCACCACCAGACAAACAATCACAGAATTTAATAAGCCAACCCCCCCGAAGACTATTGCCAAAAAAAATATCAAAAAAGAAAAGAAAGAGAAATATCAACTTGAATGGTAAATATTCAACAGGCAGACCGAGGCGAAGGCCTTTTCTTTGGCTGCTTTAGTGTTTAAATGGCCGGGATTAGGGGCTCGAAGACGCTTTAACTGCGAATTTCAAGGATTTTGTCTGATGCGATTACTTATCAAATTGGATTTCTTCAGCGCCGTTCTCATCCTTCCCTTTAATTTACTTCTTTTGAGTTGTTTGTCGATGGCTTAAAGTGACACAGACATCTTAGACTTGAAACACTTGCAATTGGTGGCATTAAAATTGAGATAATAATCGAAGAGAATTTATTGTAACTTTTTAATTGGTATTTTAAAGCAAAAGATTATATTAAATTTAAGGGAATTTTGAAGATGCTGTAAGATGTTTTAAGGTGTCAAATATTTTACTCTACAATAGGTTGTTTCAATTTTAAAAATAGTATACAAAAGTTATGATAAAACTTTTGTTAATTAAGAATTTTCCGATCCCTATTAATCATTTAGCTAATATTTTTCAGCGCACTTAGATTCTAGCTTAACCAAAAGATCTGAAGTCTTTGATATTTTCTAATTAATAAATATTAAGTCTAACTACTTGTTATATTTAAAAAAAATAATCTGACTGTCTTCTTAATTTGTTTCACTTATCTTTCCCACCACTAAAAAAAAGTACAAATTAATGATATATTTTCTTACCTTTTTCACTCTTGTTTCTTGCAACCCTTTTTTTCTACACAACAATTAATTGTTTTCAAATTGATTTTTATTGTTTGTTTTACACAAAATCTTGATAATTAATCATCTCCTTAGGCACAGGTCTCATTAATATTGAAAAGAAACTTTGAAAAACACTCCTGGCATATGCAAATTAAGCGAAATATGTAACACCGAAGGCGCAATAAAGCGAATTCACTGAGTTTCTTTTGAAAATATTTTTGATATTTATGCGAAAAGCAATCTATTCAAATGCCAGCCGACTGCTGAATCTCATTTTGTCCTGGAGACCGCACACCGTTCGAGTAGGGGAAAACAAAAACCGTACCCGGAATCCGTAAAACCGTATCGAAACCATTCGCAACCGCTATGGCAGAATGACAGGATAAGAGTGGCAGAGGAAATTAGAAGGACCGCTTGCCACAACGACAGGATAGCCAATGCTAGACGATGCGCCATTCAACGCTACCATATGTTAGCGATTTCTGCCTGTCCAACGCCGATTCTACGGTTGCTGCACGGAAAAGCTTTACCATTCCGGCCGCAAGTCTTCGGCTAAGTTCGGCTCTGGCCGAATGGAAAGCTCCGCGACTCCTTATCAGTGGGCGGTGTGTTGCTGCGGCTGATAACGAGATGGCCAGTAATTATCAAGGGTATGCCACGGGATGTGTTGACTATTTTAGATGGCTTAAAAGCTTTTTGGTAAAATCATGAAGATTTTAAAAACAATAACTAAAAAAATATAAAAAATTAATCTAGTTTATAAATTAACTTTGAAAAGTCCAATAAATATTCCATAGTTGAAAGATACATTTTTAAATATTTTATAATCATAAAATTTACTTAATAAAAATGTTAGAAATAGTAGAAATAATAACCATCATCTAAAATTCTAAAACCAAAAACATTATTTATGTAACAGCTAACTTACTCGATTTTATTTTTAGCCAAAGGAAAGTGTATTTTTAATTTCGCAGCTTACTTTTTTGCCTTGGCCTAAAGAGGGTTAAGGGAGGGTCGGCGCTGTGGACTCGGAATCCCTGCTGGACGTGCAAAAACATTGCAGCTTTTGCGTTCATTTGACGGAGAGCCGCCCTGAGGCGAGGCACTTTTGTTTATTTACTTTTCTTGGTATCTTCAACAAATTAGGGATAGGGAGAGGCTTTTTACTTCTTGTCTGTGATTACCTTAATACTCACCTTTTTTGCTAATAACATTGGCTCTGCTTCTTTTCATTCCGAAAGACATACCTAAGCCTGAGTGCTGTACTTTAAGTAATTCAAACTTTCCCCTTTTCCGGCATACAAAGTATACTACCAATTCATAAAGATGTTAACTTTTATTTGAATGATGTTATGAATTGAATTCTTAATTGTCCAGTGAATCCTCACCTATAAGGCACATTCCATATATAATATATTTATGTACACAAAACTTTCCAACAAAAACCAAAAATAATAAAGAAAAACAGAAAAAGTTTTCAATATGAAATCAATTTTGGTTTTAATCAACTTATCAGGAAACTTACACAGTCAAAACCCAAATAAAATAGAACTAAATTGAAATGACTCTGGGAACTGTTAGCCAATAGTCAGTCGAACCAATCAAAATACTGGGACATGGTTAAGGTTTTATGCTTATGGCTACATTTGGGCGGTAAATACAAATAACACTTACAGACGATTACATGCCTAAGTTTGGTGTGGTTGCGCGTACGCTTAAAGTAGGTTACAACAGCTTAAGACATATTGTTTTGTTTTATGGGAAATGGTACAGGTAATTAACACTAAAATGGATCGCGTGTCCTACATCCATGATGCTTGCATGCTACTACAGAGTGTCTTCGATATGGCTTCACTTAAAGTTAGAGCCTTCCATTGAGCTTTTGATGACTTTTATGTCTGTGTTTTAATGATGCCGCGCATGCGCTCTTTTCGGCTTTTGCATTGTTGGCCAATCTAATCTCGCCAGCGAAGGCAAATTGTTTTCACTATTATTATTGGCAATGGTACTTTGCAGCGATGATGTTGGCGCTTGGAGGGTAAAATCCGATGGCAGCATTATTGGTTGCACGGTGCTGTAGTTAACCATCGGCGGTGAGAGGGGCGCATAGCTAACGCGGCCCATGAGGTTGTTGTTATTGGTGGGTAGATTGGAGTTGGGCCCAGGCAATGGGGACTGAGGTGGCGCCACATTCAGGTTAAGTCCCGGACTTCTAAAAAGATAAATTAAATTAGTTTCTCAGTCATAAATAAATGTTTGCAAAGTGAATGTGCAAATTTTTAGATCAATTAAGGTGAACTTGAAAGTAGGATAGCAAAGTTAGAAACCACAAATTTTAATTTTAAAAACATTTAAATTAAATATTTGCAAAAAAGTTAGAGATTAGAAGTGAGTCTAAAATTTTGTAAAACCTAAAAATTAAAGTTTTGAAAGTGAATAAAAGTTAATAATTCCCCAAGATTAAGCACCGTCTTTAAACATAAGTAAACCAAACTACTTTAGTGCCTAAATCTATTCTGTACTAATTTTTTTTTTCTAATTTCTAAGTGATCCAATATCAAGTGCTCTTATGCAAAAACCCAGACCTTGTGGCCTCTATTTCTTGGCTGAATCACCCTGCCTTAGCTTAACTTTCATATTGACAGTCACTATGGGCATCTTAGAGCTTAGAAGGACGAAAGAATGAGGATTATGACAAGGCTTCTATGTACAGCAAGTTGATGCGGATAAAGCTAAATGACTCTCACCTTTGTTGGGTTATTGTGAAGACCGACTTGCTCACAATCCGCTTGCCCGTATGCCAAATGCGTCCGATGTATTTGATTCGCTGAATGGCAATGATAGCCAGGGCCACAGTCCTTAAAAGCAAATTATTTTCAATCAATATTTATTTTATATATAAAAATATATATAACAAACTTACTTGAACTTCTTTTTGATATCTCGCTGAGGAGGCATGGCTGCACCTCCTCGCAGCTTCTGCAGAGCCAACTGCTCACTGGCCTGGTAGCCCTCCAAAGTGAGCTTCAGATATCTCTTCTGGTAGACCAGCGCCTTGCGATGTGACTCCACTCGCAAATACCGACCGATCAGCTGTCGGCAGCGCTCCTCCAGCTCAGTGACATTGGTGTTTCCAGAGCCTCCCAACTCCTCGCACTTCTTCTGCAGGGCAATGCGTTCACCCACTAAAAACTGGACGGTCTCAGCCATTTGCCGGTTCTCCTGGGTATTCTCCGCCAGCAGTGTGTTGATCTCCTTCATCTTCTGAAGAAACTGTGCTGGGACATTGTCATCGGTGCTGTGAGCCAATCGATCATTGGCCTGTGCCAAGGCTTCAGCTAGTTTTGCTTCCCTCTGACCAGAGCGACTAACATCGAATCGCAGTTGGGTGACCTTCTGTTCCAGGCAATCTCTTGCTGATTCGGCTGTCAACAGCTTGGACTTTAGTTCATGGATCTCAGCCTGAAGTTTAACATTCTCCTGATGCTGGCGAGTCCGTGTATTGGCTCTTCTCGTTTCTGCCTCCTGGAGGGTAACTAGTCTGGCCTCCAAGCTCTCGATTTCGCTAGCTTGCAGGGTCAGACGCTCGTTAAAGTGTTCTAGTTCTGATTCAGCGGAATCCTTATCCCGAGATAGCTTCTCCATCTCCTGTTTAAGACGTTCGCAGTAGGCAACACGCTCCTGCAACTCCTTTTCGTATCGCAGACGTTCCCGTTCACTGCTTCGCTGGGCATCCGCTGATCTCTCCCTTTCCCTTTCATTCTGAGCAGCCAGGAGTTTAATCTCACTGCGCAGACGATCTCCAAGTTCGGTTTCAAAATCAGCTCGAGGGGATTTCCTGGGTGAGTCAACGGGTGACTTCAGCAGCAGAGAACTATTTCTTCGGCTTTCCGCACGCTGCAGGGAAGTCAACTGCGTTTGAAGACGTTCGCAGCGTTCTCGTTCCTGATCCAACTGCTTGTGGAGTTCGTCCTCTGCGTCGAGAGCAGTCTCCAGGCGTTTCCTCATAGCTTCTATGATGATCACATCCTGTTCTTGAATATCCTGTGAGTGCTGTTTTTCACCCATAAGTTCCTTACTCATGGTCTCACATTGCTCGCGTTCCACAGCCAATTGAGCCCGAAGAGCTTCCAATTGATTCAGCAGTTCCCGCTCGCCAGTGAAGTTTTCATCGTCGGTTCCATTGCCAGTTCCAGGCAGTGTCTCCTCCTCCGTTTGCACACCCTTCTGCTGCTTCTTATCCAGGTTGTTTTCCTCTTCGCTTTCAATGGCTTTAAGGATATTGGAGTCCAGCTGTGCAGAGTAGTTTAATTCCTTCTCCACCTGCTGAGCAATCTCATCCACCGAATACTGCTTCGAGCTGTTTTCACTGTTCTTCAAGCGTTCCAAATCACGTTCAAGTGTCAGAACCTGCAGCTCCAGATCTCCACAACGACGTAGAGCAGCTTGCAGCTGATCAGCCTTGATCTTGACCTCGCCGTTGAGGATTTCCAACTCCCGTTTGCGAGCAGCTGCTGCATTTTCGCATTGGTCATGGGCAGCACTAACGCAATTTAGTTCTTTGCGAAGATTCTCCCGATCGGCAGCCCCCTGGGCAGCCGTCTCCAGGACCTTAGATTCCAGTGACTCAATGCAACGCCTGTATTTAACTTCACTCTCCTCGTGGCTTTGAAGATTTTGAGCTTGACGACTCAGTTTCTCCTTCTCCTGCTCCAGTTGCTTCTGCAAATCCTGTAATATATTTTCCAATTCACTCTGTTGCCGCTGCTTTTCCGTTTGTAAATTGGAAAGCTTCAGTCGCAATTGCTGGACTTCTGGCGGAGTTATTGGCCTGGGCATTTCAGGTGTTTGCATCAGCAGACTGGGCGTCTTCAGTTTAGAATCCTCTGTAAGATTGGAGAAGTTGATTTGGCGTGGAACTAAACCAGGTGTAAGCCCATCGCTGCTCTGGGCAGTGATTCCAAGAGCCTGGAAGTAGTGAGGATGCTCGAATGTGTTGATTGGATAAGGGGCCATAAAACCGCTTAGGTCATCGGTACGCTTATGCGTTAAATTGGCCACCGCCTCCTTAGAGGTATCCTGTAACAAAATATAAAAATGTGAATAGGGATTCTAAAAGAACAACTTCAAGTGGTAAGTACTTACCATTGTCTGATGCAAGAAGCCGCCCGCACCATCGCTCATCTGCAAAGGAGCGTTAAGACTTTGCATGGCTGCTCGACGCTCCACATCCGGCTCGGGGAATTCTGTAATCGATCCGATATCGCTTAGGGTTCGGGCACTCAACTTGCCACCACTCCCACCTTCCTGTTTGCCTGCCGGCCCTGCCGGAAATGAGATTGGGCTGGCATCCTGATGCGAGGCCTGTAGTGCCTTCTCCTTGGCCTCCAATTGCTCGCGCAGATGATCTATCTCATCGTTCTTGTCCGCCAGCATAGTCTCCATTAGATCCGGCACTGCCAGCCGGTTGATCATCTCTGTGCGTATCTTATCCTTTAGTTTTCCGATCTCTGCTTCCTTCTGCTGCACTTCAGCCTCCAGTTTATCCACTAGACTGCGATCTGGTTGGGTTCGCACTGTTACTTCCGCTTCTAGACGCATTATCTCCTCCTTGCTGCGCTGCAATTGCTGTCGCAAAGTGGCCATCTGTTTGTCCCGTGCAGCCAATTGCTCGCTTAAATTCTGGACTTCACCCTGGAGTTCATGTACTCGGGTATTCAGATCGGAGGTGCCAACCCGATGAAGTTGCTCTGCCCGCTGGCGTTGCTCTTCGAGGCGATTTTGAAGTATGGATATCCGCTGGGTTTGCTCATCCATACGACCCTGCAGGGAGTCACGTTCATGCTGGAGTTCCTTTAAAAGAAGATAAGATAAGATGTTAGATAAATATCATAAACTTTTTAACTTATATTTAACTTTATATTATATATTCTACTTGATCAAGTGTTTAATTTTGTTTATCAGATTATATTTCCTGCTGTTTGTGGGTGAGTCAATGGCCGACCACTTGACCGCTGGCTTCATCTGCATTTAACCCTTTCCAACTTCAATTAAATCGAATATATGTATCGTATCTCTCTGCACTGTGGTTGTGGGTGGAAATTAAAACAATTAAAGTGCATTTTATATAAACAGAACTCTTAACAAGAGCTTTTATGACTAAATAATCAACTTTCCTTATCTATTCTAACAAAATTTTTTCTGTTTCTGAATGAAAGTCACTCTTGCTTATTTTATGAATCATGTCAAAAACCGCCGAAGTTTTTCGGTTTAGGAAAACCAAAGTAGAACAACTATTTCTGAATTTCATATTCTTAATTTGCATATAATTTAGTTTACTTATAGAAATCTTTTTTAAATATTTTTTATCCAGATTGCCATTGCATCTTGCTACTCCGAATTTCCCTCACTGTTCTGCGTATCTTTCCCTTAGTACTTGCATCTCTTTGCTGTTGTTTACTCGATTTGATCCATTTATATTCATGCGGGTATGAATGCAGCTTCCACACTAGATACTACAGCAATCTCCAGCCCCTTCTCAATCATTCGGTCTCCCCCCTTTTTTAACCAAACAACTCGACGGGATGCGTGCCACAGCATAAAGAAATTTATGGAGGCATTACCGCATATTAGTGTTTCAATTGTGGTTCAGTGCGAGAATGCATACTGTAAACAAGCTGCGAACTTTGCTTCCTTTTGTTGTTTTGGTTTTGGAATCTAATTCTGAGGAGACAATAGCTGCAGCGTACTTAGTGGGTGATGGAAAAGTGGCAGGTGCCAAAGGCGCCAAATGATTTGTTTTACATTCAATTTTCAAGAGGCGTTTAAAGAGGGCGGGGCACAACATATATGCAGCTATTTTTGAACTAGAACAAACTGGGCATATGGTGGAATAGGGAACAGGGAGCCAGCGATATATTTATGGGACAAAGTGTGCCAAATTCCCAAAAATATTTTGCCATATATCACAATATCTCAACCAGAACAATCGAGCACTGAAGAAAACATTGTGACAACCGGACGGCATAACAAATTAAATTATATTTATATTTATTTGTATTATGATTGGCCTTCAGGGGAATCAATTAAAATAAATAAACATTCGCTGTCGCACATCAATTGTTGCACTGAGAAGAAACCTTGATCGGATATCAAAAGCTTCATTTCAGAAACTCACTCGCAACGGTGTCTTTGGACCCTGAAACATTTTCGTAACTTCCGTAAAATACACGAAATATATTAGTTTTTAAAAAAAATATATATATATATAAATATATATATGGCGAATATTTAGTTTGCGATCCAAAAATATTTATATAAATGCAGACATTTCTCCCGATTGAACCGTTCACAGTGCCATTCTGAAGGCAACTGAGCGATGTTTTCGATCGAGAAAACTAAGAGGGTTTATCACACAAACATTCTTCTCGATTCTCTGTTGTATGAGTAGGGAAACTAAGAGAGAAAGCATCTATAAATGGAAACCAACCGTTGAATTTAAAATAAACGAACTAGCTAAGACACAAAGCATTACCGTTTCGAGTTCGAAGGGTGTATGAACACAATAGTTCGCACTTAAGCTAATACAGGAACCATAACCGTTCGAACTGGCTATAGGAATTAGTTTTATATTTTTAAGAAAAGTTAATTACATTTTATCTAAATAGATTTACTTACCACACAGGCCGAGCGCATTTGATGAGCCTGCATCTCCAGGTCCCGAATCCGCTTAATGGCCGCCTCCTCGACGCGAGTGTGTCGGTCCAGCTTCTCGGTTACCCGCTGGACACCTTCCACGGTGAGTGATGGATGCGAAGGTGAACCCACTGCCGTAGGTTCCTTACTGACATGGATTGAGACATCTTCGGTAACACTTAGGCTGGCCGAATTGGATGCTGCATTGGAGTTGTGTAGCGATTCTAGCACCTTGGTTTTCTGATCCAGCGTGGTTTCAATGTCTCGCAGTTTTTCCGCCACTTGACTTAAAACATCACCTTGTTCTCCAGATGGTCTACCCTGTTGTAGTTTCTCCTCCAGCAATCTGATTCTGGATTGATAACCCTCTCCAATGTCTGTCCTTAAGCTGTGCACCTCCTGCTGCAGTGCATCATTATCCCTGATCTGCAAGCTAACATATTCCTCCAATTGCTTGGACTTCTCAGCCAAGACTTGTTCGTTTAAAGCCTTGGTTTGGACCTGAGTTTCCAGTTCCGAGATGATCTCTCGCAGCACAAAGATCTTGTCAATCGATGCCTTCAGTTCCACCTCGAACTTATCCCTCTTGGCATTCGACTCACCGAGCTGATGACTTATCTCACGAAACTGGGCCTCCAGCTGTGCATACTGCATAAAAATATATAAAATGAATTAGTAATGTTAATGGAAATAAATCAATTTGTTGATAAATGTGATGAATAGTTGTTTGCGGGTGCGGTTTTTCAGATTAGTGACAAACTTACATGCTTTCGCTTCGCTAACTTCAACTAGGTTTTTTTTTTATGTGCACGCAGTGGGAGAAGGGAACAGGTGCAATAGATTTTAATTTTAGTTGCGTTTTGGATAATTGAGTGCATGCAAAGAGTTACAAATAGGTAATATTATAAAAACAAATAATATTTAGTGTAAATTTATTATTAATAGGTTTGTGTCTTAACTTAAAATTTAATACCGGTTAAGACAATTATGTAAAGGGGAGTGTAAAATGCTTTACGGGTCTATAAGAAAACCATTGATGTTAAAAACTTATAAATCATATTAAATAGCTTGAAATATCCCAAACCATAACCAAATAATTTTTAATTTTACATTTATAAGTCATTCTCTTCGCTTCTGCTAACACACCCATAGATCATTTTGAAACAAAAAGCATATATCAGGGCGACATTGAAATTTTGCTTTCTCAACCCCCCAAGAGATCTTCATATTGAGATAGCCTGGCTAAATGGAAACTGATTGAAAGACTCCGACTCGCACGATCTTAAGTGTCTATATCTTTGGAACTATAAATATGTCGGCACATACTTACAAAAGCACTGGTAAATACACAGAATATACCTATCAATGCTGCCCTTGACTCCGTTGAATAGCCCCCTAGAGGGATTTACAATTGAATTATGCCCAACAGGTGCCCCATGCCCCATGCGATTTGGTAAACTTTTCGAGAAAATTACTTCAATGGCTTCCAGAATCCAAGCATTTCTTTGTTAATATTTTGTAAATGTGCGGAATTGTGTCAGTTAATATAAAAGGAAGGTCACATGCTGGGTATACTTAATTAATTAGGTGCCTATAACCGAACTTATAAACAAAACTAAAGCTATGTAATAATAATAATAACCAAAAGATATAAATAATACAAATATGGAGATAGAGATATATGAAAAGACAGAGAGAAAAAAAAGACTGTGAACCCAGGCAAAAACGCAAAACGAAAGACAAACCAAGACCAAAATCAAGATCAAGATCCCAGAGATCATTAGATAAGAACCGTGGACAGGACTCACCTCCTCGGAGGCATTGGCATAGGAGCTGTGCTCCTTCTCTTTGTCACGCAACTGAGCCTTCAGCCGCTCGATCTCGCGCTGGAACTCATCACGTTCTTGTTCACGTTCGGCGGCCTGATCCTCCAGGAAACGCCTGGTATCCTTCAACTGCTTGTCAGCGGTATCGATCTGTGTTTGTGGTGTGTAGGTTATAGGTCAAAGGAGAGGATATCGAAAGGATGGTAGTATCATAAATAACCTGGCTTACAAACTACTCGAATTCATTGGGATCATGCGTTTAGCACTCAAAGTATAAAGGGTGGGGGTATAACTCAAAAGGGGGGAAGATGATCTTAGGATTGATTTTTCCATGACTCACCTGTGATTGCAGATCCTCGCGATCCTTTTTGCCACACTCAACCACTTTGTCGCCCTCACGGCAAAAGTCTTCGATCATCTGCAGCAAGGTAACAGTGGAGTTCCCGTGATCCCGAGAAGGTTGCTCTTTGACAGGCGAGGATGAAAGCAAATGACGCGCCCGCTCCTGAAGGGCTAGAAAACTGGCCGACGATTGATCCAATCCCTGATCCTGTAAGCTCTTCATGGGACCCAGGCCATATCCCTCATTATAGTCAGTGTGGTTAAGGGAATTTAGTTGAGAAAGCTGATCCCTTAGAGCCTGCAACTCTTGGCCCAATTCCGCATTACGATCTATGGTGTGACTTAGTTGCTGTTGCAAGTTCTGACGATCAGCCTCTGACTTAATCAGGCGATTCTTGAGCTGTACAAGTTGGAAGGATAGCTCAGAGGCATTTCCTGCATGCTCTTGCAGATCTGGAGGCAGCGAGGTATGTGTTTTACCCGTCTCCGGATTGCTATTCTTGCGCTGATTGGCCACGCCCATTTGTTGATCATTCAAGGAATTTGTACGCAGAAATTTGGAGAGGACTTGTTGATGTCCCGCAGCTGTGGTCTTCAGACCATCTTCTGCCTCGCAGCAGAGCTCATGTTCCTGTTTCTCCTGCTCATCCAAATGCTCATCGGACTCATCATGTGGTCGCTGCTTATGCAAATCCTCGGACAAATGCAACAGGTAGGAAGCTTCCGACTTTAAACGCTCCAAACAATCATTCAAATCGAAATCCTCACTTGGCTCTTCGTTACTCTTACTATCGATGAACTGCACCAAACTGGGATCCTCTACAACTTCCAACAGACTGTGTACATCTGGCACTCGGAGCATTTGTTTGGTGTTATTCAAGGAGCCACTGATCGTGACCTCCAGTTCATCACCCACATCTTGACTGCGACTATGGAGAAGCAGACGTTGTACTTCCTCAGAGAGTGTGGCATTGAGATCCTCCTCACAGTTGGCCACACACTTGGCCAGCCGGCTGAGCACACTGCGGAAACTTTTGGACAGCTCCCTTAATCCATCACGTTCAGAGATGACCTGCTCCAGGTCACGAGTGGCATCGAAGGTCAAATGACGCTTGTTCTTGCGATTCAGCTGCTTTTCGTATTCCAATTTCATGCGCGACATCTAAAAGGAAAGAAAGTAAAAGAATTTGGTTTTTAAAAGATATTTTACTACACAAAAACATAAATATAATATTTGTTTATTGTTTTAACAATATTTATATGTTATGTTTTTGTAAGGAAATGTAAATAGGTTATCCATTAATTTCCTGATCTCTGAGAAATACACAAATTCCTCGAATATATTCTCAATTTAATTACTTCCGCTTCATATAGTACACTGATTTCATGAGTTTTCTATATAGAAATCTATATTCATGAGAATACCCACCTCGTCGGCATGTTTAATATTCAGCTGAGTGATCTCCAGTTGACTTTTGGCCGTAAACTTCTCGCGCAGCAAGATCAGCTCCTTGGGCCAATGCTGATCGTCGACGGTATTTTCCGACAACAAATTCTGGAAAATGCAAATTGTTTACATGGATTAAAAACTTTTGTTTATGGACAATGTGTGAAAAGCTGTTGCAACAATCGGCTGCATATTGCATGTTCAAATCGGAGACAGATCAAGTTTTAAGAAAGAGAACTTTTCCCGCCTTTCACCAGAGCATAAATATTTATGGTTTCTGGTCAAAATATTTACATGATATAGATGGGAAATGATCTATGTGAGTTTTTTTTTCTGTATTTTTGATCTTTCTTGTGGATCATCCCAAGTCAAAGATACACTGAAGAGGAGTAGGGAGTCTTGAGGGTGCCAAAGACGGAAACAGAGCTAAATACATAAATCTTAATAAAAATCTTCCCCATCCAAAATGGGGAAGAAAACGAAGTGAAAAAGGGAGTGCATGGGAGTTTGGGTTTATTTTTGTGATGGGGCTACACACCCTCTGTCATGAATTATACATAAAATCGCATTAAATACAATTAAATATAGCTCAAAGATGACTATTTGAAAGCGATTCAATGGATGATTATTACCAAGTTGGCTTATCTCTGTGAGATTTCGCTGTACCTCTCTCGTTTGTTCTCTCTAAAAGGTCGCGATCCCGGCAGATTGTGAGTTTTCTTTGTTTGATTTCAATATTTTCCAATATTTACTTAAGGCTTTTACGTAGGCAAACAGTGCAGTTCAAATGTCTATCATCTTTTGAATGGCAAAATTTAAATAAAAGGCTTTGTGGCCTTCAACTTTTGGGTTTAGATACTTCTTTATGGTTTACCCTCTTTTCCTGAAGAACTTAAATTATTTCTTGAAATATATTTTGTGTTTTTTAAGTTTTAATATTAACTTCAAAACCCTGAAACACATTTCAGTACACTTTTGCTTGTTTGGAAATAAGACGTATTGCCAGAGTCAAGAGATTTTCCCGCAAATCTTTGTGTAAGTGAAAATTTGATTTTTATTTTCGTCACTTGCAGTTCTACATTTCATGTGCACACAACATATAATATATATAGGAGACTGTATTTCGTGCAATGCTACAATATATTTTTAGATCTTTGCATAACAAGACGCGGCAATAAATCTCCAAACGAGCTGCGAAATCTTTAGGCTAATCCAAAATAGAAAGCAGAGTAGAACTTCGTTCCTTCCTATTGGTTCATGTTGAGCAGCAAGGCCAGCAGGCTATAGGCTTGATTGATGGTCTGAAATGGAGATATTGAATAAACCGAATCTCTAAACAACCTTAACAACCTTTGTAAACAGAGGTAAACCGATATGAAAGAAACCTCCAGCTTTTAAGGACATGGGACGATTTAGGTAAACCATAAACATAAGGATTAAGCGACGCATCCGTGGATTCATATCCGGCCAATCAGAATTATACAAGGAATCGGTCAACATATTTGCAGAATTTATAACGTCATTACCATAAATGCTGGGCAACATGATTTGCATAATCATAGCCAATAAATATTGCATCATGGCAGCAAAACCTGGCAGATCCTGCAACACGGGACTCTAAATAGGGATTACCAAAGTTGTATTCTAAACCAAAATCAAAACATTTCCATACTGACCATCTGCATACTGTATATAGTGAAGCATATGATTAAGGAACTGACTAGAATTTGTGTAAAAGTACTCTTCGAAATGAAGGCCTCAATGCCCTGAGCCTGTCTCTTGAGTCTCTGATGCATATGCACCAGTTCCAGGAACTTCTCCCTTAGCTGTTCTTCGTCATGCTTAAGGCTACTCAAACGCTGACCCAACATTCGCAGACAAAGTGATAGATGCAACATCATATACCAATTAACTCCATCCATGGTAATGTTGCAGACACAGACAATCGGTATAGTTATGGCCTGATAAATAAATGGATACCAAAATAGAACCGGATGATTCCAATCGAATGGTGTCCACATCCAAAATGGCAACTGATTTGGTATATCAAACAAAGGTTGAATCACAATCCATGGTATAACACCGGCACTGCACATCACATAGAAGACAAAGACACGACTGTAACGTCGATGCTCGTACTGCCACATATCCAATTCCTGTTTGTTTCTCAAATCAAAAAGATCCAAGGTGCTCCATTCATTTAAGATTCCTTGTGCCACATGAGCATATTTCCAGTTATTAATTATCTTAGCCCACAAAGCTGTTGTGGTCAAGCCGATCAATAATACATCGGCGGTATGCTGTATATCCTTGCTTCTCATGGCCTCCATCCACAAAAGGATCGCAAAGAGTAAGGTGAAGGGGACGTGCAGAAGATATCCCTGCCAGTTATTCCAATTTGGTCGGGATACCGATCCTTTCTTGGGCCACAGACGCCAAAATTCCAAAATTCCCGTCAAGTATCGCACTGGTCGAATTCGATCGTAATCCATTGTAAAAGCCTTAACTCTGATTAATGTAATCCCTCTTTCTGAACGACTTTATATAGGCAGTTGTCCTAATTGATTTCCCTAATTGCTTAATTTAAGGGGCGGTCCTAGTTCCTCGACTTTTCAATTAAAATTCACTTAGCCAAAAGACAGTTGGCTAATTTTACATGGTGAATTTTAAAGGCTTTTTGGGAAAGGTGTCCTTGGGAAATCCTTACTAAGCTTGGTAAAATTTGCATTTTAAGTAGAGATGAGGTTTTGATAATTTGTTAACATCTAATAAGGCAAGGAATTTGTAATTATTAGGTATATAAATGGAACTCTGTATGAAAAATGAATTGGAAGGCAGAGGTAGGAAACTTCTCCGATTTGCCGGAGAAATTAGTTACAGATTTTCGCATTCTATTTATTAATCCTTTTAAAATGATTACTACAACAATATGTTAGAAAAAGTTTGAACACATTCATTAAAATTTAGAAGTCATCTAAGGAAAATTGATTAAAATGTCAAACAAATTAGCAATCACTGACTTTGTAACGTAGAACCTTTAAGTAAATCCCATAATTTAAGGCTAGAACTAGAAGTAAAAACCAATATTAAAACTCTCAGCAAGCGCTTTCTTCAGGCCTTTCCAGTTCCCCGGGAAGTTGACTAAATATAAACCAAAATAAAGAATCCACAAGAAACCGAAAATTTTGCGCCTTGAACAAAAATAAACTCCTCATGACTGGAAATGGGAATTCTTTGGTTTTAATTTCCTTATTTTTTTTTTTTTGGGAGAAAGGGCAACGACTTTTCAAGTCATTTTGGGAGAAAGACAAATCTTTGACAAAGTGCAGACTGTTTGTTTATTTAGTCTGTGTTTTTCCTTGGTTGTCTTTCTGAGTGATGGACTCTTGATCAAATTTAATTTGTTTATCCATTTCTCTTAGCTTACTTTTGAAGTTCCTTTCTTAGATCCGTTTTCCTTTTCTTTACTTTTAATGTTGATAAAAGTTTTAGCACTCCAAAAAGAACCGTTAAATTTAAATCCACAGTACACAACACAAATTTCCAATTAATGGACACAATAAAACCACTTAATTAAGT
Organism: Drosophila eugracilis; assembly: GCF_018153835.1. NCBI lineage: Eukaryota > Metazoa > Arthropoda > Insecta > Diptera > Drosophilidae > Drosophila > Drosophila eugracilis. The sequence continues at coordinate 12,609,839 of NW_024573038.1, forward strand.
TGTTTGTATATAAAATTATTTTCCGCTTTTTGGCAATGATTTGCCTATTTTGCTTTTCACTAGAACCACTTTAAGATCGCAAAGATTTGTAGAATCTATAGCTAGGGATCTCTCTCTAGCTCTCACTATATGTTTTGTATATATTTTTTTGATCTGATGAATGAATTATCCCGATTAACGTAGACATACGCACGCTTTGAAGTAACGGAAAAGACTGAACGGCACCCAAAGCAGGCAGCCCGTTATAATGAAAACTGCCGGAGAGAGAGAGAGAGAGCGCCGAAGATCAGGAGAGATTGGTTTAAGCAGTGCGTGCACTGCTTGCGGGCCCTCTCTCTCTTTGTGCGTGTTGGAATTAATTCAATTTTATGAGCGTTAATTTTGAAAAGTTATGAAGACAGTTCGTACTCTTTAGGAACCCTTGTGGGGGTGTTTGTGCTCCACTTTTGCCCCTTTTCATTAATCTCTATTTGAGCCACACTTCCTGTTTCGACTTCATAAGATTGGTGTGAAGTAAAATCAAATATTATGCTGTCACAACAACAGGACTAGCACATGTTTTGAGAATTTGGCGCGCTCTTTTATAGCTTTTATTTATATATCTTTGCATTGTCATATAGACCATAGAATGTCTGCGAATTCTGCTGTTGGCAAACAGAACGATCGACGGAAAGATAGCCCCCATATGATACATATAAAAAACTATTTTCTGACAGCATAAGTGGGGCGGGAAATTTTTGAGTGAACAGTGGTAGGGTTTTGTACCAGAATGATATGAGTTTTTAGTATTTGAATAGTGCGGGAGGATACAGTAGATATTGGATAAGGGAGATATTATATATTACTAATAACCATAGTCCATCTTTTTCATTAATCAAAATCTTTAAATAAAGTTATCATACAGATAGATAGACCCAAGAATCTTAAAATTCATTCCCCAAAAATCCAATCTTCCCAATCGAAATAACCTTTAATCACTATCTACTGTCAGCACATTGGCATATCCAGCAGTCTTTGACCTTCGGTGGATTTATTTTGGTGTCGTACAAAAGAACAATCGAAAGTGTCTCCGCAAAGCGCCATCTAAAGGGGAGACCTTCTATATACAGTATATCCTATACATTGACTGACACGTGGCCACCATATTTGGAGACACTGAAGATTGATGCGGTTGCTGGAAGGGATTGAGGCATCTGTCAACGATTCGAAGGGATCATTGACTGCCGGATATAAATAGAGGCATGCCCAGGTATCAAAGAGCACACTGATTTAATGCTACATAATTTAAACTGAAAGTTGAAAGTTCTTTTGGCACACGTTCCTTGTGGCAGCATGATTTTCATGTTGCTCTTGTTTTTAAACCCTCTTCCTTTCAATTTGCAATTTGGCTGCTTGACAAATTTCGCACGTTTTTTTCATGTGAGCTGCGTGCAGCCGATTTAAAAATAAATTATGCTTAGAGAGAGATTTTAGCAAAGGAAGATAATTTAGAATTAGGAAAATCACTAAAGTGAATCACTCACACTATGTTTATGTTGGTTATTTAATTAATTCTTAAGTTTTTAAGATCTTAATTCCAATATAAATTGACTTTTATGGGACATAAATCTTTATTTTAATCATTTTTCAAAAATTCATAAATAATGATTACCAATTCTGAATGTATTCAAAGTGCAAAAACTGAAAATTTCATTACGCTGGTCGTTTAATTTTGGTCTAAACATGATATTAATAACATGGTTTTAATGATATTATTCTATAAAATATGCTTCGTATAAACTGAATAACAAAAAAACGTGCAATGATTAAAGAATGAAAACCATGCCACATGCCACGATGCGCCTGATCCACTCACCTGAATCTGCTGCTCCAACTCAGTGGCTATATCCTGTCGAGCCAATGCCAATTGCTCCTGTAATCGCCTTTCATATTCCTCGATGATCCTTTGAATCACTTGCGACTCATTATTAAAGTTCAACTCATCCTCATCGATGATAATCAGGGAGGTATTAACGGGTCCATCGACGAAACCCTTTTCCGGGCAGGTAACAGCGGTTGATTCGGTTTCAGGCTGGGTTAGTTTTTGCATTTGGGGGTTGATTGCAGGTAGTTACAAATTGTTTTAGTTCGTTTTATTGGGTTATAAAACAAGAAGAGAGAAACAAGAATGGACATGCAGTTAGCTAAGTTAGTCAAAACAAGCTTAGACGTGAAATGTTGTAGGGAATTTGAAAACTTACCTTATAGTCATCATCACCCTGACGGCGCTCATAGAACTTAAGGCGATCGCTTAGCTTGCGCACCTGATCCTCGTGAGCGCATTTCAGCTCCTTGATATGCGTTTGATAGAATACTTTCAGGTCGGATATGTCCACAGTATTCTATAAAAGAGTATTATACAGATTATAATGATACACAAAATAAATCACAAAAAGAACTCACATCTTTCTCAGCCTGACCAGCAGTTTCCCCCAGGGAATCCAATCCACAAGGAGTCATCTGTCTGTGACTGGGACTCAGAAGCAACTCAGCTCGCTTTCGCTTGCGCGGAGAAGGTTCCTTGGAAGGTATAGCACCAGCTGCTTCTTCTGGCAGCTGATCCATTTCCGAGCACTCCGAAGAGCTATCCCCAGCCTGGTGCTGTGACTTGTGCGAGAACACATCATCCGAGAACTGCTTCTCTAGGTCAGCGCACTTGTGCTCAAAGTACTTGCGCAGTTCCTCCATTTGCTTGGCATGAGCTGCCTGTTGGATCTGTTCGCTACTCTGCTTCTCACTCTCCCACTGATCGCGGGCAATCTTTAGCTCCTGGGCGCCCAGATCCCGACACAAGGCAATCTGTTGGTTCAAATAGTCATCGAACTTGCGCTGAACCATCAAGAAGACACGTTGCTCCGCCGGCAGCAGATAGGTATGGAACTGCTCAATCTGCTTGCTGAATGCCGGTGTCCATTCAGGATTAATTGCTTCTTCGTTAGATGGAAATTGAGGCAACTGTCGTTCCTTGGAGCTGCGAGATCCGCGTTCTTCGTTGTCTGTGAGGAAATGACGATCCAAATCATCATCGCTTTCGCTGATCAAATCCATAGAGATCTCTGAGAGACGCTGACCGGGATTGCATTCCGCTTCTGGCCAGACAACACTAGAACGTTTCACTGCCTCGATTGTCTCCTGAAGTTGACGTCGCAAGTTGTGAACTTCGCCGCCCAGACGATCTGAATCCTCCTGCAGCTTCTCACGGACTGTCATCGATTGTTGCAGGGAATCGGTAAGTTTGGCTATCAGCTCATCCCTTCGGGACATCTCCACATAAATGTCTAAGGTCTGTGGGATAAAATATATTAATTAATAACTAAATAAATATAAATGAATGACTTATATACTTACAGGTCCGCCAAGTTCATCCTGAAGAGTACGATACTCCGTGGAGTTGGTCATCAGCGAACTGGAATCCCTTGCAGAAGCTGGACCCCCGCTGGATTCTCTTCTTGCCGACTCAAGTTGCAGATTTAGCGATGCCAGGCAGTTATCCTTGGTCTCCAGTTGGGTGTGCAGCTCCTGTACCTTGGCCTCCAGTTGCTTGAGCATATTTAAGCTCACCAAACTGGAACTACTGCCTGTAGCTTTACTAACTCCTGGCTGTAGCAGAGTTTTCGATTCATCTAGAGACAGCGATGCTGGATCCTGTTCTTCTTCGATAGTTGTACTCATGGATAGCAGTCTTTCGCTTTCTTCGGTAATATCCTCAAGAACATCCTTAGAAAACTCTGTAATCGGTACTCTCTCCATTTGTTTGAGTTCCAAATTGTTAGAGCTAATGGTTGCTTGCGTTTGTTCCGCTTCTGTTGGCGAAAGTTTGGGGGCATTATCAGTAATCAGTTGCGTATTCATGGCCATCAATCGGAGCTTCATCAGTTGCAGGGAACTCTCCTCTTCATCATCATCATCGTCATTATCATCATCCATTTCCAGAATGGTTAGTTCTAATGGTTTTAGTGCCTCTGGCTGTAAACTTAAAGTGGTCAATGCTTTGACTGCTTTACGTTCTATGATCTGAGGTTCTTGCAGCGGAGGTAGCTTTAGGATTTTCACGGTAGACGTGGGCCTAATAGGCTCCTCTGCCTCATTCTCCGGATCTTCATCATCTAAATCCGTGATTAGATCATGTTTCTGTGAAGTATTTACTGTTTCCTCAGGTTCATAAGTGACTTCGATTGATTCATTTGTGGCCACAATCTCTTCCATTGAATGATCCTGTTCTTCGCTTTTTTGGCTTTCGTCTACATGAGTTTCCTGAGGAGCACTGGCACTAATAACCTCACTAGCTTCGGTATGGTCTTCCCGTTCCAAAACTGGCTCCTCAACCAATTCGGAAACATCATCCGTAGTGCTTTGGTTACTTAAACTCTGATCTACAGACTCCTCATCCTCGTGCAGCGAATGCACCACAGGTTTTCTCTGCTCCAAAGGTAAACTAATGTCAAAGTCATCATCGTTAGAGGAGACACTGGCCTCCACTTTGGAGGCATCTGGAAGATTTGAACCCTCCTCCTCGCTTTCATCTTCATCAGCGACCAGAAAGTGTTGGGCCAACTGGCCACCGGATAACTGGGCATCATCGATACGAAACTCTTCCGCATCCTCATCATCTTCCGGATTGCTGCTTAAACTTTTGGCACTTGATTGCTGCTCCTTTGGCCGGGCAAAGGCAGCTGCCTCCGATAGGGATTCCAGTGGGGAATTCAGCTGCTCCTCCACTTCACTAATCTCGATTGCCTCTTCGATCTCCTCCTCAATACTACTACTAGTTGTGGTTGTTGTCGTTGCGGTTGTTGCCACAACATCGGCACTACTCGTCGTCGTCGTTGCCGCCGTCGTAGTGGTTGTTGATGTATGTTGCTCAGCCATGTCAATGGTCATGGAACTGGTGGGTTGTTCAATACTAAACGACGTCACCGACTGATCTTCCTCCGTGAGACTGAGATTATTCTGTCGCCTCAATAGTTCGGCGGTATCCGTGGAGGTAACCGCATATGGTGTACTACTCGATGTGACCTCTGTCCAACTGCTTCGCGAGATTATGTAAGTGCGTGTGGAGTCATTGTCGGAGTCGGAATCATTAGCAGGTTCCTTATCGGCAACACCACTGGCCACATGTTCCAAATTCTCAGGGGACGACCCTTCCGCACTCAACAAAGTCGGCTTCTCAAATGTAAAATTTAGCGTGGGTAAGAATTCAACTTCCACACAAGTTGCTAAAGCTCCAGCGGCGCGAGATGTTGCTGCTGGTGTTGATGTTGCTGCTGTGGATGTTGCTGCTGTTGCCACTGATGTTGCTGGCAACTCTTCGATAGCCGCTGCTTCGATTGCCTTGTAGCTGACACTGGCACTGGGCGGCCGGAGCAATGATGTGATCTGTAATGTAAATAAAGTAATATTAATGACCATCGATTTTATGTTTCTTCGAAATATATTGCTAACATATTTCTTTGATGAGCAAGAACTTAAGATGTTGGAAAATATTTTGCTTAAGAGGCAACTAAAATTGATGTTTCTTAGAAAGATATTATGAAATTGTGATCTTTAAATAGTCAAATAATGTGTAGTTAATGCTTAAAAATTACTATTTTAGAAACTCTTAAAAATATTCAATTTTAGAGTTGAGAGATGAAAAATGCATTTTTAACTATATTTCCAATACAATTTACTGTGGAAAACTTAAAGATTTTTAAAACAAACATTAATGAAAAATATAATTTATTACCTAAAAAATGTTACCAAATAAGAAAGACACTTATCCGCTGACATTTTGCCACCCTAAAAAAACTGAGAACATTCGGATTTGTTTGAACAACAAATGAAAACAAGAGCAAGTCTTCATTTTTTCTATCTGGCTGGCCCACTTGTTGTTGTGCCACCAGGCCACTTGCCACTTGTGTTTTTGAGGCAACACGCGTCTGCCGACATAAATTTCTTTTCTAGATTTTGATTCGATTTAATGATGTCACCCAGTTGTCACCAACCAAGACGCATTGTGTGGATTCTTTTCGTGGGTCTGCGCAAATCTATGTGGCCCACTAAACTTGAGTAAAAAGTTATTAAAAAACAACTTTATTACGTAAACAAATGTGATTGGAAAACTAGAAAAGATATCTGTTTGCAACATCAAATTTCAAATTGACCTGTATCTCAAGTATGGCTATCTTTTTGGAGAAGGCAAAAAGGGAGCAAGAAGGGAGCTGCCCACATTCATTCCTTGATGGATTGCAGCTGGTGACTCGGTCGTTGGTTTTCCCTTTAAATTATAATTAGAAGCATTTGAGGCATCTTTATGTTTGGTAATAAAGTTCACTTCGCGGAGGAGTTGCATATGTTTAAGTTATTTATTTTTGGACTTGCCCACATTAATTAAGAAAGACGTCTCTGTCCACTCGAGTGATCTATGGCTATGAAGGTGTTCGAAACGTGCGCCACACATGCATCCGTTCCCAAATCGAGTGGGGGAAATATTTTGGTATTTTCCAATTACATTTCCCACAGCTGGAGATCTAATTAGATCGCATGCATTCTTTTTCTACATATATAGACATGTGCCAAGGCAATGCATTTGACGGTTGAATAATAAACTTTTTATGAAATTATTGTGGGGAACGTAGGGTAGAAGTGGGTTAAATGCAATACGGATTATATTTTATGATATTCAGAATAATAATGTTCTTAGGATCGAGCATTAAAATCATTATTCAGCATTCATTAGCTTTACAAAGTTTACAATACATTTTCCTAGTACCACCTGAAAAAGACTTCCACTTCTGCAAAAGACAAAACTTGCCACATTGCACATACGCCATGTGGCTCAGGCCGTATAGCTTGACAAACTTTTTTTTTAGAATATTAGCAAAAAATATTTGTAAAAAAGTTTTGCAATTCTCAGTCACATGGTAATTTGAACGTCCTTGAACTTGTCAGGCCAAAGACAAACCAAAGCAGGAAGTCCCAGCCCAGCGATAAGGATATCGGGATAACAAGTTTGCCACAATAACCATGACAACCAATTTTCTTCAAGTATGCGTGCCACTACTCGTTGCACGACGACGTACAAGCAAAAACGAAAGTTTTTCCCACCTTCTTGCTAAAATTTCAATTTGTTGCTATAGTTTGGTCCTCTTTTTTTTTGGGGGGCCGTTGTTTGGGTGTGACACACATTTTCAGGTGGATCGTCTGAGGTTTTTGCACTTCGCCGACTAATAACAACAATGCCACTCCCCTCGAAAAAGTAGGGGGAAAATAAGGCGAAAGGTATGCAGGACCTAGCCCAACGTCTCTGTTAATGGCGCTGCTGCCTTTCCTTTGATTTTCCACCAGATATTGTCGATAAACCTTCAATAATGGCACGCATATTGGCGAAAATGATTAAATTAATAGCTTTGCCAGGCGAAAAATTGACAGTGAAATATGTCGGATGAAAATAAACTGGGATTAGGGAAAAGGATTTTCTTTTGCGATGTTATTTTAAAAGGTTATATCATTTTACGGGTTAGATTTGGTTTTTATTTCTGAGAGTATTTAAAATCAAGACTCTTTTTTAACTTGAAAATATTAAGCATTCTGTAACTTTAACTTTCTAACTTATACAAATATTGTTTTGTAACCTAAAACTAGACCAATAATGATGAATGAAAATCTATTTATATTTCTAACTGAAAATTTTCTAACTGATTTTTATACCCGTTACTCGTAGAGTAAAAGGGTATACTAGATTCGTTGAAAAGTATGTAACAGATAGAAGGAAGCTTTTGCGACCCTATAAAGTGTATATATTCTTGATCAGGATCAATAGCGAAGTCGATTGAGCCATGTCCGTCTGTCCGTCCGTCCGTCCGTCCGTCCGTCCGTCCGTCCGTCCGTCCGTCCGTCCGTCCGTCCGTCCGTCCGTCCGTCCGTATGAACGCTGAGATCTCAGGAACTATAGCAGATACAAAGTTGAGATTAAGCTTGAAGATTCTTGAGGTCCCGGGACAGCGCAAGTTTATTACAGCATCCTGCCACGCCCACTCAAACGCCCACAAATCGCCAAAAACTAAAATTGCTGAAATCTCAGGAACTATTGCAGTTAGAAAGTTGAAATTCAAAAAGTATAATCTTTAAATGGCAGCGCATCTTATAGTGGTACTACTATCCGGCCACACGCACCCATACCCCCACAAGGCTCAAAAGACGGTTTTCGGATTTTCTAGAAAAGCTGATATCTCGGTAACTATAAGAGATAGAAAGTTCGGATTAAGCATGTAGGCTTCTATTATGCTCCCAATGCGAATTGTTTTTTTTCGATCAAGCCACGCCCACTCTAACGCCCACAAAACCTGAACAACCAAAAATGCAAAAATCTCAAAAACTATTAGAGCTACATAATTTTGTTTAGGATCACGTATTTAGGAGATGCCTTTGCAACTTTCCACGAAGTTGCATCCGGCCACGCCTACTCTGACGCCCACAAACCGCGTCAAACTGTGGCGTCTATAATATTATTATGAATGCCTTCGTTTGACCTTGTGTAACTTATTTCTGTTAATACCTATCGATTTACCAAAGATTTTTCAAATCGGAACATTATTTCGCTATTTATAAAGAAATTAAGTTATAAGGCCTCACATGGGCAGTGACGTCACTATAAGCATACTCAACATACTTCCTCTGACAATAGGTGGCGCCTTGTGAATTTCCACTAGAAAAATAATATTTTAAAATTTTGTAAAACAGTAACGGGTATCTTATGGTCGCGGCACTCGACTATAGCGTTTCCTCTTGTTTGTAATATTTTCTAAAATGAACAATGCTTATACCAACAACTTAATATATAGTCAGTCTTAAAATAATAAAGTTTTAAGAACTTTGATCCCTTCCGGAATTTACTTTTAGAAAATGTATAACTAATATTATTGCCATAAAACGAAACTATTATTCGAAACCAAATGGTCATAAAACATAAGGTAATCGATATCTGTACTAGATCATCTTTCTACATCCCCTTGCACTACAATAACTATCACTAATTATCACACTTTTCCGACTGATATTAACACACTTCGGGTGTCGAGCGATGCAAATGTCACTGGGAGATGTTAAAGATCACGTTGCCCTGCAAATAACTCACATGCAATTTTCCCATTTCGCTGCTCGTCTCGCATTCGATTCAATTCAGCGATGAAGTTATCTCAATTAAATGCAATTTACAGTCACTTTAAAAAGTCCATAACCATATATCGACAATGCCCATTTATGCATTACAATCTTATTTCCATATATAAGCAAAATAGCTCGTAGATTTAAGTTAAACAAATTTATAGGCTTTAGCAATGCACTTTTATCTTTTTTTTTTTTTTTTTTTTGTTAGAGCTATAAATGTGCGGTAAACCGTAAGACGAGCGACGCGACCGCCTGCAGTGCAAGTTCTTTTATAAATAAAACGCCCGAAGAGACATTCAATTGAAATCAGTCACTCAATCCGAGGAAAATCAAAAGAAAAGCGTTGGAAAAAAGAGCAGCGCCCCCGGAGAGCCTCAAACGTTGAGAGCGGCACGACTGCCGCGCAAATTTGCAACGCGGTTCCAAGCGGTTCCGTGCACCGAATGTGTTCGCGCTCCCATTTTTTATTTATAAACAAAATTTATATATGTGGAACATAAACGCTGGCAAACGTTTGATTGTATGTGGGCAGCATTTTGTTGCCAGAATGTTGATGCGGCAAGGCGGCATGTTGATAAGGCAGGCAGGCAATATACAGCTTGATAACGCTAAAGGGTTATCTGCCAAGTACTTTTTTAGAATTTTACAGAAATAGCTGGGATAGAACTTTGAAAATATTCTTTAAACTAGTAAACCAGTTTGATCAGTTATATAACATTAAATTATTGTAAGCCCATATCCCATACCATATAATTAATACCATATAAAACGATTAATTAACCAAAATGTAATGAAAAACTAAAAATTAATCCCTAACGTGAGTGATTATATTCTTGAAGAAATATATTCTTAAGGTTCTAATATTTAAGGGTCATAAAATATTCAACTTTTAGTAAGTAAAAACACTTCCAAACTATAGAATAAACGAATAGATTTAAAACATAAACCCTTCTGTGGTCTTTACTCCTATAGTCTCCACTGTAGTTTGTTTAATATATTCCGAAGGGCCTTGTGGTCGGTCGTCTAATCGAAAGTTCAAAGGCGCATTCAATTTCGATTTCGTTTGTAAACACACTTGAAGAACCACCCATTCTGTTTGTGGATTGTAAGTTTTGAAAAATAAATTTCATTCTTTTTGTGGAATCTATCTATGAGTATTCAAAAAGCGAAAATGATGGATGTGCTGGGCAATCCAAATGGGTTAAAACTTTAATGGTTTTCCCACCAGGCTTGCTTTGGCTTACCCAATCGTATAGAGTGTAGAGATTCATGATGACTGCACTTGAACCAAATAATTTATGGCCTATTCCCTGGCTTCTTTAGCCGCCTTTGTTGACACTTGCGCCTGTCAGTTGGCCATAAATGCTATAGATGCGGGCCAACTGCGATCCATTCTGATGTTGATGTTTGCCGTTGAGTTTTGGATGTTTCTTAAATTTTGTTTTGCTTTACACAAAAAACAGACCCACACACAAATACCGAATAATTTTGTAGGTTATGTTGGATACTTTACGTAAAATTTGAAAACTTTTTGAATTTTTAAGTTCTACACTGAGACAACACAATAAGGGGAAACTAGCTACTAAAAAGCGTGACTTTTAATCCAACATTATACGATCTTTTAGTACTCCCCAAAGGAGAAAAATTAACACTGAATTTCGGTATTAAAAAATAAAGAAACCAAAAAACAATAGTGCAACCGATCTGAAACAGTTGCACGTAGCGAACGCGATGCAACTGAGAACCAAAACCATTGCGAAGAGTCTTTTATTTTTGGGTCTCGTTGGACAGATAAACCCTCTCTTTTTTTCACTCCACTCCCAAATACTGTAACGCTCAGTGAAGCACAACACAAGATTGTTTAAAAATAATCAATCGTAAACAAAATTGGTTGCAGTGCCATCGAAATAGGGAGATTCAGAGGCAGAGAAAATGAGAATTCATTGCGTTCTGTTCTCAAATCACAAGAGAAACAAAGAGAAATCTGAGAAATGGAAAGCAAGGGGAAGTAATTAAGTTTTATCTTCCGTTCTAGAAATAGTTTTCAAACATAGATTTGGGATCAAGAAATTATATTTGATAAGGAATAGTTTAAGGAAGTGTGAAAGTATTTATGGGACACATAAAACTCGATTATCTCAAATATTCCAAATTGGCATTAAAGTGAATATTTATGATGCCTTCAAAAAGTCTTCTGCTGGATTACTTAGCTTTTTTTTGCTATAAAAACAAATGAATTTCCATTTTAATATCAAATATTTATTTACATCTATATTTGTTATTGCTTGTCAATAGTTAGTCTTAAAGAACTCCTGAATATATAAATATATTCATACAAAAATATCATTCGAGTAGTGTATATATATTATTTTATACACTTTTTAACAATTGCTAGTCATATCTTTTTTGTGTAAATATTGTTAATTCTATAAAATGATTTTATATTTTCTAGGCATCCTGTTCGTAAGGCGATTTCTATTCCCCTTGGGGATAATATTGTCCTGGTTTTTATCGTTTTTGTATTTTAGAAAAAATCCAATACAAATTGTAATTGTTAATAGAAGTCAGTTTTTAATTTGGCAGATTATCTGAGCATTTTTTTAGTGATAAATTATTATTCAGTTAGTCCTTGGTCCTTAATAATTTGGGTAACGAACTTAAAATTCGAAAGGCGTCCAACATTTTGTGCTGCTTTTGCTTTGTAGTTACACTTTTTTTTTTGCTACAAAATTAGTTTAGTTAATCACATAGATAGGGAGAAAGTTATATAAATCCCATAGAACCTTATAGGTCAATTGGGATTGCCGCCCTCCTTTTGTTTGAACTTTGTGGAGTATTTGTAGAAATCGGACATCTCGAAGGGTTTGGTCACTTCTTTGTAAGGCTGGAAAGTGGCCTGTTGCACAACGGTCATGTTCTTTGGCGACTCGATGCGTATTTCCGGTGATAAACTAGCCGTGGCCACGGTTAGTGGCGGTGAGACCAGCGCTGTTTGTAATGCATTGCCATGACCAAGTCCGCTTGCAATTCCATTTCCACTTTGATTCAGATTCAGATTCTGGTTCTGGTTCTGGTTTAGACCCTGATTGGCAGGTGGAGGTCGCGGCGGCGGCGTTGGCTGTTGCATTTGACTTGGCTTAGGTGGTAAGTTCCTTAGCGCTGGTATGTCCAAAGGTTCCAGTGGATACGATACCGAAATCCCCAACGTTTGTTCCATTGCATTGAGATACGATGTGGATTGACTCAGCAAAGCTTTCGAGCTAGTATTCACCGCATAACTGGCACTTGGATAATTCTGTGTTGGACGCTGATTGGACATGGAATAGTGACGACCCGCCACTGACATGGATTGCGAAGAGAGCTTGGCGCGAGGTTTACTAGACACCATGGCAGCAGCACCTGGATTACTACTACCATTACTACTACCAGCTGGACTGTGCGGTTGTGAATCTATTTGCCTTATAACAGCTGGGCCATCTAGTGATGACTCCAGCCACTGCTTGGGCTTGGGTTTCTTTTCAATGGTCGTGGAGGAGGACGACAAAGAGATCTCATCGTGTGGTTGATAGCGATTGGGTGGCAAAGGCACTGCCAACATATCGCTGGAATGCGATTTTACTTCTATGATGCCCAATTGAGGTGGCGTTAATGGTGCTATATGTGACTGAGAACGCCAACGATATTGCTGCTGATGTTGGGCAGCTTCCATATCCACGGAAACATAACTAGGTGCCAGGGATATAGCATCGAGTTGTCGTTGATGATGCAAGGGATTACGCTGCTGCTGCTGTTGCTGGTGCTCGTAGCTAAGATTACTTGGCGAGGCAAGCGGGGAAACATATTTCTTGATATTCTGACTTGATTTAATGAAACCACCCTCATTGTAACTTTGATGGGTAGGCGATAAGTAATATTTATCGCACTGAACAATAATTGGTTGCTGCTGGGGAGCCACTTGCGGTGGTTGCCTTAAAGTGGCCACATTGGATGAATTTGCCGAGTACATGGATATAACATCCGGCTGTGATCTCTGGTAGTTCATGTTCATCAGATGAGCTTGCTGCTGATGCTGCTGGCGCATATATTGCATTTGACTGGGCGTGGGTGTTGGTCTCTTTTTCAGGGCACTCTTCACCAGTGGCGGCTGTTGTTGAGCCTGCTGCTGGGCCACGCCTATGACCAGCATATCACCAGCTCCCGCCGATGAAGAAGGCTGGTAATTGTCATATTCTGAACTACGATTTGATAGCGTTTCCGACTGACGGTTATTATTGTTGTTGGTCATGTGGCTTTCTCGACTTTCACGACTCGTTGTACTTTGTTTCCTTCTTAAAATTGATTTATCTTCCCTGGCTAAAGCATGGAGCTGCTGTTCGTGCTTATACTGTTGTGCCAATTGGACAAAAAATTCATTGACTGTCATCTGTTCATAGTTGCCATTGATAATGGCAGTCTCTTGTTTCTGGATTTGCTGCAGCAGCCAGCTCTTTTCGCTTAAACGCTGTTCCAAAGCCTGTTTCCTGGCCTCCAAATTCTCCTTCCTAACCTTTGGGTCATCCTCGTTTTTGTTATTGTTGTTACTACTGCTGCTGTGATTATTGTTTATATTATTTGTGTTGTTATTGTTGTTGTTGTTAAGATTGTTCGTGGAGTTGCTTGTAGTTGCCGCCTGTTCCTCATCTTTAAGACTGGCCATATTTCTGCTCTTTGGCGCTTTCAATTGCATCGCCAGTGGTTACTTGGGTTCGTCGGCTTCGTTGGTGGGTTGTTTGGTGCGGGTTTTTATATTTCGGGGGATCCTAGAAAAGACAAGCAGTCTTTGATCAGTTGCCTTTCAAGCTGATTTTACTTTAAGTGTAATTTATTAACCTTTTATAGAGTATTCAACTAGCTCTGGTATAGTTATTTTTAACTAAGCTATATAATTAATGGAAGGAAAGATTCCAAAAAGTAACACATTACAATGTTTTTAAAGTTTTTATGACAATCGAATGTTTTGCAATCTGGTATTCATTTTTGTTTACCATAGAAATTTACAGATGAATCTTAATTTGAACATAAATTGCGTACTTGTTATCACGATGTCATATATAATAACAGATGCTATCGCAGAGCTGATGAATACCCCAAAACATTTTCAGTTAAGAGTTAGCTTTTCGTATTAGAGACGTGCACTAGTTAATTAGGTTTCTTATGATTTTTGTTGTATGTACAGACTTAGTTTTTGTTTGTTTCCGATCTCCACCCGTTTCATCACGCACCACAACCACTGTAAACCTTGAAGCGAACCTTCTCCCAAAGAAATGGCCAGAACGAACATTAACCCAAACATAGAGAAGCTCGATGAGGTGTTATTTGTTTGTTGTGTTTTTTATGACATTTTTTTTTTTGTACAGTCTTTAGCATGGCCTTCATTGCCGGCGATGACTTAATATCAAACGTGCAAAAGTCGTTGAATTAAGTGCGCCTACAGTGGATGCTCGTTGAGAGGAACCAAACTGGTTTTTCTCCGCATTTTCATCAAATTCCACACTGTGGGGGTTGGTTTCTAATTAAAGAACCTCCACTGTGCATGTTTAATGCTATAAATGGTGCACACGCATACACGTACAAAGAAAACAAACTACGCTTATGACTAACATAAATAATTTGTATTGCATATTTTAAACAAATCGATTGGGTCCCGGACATAAGAAAACAAACAACAACAACAAAAAAACAGGTCAAGAACGGAAAACGGTTAAACAAAAACAACTTTTAACTCACCAAACGAAGTACCTTGTTGTTGCTGCTGCTACTGCTGGTGATGCTTTGGTATGTGTGTGTGTCGTCGTAAAAACAAACAAGAACCGTTATGTGTGGTAGCGTCTGTGAATGAGTTAATTTTTAATTGTTTTCGCTATTAGGATTTCGGCAAATTTCAGCAGAAACGTTAGTTGTAGCCACTCAGGTGAGTGAATTTTGAGGAAGAGAGGAGCACACCTTTCCGTTTTATCGCTCGAAATGCGGTCGCATAGGCGTCGCTGTTGCTGCAACGCCGCGTCCTCT
The DNA here is from genome assembly GCF_018153835.1 of Drosophila eugracilis. Classification (NCBI taxonomy): domain Eukaryota; kingdom Metazoa; phylum Arthropoda; class Insecta; order Diptera; family Drosophilidae; genus Drosophila; species Drosophila eugracilis. The sequence goes on from NW_024573038.1 coordinate 12,625,073, forward strand.
CCACGAAAACAACAAAACTATTTTCCACCTTAACTGCTTGTTTTTCAATTTGTATGTAGCGCCTTTGAGCAATTGGATTGTGCAGCACTTGAGCTCAGCTTAACTAAATCAAAAATTGAGCAAATTATACGAAAAATCTCGCAAGAAAACAGACTGCAATGCTGCGCCTACATAATTAAAACAAAAAACTAAAGTTATCGATAGCGCGAAAGATAATTGGACAAATAACGCCCCCTGATATCGGCATTTACTGCCCTCCGCGGTCTGTTCACAATACTGACTTACTGACAGTTACAGCCGAAGTGATCACTGTGCTGCATCAAATAGTTATATTTGGTAAATTACGAAAACCTAACGTAATTTCCAAATGCAAAGAAATTTGTTTAATGTATTCTTACATATTAAAACCTATATATATGTGGTCACTTCCTAATCTACTTCTCAAGTCACAATATTTTGGTCATCACTAGTAAACAGTGTTGAACACCGCCAGCAAATGCAGTGTTGCACGCCGGCCGACAACTAAGCTAAAAACCGAAATTGCACCCGCAAGTGAAGGTATTTCAGCAGCTAACAGTTGCAGGGTTTATTACATAAATTCGTCTTTTTCGGCTAAAAAAATAAACGCGTCTTTATGTCATTGCAGTTTTTAAAAGCGCTACCCCATCTGCGCCGCGCCACCTACGCCGTGACTCAGATTGCGAGAACAACGTGGAGTGAGCACATTGCCACGAAAGTATTTTTTGGCACCACCACCACAAAGAGTACCCCCGCCGCACCACCAGCACCCACTCAGCCACAACCTTCATCAACACCCACCACTTGGGGCACTAAGAAACAGAATAGAAAGGTAAAACTAAGATCCGCAGCTGCCGAGTTCATCATGTCGAATCCAGAGATTGAAGCCCAACTGGCTCCCTTAAGGGAACGAGTTCAGGAGCAGGGAAATTTAGTTCGCGATCTTAAGGCCAAGGGAGCCCCCGAATTGGATGTGAAGAAGGCAGTGGCTGAGCTGAAGGCCCGCAAGAAGTTGCTGGAGGACAAGGAGCTTGCTCTGACCCCCAGCGTCGTTAGCTTCGATCGCGCTAAAATGGAGGATCTTCTTAAGCGTCGCTTCTTCTACGACCAGAGTTTTGCCATTTATGGCGGTATCACCGGTCAATACGATTTTGGACCTATGGGCTGTGCCCTTAAGTCCAACATCCTGGCTCTGTGGCGTCAGTACTTCGCCCTGGAAGAACAAATGTTAGAAGTGGACTGCTCTATACTTACTCCAGAACCTGTGCTGAAAGCCTCCGGTCATGTGGAGAGGTTCGCTGATCTGATGGTCAAAGATGTCAAGACGGGCGAGTGCTTCCGTTTGGATCATCTAATCAAGCAGGCTCTGGAGAAGCTGTCTAAGGCCAAGGAGGCCACTCCTGCCCTTCAGGCCGAATGCGAGGATATCATCATCAAGCTGGATGGTCTAAACAAACAGGAATTGGCTGATGTGCTGGCTAAGTACAATATCAAATCTCCATTAACCGGTAATGATTTAACGGAACCTATTGAATTTAACCTGATGTTCGCCACTCAAATTGGACCCACTGGCTTGGTCAAGGGTTTCCTGAGGCCAGAAACTGCCCAGGGCATCTTTGTTAACTTCAAGCGACTACTGGAATTTAATCAGGGCAAGCTTCCGTTCGCCGTGGCTCAAATTGGCAACTCATTCCGCAATGAAATCTCACCCAGATCGGGCTTGATTCGTGTGCGAGAGTTTACAATGGCGGAGATTGAACACTTCTGCGATCCCGTGCTCAAGGATCATCCCAAATTTGGAAATATCAAATCGGAGAAGATGACCCTATACTCGGCGTGCAACCAGATGGATGGCAAGTCCGCTTCCCAGGTGGAAATTGGCGAGGCTGTGGCCACTAAACTGGTGGCTAACGAGACTCTCGGTTATTATATGGCCCGCATTCAGCAGTTCCTCCTAGCCATTGGCATAAAACCTGAGTGCTTACGTTTCCGTCAGCACATGTCCAATGAAATGGCTCACTATGCCTGCGATTGTTGGGATGCCGAGATACTTACTTCGTATGGATGGGTGGAGTGCGTGGGCTGCGCCGATCGCAGTGCCTACGATTTGGGACAACATACGGCAGCTACTGGAGTCCGATTGGTGGCCGAGAAGCGGCTGCCGGCTCCCAAAACTGTTGAGGTCAGTGAAATTGTTCCCAACAAGCAGGCTTTGGGCAAGACCTTCAAGAAGGAAGCCAAGAATATTACTGATGCGTTAGCCAAGCTATCGCTGGAAGAGATTACCAAAGTGGAGCAACAACTGGCTGGCGATGGTCAATACAAACTTACCACCGCAGATGGCCAAAGCCACGAGCTCGGCAAGGACACCATAAGCGTGAAGCACTCGTCTAAAACGGTCCATGTGGAGGAGTTTATCCCAAGTGTGGTGGAACCGTCATTTGGTATTGGTCGCATCATGTACTCCCTTCTGGAGCACAGTTTCCAGTGCCGTGACGGCGACGAGCAGAGATGCTACTTCACCTTGCCTCCGCTGGTGGCGCCCATCAAGTGCTCCATCCTCCCTCTGTCCAACAACACAGACTTCCAGCCTTATACTCAGAAACTTTCTTCGGCCCTGACCAAGGCGGAACTTTCGCATAAGGTTGACGACTCCAGCGGCTCCATTGGTAGGCGGTATGCCCGAACGGATGAGATTGCAATTCCCTATGGCATCACCGTGGACTTTGACACTCTGAAGGAACCGCATACGGTGACTCTGCGGGATCGTAATTCCATGAAGCAGGTGCGTGTCGGTCTCGAGGAGGTTGTGGGCGTGGTCAAGGACTTATCAACGGCGAGAACCACCTGGGAGAAGGTCACCGAGCAGTATCCTCTGTTTGAGCAGCAGGAGGCCAGCAAGTAACCGGATGATCAACGAGTTTCTCACGCATGACATGCATTTACAGAGTTACAAAGTTTTCTATTTCTTTTATATCTACGCTTAAAATTGAATAAACATGCAACATTTAATGCTTTGCACGCCGGAATTATTGTTTATAAAATTATTAAAAAGTTTGGGGAATTCTTGAATGGGATTATTGATTAAGCCGAGATCTGGAAAACTATAGGAATTAATGGGCTTTAAAAAGAATGCAAGTTTGTTTTAACAAAATAACAGACAGTTTTGAATTAGATAAATAATTAAATGTTATTGGATTAGCTTATTTTTTCACAATTTTATGTGGTAATAATTTTTTGTTTTTTGATCCTTAAGGTCTTTTTATTTTTAGTTTAGAAAACTAAGTTCGGTAGGGATATCAGTTAGCACTTAAAAGATTTAAAACTAATATTCTCTTTAAAATATTCAACAATTTGAAAACGAATTTCAAGACTTTAAAATATATAAATTTGATCAAAGCTCTGAAAAGTATAATTTTTTATAACTGAATTGTCCAAATGGACATTAATACCACAAACTTAAAATAATCTTTCATCTGCAATAGGATTATATAGAATTAATGGAAAATATTGTAGTAACTAAATAAAGGATTGTCAATAGAAATATTTGCATATATGTACATATATATAAAAATTAAAAGTGAATTCTCACAAAGTCTTGTTGGTCTTATTTTCAATGTGATCTTGATTATTTCTATTTTTAATATATTATAAAAATCAAATTTATTTAAAATGGTGTTTTCCAACACCTGATGAATCCTGGCATTTTTGGCAGAATGTGATGTGGTCATACCGCCGGCGCCCCGCAGAAAGTACCAAAGCAACTAATCTGTCGTTTTAAGAATACCACGTGCTGTAAAAGCAAAATAAACGGCGCAATTATTGTGGCTCCAATAACGGTTGATTGAGTACATATCGCGTTCATATCCGGGATATACAATAATCTAGCCGTTTCCGTGGTTCATCATATTGGAGCCTCAAGATGGAAAATATGAAATACATCCTGGTCACTGGCGGCGTCATCAGCGGCGTGGGAAAAGGTGTAATAGCCTCCTCGTTCGGAACCCTCCTTAAATCCTGTGGCCTGAGTGTGACATCGATAAAGATCGACCCCTATATCAATATAGATGCTGGAACCTTTTCACCTTATGAGCATGGTGAGTTCTCAAGTTCATTTGTATTATAGACGGAGTATATAATATGTATGCTCACGACATTAGGGAAATGCCTGTATTTATTTTGGCAAATTTTCAATATTTCGTGCAAGCTGTATAAGAATAAGTGATTGTGTGTGTGTGACGTTTCAGTGTATCGTTTAGTTCTTGCAAGTATGTGCAATTATTGTTGTAAGTTGCAAGATGTGGATTTTGTTGTTGCCAAAGGTCACACGACTTGTTGTAACCACATGGCGCGAACGAGAGAGTAAAGTGTCAGTGTTACCATGCGGTGCTATATACATTCTCCCGCCAAAAGAACCTAAACAAAAACAAAATATAAATAACACATCATAGGATAAACTATAAATAATAATAAATGCAGAAAACAACAAAGAGCACACTTTCACTTTGATAAGTAAACAAAACAAGTTAAAACTTCATATAAGAATGGTGTTACTGGTGTCTGGTGGTTTAAGTAAGCATCGATACTCTGTTTATTTTTCCGGTTCTTCAAAACTCTTAAACCAAATTCAAACCAAGTATGCATGGAATTTTGGTTTAATTTTGGATAAAAGTTTTTTTAGGTATCGGAAAATTAGGTTTTTACTTTAATATTTTGTTAAAATGTTCGTAAATATTTATTTTACTTATCGAAGTAAAATTCAGTTATTTAGTGTATCCTATCATCTAATATTTTTCTTGAAGTGTTTGAATGAATGCTATAGTGGCGTGTTAACTTTTTTGCAATGAGAGTGCGAAAGAGATGACTAGATATACCTGCCTGTCAGCTGTTTTCTTGCCCACTCTTTCTCTCTCTCTTTGCCTTTCTCTCTCTTAACACAAACAACAAGTAAACGCACGTGTTTTTAAACAATTATGGTTTGTTTATCAACAAATCAACTAGAGAGCGGAGCCATCAAGAAGGGAAATGACGAATGTACATGTGAAATGAAAAATTCTCCAAGTGACTTGCTGAAAACGTGGAGACTGTGTTTTGGAAGCACATTTTCGATGCGAGTTATAAAAAGGGGGATTCACCTGTTGTGTACGGAACTTAAAGAACATATCGATTTATAGTTTGTCGATTAGGTGTACATTGTACAAACTTTGTTTTTGTGCATTGAAAAGCTTATATTCTTAACTTCACTCTTTGTTCCTCTTTGGGGCTTTCTTTTTGTAGCTTGACGTTGAAAATTCACGTTTTTTTTGCTTCTCTTTGTATTACATTTACTTTGCTTTGCCCGGTGTTTTTTATTTTTGGGAAAGAATATTAAAACGGTTTACCGGCGAGTTTTCAACCACTTAGAAATGATCCGGTGGGATTAGCGAATTTCCCGCGACTGGCTCGACGATTTCGTGTCATTAAAAGTCAGCTGCTTATCTTTCGCTGCCAATATGCACTTGCTTGCATGTGTGCACATATACGTATATAATAAAACTGTTTACGTGAACCACAGCAGAACTACAGACACTGGCGATCCGAACTATACTGAACTCAAATATGATTCGAAGCACGTATCATTTTCATGAACTCTCATTTTTATTTTTTGTCTCAGAATATTGTTTATTTGTGCCTTCGTCTTCCCGATCAGTTTTCTCACTCGTTCGTTCTCATTCACTCTCTGCCCACTATGTCTCCCAACAAAAGGAACAATCCCGACCAAAATGACAATAACAACGATAAATGAATAAACGGTAGCAGCGATACTCACACAAATTTATTTATGCAATGTGCCAATGCAATTATCCAGCTTGTTTGTGAGGTGCCCGGGTCGTACGTATGTGTATTTGATATCTGACACACCGATGACCTGCACAAATTTTAGGGCTGGTCTACACGGGTGTAATGCGTGTGTATCTTAAGTAACGGAAGAAAATAAACGAATTCTCAAACTTTGATGGGTAAGGGTTAGCTTGGGTTTTGCAGAGATATCGTTATAGCTGAATGTGTCCAAGGATGCACTGACTGTTTTAAAGTGTATACGTGACTGGATAGATCTCAACGCAAGGTTTTAATCAGGGGTGCCAACTTTTACTTTTCAACAGTAGAAACGCACATCTTGTGACTGTGAATTTTGCTCACCTTATCAATTATGATTCACTTTAGGTAGTGTAACAGGCCCTTGCGACTTCGATGAGTTGAAATAGTCCACCTCCCTCTGGCAAACCCTCCCATCACCACCTTCATCACCCCCCTTCATAAGGGATTACTGTCTGCCGCCTGTCATTTGCATTTTTGCGCCCAGCTTCACTTTTTGGGGGTCGAATTGCACCAAATGCAATTCTCCTCATTTGTTTGTGTTGGTGTGTTGCTGCTGTTTCTGCTCGCTGCCAACGTTAACGCCAGCGTCGACTGCGACTGCGGCACATGCGTGTGCTTCATTTGTTTTGCGTTAATTTCGGTAGTGTGAGTGTGAGTGGGTGCTTGCGAGTGTGTGTGTATGAGGGGGTGATGGCGGGGGTAATATGCGGAGTGGGAAATGGCAAGGGTCGCCATATTGGCCGCTGCGGCGTTCCATCTTTTGAGGGTGTCTTCTTCTAGCTGTAGAGTGCTTTTGTTGCTTTGTTGTTGCCCGGGCTTTTTGCATGTACTTTGCGCTCCGTCATGCTCACCGCTCCCTCCCTTTACCATCGCCCTCCGCTCCATCGGTCACATTAGCGTTTTTAGCCATAAAAGAGCCAAGTTCCTCTCCGCACTTCTCCAATTCCTCCTCCTAGTCCTCCTCTTTTCGCTCTTCTGTCTGCCCATTTGGTTGTGTGGCCGTCATCGGCGCGTCAACATCGTTAGCAGCTGTTGCTCTTTGCCTGTGCGCCATTAACTGCCGCCCCTCCCCGCCCCCCTTGCACACCGGGCCACTCCCCCCCTCCGCTTTATTCCATCTCCTTTTTGGCCTGCATTTGCTTTGTTGCTGGATTTCTGCTTGCGCATTCGTTACGCTCACGTTCGCGACGACAATAATGCTTGGGCCTCTGCTGCTGCTGTTGCCTAGTTGTTGTTTTTGGTTTTGCTGCCACCTCTGACTGCTCCTCTTCCTCTTTTTTATAACTCACGCTTCTGCTCTGCCTTGTGCGTATGCTGCCACATACAGTAGTAGCCCGCTAGGATTGATAATTTATAAAGTGTAATATAGGTGTATGTACGAAATGGAAAGCGTGAGTTATAACATTTGTTTGAGCCTTGTTGTATTTCTTTTTTTCTTCTGGATTTCCTACCACATACAGTAGTTATCTAGTAAGAAGGTCAAGCCAAAACTGGCACACGTTATCGATTTCATTCCAAAAGTGTGAAATATATCATTCATTTGCTTGACCCTCTTTATTCTTTCTTCTCATTTGGATGTGCTGCCAAATACGATTACAACTCGCAATAAAAGACGCAAAGAATTAAAATTGCCAAAAATTCCCATACCATCCATATTTCTGTTAACAATTTTTTGTATTATAAAATATATATTGAATAATAATTAAGTGTAATGCTCTTTTAATAGCATTTATTAAGTAGAATAAGAATATCGAATCTCCACTGTATTCATATACATATGGCCAGCGTGTGCGAGCTTTGTACGTGTGTGTGTGTATTGGTGTGCAAAAATTAAATGGAAAATACCATTTCGCTGTGGCGGCTCTCCAACTCTCCAGCTCGCCAGCAGGATGTGACCGTTGCTACGCGTTTCTGGCGTCTGAGGTTGAGTGGCTGCCTCCCACCGACTCGCCCCCTCATTTGTTGCCACACGCACACGCTTACATACACACACAGATAATACAGTTTGCTGATGGGCCCGCACGTGTCGGTGTGTGCGTGTGTGTTCTATGGCTTCATAAGCTTCAATCTTCTTCGTCGTCTGGTCAAAAGTTTGCCCACTTCCCATAACTTTAAGCATAGCTTATGGATCGCTTTAAGTAATTACATTGGGCAGAAGTTTCGGAATACAGTAGCAGTTTGCCAAATTAGCTTTCCCATCTGTTTTAGGAATCTTAGCTGTGCCTTAGCTTAAGACTCTTAAGTGAAATATATAGGCAAAAGTGTAGTTGACTGGACAGTCAACTGGTACTGGTATCCTAGTATTTTATTCCATCAAAATACCAAGCGGATTTATATTGTCCTTCGTTTTGGTTGACAAAAGTTTGGAATTAATATGTTATAAAAACCTTTTCCATTTCATTGATATTATTAATAATATATTTTTGGTTGAAGCAGACTTATTTTCTTTCTTTTAACCGGGTAAAGAAATTGCATCCCCAGTTAAGATGAAGATAAGATACGATTATATAAGATAAGGTAGGCGTTATTGGGGATCATTATTTAATTGTAAGAAATATTCAATTCGCAAATTCTTAACGGCTGCACAATCGCACTTGCCCCTTATAATATAGCGTTATATTACATTTTCGCTGCTTTCCACCTCCGTTTTTCCACCCAAACGCCACCCACCTCACACTTACGGTGTCTGAGCGACAGGCGCCAGAAGAAGAGGAAGAGTGATGAGAGGAGGGGATAGAAGAAGAGTAGAGAAGAGGAAGTGGGAAGAGGAGAACGAAGTGAGAAGAGGAAGAGCGGTGGCCGTGGAGCCACAGCCAAATTCACATCGATTCGCTTTGCCCGGCGTTTGTTGCACCGCCCCCGTTGCTTCTGCTGCTGCCGCTGGTGCGCTGCTGCCTCCTGTCGCGTGATTTTAACGAGCCTCCTCTCTCCCGCAACCGCCCCCTCTTGTCCCTTCCTCTCTTCATGGTTTATGCTTTTCGCTCGCTAGCTCGCTCGCTTCCGCGCGTTGATTGTTGTTGGCTGTGTGAGCGCATGCAAGTAGGCAGGAAGAGAGAAGGAAGGAAAGAGGAGCTGGAGGAGAGCAGGCCACCGGCTCCACCTCACACAGACAGCACGGCTGGCTCTCTCTCGCATGTGTTTGTGTGGCTATGCGGCTATGGGTGTGCTATGAGTGTATTGGTGTGCGTGTGCTGGATAGCCGGCAATAATATGCCCAAAAGCAGCAAAAGCAAAAGCAACAACAAAGGGGAGCCAGCAGCGAGCAGAGCGAAGCAAATGGCGGCGGCCGTTTTTAGCGTTTGTGCGCGCTTCTCCACCCCCCTTCCTATCCATTGCACACATATACATTATATATGTATGTATGTATGTGTCGCGCCGGCAAAAGCAAAAGCAAAAGCTTGTGGCGTGGCTTTGGCTCTCGCCTGAAACTGAACTTAACTGCCAGCCTGCTGACTGCTCTGCTCTGCTCTCCCCCTCCTCCCCCTTGCTCCATACCAACCCCCCTGGCTTCGTCCCTCCATTTGGATAGCCTGCGCCTCCTCGCTGGCGTTTTTTGCGTTTCAGTGTGCGCTTCTCATGCCCTCACTTCTGAGGGTATTATGATTTGGATATGAGGTTAGGACATTCCAAATAAATTTGATAGAAAGTAAAGCGGATGTAATTATTATTAATTAACTAAAAGATTTATGAACTTATTCTTAAAGTTTTCTAATTTTAAAAAAACATGCATATAGAAAGATGCACTATGAAATTACTTATATTTGGCATTATCTCTTCTGTTCCGGCACTTTTACGGAGCTATATACTGTGCACTAGTTCTAATTCTTAATTAGATCTCATAAAAATGGTTCCGTTCGTACAATAACACGAAAAGATAAGAGTAATTTCCCACTACCCTCAAACAGTTTTATTTCTCTGCTGCACAATATCAAAGTCTGATATATATTAACTTTCATTTTCTAGCTTGTATTTGACAACGGTTGCATCGGGTACAAGCACCTTCATAAAATGATCTTAATTTGTTTAAGCTAAGTCAGGGATAAAAACTGTGATGATCAGGTTGTCTCTTTTGTGTGGGTTGGTAAAAAGTTGCATTTTAGATTGACTTCCAAATTAAACCGAAATTTCATTCAAGTGTATCAAATTTTCGTTCTCTCCTGGCCTTTAGCTTCCTTTAGTACTTTTTTTGTGTTTTTTTTTTATACATATTATTTTGCCTGCCTGCTGCTGCTGGTGGCTGTTGGCTGTTTGGCTGGCGTCGTTTCAGCTGCCGCCGCTAGTTGGCACGTTTTGTTGGCTGGCTGGTGGCTCTGGCTCTGGCTGGCTGGCTGGCTGACTGGCTGGCTCGCTTGGCTTTTGGGGGGCTTGTGGACCTGGCCGGGGATTGGGATTTGGAGTGGGAATGGGTATGGGAATGGGACTACTACAACTGCGACTGCGACTGGGCCTGGGTCTGAACACGGCCTGCTGGCTCATGGCTCATGGCTTTCGGCCTGATGGCGGATGGCTGCAGCCTGTCGCAGTGGCAAACAGCCGAAAGGGGCTGTGGGGGTATGGGGGAGAGGACAGAGCGGTCTGTGTGCGGCAGCGGTGGCGGCGCGTCAACGGCAGCAACAACAAGAACGCCGCCGCGACAGCAGCAGCGGCGCTTCGCACTTTGCTCTGCTGAATTTTCAATTTCAGTTGTAAGCTGACTGCAATCAGCAGTGGTTCGCATTTTGGTTCGGGAATTCGCAATTCCGCAATTCGGTTTTCTCGGTATTCGCGCTCGTGAAAACGCTCTCGGGACATAACGGAATATACGGGCCGGTGCGGCTGTGTCCGAGCGCACAAAAAACTTTTCGATTATTATAAACTTTGGCGGTAACACACACTCACATATACTAACACACGGCGACCACCCACTGATTCACCACCTAACCACCCACATGTACCGTTAGTTGCGACTCCTGGCGCGCTAATTTTTGCATATGTATGTGAGCGAGTGAAACACGCACATGTGTGTGTGTTTTATTGATTTTATAAAGCAACTATATAGTTTATTCCCTACCCCCTCTTTTTTTTTGAGCCCATCGGCACTCTTCCTTTGCTCTTCATTCCTGGGCTAATTTCAATGACAGTTGAAGCGAGAGGGGGCAGTGATATAAATTTATGTTTTGGTTGGGTGGAAGGGAGATAAAACATAGTTTGAAATGAAGGAGAGTATAAAAGTAGATTTACTGTTTAAAGAAAGGAAAGGAGATGGAGTATTTAAGGATGAAGCTGGGGAAAGAACTGAAATGCAAATCGAAAGCAAATGCGATGAAGTTTAAAGCGAACAAAGTGCGATAGAGACAAAGCGTTAAAGGTGCGTTAGAGGATGGAGTCAGAACACTTAACCCTTTAAAGACCAAGTCTTACGAATTTAAAAATATATTTGTCCTAAGATGGGTAACTATAAAAGATATTGATAGAATTTTGATTCCTTAAGCAATAATAATTGCAAGATAATTTCTCATCTTTCTTATCATTTTTCAAAATCTATTTAAAATTAAAAAATTATTAGTATAAAGCTGTTTTTCTTAACATTTTTTTCCATAAGCCTGAATAGCCATTTCAGGTATTAAGTTTACCAAATCTAAATAATTTTAAAGCTTCTGTATAAAACACAATTATTGCGTTTTTTACTTCACGGGTTAAGCGATAAGCGAGAAGGGAGTATCCAACCGATTTCCAGTGTTCACCATTCCAACTCGATCTATCAATACATTGCCTTTATGCAAGATCTGACCTATAAATAGTTGGTGAAGCTGAAGAGACCAACTCTTATCTGGTTTCGCTCACTACTGCCTGATAAGCAGCGGGAAATCCAAGTTGAGGAAATGATTTCCAAATCCCCACAGTGTTAGTCCACTTAGCTGCCAATTTCCTAGCAAAACAGCTTCCAGTTCAAAATGAATATGTGTGTGTGTTTGGGTGGATGAGAGGCCTCATAACTTTCCACGGCGGGTCGAAACTTGTGAAATTCTTGGCTACCAGCAGAGGAGCAGTAGTTACCCAGCTCCCAATCACCTCGACAGCAGCTGGGCCAGCATTTCAGCCCGCTTTTCCATCCCTCTTGGCCCTGCCCTCACCTAACAACAACAGCCGCAACAACAACAACAACAACAGCAACGAAACACACTGTCGCCGGCAGTTTTTGCCCATAAAAACGGCAACGGCAACGACGAAAACGAAAATTTAACGACTGCGCAACGTGACGCATTATTTGTCTGGCTTGGCTTGGCTTGGTCTTCTGGTCTCTTGTCTGCTATGCCTGCCGCCTGCTGCCTGCAGCAAAGCTATAGCTGCCGCCAGAAATTGCTTTTGCTCGCTGGAATACATACATACGTACATATGTATGTATGTTTGTATGTCTGCGTGTGATTGCGGCCTGTGCCTCTGCATCCGCTCCCCTTACACCGCCTCCTTTTGCCCCTGCCCCTCTCCCTCCCACAATCTAAAGTCTCCATACTCCACGCTGCCGTTTTTAGTATTTCGCACTCTGTGCACGGCAAACATTTTTGCATGACTGACTGAATGCCGCCGCCTGCGCCTGACTCACACACACATCCACATCAATGCACTGGGGCCAGACGATGCATTCGCAAAAAATGAGTATAGGTTAGGCGAAAATGTTTATTACTCGGGAAACTCTAGATTTTTTGGTCTTAAAAGTTTTAAATGTTGGGATTAATTTTCTTATGAGATGACTAGCTGATTTTATTATTATTAACCTCGTAATAGTATTTGTATTTAAAATATAATATCACAAACGAATTAAATTTGATTTCGGATTGAAAATTTTTGCCAAGTGTATCTACCGCAATGAGTTGGGGAAGGGGTACGGGGACAGTCAGAGGCAGCGGAACCGGGAGCGTTAGCGGGATGGGAAGCGGGAGTATTGAGCAGGCAGGCTCGTGGAGTAACCGTTGGCTGGTCTTGGTCTCTCGGTCGTCGCTCGTCTGTCTCTGTTTCTCCCTCTCTATATCTCCCACTTTGTTGCTGGCTTGGCCTGGCGTGTTTATAATTTGATTTCGCTGCTTCTTTCCTGCCTCGTCTTCTTCATCTAGCTGGTTGAAAGCAGAAGGGGGAGCGAGGAAGATGGACTGAACGGACGATGGGGAGCAGAGCAGAGCAAAGCGAGCAGCGCAGAGCGGCATTTCCTGTCGCCCAGCTCGTTTTTGGGCCTAGGCCTAACGAAGGAATCTTAATGAAGTTATTGTGTTAACAGTTTGAGGGGCATTGGCTGGGGCTGCTCATTGATGGTCACGGATCGCAGCTAACTTGTGGGTGGAAAAGGGATGGCTATAGTGAGTGACCAAAAAGCCTAATGCTCTTTATTTCAACCGTTTCTCTCAGTGAATTTGGTTAGTAGTGTGCGTGTGTGTGCTTGCCGTTTGAGCATGCATTTGGCATTCACCGTTAGCCGGCGGACAAGTGAAACAGCAGGAGCTACCCATTAAACAAAGTGCACGCGTGAAACAAAGACAAAATAACGAATAAAAAAAAACTCCACTCACACGTTCGAGCGCGCTAAGATGGCGCCAAAAAAGTCCACCATTGTGCTCAATGTGGAGCAGTTTATTCACGACATTGAGGAGCGTCCGGCCATCTGGAACCGCAACTTCCACTGCAACAAGGCCTTCCTCGAGCAGATGTGGGACGAGTTGAGCGGGGCGCATAAGCTGCCGAGTAAGTAGAGCATACGGCAAAAAAGGAGTTCCCTCAGTGTTGTCGACTTAAAGTTAAACTGTAACTATTTTACAGAGCCAAAAAGTAAAAAGTTGAATCGAATTTTCAGTGTCAAAAAACGGTTTTTCAACGAGATAAATTTTAATACAATTTTTTTTTATATTAAAAAGTTTAGTTTTGGAAGCCATTTCCGTATCCTTAGCTTATACATATTTTAAAAACTGTAAGCATTAGGCAGTTTCGTTTTGATATTTAAAATTGTACACCCATAACATACTATGGAATAACTTACGGCAAAATAACAGTTAAGATCCAGCGTAAAGTAGCTAAACGAAATATTAAGTTTCCGGTTCTAATCAGATTTGGCGAATAACTAGCAAAGTTGGCAGCACTGACAATGTCTCCAAACATGAAACAAAGAAGATTCTCTATCGTTATCCCACTCTCTCTCCCAGAGATCGTGCTCAAGGCCAAGTGGAAGGGGCTGCGAGACAATTTTCGAGTGGAGTACAAAAGGATACCTCGAGCGGATAACGGTGATTTTATGGTAGATCCAGCAACCTTTGAGTCCAAATGGCTGCACTATTATGCATTGTTGTTTCTAAGTGAGTTTATAGGAGTTATTTAATAAAGGATTGTATTTAATAAAGTTTTTAATCTATCAGCTGATCACATGCGTCACCGTTTGCCAAAGAACGAGCAGGATCAGTCATTCTACTTTAACCAGCAGAGCGAGGATTGCGAAAAGACAGTGGTGGAACCGGATTTAACCAACGGTTTGATACGTCGCCTTCAAGACAGCGACGAGGATTACGACGAGGAGGATTTGGAGGCGGAGGCGGACGGAGAGGCTAGCGAGGCCACCATGGAGGAGGCAATGCCCACACCGCCGGCTGCTCATCAAATGAACCAAGTGAGCACCACACCACTGGCCACAGGAGCTTTGAGAGCACAAGAGGAGGCACATCAGCACGCTTTGATCAAGGCAGGATTACTTCGAGCCCAGTTGATGGAACTAGAAAAGGAGGCCGAGGATTTAAGCAAAAAACCACCGCCATCGCAACAACAACAACAGCACTCTCCAGCGGCTCCGTTACTTCAGATGCTGGTGGAACCACCAGCTGCTCACTGTTCTCCACCTCCAGTGGTGACTACCACATCCGCACAAGTACAACAACCAGGATCAGCAGCTGTATTGGCGCCGGCAACCACTACATCCGCATCATCTGTATCCTCCAATGGAGCACCAATGTGTGGCAAGAGATCTGTGTCACCCCCGCCATTGTACAACAAAGCACACCATCCGCTGGCCACCCTGGCAGCAGCTCACCATGCGGCCAAAGAAAGAAATGAAGACTTCGGAGCCTCCTCCGCTGTGGGAGGAAATGGAGATCATTTAAGCTTCACTCAACACTCCTATGCCAATGGACTGATACCCGCCCTTAAGTTGAAGCGACCGCGGCTCTCTGAGGATAGTAACTTCAATGGATCCTCGACAATGGATGCTCCACTAGTGCCAGAGGACGATGACTACCACTACTTGCTAAGCCTGCATCCGTACATGAAGCAATTGACTGCAGCGCAGAAGCTTCGCATACGCACCAAGATACAAAAACTCATATTTAAGGAGCTCTACAAGGAGGATCTCGAGGAGTCCAAGTAGTGGAACAGCTCAGAAAGCCTAGATTAAGCCCAAGACTGTACATACGCCCTGTAGACTAGACTATAAGCATTATACTTAGTTTGTGTCCATGCCATGCTACTTGATTGATTTCTAGTTGAGCGTCACTCCAAGGAAAGCTGGGAGTGCGCCATTTACGCCTAAGCACAAATACATTGAAATAAAAATGTAATATTAAAAACAGTTTTCTATTAATTTCCACCAGGGGGGAAGAAAGCCTAAATTCTTGAATCTCTTAAAAATTGTTTTATTTTATTCTTAGGTGAAGTTTACGTTTTGGACGATGGCGCTGAGGTCGATCTGGATTTAGGAAACTATGAACGATTTCTCGATGTCACTCTGCATCGGGACAACAACATAACCACGGGCAAGATCTACAAGTTGGTCATTGAAAAGGAACGAACTGGAGAGTACTTGGGAAAAACCGTTCAAGGTGGGTAATTAATGATAAGATCCATCTTGTACGTAATATAAATATTCGAATAGCCATTAATTTTAACTATTTTCCTCACAGTTGTCCCACATATCACGGATGCCATCCAGGAGTGGGTGGAGCGCGTGGCCAAGACGCCTGTCCAAGGATCCACGAAGCCACAGGTGTGCGTTGTAGAATTGGGTGGAACCATTGGCGATATTGAGGGCATGCCTTTCGTGGAAGCCTTCCGTCAGTTTCAGTTTCGCGTTAAGAGAGAGAACTTCTGTTTGGCCCATGTGTCGTTGGTTCCATTGCCCAAGGCCACTGGAGAACCAAAGACGAAGCCCACTCAGAGTTCGGTAAGAGAACTTAGAGGATGTGGTCTGAGTCCCGATTTGATTGTCTGCCGTTCGGAGAAACCCATTGGACTAGAGGTCAAGGAGAAGATCAGTAATTTCTGTCATGTGGGCCCGGATCAGGTTATATGCATCCACGATTTGAACTCAATTTACCATGTTCCGCTGCTGATGGAGCAGAATGGAGTTATTGAATATCTCAATGAGCGACTGCAACTTAATATTAACATGAGCAAGAGGACCAAGTAAGTTAATATTACTATGAAAATCTGGAATATATATTTACTAACCACTTTCGTTTTGCTTATTTCAGATGTCTACAGCAGTGGCGTGACTTGGCCCGCCGCACAGAGACTGTTCGTCGCGAAGTTTGCATCGCAGTTGTTGGCAAGTACACAAAGTTCGCGGATTCCTACGCCTCCGTGGTGAAAGCCCTGCAACATGCCGCCCTGGCTGTAAATCGTAAACTGGAACTGGTCTTTATCGAATCGTGCCAGCTAGAGGAGGAGACTATGAAGACGGAGCCGAGCAAGTACCACAAGGAGTGGCAGAAGCTGTGCGAAAGCGATGGTATCCTAGTGCCCGGCGGATTTGGTTCCCGTGGCATGGAAGGCAAAATTCGGGCATGTCAATGGGCGCGATTGAATAAAAAGCCATTGCTTGGCATCTGTTTGGGTCTACAAGCTGCTGTGATTGAATTTGCCCGAAACGTATTGGGTCTTAAAGATGCCAACACTACTGAAATCGACCCGAATACAGCCAACGCTTTGGTCATCGATATGCCCGAGCATCATACTGGTCAATTGGGTGGCACTATGCGTTTGGGAAAACGAACTACGGTGTTCGCCGATGGCCCGAGTGTCATACGTCAGCTGTATGGCAGTCCAAAAACCGTGGAGGAACGTCATCGGCATCGTTATGAAGTTAATCCGAAATATGTTCCCCGACTGGAAGAGCACGGCATGCGTTTTGTAGGCACCGACGAAGACAAGACCAGGATGGAAATCATAGAACTCAGTGATCATCCTTATTTCGTAGCCACTCAATATCATCCGGAATACTTGTCGCGACCATTAAAGCCCTCGCCTCCTTTCCTTGGCTTGATCCTGGCCTCCGTGGATCGGTTGCCCCAATATATTCAGCGTGGTTGCCGACTGTCGCCCAGGCAGCTATCCGATGCCTCTTCGGATGAGGAAGAGAATGTTGTGGGGTTGGCTAGTGCAACAAGTTCCTTGAGGTCCTTAAAGATTAGCGCAACACCTAAAAATGGAGTTTCTAATGGCTGCAATGGTAGCACCAGCACTTCCGACGGCGAAGGAGCCTGTGGAGGCGTTGATCTTACCAATGGCCATTGAATGAATTAATGAACGAATCCTTACCCCTTGGACGTGTTTATGATAAGTTTTGATCCTGTTATCGCACTTTGCAAAAGATTGTACTGACAGGAGCATAAATGAATGTGCGGTGATGTCGGTTTAAACATTTTTTATGTTTTTTTGAAGTGACATAAAGTAATCCTTATGTATGATGAAGATTCTCTTGCTTTAGGATTTTCTTTGTCCTATTTAAAACTGCTTCCAAAAGTTATAGTTTCCAAAGTGGAAACATCTTTAAAATGAAAAGCTGTAATACTATTTATTTTCATGTGTTTTAAAATAAAACACAATTTTTATTTCAAAAGTTGAAATAATTTATTTTTAAGTTATGGTTTAAGGTTATAGGAAAGATTTTTTAGTTTGTTATTAATTGGAAATGTTTTGGACTTTATTTCAGAAATAACTATAAGGTTACTTTATGTCCTTGCGATTTGTCAATTATTTAAAATAGTTTATTATCGACATACTTTTGTGTGAATAGCCTCGCGTGTGTCTTCTGATAAATATGAAAATAGTTTGTAATCTCCACTAATTACAGCAAAGAGTTAGCTTATGACTTGCTTAAATTCTGATGGTTAAGTTCTTATTGTCTGTAATCTAAACTATATTTAAAGGACACAAAAAAAAAAAAAAATAACGCTATTACCTTAATCATATATATTTTTAGATAAACAATGAAATAATTAAAAATATTTGTGTTTTAATTTTAATTTTGTTGGCGGTTGGCACAGTGTTGGAAAAATGTCGGGGGAAAGTGTTTCTCTTTTGGTTGTATTTGTAAAGGAAATTGATTTACTTTGGCGCGCAGTTTTCAAACTTAAATTGAAATGATAATCATTTCTTTATAAAAAACTTTAACTTTTATCAAATATTTTCTAACCTGAATTCCAAAAATCATTATTTTATTCATTTTTGATTTTTTGGATCTAATAATTTACTAATATAGTTATCTAGTCTCTCGGCGGTCACAATGTTTGATTTACCGAAATTGTTTTTGCATTGACAAGTTCCTTGAAACTAAAATTTTGTTATCTTAGTCGAAATACAATTGTTTTATAAATAAACTAAAGCTTTTTGTCACCACGAAAAGTGTCAACTAAATTTTGGAAACTTGATGGCGTCCAAGCAAGTGTTTTCTATTTTTAATGACAGGCACATCAATTCGAAAGTGTTATTAACTTTTTGTTAACTTAACTTTTCTTATCATTCCACTTTTAGTAAATTTATTGATTTATTTTTTAAGTTCTTTTCAAGATGTTACTTACAAAAGTTACTTAAAAAGTTTAATTTTTTTAAAATGATAAATATTATATACACTGTAAAAAATGTATACCGCAAATTTACAAAGGGTTTTCGTAATTATTTTTTTTTGTTCCCTCATTGACAATAAAATTTCAAAAAGAGATGCAGAGAGTGAGCTTTTAGTGTAATTTTCTGCTTGTTGACGCAATTAGTAGGCAGAGAATTAATCAAACGCTGGTACTCGAGAATAATAATGGACGCTAACTCGTACGGATTCAGATTCAGAGTCGGATGCGGATTCAGATTGAGATTTAGATACCGGCTGGCGTTGTCAGACATCGGCCCGTGTCCACAACAAAAATAGACAGGGCATACATTTGGGCTTGCGTCTGCTGCGATGAGAAGCCGATGGCTGTTGGCCAATTGAATTGAGGCAGATCGCAGATCTCCGACCAAGAACAATGCGCATTCTTCATTGTACGTTCAATTGAGTAACGTGGTCTAGCTAATTTCGCACTCGAAATAACTGAAAAACCCCTAATAAAAATCATCATGAATCATTCGGGGGTCCACAAAAAGAAGCCAAGGATTCGGAATCGTCAGAGGAACAAGATTAACCAGGTGCATCAAGAGCAACAGGAATCGCTGGATGGCAATGCTATCCCGGTGAAGACAGCTACCAAAAGAGATGACTGTCAAGTGGAAAACCAGCTTACAAGTGCCCGTACTCAGGCTAAAAGTCCTCCAAAAAGTGGAAAGTCACAGGTGGAAAATTCAAGCAAGAAAGATCAGGCGGAAAACCCACAAGAGAATGAAACCATCAGGCTAATACAGCAATTGTTACGTAGAAAATTATTGGCCAAAAATAATTCTAGCCCAACTAGTGAAGTGAAATCAGTTAATGAACAACCTAAAATAGTTACCCAACCAAAGGAAATCAAAGCTGAAGAAAAGAAACCAAAGATTTCCAGTGCTTCAGAAGCTCCTAAAATTTCTGCAGAATCTAAGACATCAGGAAAACCTTCAAGGGATACGAAGGCAGATGAAATGGAAGATCTGCTTAAATGTCTGGGAAGCAAATTGCAAATGGGTTGGTAATGTTTATATATTACTAAAATTATATTAATAATTTAATCACACCGAAAAGGAGCTGGAGAATCCCCAGCAGCGGCGCTTATCAGCAATCTTGGAAAGCTTTTCAGCCAAGCGCCGCCAAGCGATGTAGAGTCATCCGATGAAGAAGCAGAGGAGTATGTGGAGTACATCTATAAGCCAAGGCAATACTTTATGGCCTCTTTGTGTAATGTAGGTATATTGCAATTCCTGAATTAGATCTCCGTTCTCAGGGTCAATGATTTACTTTTGATCCTAATGAATTTCACTAATCTACAGTTCTGTAAGTCGGATCTGTGTGGCCAAAATCGGATACCATGTTCCCGTTGCGGCCTGAGCTATTACTGCAGCGGTGGCCACATGAAAGACGACCAGGAGCACCGGCAGCTGTGCTACGCTCTGCGACAAACGGTTGACCGAAATGGTAAGCGCTTGTCAGCGAAACATAAATCACACTAATTGCTAATTATCGGTGGGTGGATGCAGGTCACGAGATGTTCTACAAGTGCGGCGACTTCAGTGGCGAGCAGTTCCGTTCCTTTCGGATCGTGTGCATTCGCCAGGTGGAGAAGGAGATAAATCGACAGCTCTCCGCCACGGAACAGGAATTGCTTCTCTTTCCGATGATCTGTGGCGAGTCCAAGTGCCGGGAGCATCGCTTCAAGCGTTTGTCCATATGTGGAGGATGTGGCGAGGTGGCATTCTGTAAAGATAAACCGGAGCATCGCAGCAAGGAGCATGCCAAGTGGTGTGGCGCCTATCAACTTTTCAAGGCTTTTATCATGTTTCAGGCGAAATTCGGAAGACTTGAGCCCTCACTGCCCAATAAGGTTCTTAGAGAGCTGCCCATGGCTTGCTCCAACACCAAGCAGATGATGAAGAAACTTAATTTCAGTAAGTATTTATTCTATAAAAAAAATAATTTAAAATGTTTATATTTTACGTTTCTTATAGATGTTACTAATGAGTGCGAGTACGCAGCGCTGACCCAGGTATCCACAGGCCCATTGACGGCCTGGTTTGCCCTGAAGCTCTGCGAGCGTGTAAGGAACTGCGAGGAGTTGACTCTTCATTTGATTGGAGCAGAGATTGAATTCGAGGTGGATATATTACAAAAGTGGGAGCTCTTCCTGCTTCACATAATGCCAAATGTGAAGACCCTAAATGTGGTCTTCATTGGTCCGGAACTTAATCCCAATAATATATCTTTCGAACAGCTAAAGAAAATCAAGTGAGTTGGAATATTTTTATTTCATATAAATTAACAAAATTAAAACTAATAATTATTTTTAGGTGCTGCCGTTTGTGTAGGAAAACCCAGAGAACTGTGAATTATCATTTTGAGAATGGATTGTATCATGATTACTGCAAAGAACAGCATTTTCTTCAGCCGAATTTGGGTAAGATTTCAGATTTTATGAAATTTATATTTAACATATTAAATGACTTACTTACACCCTTCAATAGTTTGCTTTTTCAACTCTGGCCTTTATCGATCAACTGGATTTGCACTGGAGGATACTTGGCCAGATACCATTCAGGCTGCACTGAACCTCAAGTGCCCCATTGTGGTGACCTCTTATACGAAGTACGAGGCTCCTCTAGACATGGTGCACTTCATCAATCAATCGAATCGCCATTTAAATGTCGTTTTGCCACCGACCACAAATCCATTTTCTTCCGAGAAGCCAGAACGCAATTTCATATCAGACAATGAAGCCCCTTTTATGTTTAAGAACTTTTATTGTTTCGTTGTGGAGTAATTGGTCGACCAATAAAAGAGTGGTTGGGTTTTAAATTTAATAATAATTTTAAGTTTTTTGATTTCGATAAAAGTGAGTAAATATGTTTTGAAAAATCAGACATGTAGAAGCACGTAAAACATTGTGTAAAATGCGTAAGATAAGATGTAAGCAACAAGGTATATTGTTACGTTGCATTACGTTATACCGTTATAAAGTTAACATATATCATGATTTTTAAAGACACTTACAGCTTATTTGAAAGACTGCGTATAACTATTTAAAAATACATCATACTAATGATAACGCTAACTACAAAAAAATATATAAACTAATAAAATTACAATTTGATTTAAATTTTAGTTTTAGCCAAGACTTCAACCATTTCAAATTGTATTTATAGAAAAAAGGGTATTTTTAAGCGATAGCATCACGGTCACACTGTTTCCATTTGTTTGACTCTTGGCGCATTACAATTTTTTTATTGCGTGTTAGAAAGTTTTAAAGGGAATATTAGTGCTCTTCCATGAATATTAACGATGGTGACTTTAAGGATCTACGATGCAAACTGGACATCATGGGTTTTACCCAGACACTGCCAGTTTTGGCCATTCCACTGGTTCAGGTAATGTAAATCTTTGGCTTTATTTAGATTTTTTACCATAACATTTTGTTTTTTTCATATTGCAGGCCATTTTTGGTGACCTGATCAAGACCACAGAATGTCTGAGGGATACGAAAAAGAAGGTGGCCGAGTTGCTGGAGGTGGGTGCACAATTAGGGGTTTAATTTTAACACACTGTATATTCTCTTGCCAATGAAGGGTACTTCAATTTTGACCAGTACCTAGCAATGACATTCTAATAGACCTCATAAAGGTTGTCTATATGATCATAATATTAAAAATTTGATCACTTATCATATTATTTCTATGTGAAATTTCCATATAAAGAAATCAAGAATATTAGTTGATTCGATCATATATTTGTTAATAACTGGAAGGATATATTCCGATCGGCTTGTTAAAAGTTCACTTCCTATATCATTTGTTGTGCTTTAATTGGTTGCTAAGCAATCCTTTCGTTGTGGCTTTCGTTTTGACAGGAAAAGACCTGTTGGGAGCTGGGTGTCGAACCATACAAGTGCGATAATTCTCGCCTGCTAGCCGAGTGTAATGAACTCCATCTGCAGTTTCTAGGGGACAGGGAGGACTACGAGCTGCGCCTGTGCGGTAAGTCCAAATCGATTCTAATTTGATATTTAACTTAGTTAACTTAATAAACTTTTTAGAGTCCGAGCGAAAAATCCGAAATCTGGAAACGGACAAGCAGCACTTACAGAGTCACAATGATGGATTACAAAACCAGCTGGACGCTTTGCTCACGAAGCAGATGGTTTCATCCACAATGGTCAAAAAAGTCTCAAGCGGAACTAGCCGTCAAAGTAGGTCAAAAGTGCATACTAGAGCTTACAGCTTACATTTCACTATCTTTTCAATTCATTTTTATTTCCTATTCTATCTTTTTAGCCAAAGAAACCCTTTATAACTACAGTGCGCTCCGGCAATGTACTGCCAGCTGTACTTGGCAGCAGCACTTCAGTTCTTAAATGCACCAAATGCAATGCTGGAGTATTCCAAAAGACCACCACAACTACCAAGGATGGTGTAACTGTCACGCAAACAAGTGGCCAAGAGGAGCTTGATAAATTGCAGAACGATCTGACGACAGCCGGAGAACAGCTGGAGTTTTATAAGCGTAAAGTGGAAGCCAGGAATCGGGAGATTTGTCGTCTTAATGATATGTTAGCAGGAGGTCGCCCGCCGGCAGCCTTGGCCAAGGATTGCTGCTACAAGGAGGTGGGCACCCTCTCCCAAGACATCGATCTATTACAGCGCGAAAAGAGCGATTTGATGTTGCAGGTTCGGGATTTCCAGGACAAAATGCACGATGCCATGCAGCGGGCTCTGGACTGTGAAGAAGACAAAAGGAAACTTCAAACTCAACTGGAAGAGCTAAAGGAAGCTGCTTTGCAGGTAGAACAGCAAGCAAATGCGGAGATTGATGCCAAGGAGTTAGAGCTTAGACATCTGCAATTGGAACTTAGGAAGAAGGGCAAAGATTACAGACTTGCCGGTGGTTTTGCATCCAACCAAAGTGATAAGCACAATCTTAATGAACGCTTGAATGTTTTAACCCGTCGCGAAGAGGAACTGGAGTCTACAAATGAAAAGCACAAGAAAAAATTACAGAAAATGCAGGCCAAGATCTTAGAACTGCAAAAGGAGCTCAAGGATCAGAACCAACATACCACCGTCACCCTGGATGAAGAGAAGATACGCCTATCATCAGAGAGAGACTTCTTTCAGAAGGAGTATTTGCGTCTGTTGGGCAAAACAGGTTCTGAATCGGAAATCGCCTTCTTGCAGGCACAAATCAAATCCAAGGATGAGGAATTAAAGGCACTGCGATCTGAATTGTTCCCTGGTGGGAAGCTCCAGTTTTCCCCGCAGAAGAGCGTTCAGTATGAGACACTGCCACCGGCAACAGCTTCCTCGAGTACCTCCACTGCCATTAGCAACCGAAGTGACTGCGTCCAAGCCGCCATTACAAGGGTCGAGCGTGAACGGGACTGTGCCAGGTCCGAGCTGGAACGTGTACGCTGCGAGCGTGATACCTTGAGGGAGAAGCAACTGTGCACCGTTCAACTTCATGCCGAAGAGCTTCAGGGTCTTCGTGTGCGTAACGAAGAACTTAACGATCGCCTGCGGCAAATGGAGCGAGATAATCGGGATCTTAACTCAGCTCGTGTGCCAACGGAAACGAATTTGGTACTGCTCAAGGAAGATTTGGTTCAGATGAGGCAGCGTCTGTCCTCAATGCAAGCTGAAATCGATCAGCTGAAGACGGAAAATGGTCAAATAACGTAAGTAAGATTGAGATATTGGTTCTAGCTATCTTATTTTTATATAATTTTATGGACAGCATGCTAAACGATCAAAATGAACGCATCATTGCGGATTATCAGACTAAACTTTTGATGGCTGAACGCCAACGACAGTCTGCGGATGTGAGAGCAAGCACCTTGGACTCCAGTAGAGAATCCAATCGCAACGAGGTTACCCAACTTCGCACGGATATCGGAGCTTTGCGGCAGACCTATATATCATTGGAACATGAGAAGGATACATTACTGGTAGCTGTTCGACTGAATCTATTTTTCTACATTTTTTTTGTAATACTTATTAAACTAATTCCTTAGCACCAATTGGATAGCAAAACAGAGCGGGTTTATAAACTTGAATACGAGCTTAAGGATTGCAAGGAAAAGCGCAACGCATTGGAGCACAGTGTCAAGGACCTGGAGGATCAAGTGCGGTGAGTTTGGAATTGGTATTATAGGCTAATTGAAGCTTTTAAGCTTCTTGATCGGGTGTAAGCCTTAATCGATTTTCTCAGTATTATGAAGTTAAAATTTCCATTTAACGTAACTTACCACTTCGTTGCCCTATAAAAACGAATCAATTTATTATTTAATTTTAAAATTTTCTTAAATATTTCATTTTTCACAATGTTTTATTTGCCTTATCGGGAGTTCTCTTAAATACAACTCGTACATAAGTCGATGTAATACATTCATGGCACAATCTCTTCCTATAGAACACGTTAACCGAATATTTCTAAAAACCACCTAAAAGAGAACAAAATGGTTAATTGAATAACAAGTGATCGTATCGATCGAATAACACTCAGCATGCAACACAAAAACACAAAGAAATAGGTGAGAATATATAAAGTTAGGTAGGTGATTAGGCATGCGGAAGAGGAATAGGAGTCTTCACAACCAGACAGAGAATAGCTTGAAGATTTGGGGGATTTTAGGTGGCCCCACCAAAGTGCAGATCATTGAGGAACTTTGAGTTGATTCGCTCGTTGGTTAAATACCTCGCCAGACTGACACTCGGAGCGCTGCAGTTGCTCATGCCGCGTTGATCCGCCGTCTCCGAGGGCGTATAACCCGGTCGGCATACACACTTCGCCCTGCTGGCATGAGCCAAAATTGTGGTGCCATTTGTAGTTTGCGATTTCAGTGGTTCCAACCATTGACCCGCACCACAAGGTCCTCGGCTATACAATTTGTGGCACTGCCCATTGATCTCCACCATTCCGGGTGTGGATTCACATATATTCTGCTCCTTATCCGTTCCCTCTCCGGAGCACTGTTGATCCAGGTTGGTGAGGACACCGGAACAACCACACATTCCATTGTAGGAGATGCCATCGATGGATGGCCTGGCGGTGAAGTCAAAGATCACCACTTGATGCAGGGCACAGGGGCCTTGAGATCCAATCCTGTAGCAGGAATCCTCCGCTGGGAAGTACAGACGATTCTTGCCGCAGAAGTTGCGCACACAACTGGTCCCGTTGACCAGGAATTCGTTGGAGCCACAAGGACCCCTGGTGTAAAGCCTATAGCAGAGGCCATCGCTCCAGGGTACATAGCCCTCTTTGCACTGGCACTGTGCTCGAGGCAAAAGCTGAAGAGTGCTGTCAGTTGTCTCCTGGACATCGTCGGGTATGCGAAAGATGTGTCCCGGTGGACAGGGACCGGGAGTATCTAGAAAACAGGCGATCATTATACTAGAGAAAGATATACAGTTTCAATAACCCAATCCTACCCAGCTCGTAGCACATTTGGTGCGGAGCATGATAGTGCGGCAAGTGCCGCTGGCAGTCGCATCGACCGCCGGGCAAGAAGATGTGACCCGGCGTCGAGCAGGGTCCTTTGGTATAGTGTTCATAGCAGGACTCCTCTGCCGGATAATAAAACGAAGACAATTCACCCTCATCCTCGCAACGGCACTCGGCCAAACCGTCCTCATTGCGAACTAAGAGTTTGCCACGACTGCAAGGACCCTTGGCGTGCTTCGCATAGCACTTGTTGTCCTTCGGCCAGAAGATCATGTCCTCCGGACAATGTAGTGGCCTCTTGCAGGTTCCCCAACGGTTGCCAGATCTGAAAAAGGATTACTCATGAAATATTTTACAATCCTAAACAATCTTCAAAAGCAAGTTGCAAGTCTTGGTTATGATCAAGATGAGAAACCTAAATTAGAAGAAAAGTAGGCTATGTCAAAATTGCCTGGAGTAGACACAAAACAGAAACTATGTCGGACGAGTTTTTCTCAAAAGGAATAGGTCAACTCGGGACAGTAATGCCAACAGAATCAGCAGCAGAATCAGCTGGAGTTAACACCCCTCATTCTTCAATGGGCGATAATCGTGACATTTCGGATCTTAAACCGGAAACGGGAACAGAAACTGGGTCCAGCTCCAAGAGTAAGGACATAGATGCCTCTATAGATGGCTCACTATACGATTGCAACATTTGCCTGGATACAGCTCAAAATGCAGTGGTCAGCATGTGTGGTCATTTGTTTTGCTGGCCATGTCTGCATCGGTGGCTGATTACTCGGCCCAATCCAAAACTGTGTCCCGTTTGTAAATCTTCCGTGGATAGGGATAAAGTCATTCCAGTGTACGGACGAAATAATACACGTCAAGAGGATCCAAGGGATATAACACCACCGCGTCCCACTGGACATCGCACAGAACCGGATGCGGATGTGCATCCTATCTTTCGACTTCATCGTGGCTTTCACATGACCTTTGGAATCGGAGCTCCCTTTGGTTTCATATCATCAACTCTGAACTTGGGTGAGCCCAGAAATGTTGTTCCTAATCGCAACATAGCTCAGTTCCAGAACGAAGAAACCATGTCGAAGTTCTTTCTCTATATGGCTTTTGTGTTTATTGGCTGGCTACTTTTTACTTAGCAAGTTCTTAACTAAACAATATAATCAAAATCATTCTCCAAATGAAGTGGTAAAATTAATCAGAAGATGGTTACATTTCAAATTACGTTCAGTGGAGTTTTGATAATTTAGAGAATTAACTTTTGAAAGATACTCATTAATGTAATCAAACTAATAAATGTGAAGCTAAATCGATACCATTTACTCTGTGTGGTATTCATCTTTTTAGGCAAACTCTTTCACAATGTAATATAAAATCTATAAAAATACTTTTTATAAGTGCAGAAAGAATCAAACTGCATTCAACAGTTTATAAAAAATCAAGATTGTGAAAGTAAAACCAGATCTAGAATAAGTTATGTCAGCAGGCATGAGTACGTAGGTGTATGTTCTTGAGAAGTTTTCAATTGACTTTCGTTATTATTATAAAAACCAGATTTTGCTTTCATTATTGGATAAGTGCACTAGAACTTTCTCTAAAAGTATGAGAAATGTTAAAACCCGTATTTCGCAGTTGAAATCAAAAGTTGTTTTTAACTTTACTACCCATAAACTTTTAAGAAGTGAAAATGAGAACAAAACAGGGTCAAAAACCAAACTTAAACTCACCTCTTGATCTGATCCGGCATGGGTTGAAAGTACTCCTCGGCTTGGCAGGGTCCCCGTTCGTATAGCTTATAGCAGACATTATTGGTCAGCGGACTAAGTGCAGTTCCTGGTGGACAACGGCACTCAGCTGCTGGAAGATCTTTCCGTTTGGCGCTCACAGCTGTGGGACTAAGTTCCATAGTTTCTGGACATGGATAGCCAAGGGTAAAGATCTTAAAGCACTTCTTCAGAGGGGCCCAGTATAAAAGTTGCCAGCCACCTGACATGGTGGCGCATGGATTTTTAGCGGGATCACTCCATGGAGGTGGCACAATGCCAGCTGCCACCTGCTGTGAATTTTGGCCAGTGGTCAGTAGTAGAAGCAGGGAGGTGAGAATGGAGCTGCCCGCCTGCAGAGCAGCCCAGCAGATGAGCACTTTGCGACGTCTCATATTGGGTCTGAAATCAAAAATGATTGATTACAGTGAAGATTCCTTGAATATTTAGCTATTAAAATGAGAAATTGATCTTAGTTTTTGTTTAACAATAAACTAGAGATAAAATTGGTTGTATCTTTAGAACATTTTTAGCTTCTTTTAGTTAATATTTATATTTATATTCCAATAATCAAAGAGAAATCAAAAGCTGCTTTGTGTAAACCTAACAAATTGTTAACAAGAAAAGATAATATTGTTTGTACTTTGTGGGCTCATTATTAACCGATTTGTATAATCAATTAGATATGGCACTTTTCAGGGTCATTTAATTCGTTTTGTTTACTTTTCAAATGAAGCATTGGCGGCGTTGTGTATTAACAGATAAAACATTCCCAAACTTGGTCATTAAATTAAATTAATTTCGAGGTAGAGAAGATGGAAAATAATTATGATTTCGTGGGTGGAAGCTCTCATTAAACCAGATGATGGATGACTTTTCCATTATCGCGGCTGCTGTTAAAAAATCAATTCACCAGCTGCAGCGGAGGGCTTTAGAGCGGGTCCAATTCGAATTAGCCAACCCTTTGGGGCAACTGATTATCATGTTGGCCGGATAGCACCGCAAAAAAAAAACGGCCAAAAACCCGAAAACCAAACCAAAACACTGAAAACCAGTAAACGGTTCGCGCGCGGTTAACCATGACCCAAATACCCATTTATCTTGACTTCTTTTCGCCTCAGCCGCCGACCGGTGGTCAGAAATCTTCTGCTCTTTCAGCTGCTGGTCATAATCAAAGGCGGGGTTATGCAACCGGCAGCAGCAGCAGCAGCAGCATGGAGATGATGAAACATGTGGCAGCAACACGATGGCAACAGCCAGCGAAGCGATCACACGCTGCCGCTGGACACGAAAGGTGCCACACTCTTGGGCGGTATAAGTTGCGTGATTTGTGGCTTGGACCGTACTTAGACCGCTCTGCTAACCGCCGCTGCTGCTGCAACTGGTTTTTTTTTTTGTACTGCGGCTTACATCAAGCCGGTCGTCGGGGTCTACGTCAGCGTTTGATTCTGGCTTTTAGGGGATTCTCCGGCCCATTTACTTCATTTTCTTCACACGATTTTGCACCTTTCGTAAGCTCTTTCTGTGTTAACACACAAAACTGGATTTAATTTGATCACTTTTATATAAATCAATTAAGCCGCTCTGGTTGGTTTTTACCTTTTACATTCGTTGCTCTAGTTTATATCTTTGACTGGCTTATGAGGTTGTTGAGTTGATTTCTTCAGCTAAAACCCTTTTTCTTGGGATTTTAATAATTACACTTGAACTGGGGTTTAAATTTAATTTTACTATTCTGATTTTCTTGGTATTCTTTAGATTTATAGGCACAACCTCCCTACAAAGTTGGTTTTGTTTTCATGTTTTAATGGGAACTTTCTTAGCTTTCCTGGAACTGTCATGCTCCATTTACTTTTTCAATTCACGTAAGCGTTTGCCCACTTTTTGTTGGCTCATAAACTTGATTTATTTCGTTAGGTGTTATAAACCTAATTAATTTAATAAATGAGTTCAAAATTGCATGTGAAACCCTTATCAATTATAAACCTAAATGTCGGTAAAAATTTGTACCTTTTCTTTTTTTTCACACTTTTTAGTTTTTTTTCACGTTTTTGCCTTACTTTAGGTTTTTATTGCTTTATTTTTATTCCGGTTTTGCTTCTATTGTTGGGCCTATTGGTTAAATTCAAATTATATTTTATTGTGATATTTCATTTATTGTGAGTTTACAGCCGCTCATTTTGTTGCTGTCTCCACTTTTTATTACGAATTTTTGTGTTGATTTACAATCTTCATTCAGGTTATTAAACTTTAAAGGCTTAAAGTCATAGGCTAGGCTATAAATGCTATTGAAAAACGTTTATTGGAGAGTAAAGAGGTATAAGTTGTAAAGTATCTATATCTATTACGTTATTATGAAGACCTAAACAAGTTTGGTGATTCCGTTGATTTAATAAAAACCAGTGCAGATCCATTTTATTGATAAATTATTAGCTATACTTTATAATTTCCTTGTTTAAGAGTTGCCTGCTATTAACTAAGCTTGATAATTGCAAGCAATTTAATAACTTTTCCAATTTCAAAATCAAAATCTGTAATTAAACAAATTCTTTGGGTTTGAGTTATAAATTTGTCCGATATGATGTGAAATATATAGCCATTTGTGGTAAGAATCAGGAAGAAGTATACATTGCATCCATCTTCCTATTCTTAGGTTGGGTTTTTTTATGATATTTTTAATATTAAACCATCACTCATCACTAAAACAGGTAAAAACCCTGACTGTATCTTCTAACAATGGGTCTACCCAGAACTAAATTCGAGCAAATTTTCTTGGTTTTTTCTTTCACATTGTATTTATTCTGGCTTTCTTGGGATTATCCCGCCCCTCATTTGCGATCGCACCTTTTGCAAGTTGGTTGTTATAATGACCAAAAACAGGTTGTCTGTGTCGAGAGGGCTCAATTTGTTTTGATTTGGTTTCAGCAATCACGCACAATAACAAAAACACAGATATTCGCAACACTTTTAAATTGAGACGATTCCCTAGGACAGAACCGACAAGACTGACCGCCAACAAATATCAACGAAGCCAAGCGATCGCGGCGAACCGTTCGCTTGGGCAGGTAACAAACGTCTGAGCCATGTCTCTGAGCCATGCTCTTGCCTGGCTGACATCCGCTCTTTCCAAAGGTGAGACACAGAGCCCAGTTTTGTGTAAATGTGTTAACCAAATGTGTTTGGCCAAAAAGGTAACAACGAAATGTCAGTGGTTGTCTGAGTATCAGTCTACTCAGCCACTCTCTTAGCCATCTTAGCTCTGCGTCAGCGGCAGTGACGGGTATTTGAACTTTGTTTAGCCTTAATGACTGACTGACGGACAACGATGGATACGGCTATGGCGATGGCGATGGCGACGCCAACGGCGACTTTGACTGCCTCTGTTGACTGCCGTGTGTTCTTGAGCTTCTGGCCAAGTGCGGATGTATGTGGCTACGTGCCTGGCATCGGTAGTTAATGCTAGATACTCCCATCCACTTATGCACTGCAATTCATCTTGATCTTGATTTCAAATTGTTTTAATCTTGAATTATGAATATTTAAGATAGATATGATCTTGAACATAATTTTATATAATTTAATTTAATTTAATTTTTAACTTAGTTTTATATTTAATAGCTTCTTCTTTTTTTTCTAGAAATTCTTGTTTGCCTTTAGACAACTTTTTCTTCAGTGTCTCTGTCAACTGACCCCCTCTTTATGGCCATCGTAAGAGGGTCAGGTTCTAGCAGGCAGTGGCATTGATTGCTCTACGCCTTAGCATTGATTCCAATTGATTTCCCTTCATTCCCTTCCAGAAAACTGGCCAACAGGAACCGGCAACGCGATTCAGAACTGACAGAGACCTCGACGGAAAGTAAAACGCTGCGGCAGCAGATTGTGGCACTCAAAGCCAGCCGCGATGAGGCAATTGCAGAGAATCGGTAAGCAAAAAAGTCATTAGCGTGTTGAAGATATCATAGAACTGCTTCCGCGCTGGGGCAAATCTTTTTTTCCCCCCTGATCATTAGCGATTTTTTCTCTATTTATTATAATTTACCAATGTACTCATATCATTTTGTTGCCCCACAGCCGGATGATGGACAAATTGAGTGATGCCCAAGTAGAGGCCAGGACGTTGCAGAACAAGCTGGCCGACTCTGAAAAGCAGGTGATTAATATGAAACAGCAGCTGCATAAGTACGTCCAGGAGGTAAAGAAGGCTGAGGATCTGCTAACACAGAAGGTAAGTTTATTTCTAAGATTAGATGTTAAGTCCAAGTACTGGAGTCGGCATACAGGTGTCCTCTAAATTAAAGGAAAAGGAGCGTGACGAAATGCTGGATCACTATCAGTGTCTAACCCAAGACCAAGCAACGCTAGAGGGGAATAACCAAAGTCTGGAGTGCGAGGCCATCGAGTTCAGGTGAGATTAGATTAAATCAAATTTAGCTTAGTAACAGTATTTAATTTTGTCCAATTTATTATTGTTCTTAACGCAGGCGGCAGATCTGTGAACTGGAGTGCGAGGTGCGCAGCCTGAGGGATGATCTACAGTGTCGCCAGTGTGCACTTGATGACATGGAAGTCCAATTGACTGCCGCCAGAGCCTCGATGAGATGTCTGGAACGGGAACTGGAAAGTGCCCGTGATGATATCCGTGTCCAGAAAGTGGATCTTGAGGCTCGTAAGGAGCTGTGTGATAAACTGGATGTGGAAAAGGGCAAGCTCAATGCGGAGCTGAATGAGGTCAACGAAATGCGTAAAAAGGTGAGCTTTAGCTCTGATCCTGATCAGTATCAGTATCTCTATCCTAGCTAGATCTATCTCTTCGCTGTAGTCTACTTCGCTTTCTAACAATACACTAACTAACTAGCCGTTAAAAATACGAAAGTGCTTGTGAGTAGCTTGAATCTATTGTGTCTATTTACTTGATAATACAAATTTAATATTATTTTCCAGCTTGAAAAACAATGCGAAAAACTACGCGAAGAGTTGCAGCAGAGCTTGGCTCTGAATCAGGTCACCACCGAAACCACTGATCTGATGTTGGGAAGATTGCACAACGATCAGCAGCGTCAGGATGACGATGATATTAGGGCCAAAAACGAAATGGACCGACTGCAACGTCAGCTCGAACAAACTTTGGTAAGCATTGCTTATGAAGGGTAACCAGCTTTTGTTTTCATGGGAAAACCAATTACTAATTGAGTCAAAGTTACACAATAATTTGTATTAAAGTACGACCACTATGAGTAACACTAAACCTTTTTTATTCTCCTCAAACAGAGCCTATTGCAGGAGGAGCGTGCTCGCTGTAGGCACCAGGAGAACTTGGCCAATGAATACGAACAACAGGCTCGTGATCTGCGTCGGAATCTCACCGAGCATCGTTATAATCAAGCTAGAACACGTGAAGTCAGTCCTCGAGTGCCATCAACGACGCTGTAATTATGTATTTAAAGAAAACCATTTACTTGTTTTAGTGTGTTAACTCAAATTTAATGTTCGGCTGGGAGATCTCGAAATTGTAAAAATATATTAAAGATTGTAAAAACGAAATAAAAAATTTGTTGTAACGCCCGGCGCGAATCTCTCAGGTCAATGACTCCTAACAAATGAAGCCACCTTTTTTTTGGCACATTTCGGCCAGGGTGATATAAGTCTGGTACATACAGGGACAAGCATTGAACGGAGGCATCCGATTATGATCGGCCAGGGGCTGTGCCTCATCACAACTATCGAAGTCATCATAACAGGTGGACTCGATGCAAGTGTTATTCCCGGAGCTACTAGATCCTGGAAAGAGAATATGTATTAATTATATATAATATATAACTTTTTGAATGAAATTTTAAAAATATTATTAAATACTTACTACTAGTATTATCGGTCGCCTCTTCGTTGTCCACCATATGATATTTGACGGCTCGATCCCAATCGATAAGACTCTGACAATTTTCCTTTACATGTTGCTCCTCGGTTAGTTCCCCACAATCGTCTTCGAAAGTAACTGTTCGTGTGCGCTTTTCACAGACGGTCTTCAAAACTGGAACGTCTTCATCTTCAATAGGGTGATAATGTCTTGGGGAAGAAATGCACGACCTTGATGAACGCTGATTGTAAGTCCGGTGATGATTATTCGCCAGCTCCTTTTCATATCGGTCGCATTCAGGCCGAGTCTCTACATATCTTGACGAAATTTTATCAACACAACTTCCGTAGTCTGTAGGGAAATCCATACTACAGTCATCACTGTCATCCTCGAAATGACCATCCTTACTATGTTTGTGATTTCTCCGCCGAGTATTGTAAGATTCCTGACTAACAGATCGTTGATTATGATCATATTGCCCGGAATCCGGGTAAAATTGGGAACAAAATGAATGATCTTTAACGGGATAGTTTCTACTTGGCGATGTCTTACTATCGTATGTTTTCATAGATCTAGTTGGACTATGAGATTGGCTTTGTGACCTAGGACTGTGCTGGCTAACTTGGGTGCTTTGAAGGTCTCGTGGAATACGCTGTGTGTAGGAAACATCCTTTGGCGGTCTATACGATGGCTGTTTGGGATAATATTGATCACAATCTAAAGCTTCGTGTTCACTCTTTTCATAGACATGGCCATAACCGGATCTGTGACTTGCATCATTATCCTGTTGCTCGAATTTCTTAAGAGAAGGCGCCTTCATTTGTTGCATATTCCTTGAAGATTGGAAGCTAGGAGAATTTGGTGAGTTATAACGAGGTTTTTCACTAGCCGGGGAAACATTATCGTAATGTTCATTTTTAATTATAGTTTCTGCACTGGATACATGGGATGAAAATATCGAAGGAGAATTTATTATTCGGGTTGGAGTTGGTAAAGGTGAATCCACACGTTCTCTGTAATGTTCCTGCCCCAGGCAAACTTGAGCAGCCTTTTCTATCATAGGTCGCGTATCCGTTTGAGTAGGTCTCTCTTCCCGACAAAGATTCTCCGTCTGTGTGTTCCTGGCTTCCCTTAGGACCTGCCTAACTGAGGAAGCCTTTTGATATTGCGGATCCTTCGTTCTTACTTGCCTATCGCCATTTGGAATCGTTTTCGCAAAGTCCTGTTCCTTGGAGTACTCTCGCTTGATTTCCTGCTTTACCAACTTACTACCTTTATCCATTGATCTCAAGGATTGCGGGGAATGCATGCGACTTGCCGTTGGATTGGTATAGTTCCAAGAAGCCAAAGGTCTGAAATCGTCGCAATATCTTCTATTTTCTCGCTGCTTAAGATGAAAGCTGTAATCCCCGTCTTCACTTATACAATTGTCATCGTCTGGACTTTTCTCTTCATAACATTGATGAGGACTACTTATCGGTTTGTAATGAAGAGCGTTTTCATAGTAGAGACATTCATCAGTAAGTCCTTGAGCCTCAAGATTATTATCGCAAAAGCAATGATCTTCGTCAGAAATTTCATCTGAGTTGCACATTGGCAGATCCTTAATCCTGTCTGAATCAGAGCAAGGAGCTGAATCAACAGGTTTTATAGTAGGTTTTCCATCTATTTCCCTCTTAATATCCTTTTCACATGGCATCCTTGTGTATGTCGGATTTGACCCCAGAGGCCCTTCAAGATCACTAATACAATTCTCCTTCTTATATAGATTCAAATAATCTTCGTACATGCGGGTCTTCTTTTCATCCGCTTGCTCTTCGCTACAAAGCATGGATGGATCTGCCTCATTTTTTATATCTTTTGATGAAACAAAATCACTTGCTATCAAATTTTCAGTTTTTATTTTAGTTTTGTGACGATCCACTAAAGACGTCTGCTCTTTTTTGACTTTTGGTAACTTTACAGGAATCTTTTCAGGCTTAATGGGTGTAGTTTCCTCCTTTGCCTTACATTCCAATTTTTTATTTGATTTCTCATTCCTAGCTAGATTTTTCTTATCGCAAAATCTGGATCGATTCGAGCTCTCCTTTTGACACTTTGGTGATAAACCACGCTCAGTCATATTGGAACACCGATGCCGACAAATATCATCGGTATTTAGATCGGTCACCATTCTTCTGTTTGTTTGACGCGGACAAATACTATAGGGAAAATCAAATGGCGTACCCTGAATAGGTGATATATCTCCGTCGATGCCACTGCAAGGGTTGAACTGTTGACAACATCCTGCCATGTTGCAATTGCAGGAGCCATTACAGGCGCAATAACAATTTCCACAGTTATTTTGGTACATATTAGGATAGTTCTGATAGCAGGTTCTAAAGCAATAACAACATCCTCCACTGGCTCTTTTGTCGACTTCTAAGGTTTTCATTTCCAGTTCTGGTGAATTCTTGACTGCAATAGTACGACATTTCGGCCCTTTGTGTTTCTGAGCAGAAATAGGACATCTGTTGGAGTCCGGGGGACTGATTTTAGTTTGATTTGCTTTTAAGCTCTGCCCCCAGGTCATGTCCTTTGCCTTTGTCATCTCCGTACTTTCTAATCTGGGCCTAGTGTCCTTGCGTTTGAGTATGTGATTGCGATAGTGTTTCATTTTATCTATCTCATGTTCGATTTTCCGATATAAGACATCTACCTGTGCGCGGGTTCGCTGAATTTTCTCAAAGTCCAGTGAGGAGGAAGAGTCCGCTGCTTCCGTCTTTTTGGTTGTAGGACCAGAAACTCCAACCGCTTGACGGCGGTAGAGTTCCTTAACCTTTTTCGTTTTGTCCTTGATGTAGATCCGTTGGCATCCCACGATCGAGACGCGATCCTGTCGTTCCAGTACAATGCTGCGACCTGTTAGATGTTTATTTTATGAATTTTTCGACAACTTTTCAATGGTTTGCCTATACCTTTCCTTTTTTTATTCTCCATAAGCTTTTAGGCGATTGAACATCAATAAATTTATAGAAAATATATTTTCTGTGCTTTCAACAGTAGCTTCCTTTGATGTTTATGGCTGTGCTTTCCGATTAAAACCAAAACTTGTTCTTATTTATAAGCCATCTAATCCTATCTCTTTCTTAATAACGAAGGATCAACAATTTTGACCACCCTTAAGACAAATAAAACAATTGATTCTTAGATTATTATATTACGCACAATATACACTAATAATTTCATTTTATTTATGAAAATTGACATGGATAATGCCGGGGGGGTTTGGTACGGGTTGACTTTAGTGGGATTTTTGTGTATTGCAAATAAAAGTGTAAACATAAAAATTATAACGTTCAACAACTCCTAATTAACTACAATAAACCTAAGTATTACAGTGTTTCAACAGTTTTACAGGCATATCTTCAGAAGAACAAAATAAAAAAAAATATAAATACTTTTACAGGCCAAGATCAATGGGATTGGATCGGCAACTGGAACTGCAACTGGATTTGGTGGGGTGTTCCTAAACTAATCCTTCGATGTGGCATATGGCTCTGAACCGCTGGCACTAAAAGAACTACTGGACAGGGGCGTGCTGACATCGCGGCTCTCGCCGTTGAGCAAGTAAACTGGCACATGGCTGGTCACCAGTTCGATATTGTGCGACGGCGAGAGCAACGCAGTACTATCTTCGTCCTCAGCCGCTCGAATGGGTGCAGCAATCTCCAATTCGTTGCCAACTTCCGGCACCAAGTCCTGGTCGAACTCATAGGCAGGTTCTGGTATTGGTTCGGCAACTTCCGTTTCCGCTTTTTCATCTGGAGCTGGCTCTGGTTGTATAGAAGAGGTTTCTAGTCTAGGATCTGCTTCGAATTCCAAAGGAAAAGCTATAAGCAACAGCTTCTTTTTCTTATTCTTAACGTGCGTCCAAAGAGCACGTTTTATTCGACGCCTTCGCTTAGTCCTCTTACGTTTCAGTGTTTCCCCGTTTTCCTCATCAAAGTGCTGCTGATTATGTGATTCCTCTGTATCGTCCCCTTCCAGATGTTGCCCCCTTAACAGCTGTTGATCTACCTCTGACTGATCTGGATCGTCTCTTACATTTGTCACTTTCCCCGTTCGGTGTTCATCCTCTACTTGGAGTTGACATTTCTCTGCCTGGCGTTCAATCTCAAACTGCAGTTGGGTTTCCTGTTTCTTGTGTTGATTTGTATCTTCCTCTGTCTCGTTTTCATCTTCATTCCTAAGCCCCTCCTGTTGTCGTTGATGTATCTTCAGTTGATGTTGCTCTAGTAGTAGCTGCTCTTCTAGAAATTGTTGATGCTCTAAATCATGCTCTCGTTCTTGTTCACTGAGTCGTTTTTGCTGCTGATTTTTGTATTCTACGCAACCATTACTGATTTCTAGTTCTTCTTGCACCCTTTTTGGCGGTAGATTTTCACAAGGCTGCTCAGTATCCTTTTGGTGAGAATTTTCCTGCACCTCCGTTTCTATCTCATCTTGGCCATTTAGCGCTTCATTCGCTTCTGACCTTTCCATGCTCTTGAGATTGAAACGTTTCAGTCTTATTTTTGGCGATTTTTTCGGCGCAGATTTCCTTATGATGTTTAGGTCCTGCTCCAATTGTTGTACTTCATTTCTCCGCTTCACGTTCAAGGCGCGTAGCTGCCGACATCGCTTTGTAGCCTTCTTGAGGAGAGTTTCCTGATCAACATCCTTCTTTACCTGCTTGACCTTTCTAGCCTTTTTCTTTTGGTTCTTCAATCTACGTTTGCGGATATTCTCACGTTGCAGGGTTAACAGGTGGTTATAGTAGCTTACTTCATCGCCAGAAGCCTTTGAGAAACAGCGACGACTGAAATCCCAATCGGAATTGGAATTTTGGTGGTCAGTGGATGTACTTTGTATCTGGCAGGGACTGCTTGAACTGTGCGTTGATGCTGGCGGTGTGGGCAAAGCCACTCTCTGCCCTCGAGGTGTGTTTCGCATCCGGGTGGGGGTGGCCGAGATCTTTGTGGGCGTGCCACTTGAGGCGTTGCTGGTGGTGGGCGTTAGCTGGCTAGAAGCGACATTTACAACTTCATTCCTTGATGCCTTGATTTTGGCATCGAGTTTGGCGAACATTTTCGCACTGGCCTTCTGGTGCTCTAAAAAAAATAATAATATTTATATATGTATATGTATGCACGAAATTATGTATATTTAGATCTTACCCGCTTTCCAGCGTTGAGACCCTGCGCCATTCGATGAGGCCTTTGGCATGTATTGTTTGATCGATGGCTTCTTTAATGAGCTGGCCTTGACGTTTGAGGCAGTGGCACCCAGATGTCGAGGACTAAAGGTTACCTGTTTCTTTAGCAGGGAAGATTCGCTGCAGTTGCTGTTCTGACTAGAAGATTGACGGCAGTGATACAATGGTGTTCGTTGTCCGCTGGCAACGCTCGCACTGCTGCTTCGCGGAAAGAAGTTATGACTGTGGGCGCTAGGGTACTGGTCCTCTATCTCCAGATCTGGCTCCTCGTCCTCCAACGTTTGCACACACTGATCGACAAGATGCGGCGCTGTGGTCGACACCAAATGCAGGCTATCCCGGCGGCAACTGTAGC
Source organism: Drosophila eugracilis (assembly GCF_018153835.1). Taxonomy (NCBI): domain Eukaryota; kingdom Metazoa; phylum Arthropoda; class Insecta; order Diptera; family Drosophilidae; genus Drosophila; species Drosophila eugracilis. The sequence continues at coordinate 12,664,493 of NW_024573038.1, forward strand.
TATTTACAATCCGCGGCACTGTGTAGGTGGCGGGTGGAAGTACTGCCCTTTCGTAAGTCCTCAGGTTGCTGGGATAGATGCGAGTAACAGGCACGGAGTCGTCCTCGCCGAGAATCGTAGTCGAGGTCTGATTCGCCGAATCGTTTGAGTTGGAGTTTGAGATAATACCATCAACATTGGCAGGCACATTGAAGTTCACCGAAAACATTTCCACATCGTCGTCAGAGTCGCGAAGCTCTACGATTTCAATGTTGTTGTCAATACCGCTGAATAGAGCATTGGCCCGCTTGCACGGCTCCAACTGGCGGGCATTTTGACAGAGATTCTGAAGAAAAACGGGCGGATGATTGTTCAGTGATGATGACGGCGTACCAGATATATCCCACATTGGGCAGCTGTCCTCATCGTCAGAGCTGAGTACCTGTTATTGCGAAAGTTTAACAAAATATGTTAGTAATTGAATCAAAAGCAATGATTATGAGAAATAGTATTCTGAGACACTCAGTTGAGGTTGAAGTCATTTTGGGATAGCGGGATGGAGCCAGACACTGCCTGTCACGCGACTAACTGCGTCGGCAATGGCTTTTGTCCCATCTGCTCGTCCGAATCAGACCTTTTACTAAGACATCATAGTTAAACCAGTAATGCCAACACGGTAGAGAAGCACTCACCGTGTTGCCATTCTAGGATATAAATTTTATGCTATTATTTATATAAAATAAATCACCAAACTAACCACTTCGTTTGACTGCGGCGGACGATTATCCACCTTGCTAACCACATGCAAGCTGGCACAGCTGCTTTTGCGTAGATGATTTAAGATAGTGCGCGTTGCCGTTTTTGGATCGGTAAACTTGGGCAAATAGTGGGCATAGACACTTCCAAATGCAAGGGATTTCGAGGGTCTCATAAATTTTTCGGCAAAATCCACTATTCGCTCTTTGACCGACTCGTCCGACTCCAGGCGCTGCCAGTAGTAAAATATGAGTATGTATTCTATGTAGAGTTTATCTGGCAGTTCTGCTTGCATCATAAGGCTTGGCATCGACCAGTGTGGAAAGAGGCGGCTGTAAAAAATTGGAAAGTTTATTATTTGATTGGCAGTTAAGAAAAATAAACATAGAGCTTTGGAATCTGAAATAGAATTATCATAAATATCTAATATATAAGCGTCTAACATAAAAAAAGAACGTACTGAATTAAACTAATGGCGTGGCAGTTTTAAAACTGAATGTCATAAATAAACGCAAAAGTGATCTAGCCGAAAACAAGTTTAAGCCATTTTTTGTGGTATAGAAGAATCATTTTAAGCGGAGATGACATACAAGTTTAAATTAACCAAGTAAATAGTATCCATATGTTGCTGTTATACTACCGTACCTGTAAAGCATTGACAAAATGCTGGCTCTGTTGAAGAGTTTAGGAGCAGCGAGGAGAGTGCGCAGCACGTGCTCCCGGTGAACGCCGGCGCCACCTTCTCCGTACTCCACGTAGAGCTTTAAGCAGCTGTTAATTCGATTGATGATGGTTTCCTCACTTTCCACCGGCTCCTGGGCGGAACACAGTTCGCATGATATGTAGAAGCCGACAATGTGGCACATACGCTGCCTGTATCCTTCATCCTGTTGCAGTGCCCGTCCTTGAACCATGGTATGGATGACATCAGTTAGTCCGGTTAAAATTCGCGCCAGTTTTCTGCATTTCAGAGGTAAATACTGGGCCCGCTCGAACTCTTCTCTAATGGCACTGTAAGATTAATTGGGGTGGGTATTATTCTGGAGTACCTGCCTCTATCTATATATGTACTCACCCTTCATATTGCATGAGCAACCGGGCCATGCGCTTATCGAAGCTATCATCATTCAGCGACGCAATGGCATCATGAATCTTACGCCGTGTCTCATTCAAATGGCCAAATTCCGGCTCCGTCTGCGAATCCGGTGTGTTGCTATCCAGCTCTTTTTCTTGATCCGGCGATACAGACTCCATATCATCTGCATTGGCTAAAGTGCTGACCTTGTCGAATTCGTCCAGCATGCTACCGCTGTTCCGCTTCCGGTTCCTGACCAAACAACTCATGGTGCTAGCAAAATAAATCGCCAAAATCAATGCAAGAATGCAAATTAATGAAATCGTACAGTGCCGAAATAACTCGTTATTGCAGTGAAAGTCGGAGCGCCCCCGCCGTCCCCGAAGAAAAGACCAAAAAATGAAAGACATACCAAAAAAAGTGTATTTCTGCCAATGAGATCGCTTTATACGGGCAATTTCGATGTGCCGCGGTAAGTCACTAACGCAGTGCACACCTGAGCGGCTCCAAACATATTACTTTTGTAATATGTGCACTGTTTATATATATTTTTTGTATGTCGAGCAGGAGCAGTACCGATTAAGAGCTTCGTCGGATGAATGTTGCGTTTATGCGGCGCGAAAATGCCGTTAATCGCACATCGTGAAATTTCACAATTCATTACGTATTGCAGGATTCCCTGCTCTATATCTTAATTTCTTATTAAGCCGATAACTGATTATCTGTAACTTGTGGTTTCTTTCTATGTATTTTTGAGGTGTATAGCTAAGAAAATATTCCACATAATCGAATACATCTCTTAGTGAGATTACCTCAATGCGTGATTAAGGACTACGTGGGAACGAAGCGAGCATCGTCGTTTTTGGCAGTGTTGGAGAATGTTGTCCTGTCGCCGATAAACTGTGTTTCTAGAATGCTCATAAACAATTTCACGATATACACAAATCATGATTTTAACATAAGTAAATAATTTATATATCATTTGATAATTGTGTACATAATATAAATATTTATTCTATAGTTTTTTAGTTTTTAACAACTATGAGTTTACAAATTTCTTGGTTTTTCAAATATATAATTTATAGTAAAAAATTAATAAAATATGTAATTTATAATATTTTTATATATAAATAAATTTATTGTTTCCAAAATACCACTGGTAATAATAGCTAATAAAATCAACAATTTATTTGAAATAACATTAAATTTATATAATTTGATATATGTTTTATAATCCGTATAAACAGGAAATTTGAAATTCGAGAACAGTATATTAATTTAGGTGTTACCCAGCACTACTAAAATTTTAGTCCTCGATATTCTGCTATCGATATAATAAATTACTATCGAAACCAAGAAAATAAACAATTAAGTTATTTTTAAATTTAAATATCTTTAGTTACCGAAAATATTTATTTTATATATCTTCATTCATGTTTTTCAAAACTAATCAGTATTAAAGATACCAGAGATTAAATTTCGATAGCGATAAAAAAGTGGAAATCGTATTTTAAACTGAACAAACCAAAAAATGAGATTTAGATAATTGGATATTATTTACGGATGTTCCAAAAGACATATCAAAATACGAGTTTAACTTTAATAAAGGCAGGCTCGATTATGTTTTATTAAAAATTATTTAATCTGTTTCTACCGTAAGTTAAACCTAGTGCTGTTTATCTCACCAGACCCTCTAGTAACAATAATCAAGTCATCGTTTTAATGTTGTTACCAACTTTATTTGTTACGTTCTTAATCAGTTCTTTCAATGTTTCTAAAAATTCCAAAATAGAAAACTTAAAGAATTACATATTAAAATTTATCGTTTTCGTTCATTCTTCATTAAAACTGAATTTTAAGTTTATGCAAACGGCGGACGTATCATCGCGCAGAGAGCGTTCTAAATCTGCGTTGCATGTGTTCTACATACAACGGAAGTATGCGAATAAAAACCGTGGGCGGGCAAAATGCTTTAATGGCAACGTTGGCAACCAGCTGACCCCATCCCAACGACTGACAAAAACTCAGCCGCCAGATGGGGAAACTCTGGTCGCCCACATACGCCGAACGTTAGAAGTAAACTACAGAATGTACGTTGCTAGTTGTGGCTTTTTGTTGTTTGTTACACGGATGTTGCTGTTCATAGTTGTTGGATTTTCGTGTTTGTGGAGATGTGAGTGGGTGGTGTGGTAATTGTTGGATTTACAACTCGTCCTTCTTGGGCGCCTCCTCCTCCTCCTCGGTTTCCTCAACGGGCTCGGCATCTGCCACCTCACCGTTGGCATCGAGGAACTTGACGAAATCGTCCAAAGTCCTGTCCAGGTTGAAGTCGATGACCTTGTTGTCCTCCTTACGGAAGTACTTGATTGTAGGGAAGGAAGAGATCTTTATGCTCTCCAGCTCGTTAGCGGTGGAGTCCATCTTGGCAATAACGATGTCCTCGTTGTCCTTGTACTTTTCGGCCAGCTGGTCATAGATTGGGGCCAGCTGCTTGCAGTGTCCACACCATGGGGCGTAGAACTCAACCAGCACGCTCTTGCTCTTGTCCAGGGCAACGCTCTCGAAGTTGCTGGAGACCAGCACCTTGACGGGGTTCTTGTCCCAATCATCGGGCAGATCCTGGGACAGCAGGTGCTGCTTCAGCTTGCCGTCCAGGAACTTCTTCAGGAAGGCTTCGATGGTCTCGGCAGACAGATCGTTAGATTCGGGCTTGTACTTGGCCATATCCTCCTCCAGCTTGATCAGACGGATGGTTGGAACTTCCTCCTTGTTCATGCCGAAGAACTCAAAGATACGGGTGTGGTCCTCCTCGTCAGACGAGATGGTCACGAACAGGATGTCATCGCGGTACTGCTTGGCGATCTCCTTCAAGGGGTCAACGTACTTCTCGATGTGTCCGGCCTCCTTGGAGACGAAGAACAGCAGGTGCGACTTGATGGAGCCACCGAAGATCTTGGAAGCACTCTCATGGTTGAAGTCAACGATCAGGGGCAGAGACTGCACCTGGGCGAACTTCTTCAGGTTCTCCTCGCTCAGCTCACCCTCGAACACGGATTTCTTGTCATCGAAAGGCTTGAACAGGACCACACCGTTGTCCTTAGCCTCGTACTTGGCAATCACGTCGGCATTGCTGCTCACACCGAAAACGAAGGAGTCCAGGGCGTTGGCGGCCTTGGTGAAGGTCTTAGCCTCCTCCGACTCAAGATCCTTGAAGAATCCAATGATGGCGATTTCGTTGTCCTTCAAGAACTGTTCGGCATCAGCGACGCTGGTCAGATCCTTGGCTGGTGGTCCAGTCTTCTTGGTCACCCAGGCAATGATGTCAGCAGCCTGGCGCCCACCGCTGTACTCCACGGGAGCACCGCTACGGAAGAACTTCAGAGTGGGGTAGCCGCGCACGGCGTACTGCTCGGCCAGCTCACCCTCAACGGTGGCATCGACCTTAGCCAGCTTGATGGGCGACTCCTTCTCAGCCAGCTGCTGGGCAGCCTTGGCGTATTCGGGAGCCAGGGCCTTGCAGTGTCCGCACCATGGGGCGTCTATAAAGATTAAAAAATATAACAAAAAATAAGTTATTTTTCATTGATCTTAGGAGAACTTATAAACTCGTTTTGAACAAGACCCATTAAGGTGAAAAACTGCTATAAACGCATACGTGTTCCTATTTGGTTTCTATATTTAAACCAGGGTGGTGAATAACAACTGGCTAACTAGAGGTATAATTGCTCCACGATTGATCGAAAGGCATTTTGTTAAGTTCATCATGGTGTGACCTACACGTATGGTTTATTATTACAAATTATTTATAGATAGTATCTACGATCTGTGTTTAATTGTTGTTAATTAAATTGCGGAGCATGTAACAATTGTTTTGTATTAAACTGTAAAGGCAAATCGTTTTTTGATCTTTTCCAGAATCTAAGATTTAAGATTCTTAGCCGTATTCACAGTTTAAATTTTCATGAAACAGGTTTTATAAAAACTTGAAACATAAATGTGCAAAGAAGTGAGTCATAAAAAATGCTAACATTTTGAACAAGAAAAAATGGGTTAATAGCTTATTTTAGTTTATTTTATAGTTTCTCCAAAGGAATAGTAATCTCATTTTAAATGGGATCTTTCACTTGATTAACTAAGTAGCTGACCTTATTTGTAATATATTCCGTTGACCAAGAAATTAACTTAAGAATCAACTAGAAAACTTCTATAAAACTATAATTTAAATATGACTATTTCTATCTATGAGTATTTGATTCAATTATGTTATCAAATATATTTAATATCTGTCTGGGCTATGTGAACCATGAAAATTGTACTATATGCTCATTGAAGTTCTGCCTATTAATTAAATTAAAGGCTTGACTAACTCGAATAAAAACTATCAATAATTACTAATAATTTGTTGACCCTAATTCAAAATATATAACGGATTTCGAACTTAATCACTTTGTATATGATAATTTAGGGGGAAGCACAATAAAAATGTGTAAGCTAAATAAACATAATAATCTCATTGGCATAATGCAACATTTCAAAGCTTTCAACAGCTTATATATTCCCTTAAACCCTTTGTTTACATTAACTGCTTTGAATCGCAATTAAATGGCGCGCACTGCTAGCACACCAGCCAAGGGTGAAATTCTAAATTTGGAGCGACAATTATATGCGCAAGATTTGCCACGGATATGGAGCAGGGTCCATTGGAGCTCGCTATAACCACCAGCAGATGTTGCCATTATGCAAATTCCACGTGTCGTATTCTCATTGTCCAAGTGCAGCTCCTCGGGGCCACGACTGCAATTTGGTACGCATCCACGCATACGAAATTGAATAAGTGCCGGGCAGATGACATAATGCCCGGCTTGTCAACGTCCACGACTTCGATTCCATCTTATACGTAGTACTATGCCGTCTTATCGCCGGCTTCCTACCATTTAGCTGTATTGCTGTGGCTGACGTGGCCCTGGCATTGGTTCCGCTTCCACGGACATCTTTACAGTCTCTATAGGAGATAAGACCTCTGCCTTGGATGAGCAGACAATTATCGACTTGGCTGACGTTGTCACCTCTACAAAACACCTCTCCAAAGCACCGACAAAATGTGCAAATCTTAATTAAACAAATAAAGAGAAAACGCTGGCATAAACAAACCAAAAAGTCCGCCATATTGTTGGCCCCCAAAGATGCCAAGCTAGCATATCTGGCGGTTTAAGGCTGAAAATATGGGGGAAGTTTTTGTATAACCGATTCACGTTTATCTCTCAAGTGTTTGCTAGATAACAATGGGTTTTCGATTTCTTGTTGGGCTGTCATTGCGAGAATAAAAAAACCTCATTGTGGCAACAGTGGAACTACCTGTTGATGAATTTTCTGCGGATTTATTTTAGAAAGCCAAATTGCCTTTAAATGAAAACTAATTACTTTTTTTTTCAGACGTTCAGATTAATATCTCCGTTCAATAAAGTGTATAATATTCACAAATGTAGTTTTCTAACAATATAACTTTATAAAACCCCCTTTTGTTCGAAGTTAAGCACCAAACCTTATCCATTTTTTCCCGCTAAATAATATGTTTCTTGCGCTTAGCATCACCGGCGAGGCAACACCGTTAGGCACGCGCAGAGAAAAAAAGAGTTGAATGAACTTTCCAATGCGTGGCTGTTGCGCCGCCGTGGAAAAGGGACCGAAACCAGATTTCAAAAAAGAATTAGAACCAAAAATTCGAAAAGAAAGCAAATGGTGATTCAAAAGTGGTTTGGTTTGGTTTGGCTAACCTAGATTCGTGGGAGAAAGATAGAAGAGTTGCCCGACGAGTTTTTGTTGCCTTTTGTTTCCATTAGAAGAGATTCTCATTTGAAGATTAATAAAGCGGATGTGTGATATGTGTGGCCACGCCCCAAAGTTAGAACAAAAGCTAGAATAGCCGATAGCATTGAAGCATATGGAGAAAACAATGATAGTTGCGCACAAGTTTTTGTTTCCTTTGGCATTTAGAATTTGAAATTTAAAAAAAATTATAGCAGGTTTATAGCAGCAACAATAACAAGAAGTGACGCAGTACTGCTCTCTCGCTTGCACTCCCAGGTGAGAAAAAGAGATAGCAAATACGTGCGAGAGAGCAGTCTTCCCCTCCTCACCCACTACCTATCACACTCTTCCTACATACAAGATGACGCGAGAGAGATAAAAACGGTTAAACAAACGATAATTTGCTGGAAAATCAACCAAACATATTTTCCGAACTACAGAGTGGAACTAATTATCCGATTGAATGACCAATAGCCAAGAATTTGCATTAAAATAAGTTTTTCCAAATTTCCAGTCAACAACAAATGCCACGCAGACAGATTTTCTCTGACGACTGGAAAGACCACGTAGCCCCTAACCCGCATGATTCAGCAAGCGCGAGCGAGAAAGAAATAGCGGCCGGCGCATTTTGCACAACTCTACTCGATTTTCGCCAATTTTTCTAAGTATTTTTCTGCACTATTTTCACAATTAGTACTTACAGAACTCGACCAGCACAAATTCGTTATCGGCAATCAGTTGTTTGAAGTTGGCCACCGTCGCCACTAGAACGCCTTCCTCAACTTTGACCTCCGCCTCGGCGGAAGCGGCCACGTAGGACGCCGCTAAGAAAAGGGCACAGAGCAGGAATTTCATCTCGTCGTCGTTTTCTTTTTTCTATTAACTCAATTTATTTGCCCTGTTTGGGTGCAGCACACTCGCCAACCAATGGATTTTAACTGCGCTGAACTTGCCCGGTTGCAAGTAAAAAATCCAAATGGATCCCAGTCTCCAATGAATCGGGGATATATATAAGATTTTATATATACTAGAGCTGGTAGCTTAGTCGATAATATCGATAGGCTCGGTAGTCGAAAAATGAGTGGCCGCATTTTTAAAAACAATTCCGTTTGCCTTTTCAGCCGCAATTGCGCTAGTTAAAATATTCTAATACGATAATGTTAAGTATCAAAGGCAAAAGGTGGCGCCTTTGCTACTGTTGGGAAATATTTATCTTAACATTTAGATTAACATATGTTATAAGTATTAGAGCTCCTTTATGTTGCTTAGTTTTCTCGCAATGGCGCTAGTCAAAATGTTAGAAGCATCTTCTAATGACTGTTAAATAAAGAGCAGCGGCTCTGCTCATTAACATAACATTAACATTTCCATTGACTAAACACTAGCGCTGGAAGTAAATGGATACCAATACATGTTACTCAATTTTTAAAATTACGATCCAATTGGAATTTTGGACGGCAGCGTATTTATGTGGTCAACATTTTATTTCTTTGATTTGCCGCAATAGCGCTAGTTGCGATCAAAATATTAAGTTGGATCTTTATATTTCCCTCTTCATGCTGGGAAATTTAAAGGTAACATCTGGCAATGTTGAGTATTGGCGGTAATTTTAAAAAAAATATGAAAAAAAAAAATTACTTTAATTTGTATTGCCGGTTTTGCGTATTCTAGCGATCTTTAAAAAGTTATTTTCACGTCACACTAACAATTGAGCACACAAGGCATTTAGTTTTTGACAAGAAGTAGAATTTGTTAATCTGTATTCTGTTCATTGTATATTTAGAATTGATGCTTAAGTAATAAGAAATATATTCAATTTTACATTATATTTAATTCTTGCATCTAAGTTTTATAAAACAATTACGTATATTTTAAGGAGTAACTAAACCCTTTGGCTTGATTTAAATAAATTAAACTTTGTTATTATTTAACAAAAGTTTAAAATTTTTTAATTTCCAATCAATCAAGAACATAAATTCACATTAATGTCATTAACCTTTACATGACAGTACTCGCGTTGGGTAAATATAAAAAATTGTTTAAATGTTTTCCTGTTCTTTTGTAATATGATGCGAGAATATATGTATTTAAATACAAATAAAGCTTATTTAAACAACTTGTAAACATTTATTAAACATATACACAATTAAATAGATGAATGAAATGACTGAATTCATAAGTCAAAAGCAACCACCTGTTGAATGCATTGTTCAATTATTCTGAGAACGATCTCGGCAGTTTTTTCACTGCTGAATGGTTTATCTACAGGCGGTACATGTACAAACAAACTTCGCTTTTTGTCTATATCTAGGGATTTTAGATAGATATAGCCGCAGAGAAAATCACCCACATTCTTGGATGCCTTCGTAGCACTATGCGGCTTGAGATTATCATTATGAGGGGGCTCTATGGGAGCCACACAATCGGAGCATTTATCATTTACGGCCTCCACAATCTTATCCACATCGAGTTCGGTCCGTAAGACATTCGCATGTACATTGTTGGAGAGTTCACAGCTCCCGTTGGGCAATCTTTGATCACAATTATCTGCCCTTCGAAATTTGTGATTGTATGCCAGTTTTTCAACTGCGCAACATTTTGTAATACCCGAAACACCAACATGTATGACCAGCTGGAGGGATAAATATTGATATCATTGTGGTCTCCATCTATTTATGGCTCTTACATATGGCTTTCGTTTCCATATCTCCAACACAGCCCCATCTACAGCTTCGTATTCTACTGGAACCAAACGCTTTTCGAGATCGTAATCTATGCCATCGTGGGTTATGGATTCTGGAAGCAGTTTAACTGCCTCCCAACTAGCATTGACTGATTCGTGGCCACGGAATACTCCAAATCCGGAGACCACAATTAGCTTTCGATCCGATGACGCCATAACAAACGTTTAAACTAAAACACCCACCCTAACAAACTACCTTATATATACCATATGTTTGTAGTCTTCTTCTTCGCTGATTGAATCTACCGTTTCCACTAGACTGTTTCCTGTGGTATTTAAAATTAGAAAACTACAGTCATTTTTTATCTTTAAAATTCTGCTTCGATTCTTAAAAATACCGAATAGGAATTTAGAATTATTTTTATTTATAAGGCTTATTTAAGTTTAAACTATTGATTTGCTTATTACTTGAAATTCTCTTAAATTTTTATTAATTGAATTTAATGAAGTATAATTTCTTATTTATAAGTGATGAGAAACACTGGTATGTAATGGGTATAGGTTACCCAGAACCTCAAAATGTAATCAGTTACAAAGGAGTGGGAGTAAAAATACCGAACAATGGTATTTTTCCTTAGCCGGTATTTTTAAGACTTGTACTTTTGGGATTTTTCGTGAAACAAAACAGACGACGAAGTATGCGGCTCCAAACAGAAAAATAAAAATAACAGACAACAAATAACGATAAAACCATCATACATTCCAAAGATCGGTGCAAATGCAAACCCTCGACCCATAATCGAACCGAAAAGGCAGCGAACCAGATCCGCGAATAGGAAATATATAGGTGAGCATGGTATTAGGTGGTAATCTAATCGGAGCGGATAAGTTGAGGGCGCTCCTCTGCTGGCAGCGACGCTGGCAGACTGCCACCCTACGCACACAGGTGAACTTTGCACATTAACTATTCATTAACCTCGAACAGGTCGCCGGTGGAGCGGGAAAAGTGAGAAATAGGAAAAAAGCGGAATAGCAGTTGGCCCATTTCACACAGGAAGCGGAGTCTAGTGTCGTCCATCCCGCAAAAGAGAATTCACTTTCAATCGTTAATATGCTGTCGCGTCTGCAAGACTTCTTGTCACGCCACCGGCGGAAGTTCATAGTGACCGGCGTTCTGGTGGGCGGTACCATATATGCTGCTCGTTACGCCCAGCGACGTTTAGTTGAGTTCCAAGAGAAACAGGCCCGGGAGTTCTTTGAAAGAACGCGAAGAATGACCCATTTCGAGTCCACGGAAAAGACCTGCAACCAGGTGATCCTCGGAATGGGGGAGGAGATGTGTCAGGCGGTCCTTAGGGAATGCAGCACGGATGAACTGCTCGAGCAGCTGCGACAGAATCCCAAGAATAAGTTGGAACTCTGGGAGGACATGAAGATTGTGGCATTCACAAGGCTGGCCACCTACGTCTACGCCTCCTCCATGTTGGTGATTGCTCTTCGAGTGCAGTTAAACCTCCTAGGTGGCTATATCTACAGAGACATCATGGCGGAGCAAAAACAAATCACAGACGAACTAAAGCAGCAATATCTTTCCCTGATCCGACACTTTATCACTGAGTCGGGCATCCGAGACCTAGTTCGATATATACGCACTCAGGTCATCGCAGTCATCAAGACAATGCCGTTGTCCCAGCAGTTGTCTCTCAACGATTTGGAGCAGCTCTTTTGGTCCCTGCAAATGGCCATTAATGCGGACACCCGTCGAGATCCCAACTCGCGAATGAGCAAGTACCTGTTGCCCAGTCAGAATCCCAGCCATTCACCGCTGCTGCAGAAAATGTTCAACGAGACGCTGGATCTGCTCGAAAGCGAGGATGCCATTGGAGTGTGCTCACACAATGTGAGTCGGGGATTTGTGCTGGCTTGTGATGCCATTGCAGAATCAATGGGTGAGACTCTACAGCATATGCCGCAATCTGAAGTAAAGACACAACAGGAACAGAACCTTAAGTTCAACCAGGCAGGAGGCTCAGGGGGCAGCAGTTCTAAGAGCCAAAATGTGGAGAATAACAACTTGCTGAACATCAACAGAGTGCTAATGGCACTGGCCAAGCTCATTCCAATTATCAGTGGCCTCACCTCAAGGGGTTTCGACAGCACTTCGCGACCTCAAAACCTGCCCACCCAGCTTCTCACCTTCTACGTGGTCGCTGAGAAGACAAAAACGCTGGGGGCCAACGTCTATGAAAGCTTCAGCTCCGCTTAGGAGATCGACAAAACTTGGATTATGCATCTGTGCATAGGCTAGGCTAAGACAATTGAAACATTTTAGTTTATACATCTGTATATTTTTAATACTGTCATAATTCTCGGAAGCGTTGTTTGTATGTCTGCTTGAACCCAACCCGTATTAAGTTTAGCTGCTAAGAATATTTAATCAAAAGCGTAAGGTATGTTTAAGCAGATTCCCCAATTGAGTCCACGGGGAATCCATTGAGACAGGGATACACAAAGCGAGTAACGTGAAGGCCTTTTAAAATAACTGGAAAGTTTAATATGTGCTTAGGGAATTAAAAAAAAAAGGAGATCAAGTTTTTATAGGACAGACCTGAGGTTTATTTGGTATCGAAAATAAATGGAAACGTAAATTTTATGTGCAGAATTGTATAATCTTTATTAAGGGTTCAATCCACAAGTCATTTTGGTTCAAACCTTTTTTGAATTAATAATTTAATTTTAATTTTAAATGGATTGTTAAGTAATTGGCAACTAAATAAATTATGCATTCCTCTTCTAAGATGGCTAAACATATTTTTAAACTTTTTAATATTTTGATTAATAAATTTGTTAGAATTAAACATTAAATTTATAAGTTTTCACAATGAAAGTAAATTTTTATAGCATATTTAGCAGAGACTCGAACCAATACTAACAGTTGTCCCTGCTATCAGTGAAAAGGGGGTGGCAAAAAACCGCCCTGTGATAAGACAGCTGTGTGACTTTTGTTTGTTTGCCATTTCTCTTGTTCTTGCCGCTCTCTTTGCATCTCTCTTTCGCTCACTCTCAGCAAGCACTTGCGCTGCGCAGCAACCACCCCCTTTGGGTGCCCAGCTGTCTGGTAAAAGGAGCACATTTACATTTCCATTTTGGGCGCAGTTGCAAAAGTTACGTGAAAAGGCTAAGGACAACAGTTACTTTTTTATATCTTCCTGATATATTGCTTCTATGTATTTGGTTGTGTGTGTGTGTGCGGAAAAATAATTAAATTTACAGCAAATTAAAACTGTTTTAAAGGCACAACCCAAGCAAAGTTGTAACTTTTTTGCAAATATGACAAAGACTGCGAAAAGTGCACAAATTAGCATAGCCAGTAAAAGAAGAAAAGTCTAAGGATCCAGCACAAACAAACAAGCCAACAAACAACAACAACAACAACAACAGCGGCTCAATTGTGTAAGTGCACTTGCAAAATGTTTATTGACCAGTTGAGAGGGCTAAAAGCCCACTTAACCCATCGACTTTTGAGTAGCGGGTCACAAAAATGTTATTGATTAAGACAAAAAAAATATAAAAACCGAATATGAAAATCAAAGAGACATACGAATACATGTGTGGGAGAAAGACAGGCATAACGGTATATTGGTAACGGGACACAGACAGTGCGTGCGTAAAGTGGAATGGGATGGGTTGAAAAAGAGGGAGGTGGACAAAAAGGGCAACGGGAATGGGGAATACCACTACCATGTATGGGCTAAAAATATGAACACTTTATTATTAGAAAGGCCACAAACTAACAAACTAACTTACTAGTTGCGAAGACACAATCAACAACTTCTCCAAAAAGGTCCTTCAAAGGGGAACTCAACACATAACAATAAAGAACTCTTGGGCTTTTGGGAACCAAAGCTGTTATACCCTTAAGAAACGTATTCTATTCAGCACATATATTTCCTGAATACCAAATGGAAGAATTCTATTTTATTGCGACAAAGAAAGGTTTACCAAGCTCTATTTATTAAAGTGAAACAGTTATTTCAGAAGTTACTAAGAAATCATAGTCAAAAGTCATAAAATGGTCAGTGTCGCCAAAGCATACAGAATAAATTAATACAATTTTGAGAATGAAGCGGCATATTCCGATTTTTTAACTGTATTTTGCAAATGCGTCATTTGTTGATCATTTTGTTAAATTAACGAAATTGATTTAAAGCGTAAACGATATCCGATAGATCACAACCAATAACGACTTTCTATTTTAATTTTGATTAAATTTGTTTTAATCAGAGTAATAAAATGATTTATTGAAAGTTTATAAAACAAATAGGGAAATAGTCGACCTCAACAAAGTAAAAATTTAAGTACCCTTCTAGAAAGTGTATAAACTTATAGTCAAGAAAGTCAAGTGCGGCAGCGTGAAGACAACAATGAAATGACATTTTCCCCAGCCGAAGACCATGTAGGATATTCAAGAAAAACAATGCATGCAAGTCAGGCAAGGCAGCCCCTACACCCACCGTCCTTTCCCCTCTTAGTGCTTGAGCCCCTATATTGCATAGTATATGTATATAGGCATATTGACATACTAAAGACGTAGATCAAGTGCCATGACAAGAGGCCACAGCACCTAACTAAATATAAACACATAAATTAAGGAAGCGAAAGCAGGACACAATTCCAGAGGAAGTAAAAGTGCGTCATGGAATATTCAGGGAAACCAATTACAAAGGATACTATAGAAAATGACTAGGATTTAGGTGGATGTGATAATTAAATACAGAGAAATTTTTATTTGTAAGGGTTTTAGTCTAGAGCAACTTAAACGTCTTTATTAGCCCAAGTTGTATAAATTCGATTTCTGTTATTGTAAAATACTTTACTTTTTAACATGAAATGAGATTTATATTATCGCAAAATATTCTTAGAAAATGTGCATTGGGATTTTTTTCATTTTCTTGAATTTTATATTCCTTATCATTGTGAAAAGGGAAAGTACGTCATGTTTACGGAGTCAAAGCTTTGTATATATGTATTTTTCCTATAAAACTAATTGATAAGTTTTATAGCTAATTATTAATAAAGAAATATTAAACATCGAATCGTTCAGGAAATCACTTTAGTTGTACGGGAACATTTCGTGCAGGAACACAAAAAACCGAATAAACCAAAAAGTAAATGTGCTGAAATATCAAAACTTATGGAGATTTTATAATCAATATAAACTTATTCAGAATCATGTACCATATTTACATTTCAAATGAATCCAGCTGATTTAGCATATAATATTTGTTGCTAACAGCTTTTTATATTATATAGACGAATAGATAACTGAGCACAAGATTTAGTTTAACGGCAACTTTTTAAGCAAAAACACAAAGCAAACCGTATCGGTTATGAAAATATAACTATACTCGAAGAGATTTCTCAAAGAACTGGCTAGCCGTGTTATAATCAATATAGTGAATTGAAAGGTGAATAAAAAAACTCGTATCATGTCCTAGTTGGACTTCTGAAAGGGATAATGGAAGTGTTTTAGCCTTTGCATGTGGTTTTGTTTGGCCAAGCCACTTTTCCTGTCTCTCTTCCCATCCCTATATCCATTCCATCAGAGTCCTACTTTTGCAACATGAATGAACGACTGTAACTACATTTTTTATGCAAGCCGAGGGATCCGTTCTGGTTATCCTTACTCCTAGCTGCTTTCTCTTTTCTCCTTTCTACCGCTGTTTGCTTGTCAAAAACGTCAAAAATGCGATAGTGAAGACCCCAATGAAGAACAGAGCGGCCTGCAGGGTACACTGTAAAAAATAAGCTTTACTTACTGGATATTAAAATATATAATAAAATCATCAGTCATGTTAAACTCATTCGAAAACTATAAATATTAGATATTTTTTGAGAAATATGTTCGTTAGTTTTTCTCAGTGTAGAATAGAATAGTTGCGAAATGGAGCGGGCAACTTAAGTGTACCCCAGCCACAACTTTGCGCCACCTTATTTGCATGGCTACCAAAGTAGTGCGGCGAACCCCAGAGTAGACCTCAGACCCCTAAGTGATGTTGCAACCGCAGGCGGGATGACTCACACAGACACAGTGGAATAGTGCCATAAATGACATGTGATAGATGGATGGACACTTGGTGAGGGCTTTGGGGGATTAGCCAGGAATGTGGCCCAAATGAGGCTGCACCCGCCTGCTGTCGTCTCCTGTAATTAGGCTCTCCTCGGGGCAGGTTCATAAAAGCTGTTGATAGTAGCCAGCTTTGAGTTTATCCGTCGCCTGGAGAACCAGTATGTGGTATCCTACCCCCTACACCTATATTTTTCAACCACTTCACTCGATTCTCTGGACTCTCAGTTCTTTTTATTACGTATACGCCCCGCTGGTTGATGCGGAACAGCTCTTGAGGCGAGAATGCCATCTGGCTCAATATTTGTTCTACGCAAATATAAATTGCCCGGTTTCAAAAATATTCATTGACCGAACGTAAGAGACTCTCGTCGCACCCACGTGTTGGTAAATATATATTTATATGGATATATTGACAGAGTTGGAACAATTATTTTATGCCCTGCCGCTCGAATTGGAACTAATATCATCCAATTCCTGCGTTCAACCATGACTAATGGGGGGAAACTAAAAAATTATGTCGATCATCATTATATTTATAGCTGTTTAGTGTAAAACAAAGTTAGAGTTAGTGTGTTGTACTGTTACAGCCAAAAAATAAATAAATTTTGAAAACTTGCTGATTCGGAGCAATATTAATGAAGTATCCCTTAACAAATATATTTCATTTAAAATTATTTAATATTTGTTTTTAAGTGGTTCAATTTAATCAATTTAATATTTTGACATAACAGTTCCGTTTTTCGCATTTAATTGATAAATTTCTTTCTGCTTAAAACAAACTCTCGAATATTAGATTAAAAGGCCCAGCAGTGAGTAAAGTGACGCCCCTCAGATCGTTGAAAAAGAAACATTTTTAATATCAAGCGCAGTTCTCACAGAGAGTTCGAGCGATCAGCACGATTCGAGACAGTATTGGATCAACATTCAGAGTCGAAACGTCCCAAAAAATGATTAACACGGGTAATTAGTACTGGAATTTTTGAGGCTTTGTCAGAATTAGCCTAAACGTGCGGTACTGTCTGTTTTTTCTTATACAGCTGAATAGATTTATATAAACATATATCGCATACGCAGTGTGTTTTAGTGTTCTATGAAATACTTTCTATATTGGTTTTCTCAACGATCTGACCCGATCGTGTTATCTGTTTGCTTAGTGTGCGTGCCCAGCTGACCCTCTGCCGTCGGTTCTTCTTGTGGTAGGAGGTGTGAAAGTGTACTTTTAAGAATTTTAATGGAAAAGAAATATTTTTTGAACTTATAATCTGACAATCTGTAAAACATTTACCATTCCAAGGGCTTTAAAAATTCTTTCAGAAAACAAATATGAACTTTTGTAGATATACATATATAAGTATCTATATACATACTCGTATGTATTTAAAATCAATTTAATTGTAAACAAAAACCGTTGAAAAAAGGCAGCCACAGCCGCTTCTAGATGAGATGACCAGCGAAAGAAAAGCAAATATTTGGATTTATAATTTACTAACCAAAAGATGGTTACACATCTATCATATCTATCTCACACAGCACAATGACAAACGCCAGCTGAAGACGACGCAATCGGTTCATTGGCCCCCGAAACCCGTAGTCTAGAGCCCCAACGCTGAGGAGTGGGATTGGTCAACATGCGGCGTCCAAAAATATCCCTCAAGAAGTACTTCTATTTCACCCTGATCTGTGCCCTCCTCCTCATATTCGGTTTCAGTCTCAAGTGAGTAAGATAACGTGTCGGTACAAATATATAGCACCGATCAAATATTGATCATTGGCTGGCGAAGTACTGAAGTCTCATATTCACGTTCTAGAGATGTTAATATGATAGCTTAGTTTAAACTAGTTTGAACATCTTAATTTTATAAGTTGTTAAAAATGTAAAAATTGTGATTCATACTTTATCATTTCTGCATTTTATAACATTATGCAATACTTAGAAATCTATCAGCTGATTCATTTCCTTTAAAAATCTCTTAGAGAGCGCGAAATATGGAAGACGCTGAGTCCTCGATCATCACAGATCACCACGCAGCAACTGCATCATCAACATTTGCATCAACTGCAGTCCATGGACGAGGATCATTTATTGGCCACCAGTTCTACTGCGGCGCCAGTTGTTGCCACTTTGCTACCCGAAGTGGCGGATAATCTCATCGAGGAGCCTGAGCAGTCAGCTCTAGAGGAGGAGGAGATCGAATCAGAGCGCCTGCAAGAGCCGCCGGCGGAAAAAGCTTGGTTCTTCAAGAACGGAGAGTACTATCCAAAACCGGCCAGAACCTACAGCAATCGCAAGGCCAGGAAGCGTCATGCTCCCAGATTGCTGCCCCATCAGGATCCCTATTCCGATCGGATTGTTAACCAGCTTATGTATGTGCCGCACAACTATGAGGAGATCAAATCCAGTGGAAGACTGAAGACCATCCTCTTGTACAATGGACTTGGTCCCTGGAACGTGAAGAAGGGCCGCGATGTCTTCCTGAAAGCCAAGTGTCCTGTGGACACCTGTGAACTGACTGCCAATCGAGATCTGGCCAACTCGGCTGACATGATTCTCTACAAGGATCACTATATTCCCACGGGCATTCGAAGGCCCAACAATTCTAAGCAGGTCTCTATGCTCTACTATCTGGAGTGTCCTTATCATACGCAGAATGTCAAGGTGCCCGATGCCATCAATTGGACAGCCACCTACAGGTGAGTCTGCTGCTATATATATAATTATAAGCAATTCTTAAAGTTTATAACATGTTATTAAAATGGACGTTACTTTTACAGACGAGATAGTACCATTGTTGCCCCCTATGAAAAATGGCAATACTACGATACGAAGGTGCAGCAGCAGGAGCAGGATATAAACTACTCCGTCAACAAGACCAAGAAAGTGGCTTGGTTTGTGTCCAACTGTGGAGCAAGGAATGGCCGGCTCCAGTACGCCCATGAACTGCAAAAGCACATAGAGGTAAAGATGATTCTTCACTGGAAATGTAAATGTAAATTCTCATCCAATAATTTCCTCCATCCAGGTTGACATCTACGGTGCTTGTGGCAACTTCAAGTGTTCCAGGAGTACAGCGGATAAGTGCTTTGAGATCCTGGACAACGACTATAAGTTTTATCTGGCATTCGAGAATTCCAACTGCAAGGACTACATCACGGAAAAGTTCTTCGTAAATGCGTTGAACAGAAGGGTTTTACCCATTGTGATGGGAGCCCGTCCCGAGGATTACGAGGTTAGTGCCCCTCGAAGGTCGTACATCCATGTGGACGAATTCGCTTCGCCCAAAGAACTGGCGGAATATCTGCACATCCTAGACCATGACGACGAGCTGTACAACTCGTATTTCAAGTGGAAGGGCACCGGGGAGTTCATCAACACGTACTACTGGTGTCGAGTGTGTGCCACCCTTCATAACGAGGAGCAGCTGAGGAAACCCCGGTGGTACACCGATCTCAATGATTGGTGGCGGGGACCTGGTGTCTGCACAACAAGATCATGGCGGAACTTCAAGGCGCGCAAGGATGTAATCAGCGACTCCAGCGATGACTGAGTTCAAGTCCTTGAAGCGATCCAGATCGTGGGCATGGGCAATCCTTAGATCAGAAGTCATCATCAGGCATCAGTGAGTGACTAGTTTCTGAATTGTTGTTTCGTAGGTATCACCATCTCTACTTTCACTACTATCACTATCCACAGGATGGGTCCATTTTGTTTCGAGAAATGGGCAATGTTGCTATATATTGGTTATTAAAATGATTTACCTATTATTTATACAAAATTCTCCCAAGATCTCCAAAGAATAGTCCTAGTGATTATAAACTTTTTAGATGATTTTCAATGGAATCTCCATAGTCGTACTCTTAGTCGCAACAAAAACTTTCTGGAATCAAAAATATCGACCCATCCTTCGCTAATCCATGTGTAAAGAGTCACTTCGTTTTTGTCGGAGTTTTACGTAAATGTTTTTTGTAGTTAGTTAGTAAGTCTAAAACCTAAATCTCGGAGTTGGCGTCGACCGGGAAAATCGAATCAAACCGTGGAGGCACGAGGTGAGGAGCGTTTAATTACTAGCCCATAGACTAAAAAAAGAACCCCGTGCCGATCATTGTAACATATACAATACCAGATGCATAAGAGAACGTAGACACCTAGCCTAGTTATATATATATATATATATACTGATATACAAATGATATGTATACATAGTTCGGTAATTTATATAGTTGTTTAAACTAAAAGCAAGTCCAAAGTAGACCATAATAAGATAAAGACAGAGGCAAGCAAGTTAAAGTAGTTCGACATTATAAAGCTTAACTGCAATGAAGAAGATGAGGCATCGGCTATATAGCTTAGATCTTTTGTAAGTGTTTTTGTAAGCAACCAGCAACTGATGGCTCGACCTGAAATATCTATGTTGCCTGTTAATCGAGCACATTTTCTTTCTTTTAAACCATTTGATATTCAGTTTTAGATTTAAACTAGCCCGGCTTTTAGTTGAGATGTTAGCAGTAGAGAGCTACTTGTAAAGGTTTCCCAGCCTGTTGACTAACTAACTTACTCTATCTATAACCGATTCGCACAAGCTAACATAAATATCTGATCTAATACAAAAACAATCAGCATTCCTATTTTTCACAAAGAATATCATATGTCGTATTATTTGAATTCTAACAGCGCATATGTGTGGTTTTTACAATATTTCTTAGCAATATTTGTATTTATTGTGAAACATATAATTTATAAGTATTGAATAATATCATCTGTGTGTGTATTTTGATTGTGAACTTGTTTTAATTTTAATTTTTACTGTGATACAAAAAATAATAATTATAATAAACAAGAATTAAACAGTGGCAACTAACGACAAGCAACTTCATATATAATGGTGTTAGGGATACCAAATAATCTACAGAAACTCAACGGCAAATGTTTTAATTTAAACTTAAGATGGATCATTCTTGCTTAAAAAGCAACGTATACTTGACAATACAGTAGAGCTGCCTTATAACAAACAATAAGTACATGCAAAAAAAAGTTGGAATGCCCTTTAAATATCTTATAGCCTCAAACTAACTAAGCCCTAAACCTGGCACATTTTTAGTTGCTTTAGTAAATCTTTTAGAGTGTTAAGTTTCTCTTTCTTGGAATCTTCACTTCCTGCTGTGGCAGCTACGATCTTTGCCGTAATCTTGCGCTGCAGAGCAATGGCTTCAACTTTCTTAGAAAGCTGCAATGTAAAAAATATTTTTTAAGCTAATTTCCATTAGAAAAATATAATAATAACACACCTCATAGGCCCGCTTGATAATTCCTTGAGGCATTCCGGCTAGTTTGGCAGCATTGAAACCATACGATTTCGGACAGGCACCTGCTGTGTATTTGTATAGGAACGTGACCGTTTCTTGGGTGGGATCCTCATTGTCCTCGTTCTCCACCATGCAAGCCATGTGACCCAGAGTTATCCTCTTGTCATCGTGAAAGAAATCAATCAAATTGTGGTAGTGAGTGGAGAACAAAGTGCGACACTTGAGATTGGCCAGGAAGTTAACCACAGAGGCAGCAATGGCTGTACCATCATAGGTGGCGGTTCCCCTACCCAATTCATCGAGCAGCACAAGCGAATGACATGTGGCATGTTTGAGAATAAGTGAGGTTTCGTTAAGCTCCACGAGGAAAGTACTGTGCCCAGCTAGAATGTCATCTTGAGCTCCTAGTCGTGTGAAAATTCGGTCAACCAAAGAGAGGCGGCAGCTAGCAGCTGGAATGTGAGCACCCTGTAAAATAATTTAAATAGTGACATAAAAAATAAATTAGAAATATTTTCAATAACTTACAATTTGCGCCATGATAACCAACAGTCCCAGTTCTCTCATCAGCGTACTTTTACCGCCCATATTTGGACCAGTGAGTAAAGACAACGGGGCCTCCGATTTTGTGCCCAATTCCAACCCATTGGGAATGTAGGTGGAGGCATTTGCGCAAGGATGATAGCCCTCTTCCAGTTGGATAAACGGTTGCTCTACTCCAGAGACCAGCTCTGGAACGCAGATGACCATCTGTTGACCGGCGTACTCCGCCAGGGAGCACAGGACATCGAGTTTGGCCACACAATCGATGCATTGCTTCCACTGTTCGTAATGATTAGAGAACCTCTCGAAGAGGCGACGCGCCAAATCCTTGAGAACCATGTTCCTGGTATCTTCAGCATGCTGCATATCCTTGAGCAGAGCTCGGCTTTCAGCGGTGGTATAACGACGACATGGCTTCTTGCCCTTAGTTTGTCCCTCCAATGTATAGGACTTATTGGCTTTGCTAGCATGACTTTCTGGCACATCTAATTGGTAACGTTTTTTGTCGCTTCCAAAGTAGGATAAACGACAACCAAAGTGGCGCTCCTGCTCTACAAGATATACCTTTAGCCGACCCTCGATTTCACTTATGGCATCCATAGCTGAATCGTACTCAGCATCCATTCCAGCTTGAGGTGCAATCACACCGGTTTTGGCAGCTGCTTCGTGATCAAAAGCCGTAGCGAAATAGTTTAGCTCCTTACTAAGATCAGGAAACGATCCTCCAGACTCTGGCAGCTGAGTAAGCCTCTTCAACAAAGCTGTTTCACACTGATGAAACATCGTAGGAAGTTTCGTAAGTGCGTTAAAGCCCTTAAGAACCGACATGAATCCCAGTAGTTTTTGCCTGTTGTATATCTTTTCCTCAAAGAGAATAGCCCGGGAATCAGGGTGATCTTTTTGCTTGTTACCAAATAAGTGAATCTGCGCCAGATTTCGCTCAAAGTCCGGCATGGGTGCAAGCAAAGCACGAACCTCCTGCAGCTCGGCTGACATCCTAATCAGCTCTCCAATTGCATCTTGTCGCTCCTTAATAACCTCCACATCGCAGCTGGGGGCACAAAGCCAGTGATGCAAAAGGCGTTTCCCAAACTTTGTGCAACAATGATCCAATGTGGAAAGCAATGTGTGCTCCTCGCCAATAATCCTCAGGTTCGATAAAGTAGTGGCATCTAGTACCATGTGGGAACGTCTTAAAGCTGAGGCCGCAGCCGGCTTGGCATCTGGCACTTGATCTGGTGGCACATATAATTGATAACGTGCCATCGGCATCACCTTGGGCTCCAGTTTGCACTTGTGGATGAAAAAGATGCACTCTCCGAGAGCTTTTAAGGCAAGCTTGTAATTATCATTGGGTGTGAGGCCCAAGTGATCCAAATCTGACTGCATGGTGCGCAGTACCAATGGCCAGTTGTCATCTGAACCGTTTCCTGCATAGTAGCGCTCTGCCAAAAGTTTAAGGGTTTTTTCTGCACTGCAAGCCTGGGATCCATTACTGGGAACCAGCTCCTTGAGAATTCCACCCAGTACCGTGCGCACAATTTGCTGGGATCGCTGACTCAAAGCGGATTTCTCATTGAGAAGCTGAGGATTGTAAGAAGATTAGTTGTTTGCCAAGTCATGGATACACTGAATAATGATAGCTTACCAGCACGGGCATATGATGTGAAAGGAGGGTGAGCAGACGGGAGCAGTTCTTATCATCCTCGAACTCTCCCATATGGAAGTCCCCTATAGAGGTATCTATAAAGCACACACCAAAGCGGCTCCAAGTGCCCTCGTCCTTCTCAACTAAAGCCAACATATAGTTTGGCTTATGATTTGGTCCGATCTTGCACTGTGAGCCAAAGACCTGGGTGCCACGATTTGTAATCTGACAGATCTCGCGAGCCACCACTTTATCAAACTTGGTAGATTTGATTCGCTTGCAACGTTCGGTCATCATGTCCGGAGTTTCCGTTTGCTCCACGCGTGCAATCTGAAGAATTTTCACGTTTACATTTACTAATAAATTAAACAAACTGTTTATAACTTACCTTAAAGCCCCTGTCTACAAGGATGGTGGACATTTTGTCAAAGGATATTTCCGGAAAACCGGAGTGAGCAAACTCTCCGCGCATGTAGGTGAAGCCAAGCTCGGTCACACCTACATCAGCATCCATGTGATACAACTCATAGAACTTTCCCACCTTAAAGAACAAAACGCAGTCGAAGTTGTCAGACTTAAGAACCCACCACTGGCGAACTCCTGGCGATAGCCCATTGAGGAACTTCTCTGGAACATGCAGGGTGCTCTTATCGTAGGCTGGATGATCTGGACGCCTTCCCGCCTTGTCCTTGATCTTGTCAGGCTGCAGGAAATCTAGTTTTTGGTGTGGCCAAACAACAGGCTCATCTAGAGTGGATGTGGTGGTCACTATATCGTCGTAGGAAGCGTCCTTTTTGGCATTGCTTTGCAGATTCTTCAGTTTCTCTTGGAAAGTGGAACCCTCGGCAAGTTGGGTAGATGTTTCCAACTTGACCTTCTTGCTCAAAGGTTCATTATTGTTGTTATTTAGGATTTTGGACTTTTTGCGTGATTTTTTGGGTGATGGAGAGTCTATGGACATGTCGTTTTCGCTGGGCGATACCTCCTCGTCCCCGCTGCTGGCGCTATCGTCGCTGACTTCATTACCATCCGGCTCGTAGTCAGAGGCGCAATCGGAGAAGTCTTCCTCCGATTTGGTTTCATCCATTTCCGACTCGCTTTCCGATTCTGGCTGAACAATGCGCTTTCGCTTGCGCTGTCCATTGGGCGCCTCATCGTCGGAAACGGGCAACTTTCGCTTTGCCACCGGTGTGGAGTCCTTTGGTTTGGAATTTTTAGGATTCTCTAACTTTGTGTCTTTCTTCTTGAGCTTATCTTTTCCTTTGGAGTCTGGGCTTGTCTTTGCGGTTGGTGAAGTGGACAACTTCTTCTTGGCAGACGGTTCCTTCGATTTAGAATTCTTTGAATCATCTAGTTTTGGTTGCTTCATTCTAGGACTTTCTTTCTCTGCGGATTCGAGATCTTTATTTACGCTCGGTGTCAGTTTCTTTTTGTCGACAGCGGGCGATTTGGAAAAATATTTAAACAATGTGTTTGTGGGCGTTCCCCCAGCACTCGTGTTCAACTTCTTGGACATCATTCTCGAAAATGAATCTTGGCCAAATTGCGCAAAAATCAGATTGAAGACGCCGAGATTATGCGCCAAAATCCAATAATAAGTGTGCCCGCACTCGAAGCAGCACCTAGACTTTAACCTAACAGTAACAGATGCACTTTGAAACTGGATGACACATACCAGAAATACCTGTATTCAGTATTCAGTATTTTTTTTTATTAACTTGGATGGTATTACTAAGCGGTCCAGAAACGGTCACTCAATAACAGCACGCAGAAAATAAAACAAATTTCACAAGTTTTATTAAGTAAATTTTAAAATAAACTAGAACATGTCTCTGGCAGACGAGCTACTTGCTGACCTCGAGGAGGACAATGATAATGAGTTGGAGGAGGAAGATGCGGAGATGGCAAGTGCCGAGGATGAAAGCGTAAGACACCAAAACAAGTTCCAAATCCTACTGAACTAAACGATTCTTCTTATTTTTCAGTTTCTGGCGGAAAAGTTAGCGAAACCGGCTCCCAATTTGATGGACGTGGATGTCACTGTGCAATCAGTGCGTGAACTATGTAAGCTTCGCGATTCGGAGCGCTTGAAGAATACACTAGAACAGATCGAGCACTATGCCAGTCGCCAGAGAACCGCAGCCGAAATGCTGGGTTCCGTGGAATCCGATCCCGAGTACTGTCTCATCGTGGACGCGAATGCCATAGCTGTGGACATCGACAACGAGATCTCCATTGTGCATAAGTTCACAAAAGAAAAGTACCAAAAGCGATTTCCCGAACTGGATTCTCTGATCGTAGGCGAGATTGAGTATCTGCTGGCGGTCAAGGAGCTTGGAAATGATCTGGACCAGGTCAAAAACAATGAGAAGTTGCAGGCCATCCTCACACAGGCCACTATTATGATAGTGTCCGTCACGGCCTCAACAACTCAGGGGTGAGTTTATTTAATTTTTTACCAATAAAACCAATAACAAAATTAAACCCCATTTCCTTTGATAGCACTATGTTAACGCCAGCGGAGAAGGCCAAGATTGACGAGGCCTGTGAGATGGCCATTGAACTGAATAACTTCAAGTCCAAGATTTATGAATACGTGGAAAGCCGTATGACGTTCATAGCTCCCAATCTGTCCATGATTGTGGGAGCGTCCACAGCTGCAAAACTATTGGGAATTGCGGGTGGTCTTTCTAAATTATCTAAAATGCCTGCTTGCAATGTTCAGGTTTTGGGATCACAGAAGAAAACGCTCTCAGGTTTCTCACAAACTCAGATGCTGCCACATACTGGGTACGTCTACTACTCACAGATTGTCCAGGATACTGCTCCAGATCTGCGACGCAAGGCAGCTCGATTGGTGGCAGCCAAATCAGTGCTGGCTGCTCGTGTTGACGCCTGCCATGAAAGTGTTCATGGGGAGATTGGCCTTCGCTTTAAGGAGGATGTGGAGAAGAAGCTGGACAAGCTGCAGGAGCCACCACCGGTGAAGTTTATCAAACCGCTGCCCAAACCCATCGAGGGAAGCAAGAAGAAGCGAGGAGGTAAACGTGTGCGCAAGATGAAAGAGCGGTATGCGCTCACCGAGTTCCGCAAACAGGCAAACCGCATGAATTTTGGAGATGTAAGTGGCGGTTTTTATATCCAACTGCTTATCAGCTCATTGCTAATCTTCTCTTATTCTTTTCAGATCGAAGAGGATGCCTACCAAGGAGATTTGGGTTACTCCCGCGGCACCATCGGCAAGACTGGCACCGGGCGCATCCGATTGCCCCAGGTGGATGAGAAGACCAAGGTGCGCATCAGCAAGACGCTGCACAAGAATTTACAGAAGCAGCAGGTGTACGGCGGAAACACCACAGTCAAGCGGCAAATCTCTGGAACAGCGTCCAGTGTGGCCTTTACGCCGCTGCAGGGTCTGGAGATTGTGAATCCCCAGGCGGCGGAACGTTCCCAGACAGAAGCCAATGCCAAATACTTTTCCAACACCTCTGGATTCTTGTCTGTCGGACAGCGGACCACTTAAAGGATTAGCTTTTCCATTTTCTATAAAATTAAGCACTTTTATTTGGAGATTTGTCGAATGTATAATGAGTTAGGTGTAGTAAAGGAGCATGAAAGCTGCACAAGAGATTCAAATTGTTGTTAGCTGAGCTTGCCCACTTCCAGTTTGCGTTGAATGGCCTCCCAGGAGTTGTTTAACAGCACGGCTAGAATGCCGGCCACCGTGAAGACGCCGCCAATGATGGAACAGCAATTCGTGGCAAAGTGTCCAAAGGAGCTGTGGGAAAAGAATAAGACTAATAAATATTGTAGTTCAAGATTTGTATTCTGCTTTACTGACTTGCGCTTCTCTGCATATTTCACCATCAGCGGCGAGAGTTCGTAGCTAAAGAATATGCCCGGCATTCCTCGTTCGCGATCTGAAAGATCTTTTCGGTACCTCGTGACTGAGAATTGATTTGTGTATATGGGCTTGTCGCTACTGCTTCCCCGCATATATAACGTAGGTACAATTTTTAAATAATA
Organism: Drosophila eugracilis; assembly: GCF_018153835.1. Classification (NCBI taxonomy): domain Eukaryota; kingdom Metazoa; phylum Arthropoda; class Insecta; order Diptera; family Drosophilidae; genus Drosophila; species Drosophila eugracilis. The sequence continues at coordinate 12,692,442 of NW_024573038.1, forward strand.
ATTGAACATTTCACTTTTTGTTTCTGCGAAAAAGTATTAAGAAAGTTTGAAGATAGTTTAAAATATATTTCATTATCATCTTTAACCTTAAAGTTAAAAATGTAAATGAGCAGGATTTAGTTTTAATTTTATAAAATTGATGAGAATTTGAAAATTTTCAAATGTTTATTTTAAAACGCCCGCCTGCATGCTGGAGCCCTCTGACGGGTTAACCTTAAATCATCGAAGCTAACTCAAAAACAACGTGGCAACCCTTTGCATCATTTGACAGCTCACGCACACTCTCGCATATTCACACGCTAACGATTGCTCGACGAGTCGACGAGCCGAAATAAATAGAAATATTTTGAATATTTCTTAAAATAAACGGACCTTTGGACACTAATTGCAATATTCATAAGTGAATCAGAGGAGCGCAGCTTGCTACTCAGCGGGATCAAGTTATATATAGCGGGAGAACGGGAGAAACCAAGGACTTTGCAGCATGCCACTACCCACGAGCTCATTTTCCCAGCAGGGACCATCATGCTTTGATAAGATGAAGACGGGCTTTATCATCGGATTCTGTGTGGGAATGGCCAGTGGAGCCGTCTTCGGTGGATTCTCGGCACTGAGGTTTGTTGTACTTTGCACCCTAAAGGCCCACTTACCACTCCTCCAATGGAGTGACGCAAGTAGATGCCGGGAATTATGTAATTACACCGGCTAACTAATGAACCATGTATAATTATTCACAGATACGGACTACGTGGTCGAGAGCTGATCAACAATGTGGGCAAGACCATGGTCCAGGGTGGCGGAACCTTTGGCACCTTCATGGCCATCGGTACAGGGATTCGCTGCTGATCCTACTGGCATTTGACTAGAGTTACTAAACAAAAAACCTTAAGCCCTACTCCAATCTTGTTTAAATTACGCTAAGTTATTGCAATAGAAATGTTAAAGAGATATCTAGATGTGTTTGTATGTTACTACTCACCCATGACGTCCACTCGCAGTCCGTCCAAAGGATGCGTCTTGGCGAACTCGATTTTCTCCCCAAATGACAAGTGATTGATAGTATGCGATAGCTTCACATTGCTGAACTGAAAGTCATGGATATGGAACTGTCGGATGGAGAAGCTCTTGCCGGGTGCAAAGTGAAAGCTGCCGGCCATGCGATTCACCTCAAGATGGCCCTGGATGCGACAGCCCTCCTTGAAAGCGTCCTCGTCGCTGCGTTTGTATTTACCCTTGCATTGCTCGATTTTGTCCACAGCCACGTTCCATTTGCGCAATCTGTAGGCGTCTAGCACATCTTCGCACGTGTTGCAGCAACTAAATTGGACGGTTTTTATCATTAAAATTGTGATTTTAGAGCGGCATTAATGAATCTGAGTGCTAACGAACCAATGAAGTAGTAAGTAATTCATTTTTCTTGCGAGATACATATTGATCTTCATCATTTAAAGGCTTTAAAGTTACTATGAAACCATGTTGCTTAAGAATTGATCTTTTTGTGTTAGAATAATGTTTTGAGAACCACTTTTTAGAAAGATATTTGTATAAATATTTAAGCTTCACTTTCTCCGAAACAAGTAGGGTTAAGTGGATTATTCATATTCCTTTCGGATCTAAAGCTTACTGTGTGGCATTGTGCTCCGCTCCGTAGCAACTGCCGCATGTGACGTTCTTATTGGGCGGCGACACAGCTACGATTTCCTTGATGGGCGTCTCCTTGAGAGGTTCCCCCTTAAGATCCAGCCTGTGCTTAAAGACATCATGGTCTACCCTTAAATGTGTATCCCCCGACGAGTCCATCGCATCCAAAGAGATATAATTACAGGCCAGATTATGTAGGGTCACGTCCAGATTTATTCTCAACTTGTGGCCCCGTGTGGTGTCCACGAAGAGTTCTTCATTTAGGGTTGGTTGCATGTAGCTAAGGAACTCTAGGAATATCAGTAAGCTTATGATGCTGGTACTGATAATTGTAACTGAAAACCAAAGGAATGCCGGTTCTTTGGGTTTCTTATCGCCATAATCAAATTTACACCTGCACCCACCTGCGGCTCCGCCCACTGTGCGAACACTGAAATCATCTAAGGTGCGCGGATAGGCGTCCAGGCGACGCAGTACATCGGCAAATTTCATCTTAAATACAAAAGAAAACCACAAAACACACTTATCGGAGACGTAAACAATAAAAATTACATATTTTTCACCGCCGCAGGTGACGTGTTGCAATTGACGTTGCCAGAAAGCTGCAATGGTTGAGCAAAACAGATGTTTTACCATGGACAATAATCGTTATCGAATTATCTACATGGCCGATATATACCCTATTTTACTTCTTACATTTATAACCGTTAAGCTTGATAACTTGGTAATTTGGAATTTAAAAAAAGATTTTGCAATTATATAGCCTTTGCATAGTTCTTTTCCAACTCTAAAAAAATATTCTGCAATTCGTAGTTTTTTTTCATATATATGAGCTTTCAGTAATAGTTAATTAGAAGCAATGAACGACGATGTAAAAAAACTGCCAAAAACTGACGTGTAAGTAATAAAGAATTGCCAAAGCTTGTTAACACGTCAGTGATAAATTTGGAAAATTTAAGTTATATATGTATTGCGATTAAAGCATTAAAGTCCTTTCTTAACTTTATTAATTTTTATCTAATATGAACAACCTTAAATCCTTCCTCATTTAGAAAACTCCGTTGATTTTGTGACTTGTAAACTAGAAGTTAATATTTTCAAAAAGACAATACTTTCATTTCAAATTCTAACTTCAAGGTAAAGCAAACTTTGTAATTAGGAGATTTTTTTTGGTTTTACCCTTCATTAGCCGTTGCTATTCCCCATTGATTAAGCATACGTCGCGTTGGCTCCACGATAATTAAGGCCTCCGTCTGTCCGCTCTTTCCAATGATTCCAATGGCCACGAATAATGTTTAATAGTGTTGTCATGTCTTGGGGCTGTGGTTGCGCATACATTAGGCCACGCCAGGACAACCCACTGTCGGCGCCACCCTTAACCCACTGCTGCCATTGCTGCCGCTGTTGCTGCTGTTGTGGTCCAGGAGACCGCGTCTAATTTTATAATACATGTTAAACAGATGAAAGGTTAATTGAAAGGAACCACAAGTTTCGACAGCCCACGCCGCCAATGCTTAGCTTTTAGGGGTTGTGACCTGCCCAATCCCCCCATTTTAAGGACAAGAATAATAGGAGTCCGTGGTTTATCCCCCGGGATTTTGGTTAGAGTTAAAAGTTTTCGCTTAAATATAAATCACCAAATGGGTTGTCGCTTGACTGATTGAAGCCGAAATACCCCGAATCTGAAGTTTCATGAACCCAAAAATCCAAAATCCATGCACGGTCACAAATAATTGTATGTAGGTGGGTGTAGAGAAACATACCGCGACTTTGTGTAATTACCAATTAAGCTCAAGTCCCCGAAGCTTTCTCATTTTCTTTGGCACTCTCTCTCTCTCTTTATAGTTTCCTTTGTCTTTCATCTGCCGACCTGACCTTTTCTCTTAGCAATTACGCTGGACAAGAAATCTGGAAAATCAGGTAAGGCAGCAGATGACAAAGATTAGCTAGAGGTAATTTTACACTTTTTTTTACTTTCTAAATTGAAGTAAATGGATTGGGAAGGGTATGAAATGGAGCTTAATAGCTTGGTTTTTGGGTTCAATAAAAATCAGAAAAATTAATTTATAACAATTTTTAATAAGTTTATTAAATAATAACATAGATACTAGGCAATAATCAACATATTTTTAAATAATTTTAGGAAATTTTCACAGGAATATGAAGTACTCCTTTGGATTTCCAGACACTGGACAAGTTCATAGCCCTTTTCCTTATATAAATTTTTGCCCAACTTATGGCCATAGGGCATTCAAGTTTTTGCCATGGCCATTTCCCCTGGACCCCCCGCCCAGCTAACCGCCCCCTCTTATCTCTCGCTAATTTGCATTTCTAACCATTTCGCTCTAGCCAATTCGCGTCATTTCTTATTTGAAACAATGAGCCCAACAGCAGCCCAGAACAAATACCGTAGAAGGAGTCATTGTGCTCCGGCTTTGCAGGCAATAAAAGACTCCGGAGACAAAAGAAACTGGGCTAAAAAGAGACAGGGAGCTAGAAAGAGAGAGAGAGAGAGAGAGAGAGAGAAAGCGACAGAGAGCGTGTCAAGAAACTTAGACCCGGACGGAGAATGAGAAAGAAAGCCAGAAAAGAAGTTGGCGTAAAGCAGCTTAAACAATCAGGACTGCCTAATGGATATTGACACTTTAATGCCCTGGCCACCGACTCAGGCACTGATTCTGATTTCGAATTTTCACTGACAGAAAAATATGATAACCTATCAATTTATGTTTTCTCTATAAATTATAGTATGTATATATATACTAACACATTAACCTACATTCACCTATGTCCAGGCAAAATTTTACCATAACTCATATTTATCTTTCTAGGAGATCATTGTTTAAACTTGGCTATAACTCAACTAATATCTATTGGTAAACATAAATACGAATATTAAAAGCTATCATTTTGAACATAAATTTTGATATATAAATCATATTAATATCGTAATAAAACTAAGTTATTGAAATTTATGAAATGAAAATAAAACCAAAAATTATAATAATTCATGATAAAGAGAACTTTATCTTCTTTAAATTTTTAAAAATGTATTTAAATAGACAAAATTTTTGAGAAAAATTTAGAAAAATTCAAAAAGAAACAAAAGCTGTTTTTACATTTCAGAAAATTCCCGGAACATAAAAATTAACTTAAATTTATTATGATTTTGATTTGATTTGTTTTATAAACCCTTCCTATAGACCCAAAGTTGTTTGCCAAATTTACTCTAATAATTTTCTTCCTGTGTAACTTTCAAATTGTTAATGGAGTGGGCAATCCCCTTGAGAAAGGCTGGATCCATCCGTGCAGATGTCCTGCTCTAATTCGGTTCGGTTTTCAGCTTGCCGTGGCACATAGTACATATTTCTACCTTTTTTTTACCCGCCTGAGCCGCATTCTTTGCTTTAAACAAAATTGCAGTGCCGAAATTAATTATAGACCAGCCGCACCCGGGCCATATTTAATTAAACGTGGACATTTTAAACTTGGAACAACCGAACCGCCGTACAGCCGAACACCACTGAACCGCCCAAGAACGTGGAACCAAAAGGCGTAATTAATTAGTGGAGACGTGCCAAATAATTGCGGCAGAAGTAACTTTTTTCTTTCTATTTTTTTTTTTATTTTTCAGGCGACTCCTTTATTATTTCGATGGTCAAAGAATGTTTCAATTACGTGTATTGCTGATGGGTAAATGGGGTTGCTTTTTGCAGCAGGGAGAAAGTTTTTGGCCAGGTGGAAATTAATTAAATTAGCAGGCGTCATTTTGGAAAAGTGTCGCGCAAGGACTTGAAATATTTTGTACCTTTACCTTCCGCCCCTTCCTGTCACTCTCTCCTCCAAGCCCACAACACAAAATTGGCGTTTACTATTTTCCCGCCCCTTTTGCAAATTTGCCTAAAAATTGTGCTCGTGAAAATTCGCATACATAACCTCCGCATCCGTTGGCTAAAACCGAAAACGTCATTTCCGACAAATTAGTCCAGTCAACTGTGCCACGATATATTGTGTGTGGGCAGCAATTCTGCGTCTGTATGTGTGTGCGTGTGTGTGTGATTGTGTGTGCTTGTGTGTTGCATTCAACGATTTCAAATCGCTGGCCACGTTTTAAGCATATTTCCTGGTTTAGAAACTGCCAAATCCTTTTTGTCCGCCCCATTTACCGACAAAAGTTTCGAAAGCATTTCGATATTTACCACTCTTTCCCACCCCTTCTCTGGTAATAACTTGGTTACATAATCGTTTATGAACATCCATAATGATTTCTTCTGCTCGTTACTTTTAATTGTCGCGCCTATTAATTGCATTTGCAATGTGTTATAATTAGGAATGCATTATGGACAATACGGCCTCTTCCTATCTCTCTCAATCAATATCTTAAATGGGAATCCGTAGGGGGGAACAAAATTTAAAATGTAAATGCCAAATGATTCGGATGATTGCCTATACAATTTTAAGTATTTAATTAATTGGTTTACATTTTATTTGTGAAAGGGATGAAAAGATTTCTTGTTAAAGCTTATTTTTTTAAAATTAAATTGATGGTAAAATAAGAGTATTTTGGATTTTTAGGAGATGGAATGGTGTAGATGTAAAATGTAAAATAAAATTTTATAATTTACATATAAATGTAAATTAAAATAAATGCGAATTTTTAGATGGTAAAGAAATGTATATTATTCGAAATAAAGTGTGATTTTTAGCTATTTGAAAGCAATAATAATAATTATTATTAAGAATTAAAGCAAAAAAAAAAGGTTCATAAGAAATTTCAAGCATTTTCTAGAATATTAATTTTAAAAAATTAACTAAAAGTTCTATAAGAGAGTTAGCTTTTTGGATTTATTTTCAAAAAACTAAAAAATATATGACTTCAACGAAAACAAAAAATAATATTCATTTAAAACTAAATAAAGTGTATAAATAATAACACCTTTTGATATTTAGTAATTTTTAACAAATTGTACTTTTTAATTCAACAAAATATTTATATTATATAATTAAAACGTTTGATTTATTTCATTGTAATGCCGAATACCAATAAGTTCAATACATGTCATCAATATTTTCACAGCTCAGCGTTATTTTCATATTTTTAATTTATTTGCTTTGAATGTAACGATTTTTATGAATTAATTGAAACGCATTTATTGGTGCGAAAATAAAAAATTGTGTAACTTTTGCATATTGCCAGTGGTTTTTAAGTCCATCTGGAAATCGGGTTTTGTTCAATTTCTTTATAAACTGCAATCGCATTTTTCTGTTTTTGCACTTTAACCATTTTTGTGGGTTGGACCGCGACAATGGGCTCTTTATGCAGACGCTTTCGGGGTGAGAAATAGATGAATGGGCGACACAACCTTTAACCCCTTTTGTGTGTGGGCGTCCATTTTTCGCCCATTTTTTTGTTTATTTTGCTGGATGAAAATTTTGTACCATTTTTTTGTGCATACTCGCTCGGGTCACGTCAACAGAAAAGTGCATACTTTTGTTGTCGGCTGGCCCTGCTGCCGACCAGCAACATGAAAAATTATTTACATAAATATCCGCGCTGTCAATTGTGTGTTGTGGCATGTAAAGTGACAGTAGCAGCGCAAAATGGCGTCTCTGCCGCAGTTGGCGTCGTACGTGACTGCACACTTTTTTCGCCACTCGCTCGCCCGCCTCATACGAAATGTGGGCGGGGCTATCAAATGCAAATGCATTGTGCATGTCGGTGTACTGAGAAAAAAAAACTCAATGGGCTTAAAATTTGTCATGTGAAAAAATGTGGTGCCTACTTTTAGGCACATTTAAAAGACATTGCAAAACGTCCCTTGGGGATTTATCTAATTATCTTTATTATTATTTTAAATTTTCTTTCTGAAATATGGAAAAGCTTTATAAATACTTCTAAAAAGTTGTCTATATTATTATTTAAAAATATTTTCCATTAAAATTTCTCCCCGTGTCTCTTTGAATAATGGGCGGACGATACGAAGGGAGAATGCGGTGTGTCAGTGGCGGTCAGACGTCAACGTTATGGCTGCCAAAGTTTTCAATTTTCCACTTAATTGCTTTCAATTAAGCAAAGAGTCCTCTTTAGTCCCCCACACGAACTCAACTCAACTCAACTCAACTCGACTCGACTCGATTCCCTTGATTCTTCGACTGAAGCCCCAAAACACCCCCCCCTGCCTGCCTATATGTTTGTGTATTATGTGTGTGTGTGCGCCTCTCGTTATGTCCGTTCAATTAAATTACACACTAAAGCGCTACGCTGCAGCCTGCAAGTCCTGAAAGCCCTGCCCTGGTCGTCATCAGACCAGTCAGTCCATCCAGTTCGTGTCACAACCTCTGGAAAGGACCTCGCCGCATTGTTATCATTGTCAAGAAGCTGCAGCAACGGCCTCTGCTGCGATAGCTGGCAAAACCCTTTTTCAAAACGGGATACAGTGGGTCGAAATTGGGGATTTATTAAAAACAAAAATACATAATTAATAATATAATAAAATTTATTAATGTGAAACAATCCCAGTATTTGCATTTGGATTATGAATACTTTCAAGAGACTTAAGTTCGATTTCTTATCGTTGAGTTTCTCTGCAAGTGTTAAGTTTTTTAAGACCTGATTATACCTCTTTTTTTACCGATTTGGGTGGTCTATTTGCATGTTAAAACTCTTCCAATTAGTCGCCTTTTGATCGAGTTACAAATTGTAGAATAAACATTAAAGTAAAACCAATCCACACCATGATGGATAGTTTTCCTTTAACAATACCTTAGTTTGTTGACCTGCCCCAGTCCACTGTGCACCCGCACAGCTCGGCTTCTGTGAGTTTGTTGTTTGTTTGTTTGTTTGTTTGTTTGTTGCTGGCCGGGGATGCGTTGCTGCTGCGTGTTTTTGACAGTAAGCGGGGTTTGTGGGCGCCTTGATTGTTGCACTTGCTGCTGAGCGCGGGGCCAAAGGTCATTGGAGAGCAAGCGAGATACTAGATGGGAGAGGCAAACACAAATGAACAAATAAACAAACAGAGCCAGATTTAACCCGCTCCAAAAAGAGCGAACGACGACGAGGTCCCGGCTTCTTTGAGCCGACCCTCTACCATTACACAATATGCAAAAGAGCGTGTAATGCGACTGTCTGCATTCCCCAAATGCCCAGACCTCGGGTTTTTCTCTAAGTGTACAGCAGCGGTCAAGGAAATTATGTTTTGTTTTTATGGGAATTATTGTTAATTAAGAATCTAACCTACGTTTAACTAAGGAATAAACTGAAAATATATTATTACTCAACTTTGTTTTTGAGACTAGATTTTTGCTTTAAGTAACTTTTAAGCTATAAAATATGGTATTTTAATATTAATTTTAAATGTTTAAAAAATCAAATTTCATGTATTAGGTTTTATATAGCTTTTCTTAATCATTTTTTTATATTTCTTTTTATTTTTGATAAATTTAAGTTTTTTACTATTAAAAGTTATAAAAACTGGGCCCTAGTTTTTAACTAAACGGCAGAAACTCAGAAAAACTAACCACTGGCGTAGCCACATAACCAAGACATAACTTATCTAGTCAGTAGCCTTAAAAATATTACTTTTTGTTAGTGTTTTTTTGTAAGCCCCACTATTATTTTGACCACATATGTCTGTGAGATGTACTTAACAACAAGTGCTGCCTGCGGTTGGCTAATACTGGGGAAAGTCTCATACTTTGCAGCCCACAACTGACCAGGCACCACCACCCGCAATCCCCCAAAAACCACCCAAAAAACCTCCCCGAATTACATCCACAATCAGTCACACACAAACATACACAGGTGGAGATTTCGGCGCCTTTGCAAAGGGGCAAAAGGATATTTTAATTACATTTACGCAAAATTGCAAAATTGAATAAAGCCATGGTCAGGTGGGTGAAAGTGTGCGTGTGTATGTTTGTGGGTGGGTTGGTGATTGTGGTGAATGAGTGTATGAAGGCCGAATCCTTTAAGCTGCAATGTAAACAAGTGAAAAGCATTACTAAGACAGCAGGAAATCTGTTTAAGGTTATTAAACAACCATGACGGCCCCTGGATGCATTTCATTTGGCCTTCCCACTCCCTCCCTTTCCATCTCTACCCTCATTGTAATTACACTTTGGTCTGGGAATCTCTGCAAATTGCTCATTTACTGCGAAGTGGATCACAGAGGTTGCAGGAAGACTGGAATCTGGTCAAGTGTGGATAAGTCCCGAACAATGAGAGGCCGCCTCACAGAGATTGATTTGAGGGGAATTCGAAAGTAACACTCAGGTCTCAGGTCTCAGGTTGCACTGCAGAAGCTTACATATTCCCTTTAAAAACAGAGAGAGAGAGTGAGATGAAAGTTGGTAATGAGACTGGGTCAAATGCAACGGATTAAGTGGAATTACAAAAGGGTTACTTAGTTAAGTTACTAAATAATTTCAAATTAAAACGAATATTAATTCCAGATTGGAAGGGGTAAAGCTTTAAGGTAGACGAAACACAAATATAGGGTGGCCCATGTAGCGGTTGCTTTTTGAACTATCGATAATTTTGACTTTGAATGAATTTTGAATGTCTATCTCAGATATTTAATAGAAGGTTTCGGTTTACGAAATAGTTAAGTTTACGCTCGAAGAAAATTGGAAAAATATTGATATTTTTATAGTGATCCCAAAACGCAAATCTTCCGTGGGCCACCCTATATAAACTTTATTTTTATGGTTAATAAATATATATAAAAAATAGCTTTTATATTTGCCTGAAATCTACTTTAACTAGCTATCTTTATCGGCCAACTAGTGAAACTATAAATCCGTTGGCAAATTTGATTTTAGCCCATTCCATTTGGCCGCGTAGGTAGGACACATTTCAGCACTTACCGGTGGTTAGAGGGGGGTCCTTTTGGCCAAGACCAACTTCCCACTCCAGGGCCACCTACATGCGGCACAGCAGTTGGCCAGGTCCACCGAAACCAATATGATGCGAAATAGAAACCCAACCCATACAAACTGAAAAAAAAGCTTAACAAAGTTCAGATTTTCTAAGAAATCTTTAAAAATATATTTTAAAAAAGTTTTTTACTTTTAATAAGAGCTTTAATATAATTGATTTATCTTATTTTTATCTTATTTTGAGTTAATCCTTTCTCTAGTAAATCAAAGAAATTACTTCTTATTCGGCTTAGTGTAGAAAAAGTAAACCTTACTAAGGCCTTAAGCCAAATCGAACACGTTTCATATGACTGCGGCGCTAAAGATTACATTTTAATCTCTCTCTGCATTGCCTTCTCGCTCTGTCGTTGGCCTCCCCTCTCTCTCTCTCTCTTTCAATTTCATCGTTCTTGGCATGGCAACTAATCAATGCCCCGTACTTGATTTTAACTTGCTTGTAATTGGGCAGCGATAGAGAGATTCGACCAAGCGACGACAGCCAGGCGATAAATGTCCAAAAAATTCTAGCCGCGTACCATTTGCCCCGTCTCTTTTGCCCCCACAGCGTCCTTTTCTGTTTGTGTGTGTGTGTGTGTGTTGTATGGCGGTGTGAAATTACCGTTTAATGAAAAAAGGCTCCAACAGCTTTCCCCTGAAACGAAATAGAAAAAAAAGCGCGCACACAAAAAGATACATCCACTGCTATTTGTGACCAGGTGCGTAGTCGGAAAACTTCAACGGGTGCCAGGTGGTGCACATAAAACAAATAACGGTCTTTTGAATAACTTTAAATATATATTTTTTTAACACAAAAAGTCTTTTAGTTACTTTAACTCAATGCAAAAGTGTTGATTTTTGAGAGAAAAATTTGATTTTATTACTTTTAGAGTCTAGTAACGAGCGAAAATGTTTGTAAAAATCCTTTTAATTTTTCAAACCAAAACTGATATATTTTTAATTTCTTTCTTATTCTAAATTTATAGGAAAACTGTAAATATATATTAAACAAAATAAATTTTGACTTCTTAAATATCAAAATGTAAGCACCCGCCGAAAAGTATGCTATGCTTTTTTTTTACAAAGTTATTAAAACTGGAATATTTGATAAATTTGTGTATTATGGGATAATAAGCCATATAAGGTCGAATTTATTCAGCTGATCCTTGGCACAGAAAGTTGAATTTCAATATTTATAAAGTTTATTATGCGCACTTCTCAATAACATGGTTTTGTGCTCTGAAGTCTGAAAGTTATTGAATGAAAATGTATTACTTTTTCCTCTGTGTAATACTCACAATCTGCGATAGCTGAATCTGCCTCATGGTCCGATAAAGTAATGCAACATTCTTGAGGGGGCCGATATCCCAACGCCCCTGGCCATGATTTTAACCATAGCTGGACTCGCAGTCGGAATCAGAATTCGCATGAGAATCCGAATCAGATTCAGAATCGGTGAGCGCGCGTAGGTAGTTAGATATTTTCTGCTGAAATGCGGGAAATTGCCACCGTTGCCTCACTCACAAATACACACACACACACACACACAGACGCACAAAGCACGCAGCACGTGACAAGGTGAAATAAAATGAGAAGCCATCAGCGAATGGCCACGGATGCCCGAGGTTCGATTTCTCGGCTCCTCGATTCGACTAGCAGTTACAGTCAGATACGAATGGAACCACGGAAGATACATGACGATACAACATCTTATTAGTTTTTAGTGCGGCAATGTCGGTTGCTAGATGGTTTTAACATCCAACTGCAGTAGCCGTGGCGAAATTTGCATACCAGTCAGGCCAATATTCAGCCGGCCAGCATTGACATCTTATTGCATTCCTCAGTGCCATGGGGTTTATTGGTTTGGCCGGAACTGCACTTTGGTTACGGATATTATATGGATTTTCTTAAAATGAAATACGTTGAGTTAAAGGATTTTTGCATATTTATAATCCCTGTTAAGATAGATTTTCTGTAGGGCTGTTAAGTTCTAAAAATGCTTTAAAAATATTACCTACAAAATCCATTTTTAGGTTTTCATTTAACTTTTTTAGCAAATTTTATATAAAAGTTTGTTAACTTACATGAATAACAAATAAACAAGCCATAAAACAAGTTTAAAATAAATAATACAAATAATTTCCATATTAAAAATGAACACAAACTCTACCATAAAACCATAAAATTATTGACTTAAACGTCATGATTTTTATTACAGAAACCTAGTTTACTTTTAATACTATTCCAATACTCATTTTATTACTGATACTGATTTTTATTACCTTCTTGGCTATTTGGTAGTCTCTGAATAGTTAAGGGTTATATAATCTTGTGTAATAAAACCAATGAGTATGAATTTTTCAACGCGGAAAAGACTGAATATTGGGCGAAATAAATTGGTTTTTGGAAACCTTCTGATTGTCTTGCAACCTTGATTACTCAGACCTTTTAACCGGCTACTGCCGCACTCAATGACAGTTAACCCATTGCAATTGCATTGCCGACACCGACAAGTCAAAAAGAAAACCCTATTAACCTTTTGCAACTCCCGATGTTAACTAGAAACGGCGGGGGGTCACTGATATTGGGTTGGGTACCCTGGACACTTCCTCATATCATCCTGCTGCTGCTGCTGTTGTTGCTGTTGTTGTTGCTGCTGCGATTGGTGTTGCTTTTATTGCAGCTGCCTTCGACTGAAACTCCGGTCGCACTTTGCACAATTTACGTGCACATAAATTACCATTAATTAAATATTTCTGCGCTAATGCCAGCCGAGCGGCCTCCCTTTTACCCGGTAATCACGGCGACTTTTGGTCATTCCAGGGACTGGGAAGTGGACTTCTTTAAACCGACAAGTGACACAGACACCGAGAACTGAGGATGCACTTGGAAAAATAAGACTCTTTAATAACCTAGGAAAGGTATGTAAAAATCTAAAAACGTTAATTTGTGTTAATATTTAAATTTAAACTTAATTAGTTTGTTTGTTCTCAAACTTAAAATTGCTTATAATAAGAATATTACTTAATATATGTATAAATCAATCTCAACTTAATTTTTCCCCACTGTAGAACCTTCAACCAATACGGCTAAGGACGTTCATTAGGCTTAATGTAGCGGAGCAGTCGTATAAAGAGGGTTACTCCTGTCCCCCTCCCTTTTTGCATATGACAAACGCGCAGGCGCGTGGCCCCAACGAGATTTCAAGCTGGCTGGCTGGTTGGCTACCTTGGCTCCTTGGGGCCTTTTAAATTTATGGAATTATGAATAATATTTTAAGAGGGCCCCGAGGGCGGCCACTGGGCAAAACTGAAACTGAAACTCGAACCCGCGGCGGACACTCCGATTGTCCGGCTAAACTTGATGTTTGGGTTAGTTCTGTTGGCTGATTGCCCGCGACGGTGACGAATCGATTGATGTCTCGCTTTGAGTTATCACGTCGCTTGTCTTCGGCAGCTTTTAACAAGGCTTTATCCCTTAAGTGCACAGTGAGAAAAAAGGTGTTGATTAAAGTTAGAAGAAGTATTTATTTATTTTAAATGGAAAACAAAGGATTGTTTATGGATTAAGTGTTGGTTTTTATAGACTTAACATAGAAACTTAACTTAAATAACTTAAAATGTCTTTCATCCTTATAGCGTTCATATTCTTTGTCTTTGTCTAAAATTTAATTTATTTCAAGTTCATTTATTTCTTCATAACTTTCTCTCAGTGCACCCATATATATATACCTTCATAGATGCCATATCTGTTCTTGTCGTGCGCTGCATTTTTGATGAAAATCACTTATAATCCCATCAACATTCCCCATCTCGCTCACCAATTGAAAGTTAATGTCTTGTCTTGTTCAATGGTGGGAGTTCGTTGGGCCACCAAAAGGGCAGCTGGGGGGAGGGGGGGTGAATGTTATGAGTTTTGGGGCGGCCCAAAACTTGGACTTGTGTTTGTGTTGGCTCCGTCGTTCGTTGCTTTTTATTGATGATGTCTTTGTTTATTTGTTGTTCCCATGTTGTCGCATTGTTTGTTGTCATTGCTGCTGCCGATGTTGTTCTTGTTGGACGCGCTTCAGCAATTTGTTGTTAAATATATATCAAGAAACAACAACAACAACAAAGTAAGCAAAGCCAAAGCAAACACATCAAACGCCAATGCCAAGGCAGCAAGCGACAGCAGCATCGGCAGCGAGCACTAAATAATTACCGAACAACATCCGGTGCTCCGTTACGTAGGACATCAAGGGGATCCCCCCCTCTCACTGATATTCTCGCTCCCGCTCGTCGAGAGAGTTGACAAAGTGCTTCACTTAATATCGCATGACGCCTTCCAATGATGGCATCGCCCAGTGAAAGATCTTGAATGATTCTTCTTTCGGTATTATAAACACATTTACTTAAAAGAAATGGAGGAGGAGAAAGGGAGCGGGATCTTCTAGACAAAGGGATTAGGGGAATGTTTAGTGGTAGCAGATGGAAAAGACAAATTTCCATTGAGGCTTAAATAAACTGGAAATTTAAACCAATTTGGTTATATGATCAGTTGGAATTATGTATATTGATTGGGTAGTAATTAGGTAGTTTGTGTCTAAAAAGTTTTTGGGTATTGAAGAAGTTCTCCAATTTATGATCCAAAGGAAGCTTTACCAAGATTACGAAATATTTCTTGGTGCTTAACTTACAATTTTAAAGAAAATTTCTGTATTTTAATACCTTTCTTTCCCAACAAACTTAGTGTTGATAAGAAAACTTACAAAAATAATCTAAGACTTATAAAAAATACCGTAAAAATCTACTTTATACCAAAACTAAATACCAAATCACCTACCAAATTCACAATAATATAAATCTCTTCTCCGGATTGTATTGTAAACATTTATCTATGACATAAATCACTGTGTCGTGCATTTGTCATAATCTTGAGATCGTAAGGCAGTACGCTTTGTAATTGCCTTCACTAATATACGACTAATCGCCATATAATTCACGCGATTTGGCAGCTGCCACGCCTCCTCCAAAATAGAAATCTCGAAATGCTAAGCGCGAATTCCTTTTGACAAAATCCACGCCATATATACGCCCGTCGTGTGTTTTTTTTTTTTGGTTTTTTTATTTTGTTGCCTCCTTGTCGGTTATGGTATTTGTTTTTTTGTTGACATTTTGCCATATGATTTCCATAAGCTGCCACCAGCCGCACAAATGTTATGGACAAGTATTGGACCCACTCGCACATGTTGCTGCTTATTTTAAGATGCGATATACGACCATATACCATAGCATCCCATACAAATACAACAAATCCCCGACACCGCAACGCACTTAGTTACCAACTGAGGAGGAGGCAGAGGTAGAGGCAGCAGCAGCGACGTCAGCTTGCAGTGACAATTGTCAATGAAGTTTCCGTAATAAATTTTCGTCTTTGGGCTGTCTGTGGGACCCTGCCCTCCTTCTTCTATCCCTCCTCGCATTTTCCCCTGATTTTCCCGTTTTTCCCCTACAGCAACACTCCCCTTTTGGAGCCAGCAACTAACTCGACACGTTTGTCGGTTTCATTCGTATCTGTGCGGTTAGAGATGGCAGATATATATTCAAAAATCAGGATATATTCTTTATAATATCTTAATTTGGGAATATATATTTTATTTCTATAAAATAACCATTTTTATATAATTTTTTAGAGCTTTTTTCATGTAAAATATTTCTGAAAATGGTAAAATCTTCTTAGCTAGATTAAAAAAGAAAGAATTTAGCCAAAAATGGCTAACTTGCCATCAGTGTAATATATGTTTTTGGGTTGCATGCAACATGGACCGGCGAGAAGTGGAGTCCACGGCTCGTTTGCCACGCCACGAGGATTTGGTGTCGCAGCTTTTTATGAGGATCAGCTGCAGTTGCGGCCATATAAAACAAACATAAGATGGGTGAAATCTATGGCCAAAGCAACGGCCGAACTACCAATACCCTCTATACTATATAAGGGCGTTTTTAGGAGGGGAATCCCTAGATTGCTTTGGTGCTTGGAATCTGCTCTGAGTTCTTTACGATGCTGTAAATCATGTGACAGATATGTGCGAACTAGTTTCAGGTGTCGGGTTAAGAGGGTGCTTAAGTACTTTCGGATATTGTAATCGGTATTAAAGTTTCCCGATTTACATATATCTAAAAATATGTATGAGATGAGCTTCTTTTCCGGGTTGCTGATCTTTTATTTTCAATGTTTTAGGGTTAAGATTTGTATATTAAAGTTAACGAATGTTAGGACTAAGAATATCTCTATATATCATATAGCTATAGCTTATAATGATTCATAGCTACTCCATTTTATAGTTATTATTATTAAAATATTTTAAAAGTTAAAAATAGATTTAAATACATTTGGTTATGATCAAATATTTTCATAGTTTATGTTGAAAGCTTAACCATAATTTTTTATAAACCCAACTCTATTAATTTAAATAGTCTTTAAATATCGATACAACCATTAAGTTAAATCTACGAATGGCAAGTAAATTGGGTAGTAAAACTGTGATATAATCATGAGCTTACAAGACATTCACTGAAGTGATCGTACCCCCTCGAAAACAGGGGATATAAAATAAACATTCGACTCGTTTCGCTTGGCGACTGAATGATGGCAGAAGTTGGTCTTTTAATATGCAAAATTCACAGCATTAATTACACTTGCTGCGAGTCGTTCGCAATGTCTTTGAAGCAGCTAACAACATGGCTGCCTCCTGCTAAATCCGACACCATATCGGTGGATATGGAAAAGTCCAGGCAGCGTTTCCCACTCAATTACCTTGACGCTGCGCCCGCTGGTGGCATAAATCATTTACCATAAAAACGTCGCCTTGTCTATACTTTTCCTTTTCATATGCCAAAAATAAGCAAGAGCGCTTACGAAACAGTCTTAGTCGAATAATGGTTCCGTGGGGGAGGAGGGATTTTTCTTTACTCCTCCGAGAGGAACCAAGACCCATTCAATAATATCCAGCACAGATACTACTATACCCCTCCACACCCCCCGCCAATGAATGTAGCATGTTTTCAATGTCTATTTTTGGGCGTCGCACGTTTGTGTTTTACTCTTTTTTTGGGATAAATGTCTAAAGCGGAGAGTCTTGCTGGTTTTGGGCCCCTCGTCTCCGATTGTGTGGCATTCATAAATATTCCCAGGCGAGCGTTGAAAAGTTGCCTCGACCAAAGTTGGCCACAAATTGTTTTCCATGACTGTTTTGCCAGTCTGTCTGGTTGTCTGGCTTGTCTGCCTGTGTGTGTGTGTGTGTATGTCTGGTGTCGCCCCCTGGCGGTGATTTTGCGCAACTCGGTGCACGGTCCATAATTCAATCAATTAATATCATTATTATTATTGACTGGCCATTGTTTGCCCGGCCCTGACTCTTGGGTAATTAATTACAATAATTAGAATTTAACAAGCCATGTTTTTGGGTGGCTTTCCCATTTCCACCCACCTTCCATTTTCAAACAGCTGTCAACCATCATCGTAGGGAATTCCTCTCCGATTTCATTTCATTTCCCTTCGAGTTTTTTAAGTGAAACCATTTGCAGAGGTCACAAATTTGTTCAGTGAGGCAGGCATTCAATTTGTTTATTTTTTTTCTTTCTATTTGTTTGTTTTTTTGGGGGGGTGATTATGTTTCTCTGGGGGGAAATCAAGCGTTGAGTAAGTATGTAGTTGTCTGTGAATTTATGGTGGGAAATGCCTATGCGACTAGTTGCTCTGTTTATATTTGTATATTTGAGACAAATCAAATGCTTAAGAGATCGAAAAAATGTGTTTATAATAAGTCAGCTAATGGGCAGAAAACCACGAAAAAGGGGTCCGGCAATATCATTTTCATGGGGGAATTCTTTTCGATTTTTTGTTTAAATAAGACGGCTGGATATCATAGCTCGTGGGAAGCTTAGGGTGAGAAAACCAATTGGAATTTGAGCCAGGAAATTGGAAATGATTACAGTTGTCTTCATGGATTAGGGACTGCATAAATACCTTTAATCAATTGTTTTATCAAATTAAGTTAGAAGTTTTTTAGGATTCTATTTTGAGGTTGTTATTGCAGTTTGTAGAGCAGATGTGCTCTACGCCTATGCTTTAAGTCCTCATTTGTTTTTCTAAATGCTTACCCATTAGCTTTTAGCTCTTGTCCCGCTATTCCACTAACAATTTTTCGTTTTCCTCTTTCCGCCTCATTTCGTCACCAAGTACACTACATTTTGTTGTTGTTTCTTTTTTGATCATCCTCGAACACTTGCGCTTGAATTTATTTCATCCTCTTTGGAGTTTATTTCGCAATGGCCCGTTTGTAAAATGAGTGATGAATTGATAAGCAAAACAAGAAAGTTTTTTTCTCTCAGTGCACATCTGCAAACCAACACAAAAATGTCACTAAATAAGTGCACGTTTTCTTGTATTCGTGTTAGTAATTGCTCTGCCGTAAGACGAGTTTTGAGCATCCCTGGTGTAGAGTTACAGTTATTTGTCATATTTTATGAAACCCTGGCTTGGTTAATCAAGATATTATTAAAAATGACTGGTTTTATGTTCTTATTTAGCTCGTTGTGGTTCTTACGAGATAAAATTAAACATATCTTAACCTACATAAAGATTTTTCTGGAAAAGAACGAAGTTTACGAAAATTTATAAGAGGCTTCTGAACATGTCTTAAGCGGTAAGTTTCCTTCCCTCTTTGTTATGCCATTCAAATTACCGAAAATTGAGTTCTTAAAATGAAATTCTGTTTAAGTATTTACCCGGAAGATCTTAAAAACATCATTTATTGATACTTAACACAAATAGTTACAAATGGAAAGTTGATACCTCAGAGATCTTAAACTTTCTCTCAAGCTAATGAAACGCTTCCTGAGAATACCAACCCTATAATACCTTAAACATCTGCTTAAATGATACATTTACTGTTTCGTTTAACCAATTAAAGCTTCGTTGGAATAACCCATAATCCTGCTGTAAAGGATCTCATTAAGATAGGTATCTTTCATCAAAAAAACCATTAACGAAACCAACAGATTTTAGAACCCTCTAACCCCAAGATCGATACGTGTTTCGATGCGATAGGATTGGGTTAGGTTAGGATCGTTTAATGATATATCCTCTTGAGTGAGTGAAAGATGGAAGGAGGACGCTAAACTTCATTTCCACTTTGGGTTCACTTTTACCCAATCGATCGACCGTTTGCCCAGAAGCTATAAACTGTTTTGAGTAGGGACAATCGAGGCAACAGCTGGCAGCGTGGTCTTAATGACTTGAGATCGGTTGGCGTAGCGAACCCGTTACGCCCTGGCCAAAGATCCTCAATGGCAACACCGTCCAGGGGCGTATTAATTTATGTATAACTTATAAACTTGAGGGCCATTAACATGTCCCATTGCTGCTGGCGACTTCCGCACCAAAACGTCAAACTCGGGCGACACCTTCTTTAGATGAGAAAGAGAGAACTTGGCCCTGATGTTAGGATATATTCCTCCGATACCCCCTCATTTGGTTGGTTTTTATATTTTTTATTTCCATGCCATATGTTTGGGTGAAAACGACAAGACTTTTGCAGTGGCTCTCTCTCTTTCTCGTAAAAACTTAAAAAACAGGCCGCGCTAAAAGCAAAATTCGATTCTTTGCCATTTCCATTTGCACTGAGTAACAAACAACCGTTGCAAGATGGAACTGGCAATGGATATGGCTTTAGCTTTAGCTTTGGAAACGGGTATGGGATTGGGATTGGGAATGGGAATGGGAATGGGAATGGGAATAAGACCATGGGCCCAATCCAGAGACCCTGACTTTAAGACGGGAACAGAGCCGAAGACCATGACCAAAGACCAAAGATCCAAATGGCCCGAGTCGTTGCATGTTTCTTACTTGATTTTCTGCTATAAATTAAAGGACTTTAATGACACTTTGGACGACGACGATCGCCAGGCGAATTGTTCGAGCTGAGGCTGCGTCTCGAGCTGAGCCTGTATGCGATGCAAAGTCATTCTCCATGGGTGCGAAAATGCCACGCAATGTCCAATAACAAAAACGGATGCACTGAGCTTTAAAATTCGAAACAAAAAGTGCAACTAATACATCTATTTTTGTAATATTTCCAAAGATGAAGTGCATGTATACCCTTGATGATATAGAGGTAACAGCTGGTAGTTTAAGATTTAATATCTTAACTGATTTCTCAATCTATTTCTATTAATTCCGAGAACATAGAACATTTCTCCAAGTGCCTTAACACCAAACAGCCCTCGGCCATTGTATGACCAATAGAATGTGGATTTCAGACGCAGACTGCAGACTGAAACTGAGGCTCTGGGCTTGGAACGCGGCCTTCCTCGATTCGAGTGCAGGAAATTCATTAAGTGTATTTATTGCTTCGATTAAGATGGACACTTCTCACCTGCAAAAGAGGTCCGAGGGAACTTGGGTCCCAAGATCTGGTCCGGCTGGAGTTGAAGTTGGTTTGGCCTTCGATTCCGATTCCGATCCCGATCCGATCCGTTTCGGTACGAGTATGTACGGTCGTCAGGTTCGTCGTTCTCCATTCGGTTTGGATTGTACATAAATTTCAGGTCTCTCACAATGTTTACACAATGTCGCCGTCGTTTTTGTTAAGATTGGCACCGCCGTTGGCCGTTTGGCTGTTGGCCCACTCCCTTGGGCTGAAAATATGCAGATGAAATCACCCAAAAACATTATGCGTTGATAATTAAGCCAAGGAATCTCAATTCTTAGTGTCAGGCTTGTCTTGTCGCCTTTTAAGTATTTGAGATGTGCAAAAGAGTCGGCAACAGGCCTTTAAGAAAGAGATGGCTAACAAGTTAGCAAGAAGGCAACAAGCCAACAAGACGATGGAAGGAAGACAAAATCCAATTCACTCATTTCAATTTTATTGTTATTCGACTCTTTTAATGGCCTGGCTACAGTGGGAATTGGTTAAGGTGGAGGAATTTATTACAGTTACTGTTTACAGGATTAGTAGTCGGGTAAACGAATCTCTCTGGACGATACAGTAGCCGAGTACCACAGATCCAACGGGAAATGGGGATAAGATAATGTCCACAACGAATCAACGAAGCCTTCGATTTTCCCCATTGCCACTAATAATCTTAAAGATCTAGCTGGCTTAAGTAAGTGCATCTGATTGAGTAAACTGAATAAGAAAAACCAGTTAAGTTTTGAGAAAGTCTAACAATATGAATGTTATATTTGTAAGAGAGTGGAACTAAAAGTGGCATTAAATATGTTGATTGCTGTTTAATTAATTATTTAACTAATGAAAAGATTAAGATCTTAAATTTAACATTGATAGACTGATTTCACCTCCTGGGATTTTTCATTAAACGAAAACATTTTTCCTTTGATGTTTGAGAATCTGACTGATACTACTTTAGTTTCGATAACAAGTGCTCTCCATAGGATATATTTTACCCTTTTAGCGGGAGTTGGACTTCGTAGTGACCCTCCCACCTGGACCGTTGAAGGAGCTACCATTTAATGTCCATGTTGTTGGTTTTATGAGTCAGCAGCAATGCCTGAAGTCTGAGCTCGAGAACGGCTGAGACTGCAGTAAATTTAAACTTGCAATTGTTTTAATTGCCCGGGCCCGTCGTGTTCGCATATTTATGGCATAACGGAAATGAGTTAATAACAAAGTACGAGAGCCAAACAGGCAAACAACAGAATGAAATCACTGTCCTCCCCGGACGGCAAGATGGGAGTTGGAAGCTGTATAGGGGGTGGGCAGGAGAGATTTAATACCTGACAGGGATAAACGTTTCTGTCCAACAGCGATTCCCTTCTCTTTGGCTTGGATTGAGGTGGGGTTTTCGGTGTTGTCATTTAAATGAAATTACTGTCAGATTTTACAGAAATAAAATTTCGAAATTACATCAGTTTTATGTACTCCTATTACCCTCATCCATCTGCGATGATTCTTCTCTCTTCTTAGATATTTCCGTATGGCAAAAATACACTTCTGGTACTACGTCGGTCATCGCGCTCGTAAAATTTATGACCATACACACTGGACAACATAATTCGGTGTGGATATTTCAAAGAGCTTTCGGCTCTCGGGCGGATTAAGAACGCGTGTTGTCCGTAAAGGGGGCGTGAAAGGGGATAAGGTGTCTCGCATAAATGATATGTGTGTGTGTGTGTGTGTTTGTGTTTTTACAGCAGCATATAAACCCCTTTGAAGTGGTGGGCAAGGACGAAAGGGGAGGTTATACTATATTGGTTTTCAATTGTGGTTGGGAATATTGTACTTTCAGCCCTTACGGGAGTTAAATAAATCAGAAATAATACGATATTAATGGGGAAGTAATTTATGTTTGGGGAAAGGAATTTTTGATATGCTAAGTTGCATATCTGTTTTATATATCTTTTTGTTTTTAATTTTAAGCTTACTTTGTGGCACATTGAAAATATCAAGAAAAAATGTGTCACCCATCAAACCAAAACCCAAGGCGGTCAAGTATTAAAATGTATTTTTCCCAGATTTCCATCTACGTTCAGCTTCTTTTTCCACATAACCCATCACGGGACACTCAGATCATCAAAGCGTTGGCCAGAAAACCATTAAGTGCTCGCCAGGATTGCAGCCACTGAACGCCCACGAAAGCAATCGATTCACGTGCCATATTGAGTTGTTACGATGGCCTGCCGATTTTTTTCGATTCCAACATTCGGACATTAAACAAATCCATTGACCGGTAACCCAGGAACAGCAACAGAAACGAGAACGGAAACCGAAACAGAAACACACGCAAATCTTGATTGAATCAACTTAATTTAGATCAGAGCCCGGTGATTCGTGTGTGTGTGTGTGGTCGTAAAAAGCGCGACATATTGGGATTGGTAACTCGGACTTATCACACGTTTGTTGTCCGTGGGTTATCCTGCCACATCGGTAGGTGCCTGTAAACTTTTATGACACGTGGTGGAGTTGCTGCAACAAATAACAGCAAACAGCAAACAACAAACAACAAACAACCGGCAACATCGACAACGGGAACAACAAGACTTGTTTAATAATAATAAAAACAAATGAAAAGAGCACGTAGTTGGTGGCAGCAGCAGTACCACCACCACCACCACAACAAAGGTGGCCATGGCTATGGCTATTGCTTCAGGGTTCAGGGGTCAGTGGGTGGCAAAGAGTGGCAAAGTGGTGCGACAGAAAGTGTGGTGGCGAGTGGATTGCGGCTCCTATGTGATAGGAATGCCATTTTGCATGTAGCACGGTGTGACAAAGCAGCAACCAATTACCAAATACGAAAAATGACAACTTGCAACAAAAGCTAACAAAAAAAAAAAGGAAATAGAAACCTACAACGAAATCTGAAACACTGAGAAAAAACAGTAAAGGTCATGAAATATTATATCGCAGACTAGACTGAGAACATGATTTTTTAACATTTAAAGGTCAAAATGACAATAATTTTTAAATTAAATGATTCTTAACTAATTTGTGATTAAACTTATTGAATGACAAACGATTTTTTCAGTGTAACCCCTTGTAGAGCGGGTAAATTGGGAGTGAGTAGGTGTTGCTGGGGCAGCTGCAGCAGCAACCAGCAAAACTTCCACTAACCGCAGCTCAAAACATTATCCTGTGCCACCAATTTGACTTGATAGTTGGCCCAGCCTTCTCTTACCGCACACCGCCCCCTTTTTGTACTGCCAATACCAAATACCCCGCCTTGGTACTAACCCCCTCCGGCAATTGACACGTTAGCTTGGTAGCTTTGGCAGCAGCCGGCACAACAACTGAATATCCACTTTGTCCAGGAGCAGCCCCACTGTCCCGCTTCGATTTAGTTGGGCTTTGGTTTGGTTTGTTTGTTTTATGACCATGTTGCACCTACGGACCGAACCTGGAATCAGGAATCTCAGACTGCATGGATATGGCTGCGTGATCAGATGGTGATGGTCTGGCATGGAAAAGGGATACTTGGGATTGCCTTTCTTTCAAGATTTCATTGCTTTTTGCTTACAGCTTTGTCATGAAACACCTTTTAAAAGTACATAATTTGTATTATTACTGAACTTTTGCAGTTTCTATCTTCCAATTTTGCCCAATCCTGCTATCAATTAACTTTGTTTTCATGTTACCCCTAACCATAGTAGATATAAAAAATCATTTTGGAATATTCAACGCTGTGGGTTCAATTAAAAAGCCTCAAATAAATGGATTGATTGTTCCGATCACCGCAGATTCCTTTTCTGTCACGCTGACATCTCTTCCCCGAAACCAAAAAACCAAAAAAAAAAAAAACCCCACTCAAATTTGTTTGGCCCAGCCGCAGCCGTCGCTACGTGATTCCATCAAACATAAAAAGAGAGAAAATTTACCAAAATAAACAAGCGACAAGAGTAAAAGCCAAAGACAAAATAAAAAGAAAAAACCGAAAAGAATTTTCAAATCGAATGCAAAAATTGTGCAAACTCGTGAATACAAAATGCTTTTGTAGAGAGAACACACTGGGAGACAAAAACTAAAGATGAAACTAAAAATTTTATTATTGGGAGGGATTTTTAGAAGAGGGTTGAGTGTTAGAGTGTTATCTGCCGAAAGTCGAAATGAAATCACAGACATCGAGATGGAATGGTTGCAAACTGGAGATGGGTACTGGTCTCGCCTCTATTTCTGGTTTTTTGGTCTGTCGACCAATTTCTGGTCGGTGGCAAACTGAATTATATTTTGAGTGGTAGCCAGCCAGCCACTCCCCCCCTTTTGAAAAATCTTTCCACTTCTCTTACCATTTCTTTTGCCATTTCTGTCTCTCCTGACTCCCAACTGTTTTTATGTGTTTTGATGTTGTCAAGCAATTAAAAATTTTGTTCCAATGCCTTTAAAAGACATTTTTGTTTTGTATTTCCTAGGTTTTACTTGCGACATTTATGCGAATTTCATTTGCAGTGACGAGAGAATATGGCCAAAATGGGGGAATGGCAATGGGAATTTGAATGTGTGTGGCATTTATGGATTTTTTGTTTCACCAAAAAAGAAAAAAATTGAAAAAGGAAAAACAGGAATAGATTCAGGAAGAGGAGAAAGCCCAGACAACGTACATAAGTGATACGCATTGGGAGTAAATAATTGAAAAGACCGGCTGGAAAATGTGATTTCAATGCAACTCCAAGGACTGCAGCAGCAGTTGGATGACAAAGGAACAAATCACAGATAACTGAAAGCAATTTGCCTAGAACTTCTTTAAACTGAGGATTACCTGAATGCCTTACAAATTGCTGCTCTCAGATAATAGGATAAATGCTGAGTTTTATTTGAAGTCTTGGAATGGAAATCGAGAGAAATCAAATATGGTTTAGATTTCATCTTCTGTTTTTGTCCTAAATTGACATTATTGCAGCAATTTAAATGTTGAATGACAGAATATAAACTGATGACCCAATGAATGGCTTACAAATTGCTATCAAACAATTAGAATGTTTGGTTTATTTAAGGATTCTGATAACGGTTTAAATCAGGGTTGCTCAACGCCTATGCTCTAAGCACTCAATTGTTTTTGTAAGTGTTCGCTGCATAGGGAATTTCTTGTCCGCAAGCTTTGAGCTCTCACCGTGCTATTTCACCACTAATTTTGCGTTTCCTTCTTTCCACCTCAGTTCATAACTAACTGTAATATATTTTGTTTTTGTTTCTTCCTCGATCATCCTCGAACACTCGCACTGGAATTTATTCTTTGTAACTTCGGTTCCCTCTTTGCAGTTAATTTCGCAGTGTAATAGGCAAACCGTTTTTCATTCTCTCAGTGTTTGCTCTTGTTCCTTTTTCTATCATCCTTGAACACCTTAGGAACTTATTTCGCAGAGGTCCATCGAGGGGAGTGTTGAAATGAATGATAAATTAGTTAGTACTAAAAAGTTTTTTCCTTTCTCTCAGTGCACAGCTGCAAACCTACACAAAAGGATTACTAAATAGGTGCACGCTTTCTTGTATTTGTGTTAGTAAAACCTCTGCCGTAAGACGAATTTCAGCAACCCTGATTTGCAGATTCTGGTGTATTCAGAATGCAGCTTGCTCTTTAGAAATAAAACGGTGAATTATAGTAAATAATTTACCTTGACTTATCACATATTTTGTTTATCTTAGGTGAAAGAAGAGTAACAAAAATGGGGATTACCCCTCTTCAAAGGTTAGTTTTAATTGCATCTTAATGAAGCCAACTTTAATAGAGCCTGAAGAAGCTATCCAGCTGGTAATTGCAATTTATATAAAAGTCTCCAATCGAACACACTTAATTCCTCCCATGCCATATACCCTTTATATTAGCCATTAAAAAGTCTGATCATTAGAACGCCTTGATCGTCGTCATTGGCAATTAATGTGGGGGAATGGCATACAATTTAATGTCCGCAAATCGCTTAAAAACTGCAAAAGAAACATCAACAATAACCATATAAACAAGCGGCACTATATCCCCAAATAGATACGCACAATTTCGAGGCAATTCAATATTTAGCGATCACTGCCGGGCGGCTACCTACAAGATCATTTATGGAAATATGGCCCCCCCATGGACATGGGCTTCAACGGTGTTGATGCCGGGCGATGCGAAACCCAGGCATTATGATGCCGCTGGCAAAGTCGTTATACTTTTTACGAGTCGCGTAGTCGTCTTGCCATGGAAAATCGCATTAGTTAATCCGACAGATATATATGCAAAAAAAAAAGAACATAAGAAAAGGAAAGGAGAACTCCAAATGGAGTACACGAAAAAGTAGTTCCTGAACGGGAAGAAAAGAGGTAATAAAGGGTTACAAAAATAACCTTTTTTTGATCAGAAATAAATGTAGAAATGATAAGCCTTGTAGTATTTAGTTTCCTAGATCATTTCCCCATTTAAATACAAAATATTTTTCAATAGGTTTTTAAAGACCGACAACTTTTTTCTCCCAGTGTATTAGCTCTTCATATGCGAGTATGATAATTTCATTGGAGTTTTTCCTGGGCCTCTCGACTGTGCTTATTTAACTATTACCACTTCCTTTGCCGGCAATGGTCGATGGTTTCAGCTGATTTATTGTTTGTCATACGCTTTGAAATTGCGCTTTAAATTTTGCACCGCTTCTTGCAGCTCGCAAGTTGCAAGTTGGAAGTTGCAACAATTACATGGCCATGGCCATGAGGCCACTGCCATTGTTATCTTTCTGTTTTTTTTTCATTTTTTTTTTGCATGGTTAGTGTGGATGGCAGTAGGGTTTCATTTCGTTTCGTTGAAAACCCCTTTGGAAACCCCGCGCTATTGACTATTTTTTTTTTTCGCGCTTAAGTTGTCGTCGTCGTTATATTCCTTCCTGTCTGTCAGTCGCTGAATTCCTGAGCCGGTCCCCAGCTCCATCTCTCTTGTCGTTTCGTCGTTCTGTGATTTATAAAAGCACGGACGACGACGACGACGACTTCACGGAGCTGGAATGGAATGATTCTTCGACGCTGGGCCACCGAAAGAATTTGCAGCTCCGCAGAGAGAGAAAGAGACAGAGATAGAGATGGGGCTACCAGCTGTGAAAGAGATGGCAAGAAACATGAAGAAGCTTTTAACGAACTCTTTTCATTTGTACTTTGGGTACGTAGTATGATGACATGGTTTTTTTTTCTTCATTTTTTTTTTATTTTTCTTACCCGCTTTCTGCTTCTTTGAATGCCCTGCCAAAGGGGTATAAAAACCAGGTAATTGAGCTTGGGAAAGGAACTAGGAAGGCTGGACTGCATTTTTTATAACATTTAAATGAGTTTTTCTTTGGGTTCCTAAGGATTCATTGGGAGTTCTTGATCATTTTGGTTTGCTAATAATTTCCTGCTTTGTTGGGAGTTAAGGATTATGATATTTGATATATTAAGAAATATTCCAAAATATTTTTATCCATTTTAGAGTATTTAACTTCCCATTTGATTCCCAAAAAACACTTCCCTTATCGCTTGCTTTGCTTTTGGTTATGCATATGTATCGTCTCTTAGGATCGTTCGATTCGGTATTTCTTTGGCCGTTTCCCTTGATTTCTTTCAGGTTGGTTGTATTAAAATTTTGCTTAACAGAAATTTGTGTATGTGGAGGTTTGGGGTCTGGGTCTCCAGATGACTACGACTGCTCCTTGACGAAAGGTTCCTGGGCCCCCAAGTTCCCAGTTTTTAGCTCACAGCTCCCAGTTCGCAGTTCCCAGCTCCCAGTTTCAAGTTGTCGGTTTGTCTGGCGGCATCGACAACGACATATCGACATTGGACTGGGTGCATCGGTGAGTTGAAGAAGTGATGACAACAACGACGTATGAGCACCCGGGTTTGTGCCGCATTTAAATTTCAAATTGGTTCGTTAACATGAAGTTAACATATCTGCTAATTGCTGATTGCCAAAGTCGCTCGCTGCCAGAGACCCAGAGCAAAAGAGGAAGCTCCATTGCTAACCGAACCCGAACCCAAACCCGAACCCAAGCTTCAAAGATTCAAAGAGGGGAGCAGATGCCCAGATATCCAGATACTCGTATTCGGTTAGCAGCTACCAATGTAGTCCGGGCCAGTATCTTGATGCCTCTGTGCAGGCAACGGCAGCAGCATCCACAACAGTAACAAGTTGCTGGGATTTTGGTAAGGTAATCGAACTAAGGGATACCTGGTGTTTAGGTTTGGAGAGGGAAATTAGCACTAGTAACTAATTGGATATCTCAGAGAAAACTCCTTTCAGAAGGTATAAGAATTATAATCCTATTAATTTGTAGTTTAATTATCTAACTTTTAGGAATCCAAAGCTAAGCTTACCTAGAAAGTTGTACTATACTGTTGGCAAAGATATGTCCAAAGTTCAGCTTTTTTCCTTTGATTTTTAAGTAATGAAAATCATTAGAATATTTCTATATTTTATAAGTTTGTGAGCTTAAGAAATCCATTAGTTACCTCCTTAAATATTTGTTAATAATTTTAAGTTAATTTATTCAAACATACTCCCAAGTAATCCTAAACTAATGGGTATAAGAAAAACAGAAAAACAACAAAAAAAGCCACTAGGAGTAGCAACAGCAACAGCAACAACAAGTGTGGCAGGTATATTGCAACGGCAGACGGCTGCAACGGCGTTCTCCTCGAAATAAGCGTATCTAATAGATACTTGCACACGCAGTGGAAACTGCAGAAGTAGCAACGCCATCACCATAACATCCCATCCCCATCCCATCCCATCCCATCCTATGCCAACCCATCCCCAGAAGCTTTTTCCTCTTTTGCCTTTCTTATGGAAATTTGATGTTGTTGGAAAGTTAAGTTCATTAAGTGTTAGTATTTGAACCTCTGGCAGACAGCCTTGCCATCGATACCAATCTCAGGAGCCTCTCCTTGCACCATGCCCCATTTTGGCTGCAACTCTCCTGATGATGAGCAAATTCAAGTGTTTTTGACCAGCCGGTGGGCTTGGCCCGATCCGTTTTGTTGGCCTCCACACTTGCACACACACACACACACACACTAGTTTTGGTATTTGGGTATTTGGGGGCATTTGGGAACACACGCACGCATCTCAGACACCTTTGATAAGCAACCAATTGAGGAGCACACGCCCATGGGTGGGTTTTTAACTGGGGAAAGGGAGTTGGGGCTGTGGCACTTGGAAAAGTGTATTGGAAATTAACTGACACAACTTGGGATCCTAGAAGGGGGCTTGGGCATATCGAATATAGTCAAGGAATGGTAGCTAGACAGAAGCCTCCTGGTGGCATTTCTATCCTGTCTGTCTGACAACTTTCGGAAAATCCCCAAAAAGTGGCTTCTTCTCTGTACAAACATGTTTTTGCATAATTTTCAGAATGGACTTTTGATGGAAGATGTTTAATTTCGTTGTTACTAACTATTTACCTTAGCTTTGTCTTGAGTATGAAAATAATTTATAGGTATTTAATGTCAGGATAAAGTTATACGGTAGAAGTTGTTGATCTATGTTAGTCTTTGGTATGTGTTTAAGTTTTATAGTTACAAAGATTAATGATTTGGGAACTACCCTTCACTTTTTTCATATTATTTTTGCAATCTTTAAAGAAAACTGTTAGCTTTCATTAGGTAGGTCATAAAACTAAAGTTTTTTCAATAAATTAAACAAAAGCTAAACCAAAATTTTAACTTTAAAAATGGCATTGTTTGTTATTGCATTTTTTTTAACAATTTACTAAAGTGTATAATTAAAAACTTCATATACAATTAAGCTTGAGTTGTTAAAATACTTTTATGGCTTAAATACATGTAAAATTGCACAATTTTTCAATACAACTTTTTCCCAATTTAAATAAATTGCTTTTAAAAAATGTAAAAAAAAAATCAAAACAAATATTGAATAATTTCGACAGCTTCTGCTTAAATTAGGGAGCTTCGAATTTCATGGGAATGTGACTCCTCAATGTCAGCACACACATCGATTCGCTTCCTGATTTCGTCAGAAGAAGAACCCCAGTTTGACGCAAAAACCATCTGTCAGTCGCCGCACATCCTCCCACGATTCCAAAACATATTCCCAATCGGCCATCCGACACTTCTCCACTAAACCAAGGCCAACGAATAATTCGCAAAAAAAAGCCTTACAATAACAAATGGCAACAATAACAACAACAAACAAACAAAAACAACAACGAAAATTATGAAATATGCAAAGCAATAAACAATTTAAAATCAAATAAAAAGACAACTTCATATATGCAACCCGAATCCGAAAATCGAAATCGATTGCAGCTTAAACTTAGCCGGGACAGCACCCAAAAAAAAAAAGAGCAGGCAAAAACCAGAACAAAAATAAATAAAAATAAATATACTGACAAAAAAAAATGCTAAAAAAATATCAATATTTTATGCTTTAAGCATTTGTTTGCTTAGAACGACCCCCGAAAAGCCGAAATCCACCAGACCAACTGGAAAGGCGATCGAAGCCTGGAGTTGTAGTGGCCGGGGATTCAGAGTTGGACCACATGGCACAGTCAGAGTTGGAGTCGGAGTTCCTCTGGCCAACTCTGAAGTCCCGCCACCATCTTTGTCGGCCCCCTCTATGTGGTGCCTACTACTGTTGCGGCTGCCGGTTCGTTGTTGTCTAAATTTATGATTATTGCCCTGCCAACCATCTTACGAGCAACGGCAAAAAAAAAAACATAACAGCGACGGACTCAATTCGCCTTGGCTAAGCCGAAAAAAGAAGTATCAGAAGGAAAATGAGGTTATCGAACAGCCGCATACCCTTCGAATTTAAGTGTCCTATCAGCAGAAAATTATACAAACAATCTATGCGACTCATATTTATGGGTATTTTTGTTTACTCTTTTTTGGTTATTCTTTGTGTAATATTTTCGCTATTTTATTGTATCTTTGAGATTATAATAGAACAAGCTTAATGGAAGATTTGTTTTATAAGAATTAATAATTATCAAGAATAAACATTTTTGAACATTTTTAAATTAATAAAAAAAAGAATATTAAATATTATTACGGTTTCCCAGAAAGAGTTGTTAAAGTGACCAAATATTTGAGTATTAAGTTTTAACATAAAGTTTTAGTATTTTTCAAATTTACATAGAAGGGTGCAAAATATCTATGGGGTATATTAGTTAATAGATTTAAATGATAAAAATTTGTTAATTTTAAAAATGTTTTATATTGATGAGGAATATCATGGTGATTAAACTTAATGTTATGCCAAAAGTAATTTAGTACTGCTAAAAAGGAACCTTTAAATTTAGGGTAAATGCCCAAAAAGGCCTAAGACTCTCTTATAGGGTATAAAAAATGCAACGAATATGTGTGGAGACGGGGGTGGTCGGACAGCGGGTCCAAGTGAAGTGATTCTGCAGTTATAAAAATTGGATTTTGCGCGCAACTTAATCACATTTTCGCCTCCAACTCGGGAGACTATCAAACTTGTGCTTTTTTTACCCTCCTCAACCTTCTTGCAATCTCCTTTCCACCTCCTCAGCGATTTCAGCTATTTTATTGCCGTCGACTCATTGTGACG
This sequence comes from Drosophila eugracilis, assembly GCF_018153835.1. Taxonomy (NCBI): domain Eukaryota; kingdom Metazoa; phylum Arthropoda; class Insecta; order Diptera; family Drosophilidae; genus Drosophila; species Drosophila eugracilis. Next base: position 12,725,006 of record NW_024573038.1, read on the forward strand.
ATTTTTTGCCAAGTGTATGTGAGTGTGTGTGTGTGTCTGAGTGAGGTTCGCTTAGAGATTCCTCTTTTGCGGTGTCTCCTTGTGCGCTGGGCGAAAATTTACGATTATATCGAAATCTGATGGTTTATATGCCAGACTCTCGGTGGCCGAAAAACACAAAAAAAAAAAAAAGATAGAAGTGGAAAAACAAAAAGCATATACACACACCCATAGAGCGACTGACTACTTTGTATGTCCCCAACTAGAGAGAGACTGGAAGATTTACGGAAAAAATTAATTTACGATTCCAGTGAAAATCAAATTACGTAGTCGCCGTGTTGTGTCTTCACTGAGCCGGCAACAAAGTTTTATTTAAATTCGAGTTCCGTAATTAATTTCCAAATACTGGCGACTCGTAATCAAGAAGACCTAGTCGCAAAGTTGATTAAGGCCCAAAAGATAAAACCCGTTTAATTTTGTTTAATGCCCTGCAATGATTAACCAATAACGATAATGAATGGGTTGTGTTTGGGTTGGGGATTCTATGAAAGTAGGGAAATAAGTTTACTAAATGCAATTGCATTTAATTTGAAGGCTGGGTAAGTTACTTTTATGAGCTTCACAGAGTAATTCCCCCCCAGTAAAAATAAGGCAATTGGTATTGATAAGCGACTTAAGGGTTAGATAATAAAATTAAATGAAGATAGGTGGACCGTTTTCTTGGAGGGGTTTACTGTGTGAACTGCGTAATGAGTTTGAAAAGTCAGTCATAAAAGAATGCGTAAGCCCAAGATCAACTGAAACGGGGGAGTACTTGTATTCTCAGCTCAGCTTGTGTGGGAAGTTCTTGACGAAATGTCTTAGACATTTTCTGAGTAATGTAAATTATCTCTAACATTTATGCATGAATTTTCCTTCCTATGACAAGGTTTATATTCTTAGATTCCAGTTATGAATAAAGTAGTTCAGGTTTCGAAATGGTGGTAGAAATGAATGAAGTAACTTAGCCTTAACAGTTGACATAAAATGATAAGATCCATTCCCTCGATCATTTACAAACCATAAAACCATACTTACTCACATGCAATAACAATATGCTAATGCTGGAAGATAAAAAGGCGATAAAAACGTGCTGAGCATATAATAAGCAATGTTTTCAAAGGGCTTAAAGTCAGGTTGCAAAAAAAAAGTGGAATAAATAAATATAATGCAACTTTAAGCCAGTGAGTATGAATACATATTAGTAACAAGTAACTGAGATCTCAGGAGATATAAAATTGAAATAATAAAACCAAGAACCAAAATAGGGTGACTCATTGACCGCCTGCTGTTTAAGCGTTTCGTCTTAAGCATTTCAGGCAAGGTTTGGGGTCATTAAGCAGGAATTTTCCCCATAAACAGGATCGCTAAGCGTTACACCTAATTATGTAAGACGATGCCCGCACACCCGCACACACACACACAATAAACGATAAACAAATGCCGTAAAGAGCGGAATAAAATAAAATATTAACCATCTAATCCAATAAAAAAGAGTTGTAAATGTGCCAAGTGAATGGCAATAACAAGAAAACCCAAACAAGCCACAAAAACCGAATGCGTCCTCATCATCATCATCATCAGCATAGCCAATCCGATGCATTGCGACCAATCCCATACCATATAATATATACTACATACTTACAATCCAATGAAGAGCTTGACTTTCAATGTTCGCCTCCTTTCTGTTCTGCTCGATTCTCTAATAAAACGTCTCGAAGGTTTTATTTAACGGATAGTTACAGCTGCTATATATATTTACTTAGATGGCTGAACTGCAATCGTGAGAATTGCCCAGATGAGTGTTCTAACGGTTTATGCTAAGCATGGTCACACCATCAACCCATCCACGTCCCAACGAAAGTCAAAAGGAGCCAATTAGCATGCACTAAAAGTGCAAAATGCATTCTGCAAGACGGGGCATTACATTTCATTACATGCATTCGTCGAACGACGGGGCACGCATTGTAAAACATAAACGAGATTGGGGGGAGTGCTTGGAACGGGTTGAGACGAACAAAATAAATAGAAATAGAAAATAAAATAGAAGGGAACATGGGTTAAACAGTACCCACTATCCACCATCCAGTATACCTACCTAGTTCCCAAAGTCTGGCTGACCATTTAAATGAAGCTACGATTACGGCTAGTCAAGTTTTCGGGCCATGTAATTGAAATGTGCGACTGGGCCGGTCTGAAAAGAGAGTGCAACTATAAAATTAGTTTTCATGGCGTTAAGAACAGCGTTTCCAAGTAACGAAGAAGGGCCAAGAATTCAATTTAATGCATTCACGTCTCTCTCTTTCGCCTTGGCTTAGCTCAGGGTTCTTGAATTTTATGGTCTCCAGGCGAGCGCATAAAAAGGTTATCGGCATTTAAAAGGGCAACTATAAAAAAAAGCCAACCCAAGCTATTAAATAGCATTATTTACACTCTGTTTTTTTTTTTTCAATTTTTTTTTCAATTTTTTCTTCAATTTTTTTTCTATTTTCTCCATTGCGCATGGGAGAGTGCCGAAAGTGCGTGCAGTGTCCGGGTAATTGGAACAATTTCGCTTCTTGGACAATGATAAGCGCATTACTACTCTTCTTTACATTGGAGACAAAGAGTCAAGTGCATAACGCCGCCACCCCCTTGTTCTCAAAACGGGGCCCTGGGACTAGACCTTGCTTGCGTGCCAGCGGAAGGCTCCCGGGCACGATCACAAATATAATAAAAATATAAGCACACTCATATTTTCATAATTGGCCAAACTGCTCCGCTGGGCAATTATCATAATTGCATAATTTTCGTTCTAAACAAGCCCGAAAAGAGCAGACATAAAATAAACAACACACATGACAGCCAATGGCTGAGTTACCTGCACTGCGAGAAGTCTAAAAAAAACTAAGATTTTATCATTCGATTGGCCAAGGAAATTATAGTTATTTTATTATATATGGTAAACAAGGTAGTGGGAATAAGTTATATCTTTTGTTAAATTTATCAGAAAATGTTAGCTATTATCTCAATTAGGTGTAATTGTAGATTATCCCTTATTTTTAACTATAAACTAAGTACGCCTAAGTACCTAAGTACAAAAAGTAAGCCTCTCAAACTTAACATAGATATTATAGAAATACTGATCATAAGATATATTAAGCTATTAACCTTATCCTTTAACATTTTACATTGAATTAATACCCCTTAGAATCCTTATTAACCCATTGGTACCCCTTTTTTCTCTCACTGCCTGGAAACTTAGCTAAATTTATATGTTTACTGTTGGATTTATGTCTCTCAGACGCCGGCGCAGCAGCCCCCAGCTCAGGTTCGGCCAAAGATTCAGATTCAGGTTCGGTATAGGGTTTTTCAGCTGGAGTTTGGATTTTGTATTGGGTTTGGGTTTGGGAGCTGGGCCTGAGGTTCGGGTTACCGCCTGTCCAGGAAACAATTATCCACATGCTTGTTTGGACGAACGATTGGGGGAGCGTTCTCTCTCTCTGTACGGAAGCGATGTTTCCAGGGGCGTCGCGATTTGGTAGAAGCGAGGGGCCATTATGAGTTAGCCCGAGGGATACCTTTTTTAGCGGATTGATGTAGGGAAAAAGGGGATCTGCTATAGGAAAAAGTCCGGTTGGTTAGCTGCGCATGCGCGTTTAATTTGCTGCGGCCGCCTGTTTTCGGTTTCATTTTTCTTTTTTTTTTTTGGGACAGCGAAAATGAGCGAGAGGCGGTTGATTCAAATTAGCCACGTCTCCTCGGAGGAGAAATATCAGGGGCAGTGGCAGGCAGGCAGGCAGCAAGACAATGGAATGAGCAGGCGGTGCCCGGAGGCGTGTACCAGGCCGAAAAGACTCGGGGAGTTCGAAGTTGGCCAACCAACAGACCGGTCAAAACTAACCAGCCAACCAAAGAGCCAGGCCACGACTCCATCTCCATCAACCAAGTCCAGCTCCAAACAGCCTTTATGTGCATATGCGTTTCACTCGCTGATTATAGGGTCGAAATTGCCGGGTTCAACAAGATTATTAATGTGCGCCAGCTTGTTTATACAGATACACATATGCAGATACCCATACAGCGGGGGACAAAATAATAATACATAATTGAGTTTTTATAAATTTGAAAAAATGTTTTACAAAAGTTTTTTTAGGTTATACTGTCAATAAAAAATAATATCTTATTATTAAGAAATTTCGAAAATGTATATAAATATTTTAAAAAAAATTTTACCAAAAAGTTCATTAGAGACCGTTATTGTTATCGATAACATTCATAAACTAATTAAAAAAAAAAAAAAAAAAATTTTATTTTTAAATTTTAATTACCTTCTCATCAAGTTAAGCCTAATCAGTTGCCCTCCACTGTACATGCGTGCCTGAGTCGTTACCTTTGTTCTTGTTTCGCATTCGGAAATAAATTGGGGAATGGCTGCTGCAGCCCTAAAATAATTTACCTCTTAACCGTTGTTTGTTTAACCCAAAAAGCAAATTAAATGCGAATGACAAACGAAGGGGGGTGACGGGGGGTTGAAATGTATTGGATTGGATTGAACTGGACAAGGTAACACCGATGGAGACACCAACAAATCAACGACACCCACACCGAAGAGTGCGAAAATAATGTTATAAATACTTGTGATCCCCAAGCTCCCAGATCTGTGAAAGAAAGACTCTTTTGCGTAGGTTGGTCACTACTCACGGTAACGGTTTGGACTTAAGGCCCAAACAAAAAGAAAACCAGGCCCAAAAAAATGTTGGTTCTGTTTTTTTTACGTTTTTTGTTTTTGGTTTTTTTTTTTTAGATACATATGTTCATATGCTGACATATCCGCAATGTGGCAGCATAATATAAATTGACATTGACAGTTGACATTTGTGGTACATAAATGTTAGCCCAGGCCCGTTCATATATCATGATGACCATCAGCTCTCAGCTCTTAGCTCCCCAGCATCTCAGAAACAACAGCAGGCGGCGTCTTACTTATAGACTCGGCCAGGTTTCTTAGCTTTCTTTCTGTTATTTTGTTTTTTCTTTTCTTTCCGTATTTTTTGTTTTGTTTTTGTTTTTTTGTAAGTTTTCAAGTTAATTTGTTGTTGATAGGTTGACATTTTCAATTGGGGCAAACAAGGCGTTCGCTGCATGTGGTGGAAAAATGTTTGTGTTCAGTCAAGAGAGATGAAATGAGATGAGGCGGAATGGTATGGACTGGGCAATAGGTTGACCGCAATTCAGTTTGAGTGAAGGAATTGTGGCCAAAATAATTATACACTAATGAGGCCCGGCAACTTGCCTGCCCCACTCTTATAGTATATTTGAAAATTAAATTGTAAGCTTCAGTTTTGTTTTCACAAATAATAATTAAATGAATGTCTCAGTGTGTGTGTGTGTGTTTTTATTGATAGAGTGGAGTGTCTGAGACACTCAAGTGACGTTGAGCCGTCCTACTGGTGGGTAGATGTCGGTCAATGGTCATATATCCGATGGAACATATGTGAGTTTAAAACCTTGATAACATCTTATGAAAGTCAAGGTTTTTTTTTTGTGTTTTTTATGAAAATATTTTGGTGACTGGCTGAATGGGATGGGAAAACAATGACATTACTATTTAAAGGGGTTTAAAAAAGAATGAGAGTAGTTATGAAAAGGAAGAGTTTACAAAAAAAGAAGTTAGAAAAGTGTTTTAAGTACTATATTTTATAATAAAATGAACAATTAAGATATTACAAAGAAGGTATTAAAGAAAAATGTGATAGTTTTTGATAAGACAAGCTTCTAAGTTTATAGATTTTAAAGTCTAGGCCTTTAAATAACAGTTTAGATAAGAGTAATTCATATATTTTTTAGTCTCTTATTCCATTTTAAAAAATCAAACAAATTAAATAGTTTAAAACAATAAAAAAACAAGTTTAATATCCACGATTAAAATGCATATATGACTTCCTTCCATCACCTAAAAAATTCTTAAACAATTTCCCAGGCATTTTGCACTTAAAATTTCAAAAATGTTACCTTTTTGAAAGACCGATTTTTGTTTTTTTTCGAGCACGTCAGGCCATAAAGAATGCAAGTTTAGTGCTTCCTCTCAATTGAATCGAACCGAGTGAGAACGATCCCAATCAAAAATCAAATCAGTGCTCGCCCCTTTCCACTTGCCAAGAGTTTCCGAGACCCAGTCTTTGATCCGATCTAATTAGTATGCCCGCTCATGCCTGCATATAGGCAGGCACTATATTGTGTATATATATGAACCGATGATGGTGTTGCGTCTGGAATCGCTTAGCCAGGATGACGTTGGTTTTGAGCAGGAAACCCAAAAGAGTCAAGCAGTCTGCTCCTGGGGAGACACTCTGTCTAAGCCAGGCAAATATGGTAATTACCCTTTGGGATTAATGATTCTTGCCTTTATTTTGGGATCCCTTATCTCCGCATGTAGCCCATTATTTTAACTCCCTTGCCCTGATCCTTTGACCCGCAGTCTCCATTAGGTCTTTTATCCACCGCTGGCTGAATGTAACCCAAAAATCAAATGGCTTACAAAGCACAAGGAAACCCAATTTGATAACATTTTTAGATAAGAATCAATCGCTACGCTAATGGTATATACCTGCATATAGAGAAATTATATAACTTTGATATAAAAAAAGAGAAAAGAGAAGGAAGATAGATTCATAGCCTTACCTACTAACTTTTTCTCTCTATGCATAAACTGCAAAGACTAAAACTTGAAATTTATTCAAATTAGGCTTGTAAGGGTTAAGGTTATGGTAGAGTAGTTCACAGTGTGCGACACCTTGCGGCATCAACAACACTCATGTTGCACTCAACGCAACAACGCACATGGCAACAACAATGGTTAGCAGTAACAACAACAACAACAAGTACCCATCGGTAACAACAATGGGACACACTAATGCCATATAACCCATTCCAACTGACCGGTCAAAGAGTTGCAGAGGTGTTCCTGCGCCCCTCCCCCCAAACAACCAACCCAAACCCGAAATTGGAATTCTGTCCCCTGGTTATTGTTATTTGGTTGCTTCTTCTTTTGTTATTTGTTTTGTTGTTGTTGTTGTTGTTGCTTTTTGTTTTTGTTATTTTTTTTTTTGTGAACTTGTTTCGTATCGTAAATTCAATAATTTTGACATTTTATTGCATTTTTATTACGTTTTGTGACATCATTAAACGTTTTTATGAGTTTTCTTTGTCGCTATTTGCTGCCCTCGAACTTTTTTTCTGTTCTTATTATTTTTTGTTCATTTTGATTGTGTTTTTTCTTTTCGAGATGCTCTTCAGGCGAAAGAGTTGAGTGGGTTTAGTTGGGGATCTGATGGATGCATTTGTTACCGATAGGATTTAATGGAGATTAGAAGTCAAATATTTTTATGGCACTTCATTTGGGACGAAGTAATTAACGATCTGAGTGATTGATTTGTCAATGAAGCTGTTGAAGTTAATCTCTCTCTCTGCCCGAGATGCTGATTACTGCCGTATTTTGTATTTTTACAGCGGATATGCAAATTAAGTGGCGTTTTTTTACTGTCAATTAGACACGAAAAAAGACATTAATCATGACTTGGCTGGCACCTTAAAATATTCCATTAAACTGCAGTTTACCCAAATTATTAATGAATAAGTGAAAGTCAAACTGTAATTTTCAAAGATTTTAATAACTTAATTTATGGTTATTTTTAGAGCTTATTTATAAAAATAAACCAAAATTTGTGTTTTTATAACATTTTTTATAAATATTTTGTTTATATAATTTTTTAATATTTTTTGAAAGTAATTTTAGTAGATACTTGCATCTTTTTTATTAAAAGGAAAGTAGTCTTAATAAAAGTGTATTAAAATGAAAGTAGTAGTGATAGTATCTCCTAGATAAGATAGAGTATTCCCACTTCCCTGTCATGCTTAACCCTTTTTTGGGATCACATTTCTTTCAGAGGTCATCATTCTTGCACTGGTCGTTTGATGTCAATAATAAAAGTCGTCGTTGTTCCTAAAGGAAAGCCAGCTTGAGGGGTCAGATGTTAGGGGAACTTGCATATTAAATGCCTGTCTTCCGCGACCTTTTCGGACCTGGCCCTTACAGCTAACAGCCATGAAATTAGACGCACACACACACATGTGACCAGCGAAAGGGTTCAAGCAAATGATGGGGGAGGAGGTCAAACCTGATGGGCCTATTGAAAAGTAAAATTCGAAATTTAATTACCTGGGGCGCAGGTTCAACTTGAACTTCCCTAACAAACAGCTGACAGTTTGGGAAACACCCGCCCCCGCGCGCAGTTTAAGCCAGAAATGAGTTGGTTGGGTTTTTCGAGTTAATGTGGCTAATGGTCGTTGGCGGCGATGCTCTTCGATTTTCTCATGTGTAAAATTGCTATAAGCTGGCCCATCCGTGCACTCTGTTGTTTTGTTAATTTGTTTAATTGTCTTGCATTTTTGTGTGTTGTTTTTTTTTTATATTTTTTTTTTTGGTACTCTGTCGAGTCATGTGAACGAACATCTTGTGCGGTTCAATGAGGTGAACGCAATGAACCCTAAAAACGCTTGCACATCCGTCTCACTGAGGCAACAACCATTGTTGCGTTTTGTTTCGTTTCATTTTGGAGTTATTCAAAATAGTCTCCTGTGGGTTCCATTGTCCAAAAGTAAGAAACTTGGGATCTGAAATGAAAGAAACAGAAACACATCAGGTGTACCGCCGAAAAGCGCTAATGAAACTCCGCAAGAAAAGAGAGACAGAAAAACTTTTCTTTTTCTTGGGGAAATATTTCAACGATTCCAAATCGATCGTGAGCATTCTCTCCGCTGGAGACGAAGATCCATCTTTTGTGCGGAGCTGTGAAAAATACCAAACAACAAGCGGCTTAAATGGCGCTCTTTTGGGGGCCTTCCCGAATAATAATAATAATAATAATCACAAAGGCGGGGGTACAAAGGGTTCTCCACCATACCCCTCCCCTTACCAACAACCCACCTTGCCTTTTAAATTTAAACAAAAAGAAAAAAAAGATAAAAAGAAACTACAATACCATGAATAAGTAACATGTGTATACACTTGTACAATGCTCGCGGGATTCCGATATGGTAATTCATGGCTTTCAAACGTTTTTCGGTGATTCAAAGTCTTCAATGGCCGTTTGATTGAAGGAGTGAATATTTTTTTGATTTTTATTGAACGGTTGGTTGGTGTCTAAATTTGGGCAACGATCATGGGAGTCTAGATTTATTGCATTTGATTTGGAAGGTTGAACGGATTTTGAGGGCTATCATTAGGGCAGCTGCATTTGTAAGGTAAAGGGAAAGTATGTTGTGGATTATATACTGATTTTTAAATATAAGTTATATATTTTAATAAAGATTTAATTTAAAAAATAAAATCAGGAAAAAAGAAAACATAAATTTTACCCATTTTCTAATAAGTTTTGCTGATAGTTTACTTATTAAATAAGTTTTACTTTCATTTCAAGTAATCATTTATATTCAAAAATAACAACTTAGTAATAACAGACAAAGGTTTATCCCTAATTCATCATCTTTATTCCTCTTTTTTATTTTACCACCAAGTACTTAATAAAAACTTTCCCCCCCAACAAAATTAACACATTTCTTGTCACCGGGGTTTCAATTGCTAATGATTAAGTACGACATGAAATAGCCAAACCACGACATAAAAACCATATTAATCCTGTAGATAGTCCTCATAAATTTCAGTCTAGTGCTGGACCACCTACCCCTAAACTCAACACCCCCTACATCAGCAATACGACCTCCTACGACTGGTCAAAAAATTCTAATTAATACGACACCTTTTATTCGAGCAGATACTCTCATTAATTGTCAAGCTTTTTATCATTTGTCAGTGAAATTGGACAAATTAATAAATTTCCATGGCCAAATGTGGACAGTTGAGTGAAAAATTAGACAGTTAAATGTAAGCCAACCCCTAGATAAACACGGTAGGTAGGTACGGTGGTACCCCCATAGCTATGCTAATTATGTGAGATATAAAACTGAACTAGATGCAAGGGCATACTTTAATAAAAACGTTATAATAATTCACTTTCCGTAGGAATTTATTGACCTGCCTATGTCAGACAAACACACACTGGGAAAGAGAGGGCCATACTATGGCAGATAGAGAACAAGATAGTCGGTTAACCTGAAAGGCTGCACATGCTCAATGGGCGACATGTGACGATCCATCCTATAGCATATCCTCTATAAAGTATAGTGGGGGTTACTTTCGCATACCGACCACAACGAATGTAACACGCAACCAGATGGAACACTGACATGGGGTTAAAAGTGCGAAAGGGATCGCTAATATTCCGATACAGTGAGAGAGAGAGAGAGAGAAGGGTATAGTAGGTATAAATTTAATTTAGTCGGCCGGACGGTCGGCTGTTTGCGCCTAACAATTAAAAGGCAAACTTCAACTAGAAACAATTTTCAAGATGAATACAAGCAGATAAGACTCCACCACAAAGGGGCACTGGAGGGTTAAGACGAGGGTCGCTGCTTTTGGCATTTACGCATGGCATGCAGTTGACGCCCAGCTCTCGGCTTTTGGGCACCGTTGTTTCGTATGCGCCGGCGTCTTTCCCTTTGCTACTCTCCCTCTCTTCTTCTACGATCTACTGAGGTGCTGTGAGAGTATACGAGACTAGCTAGATTGGTCTAGGAAAGTAGCTAACATAAGTAGGTAGCGGTAAAATAGCTATAATTGTTGTTTTGTCCTTTAAATAGCTAAAAAAGGCAATACAGTGTAAGATTACATATTAAAACTATTTAGTTTCTCAATTTAACAGTTATTAAAATTGGATTTTTTTTAGAATTTAGGTTTGATTTGGTATTCCTAACATCATCGGCTAACAATTCTGATTTCGATCTGATCTCTTATATATTTATTTAAATTTGTAAAACTGTTAACTTTATAGAAAAAACATAATGAAAGAGTTTAAAAACTAAATCGTATTTATCTCTGAATATAGCTAGTAATCCATAGTTTTCATATTTACCCCTCAAACCTATAAATAACCATTTTTATTGTTAGCTAACCTGCTAAGCTGCCAGCACTGACACGCTCGACTGCAGTGACACAGCAAATGCGTGTCCCTACTCGAATACCTGACGCAAAAAGCGAAAAATGTTAATAAAAATCATTTAGACAAAGGAAACTGAAATAAAAAAAAAAAGAAAGAAGAAGTAGAAGAGGGGGTGGGTAAACTGACTGAGCAGTGTTGCAGTTCAAATTGTGTGTGAGACCATTTCTCAGCTCGTTTCTTAAGCGTTTCAAATTTACGGAAAAAAGTCAAGAAGAATGTTGAAGCCATGGAATATTAATTTGGGGCAGGTAGAGATATGCAAATGAATTTGTTTGAACGTTAATGAGTTGAAAAACGCCTCCTGTCTTTGTTTTTTATTTTTTTTTTTATTCCCTTTGCCCGTTTTCAGTTTCTGCCGCTCTGTCGGTTCGCTACTGAACTTCAGTTTGCTTCACTTCAATATTAATTAAAGAAAAAGATTTTTGGTTCCTCGTTCCTCGCTATAGTCTCCTATATATCTGTATCTTTGTATTTTGTATTTTTCTGCTACTCATTCTCTAGTGGCTGCTGCCGTCGTCAGCATTTTATTTCCTTTAATTAATCATATGCAATTTGGAGTCTGAGATCTCTCGAACTGCTTGGCTCCCCGTCCGCGCGGGCCGTTGATCCACTTAATTATTTAGCAATTTATTCTCACAATTGTTAACAATTTTTTTTTTCTACTTTGTTGTTTTTTTTTTGTTGTTACTCCGTCTGCACGTTTTGCGTAGTTTGGTAGCCATTCGTTGGTGTTTTCGTTGCTTTGTTGGTTTTTCCACAGTTTTGTGCCATTCAACTAATGAAATTAGGAGTCCGGTCCAGCGAAACTCTATGCTGATAAGGCGAAAACTATTAAGGTTTTTTACCCCATGCGTTTTAGTTTTTTTTCGGCGGGTAATTAAAGCGTAATTAATGGTTTTGCTTCCGATTCGATATGGGGCGGCAGCCTGCTTTCCGCCTCCTTGGGCGGCATCTGTATTCGGTTTTTTCGTATCTGTGTGTGGTGTGCGATTAATCAAGATCAATTAAAAAGAGTTCAAACTATTGAACTATCCGCGTATAACAAGACGGTCCATGGGAAACGGAATAATACGAAAGTTAAAGGCTTTTTTTTCTCAATCCATTATGATTGTTTTGGGAGGGCGTTTGGCTGGGCGTGTGATTGGAATTTACTGCGGCGGAGTTAAGTGGCATTTTCAATGCCTCGTTAAAGGGGGTGATATGAATTAAAAGTTTATTTATAGGTGGATGGAGGAGATTGAGTTGTAATTTATAAATATTAAAGTTTATGGTTTTGATTTAAGAAATCTTAAGGATGTTTATATTTTCTGTTTAAAACGTAAAGTGGATATAAGCTTTAGGGTTAACAGTTCTAATCAATATTGAGCCTAAAAAATGATAAGCTGCTTACGAAAATGCAGCTTCTTAAGAAGGCGCTTGTAGTCTTACTTTAGGAGACAAAAATACTTACATTCGAAATATAAATAGGTAAATTTAACATATAAATATAATTTCTAATTGACTATTTTCTTAAGATTTATGAATTTCAATAACATTTCATTAACTTTTTGTGTGCCTGCTATAATATTGGTTCTATAGAATGGCCCACGAAAGATTTGCGTTATAAAACTGAAAGAAAGTTTTTAATATTTCTCCATGTTCTTCGAGCGTAAACTTAACCATTTTGTAAATAGCCAACCTTCTACTGAAATATTGACAATAACATTCCAAATGTCAAAGTCAGAATTATCGATATTTCAAAAAGCAACCGCTAAATGGGCCACCCTGTAAATTTACCGGAAATGCTTTTAATTCTTAACCTTTTCTTTGTTCTAAAACTTAAGTTTAATCATTTAAAAGCAAATACTATCACTTGTTTGTTTTTATCCTTTTTTTTTATAGTCCACCTGTTAAAAACAAAACAAATAAATCTCACGTTTTCAGCTCAGATATTCCACTTAAATATGTTCATTTGTGTTTTTTTCTCTAGTTTAACATTTTTTTGTACCCTGAATAAGCCAGATATCGGGCATAATCATTTGTCCAGACTTAGCCATAAACAGAAAAGAACAAATATATATCACATTTAACTTATTAAATACGATTTTAAGCCAGAAAATAACACCTCCCCTGCAGTGTGAATAATTGCCAAATCAGCATTCTATTTAATTTGCTTAAACTTGGTTATCTTTAAACACGGAATCGTGTCATGAAAATGTCAAAACCCAAAAAGAGCAATAATTTAAACAAGAGTTTTAAACTGAACAGCCATTGAATTTTTGCTTATTCAAGATAACAAACCGGCCATAAACAAATTCTCCAAAATATTCACATTAATTTCGGAAACAAAAAACAAAAAACATAACAATAAAAACACTAACAAAATCAAAATATATAAATATATAAATATAGAGAGGCTTAAAACCGAAAATCAATCAATTTGCGTATTTTATTGTCCCATCATGTTTTCATGTTTTTTTCGGCTGCTTCGCTGGCATTTTCAATTGCCATTTAATTAATTAATCGACTTTAAAATTGTCATTTCAAATGTTTATCACTTATTAAAAATCTATGCCCAGTCGAAAACACAAAAGGCCAAGCGACAGGCGCATAAATTTCCCAAAAGCCGAATCATATAAATTTCTATAGATATTTGGCAAATAAATTCAGTTAAACACCAGCATACGGGATCAGCCTGGTTAGTTTGACTTGGCCCAAAAACAACGTGGTCCACAGTTCCAGTTTAGATCGCTTGACAGTGATAAGCTGGGGGCGCTGCTGATGGCGTTGGCCACACGCATTAATTTCGCTTTTGGCTTTCATTAACAAAACTACAGCGAAACATGAAGACAGGCCGGCAAAAAAATTCAACAAGAAAAACAAAAAAAAAAGATACAGAAATATATGGAAAAAAAAAATAATACAAACCTTAAGAAAGAAAAATGTTTTTTGTGATTGCGTTGGCCGCTGACCGGGGGTTTGGTTTTGGTTGATTTTTTCTTCATCTGGGAGGCAACTCGCTAAAAACTCGGACACGCCACATTCGCATTCAAGCTGGTGTTGGGGATGGAAATGGTTATGGATTTTGCAGATCGTGACACGAAGATATAGGAGATAAGTTTTACCAAATTTGAAGGAAAATGTTGGATATTTTTGTTAGATTTTTGAAAAGTTATTGAAAGCCAAAAAACAGCCAAATTCTGGGCAAATAGTTTGATCAAAAAAGTAAGCTTAAGATTTTTTTACTTAAACAAAACAGGTTAAAAAATATATATTAACACCTTAAAATAAATATTTAGAAAATATTTTTAAGAAAATGTTAACTATTTATAAATAAATTGAATCAAATAAGAGTGGAAATATTTTAGTTTTATTATAAAAATTAAATCAACATCATGGAAGTTTTTTTTAAGAATTTAAATATCAGAAAATCATAATTTTAATGCACATTTCTAAATACCCTTTAGGGACATTTTTAAAAACCTAATTTTAATAACTTTCTTTCTTAAATATTAATAAATTTTCCCAACATTTATATTAATTACTTGCCAATTGTCGACCCTCACGTTTTCATCTCGAATCGTGTAGAAACCTGGGCTGGTTCGCCCGCTGTTACTGTTGGTTTGTCTTATGAGTTGTCTGACGCACGATGACGTTTAAATTTCAAATGATTGATTCCCCGCTGGCAAAAACTTTGATTAAAGCCGCACAACGGCAGCACCATGTTCCCTACTCCAATACTACCAAAATGGACACGCCCAGTTGAGTTTTCCCGCAGATCTTCAGGAAACGAGGAGATATAGGGGCTTTGACTGGTATAGTTGGCCAACTATACAGACAGATGGAGAGACAGGCCTATTTGCGTGCTTAAATATTTTAATTAAAGAAAAGACCAAGACAGCAAGCCATGTTAGTTGGTTAAGTCAAAATATTTTGGATGCCCCTCCCCCCACTGCTACCCGGCTGTGGCTCCTCCCCTTTTTTAGCTTGTTTTAATTGCAGTTTACATGTCTATTAACAGACATCCATTCATGTTGACTGGCAACTATTTTCCCCGCATTTTCGTGTTTTTTTTTTTTGTATTTTTTTCTCCTATTTTTCTTCCAACTGCTGGTTTTAATTGCAACTGTCATCAGGTGGCCAGCGGTAATTGACGTGCTGCTAAATCGCCTCCAAATATTTCATTGGCATTAAAACATATGCTAAAAAAAAAAAACAAGGAACAAGCTGGACAGACCGCACTGAATGAGCTGTCAAGTAACTCGACCCGTATGACTGGCTTATGTAGATGCAAAAAAAAGAGAAGAAAAATCCGACGCCTTCAATCGATCAAAGCCAATAAACCGCACAAAAATGCTCAAATTTCCACGTGTTGGCTGAAAGGTGTCATATGCGAAATTAACACAACAATCATTTCACACGCCCATTTATCCAACCAACCAACCAACCAACCAGCCAGCCAGTCAGCAGGTGGAAGTTACATATAGGCAGTATGTAGAAGCCCCCTCAACATTCACATAATTGAATTGAATTCAATTTAATCGATTGCGTTTCGGTTTATGTTGGCCAAAAGGACCCTCTAATTGGGGCTGATCGTGTTACGATTGTCGGTTAGATATGAGCTGGAAATTCGAGTGGCAAATGAACAGAAATTTAAACGAATTTCGAACGGCAATGATTATCGAAATATGAATCAACGGAAAATGATTTATTCTATCATGTAGTTGTGGGAAATGTGTTTGAAATTGAATTATAAGGGGGGGAGGTTTACCCTTATGAATTTGTTTAGATTTTCTTGTTTTTGGTAACAAATCATAACACCTAGTAAGCCTAACAAAATAACTCTGAGCTTTATCATTCCTTAACATATCTGAGAACCGAACATAACTTACAACTACTACTAACTAAAAAATAAACTAAAATAATAGAACAAAAACCCGTCAAGATGCGTATGCTGAATATTAATCAAGTGGCTCCGGATTTTTCGACCGAAGCAGTGATATCTGGTGGCTTCCGTAGCTGTTCCCTATCGGATTTACGTGGCAGATATGTCCTTTTAATTTTCTATCCGGCTGACTTTTCCTATGTCTGCCCAACCGAATTGCAGGCGTTTAGTGACAGAGCACCGGAATTTCGTAACATTGGCTGTGAAGTGTTGGCCTGTTCCACGGATAGTCATTATGTACACTGCGCCTGGATGAATACACCACGTAAGAGTGGTGGTCTTGGGGAGTTGGATATACCATTGCTGGCTGACAAGAACATGAAGATAGCCAGGGACTATGGAGTACTAGATGAGGCCACAGGACTGGCTTTACGGGCCTTGTTCATTATCGATCGTGAGGGTCGTATACGTCAAATCACCGTTAATGATGTGGGCGTGGGTCGCAGTGTGGATGAGGCATTGCGTCTGGTTCAGGCCTTTCAGTTTAGTGATGAATTCGGTGAGGTTTGCCCGGCCAATTGGCGTCCGGGTTCCAAGGCCATGAAGGCTGATGCAACCGGAAAGGAGGAGTACTTTAAGTACGCATCTTAAACTAACAATGAAAACTTGTCCAGCAGATTGCAAGCAGTCATTATAATATATTGAACATGAAAAACTTTTGTGTTTTTATTTCTTTTTTTTTATAATATTTAATGATAGGTAATAGTTTTATATATAACTTTGAATATTTTTAAACCTTTCCCAAACACTTTGCCATATTCAAGAATCTGTTTTATATCAGCAAAAGAAAATCAATTTAAGCTGAAATTCTTAACAGCTACCACCACTACCGCCATTAATTTAATATAAACATTCCACCCAAAATATAATCGGCAATCAGCGAAAGGGTAACTTCAATTTTTATTATAGGGTATGGGCATGCCAAAAATAACCAAAAAAAACGAAGTCAAAGA
This sequence comes from Drosophila eugracilis, assembly GCF_018153835.1. Classification (NCBI taxonomy): domain Eukaryota; kingdom Metazoa; phylum Arthropoda; class Insecta; order Diptera; family Drosophilidae; genus Drosophila; species Drosophila eugracilis. The sequence goes on from NW_024573038.1 coordinate 12,742,000, forward strand.
GAAGAAGCGACAGAAATTATATCTGAAATGAATACTTATTATTATCGCACGAAAGACTTGCCGCCGTTTGTCATCAAGGTCTTGCTTAATGGATGTGGTTAAATTTTTTTTCAACTTGTATAAAATATTTTCGCAGCTTTGGTTGCCTTTTTTTTTTGATATTTTTCTTATGGGCTACCGCAGAGTCTGGTTGTGAGAGGAAGCACAGTCGGCGAAGTGCGATCGAGATCGCTTCTCTTTTGGTTTTCTTTTTGCACTGAAAGAAAATTGGTTATTTTATTACAAATTTAGTAAAATAAGAGTCTTATTTAGTCATATTTAAGGGCTCGAAAAACCTTTAAGAAAGCTTATTTAGTTTCCAAGTTTTGTGTTTTTTAAAAAACCAAAATTCCAAATTGAAAAAAAAGTATCTACTTCCCTTGTTAAGTTAAGATACATTTTCTTTTAGTGTTATCTTAACTGTGTGTGGAGTTTTTTTTTCCCCCAACTTGCCACCAGCTTGTTGTCGCCTTAGTCATTGGCGGCTGCTGTTGTGGTCGCCGGACAACCTCAATTGGGGCCACCGACTGCGCCCTCCTCGCAGCAGTCACTTCACAACTTTGCGCGCTTATCTTAATTGTTGCTCGCATATTAATTTCGTACCTGCTGTGCTGACAACAACCTGAAAGCCCCTTCCTACTCCTGCTCCTTCTTCTTCATCTCTCCTTACCAAAAGTTGGGGCAGTTACTTCCAGTCCAGTCGAAGAGCCCCCCATCATCATCCTGGTTAGTAGTGGAATGGTGGTGGTGACTCCAATCAATGCTCTCTCTCCATTCGGGAACGATGTCGCCTGTCGGTTGTCTTACTTTATTGTTGACAAATTAATAGATTGTGCTGTCCATATTAACACGTTTACGTGTTGCGCTTCCTTCCGGCCACAAAATGGGGCATTAAAAATGCATGGGCATTCGGTGTTGCCACAGTCCCATTGTCCGGCCATTGCTCTGATTAGTATTGAAATGTGTTCCGATTCGAATGCATTTTAATGCCCATCGTCATTTCACGTCATTTCATTTCGTTTTACAGTCAAAATTCCGTAAGTGGAACTGGGTTAACGGAGTGTAAATTTGATGTGTAAAGTACATACTCCTTATCCTTATATATTACATATATATATATAATACCAACTGTATGTTTAAGATGATTTTTTAATGATTTTAATTAGACCCGTGATAAGAGCCAGTTTCGAAGTCCGCCGGAAGCGATTTACGTGCCAGTCGAGAGTCCCCAACTACGGATCAGATAAGCTCGATCCACACGCTTGTATATCTGGCCAATGATTGATTACGCTGGCCAGTCTCCAAGCCGATAAACGAGTTGATTAGCAACTGCGACCACATCTCGATCTCGATCTCAATCTCGATCTCCATCTGAATCAGCGATCTTAAGGCCTAAGAACCGGAGACGTGATGCTCTTCTCCTCAGAGCTCCAACGAACGTAATTGCCGCAGATGCGGTTCTTTCAACGCTGGCGCCTCAGAACGTAGCGACGTGCTCTTTCTCACTTGGCTAAAACCCCTTATTCTGGCCAAGACATGGCCATGCGATATAGCCGACCCGAAAAGGGGAGACATGCCTCTGGGTTAATCAACTCAATGGAATAGCGGACTCGACAATGTGCGTACATCGACTAGGAAGTTGCACTGATAATGGAGACTACGGAAAATGTTGCATGATTGCATAGTGATTTGTGAATGGCCCTAGTTGAAGTAATTGGTTGGTTCCATCTAAAAAATAAGCACCTATGTATATGGTAGAGACAATTTATAAGCATTTTCACGTTGTTAGGACATTTTCAATATCATTTTCTTAGAAAATCTATTAGTTCATAAAAGTTATTTTAACTTATACAATATAAATATGTGTTAAGTCTGGCTTTATACTCTCGTTTATATTTTTGGTGTTGTTGTTCGGGTTAATGTTTGTGTTGTTGAAGAAAAAAAATTAAAGCACAAAACTATTTCCGTTTAGCTTGCTCCTGGCGACTTGCTTACTAACTGTTCTTTTCTTCGCTTCCTCTCAGCTACGCATTTCGTCTCCATCACTATTGTCATCCCATTCACTCTCACTTACTAAACAACTCAAGGGACCATGTACAGTAATAGAAAGCTTTGTCACACTTACTCTTCCCACCTCTTTAACATTATCTGCTCGTACTCTCACTAGCATAACATAAGAAAGTAACAAACTGTAAACCAACTAGAAACGGGACATTCAAATAGAAACGAGAGAAACAACGGCTGTTACATTCAAATAAAAACATCGTGTTACGAAATATATATTTATGTTTAATATTAAAAAGATATATTTAAATAATTCAATTTTAATTTAGCTAGAAAAATTATTAAAAATAATTTCACAAAAAATACTATTAGGAAAACACACCAAAATCGTGTTAGAAGAAGAAAATTTGGTCATTAAGAAAATGAATTAAAAAATCAGCAGTTAATGTCAGAAAATATCCGAAAATAAACTTAACATCAAGCGATTGAAAATTACCAAAGCCAAGCCATAACAGGTGTGAACTTTATAGTTTTCCCCATGAGCTAAATAAAATAAATAACCAAGATCCGCTGCTCAACTTATTTATTAGCCAGATGTTATTGGTCTTAACAATGGTTGTTGTTATAGAAAATACTAGAGAAAGCCATGACTAATATAAATTGGGAACCAGGAAACGAATGCCACAACCGAAATCATTCAACAGGGCATCATCTTGTGGCATTTCGACTCCCAGGAACTGTCCGAGCCATCAGCATAATCATCGGGCGGTGTGGGATACGAACGAACCAAGCCGTTGATCCCCCGCAAACATTGCATTGCAACACATCTGAAATCATCCGGCGATGATATGTGGATAATGGCTTTCTGGGCACCATCAACAACAGTTTATCTTGCCCTAACCTTCAACCTTTTTGTGGCGGCAATCAACAAGTTGAGACTCTCGTACTTCCATCACCCCTTTTACCCTTCACTCAGCTGTTCAACACCTTGGCTAAAAAACGAAACGCAAAAAAAAAAATGCAGCTGGAGTTTGTTGCAGTTGGGGCCCAAGTCTTGGGGCTTTTTGGCCAACTAGAGACGGGCCGCCAAGAGTGTAGACAACTTAAATCAAAGTGCTAATTTTAAAATAACAACCCTGTAGACAGCCTAAACACACAGGCCAGCGAAACAGCCCGAGTTCCCTCCGCTTTTCGTTCCAAACCGAAACTCATATTGGAAAAACGTTTACGCGAAACTGCTTAACTAGCTGCCAACAACAACAACAACAGCACTAACTGCAACAGCAACAACAACAACCAACAACAACTAAAATAAAAACAACAACAACAACAATGGCAAAAGCAACCAAGAGAAGGGGCCAACAACAATTGAAGAGACAAGATGAACGGCACGAAACAGGATGTTGGAACGTGGGGCAGAAATTTGCAAAAGAAGTTTGGTAAGGGGTTTATAGCAGGGGGTTCGGAGAGGAAAACAGCACTTAAAAAAATGGTTTATTAAATTAATAAGCTCTTTGATTATTAAAAGTAATCTGTGGTTATCAGAAGTACCAGGAAAAGTTTTTAAACTAAAATGAAATCTATAATGCAAAAAAGTATCTTTAATTTTTTAGAAAGATTTTCTTGTTTTTGTTTCAGCTTCTTTTATGTTTCGAAATGGATAAACTTAAGAAAGTTAAAAGTTATTATATTTGACACAGTTTTTAAGATCTATTTTTATTTCTTATATTTTTTTAAAATTTTTATTTTTCCAAAAAAGGTCTTTAAATTTGGTATTTTCTGTTTTTTTTTTGGTCGGAAACCTTTAGTTTCAAGGCAACATTTTGTATTGTTTTGATTTTTTAGTCCCAATTATTTTCTAAAAAAAAAACCTTTTTTAATCTAACCAACTAACAATAGTAATATATGCAAGTGTACTTCCCATCTCCATGGCCCCGGCCTGATGTTGATGTTGAGTTATCGCGGGTATATTAATTTTAGCTGCCGTTGATGGTTCGAGGGCTTCCAAAAAAAGAAGCCCAAGTAGGGGCCAGGAATATACTTGTATAAAAGAAATCTTCGCACATTCACAGCTTCCTTTAAGGAGCCCAGCTCATTCTAATTGACGAAAATCAGAGAACTAAAAAAAAAAAACAGAATACAAACAGACAGACAGACAGAGAGATGGACGGACGGACGGGATGGATGGATGGATATGGCCAGGCGAAGATCTCGTTTTCGTTCTCTCGAAGCACGTAATTGTTTGCACATATTTCTGAAACACCAAGTTGGAGCCAATCTGGAATCGTTTGGCTCCTCGGTATGCGCTTCGTCTTTCTTAGAAAATTGCCGTCTCTTCCAGTTGGGACAGCGAATTGAAATGAAATGATGATCATGGACCGCATAACCTGGGGAGCCTGCTCACGTTTTTCCCTTTATTTTTTTTCGGTGATTTTCACATTGAAATATTTCTCATTGGGCTACGGTGCGAAAAATGCCACAGACGGCGGGAAAAAAAAAACGAAAGGGATGGGGTCTGCCTGTTTGATATACATATATATATAAGCTATATAAATATATATATAAACAATAAAAGGAATATTTGTTTGTCTTGCTGGAAAGAAAAAAAGGGACGAGAGAATTGGCTGACTTGATTTATTATTGGGTAACAATTCATATGCCTTTATTGATATTTTTCAATTCCTGAACGTCCCAGCGCGTGTGAGACACAATAAATTTTGAAATAAATTGGATTTCTCAGTTTTAATCAGCCCAAACAGCAAGAAAAAAAAAAAGAAATATATAAAAATAAATATCAACCAAAGGGCAGGCCAGGCCCACTCTTGATGATGACTCGAGTCCAGTCTTGGGGTCCGAGTTCCCTGCCTGGCTACGAGGATGGGATAAGGGATCCTCAGACGCCACAAGTGGAGCGCTGACAGTCGGCGAGATCGGTTTGGAGATCGTGTTGGAGCAGCCCAAAAAGGGTGGAGGACGATGCCGCCTAGGTATGCGCTGGGGGCCACATAAACGATGTGCAAAAATAACCGCAAGGCGGTTGGGGTGAATACTTCTTGGAAACGAACTAGGGGATACCCATTCTTAGTCATAATTAAGAGAGGTTAATTGCTAAAGTTATATATGTTTTTAATGAGAGTTGGGACTATTTTTATATATTTTATTTTTAAAGGGAATTGAAGTTAGTTATAGTGTTGAAAGATTTTAACTTGTTAAGAGGATAACTTTGGTCAGATAACTTGAAATAACTTAATTAGCTATTATAATGAAGTCTCTGGAATATCTTGATCAGTAAAATGATCAAGCAAATACCAAAAATCGATTCTACAAGCTTTTTATTTTAAATAACTTTAAGCCTTATAACTTGTAAAGTCGAGAAAAGGTTCCCCAAAACCATAAACTAAATTATAAAAACCATAAAACTGACCTTTAAGGTGTTCTACATTTCATACCTCATATTAAGTATATTGTTTAATTAAAGCATTCAGAACTTTAGCTATCCTGAGGCTAACTTTGCCACGTTTAAATGTTGCCATACCATGAGACCATAAAGTTCTTTTTTAACTTCTTTGGCTGATGTTACCAACTCGCTGTCTGTCTAATTATACCCCATTTAACCCATTTGCCATTGCTTATTAAAAGTGCGTTGCTTTGCGTTCCTCGCGTTCGTCATTGCCAGCTCCAGCCTCTCCATCCATCCTATCCTGACTGCATTTTTATACTATGCCATCCTTGACTTGACCAACGTCCGTGGGCTTTTTGGGTGCCAAGCCAGCACGAGAGAAGAAGTGAAAAAATATGCTGCCAATGTTGCAATTTATTTATTTATTTTTCCTCGACTTTTTGTTATTGCTGCTGTTGCTGCTGCTGTTGTTGTTGTCTCGTCGAGCACAAAAATGTACATACAAGCCAACACATGGACGTAGGTTCCTCCAGCGGTACACAGGGGTAGGGAGATTGAGTGGCATGAGGCAGGGGCAGGGGCAGGGGCAACGTGTGCACATTGTTTATTTCACACACTTATTGGGCCGCGGGCGCTACTGTGCAATCCTCCTGATCCCCTCCTGGTTTAGCTCCAGTTCTTGAGTCCTCCACTTTTTCAGCTCTCCAGTTAGCATTCCCAGCTCAGCCCGGCGCGGTTCGCTTCACTGCGCTCCCAGCTCTTAGGTTATGCACTGGAAGAAATGATTAGGAAATTAAAAAAAAGATGATGTATGGGAAAAAGTTAATTTAAAATGATTTTCGTAAGCTTTTTTCTTTTTGGGATAAACTTTAAAGTTTAGTTAAGTTTAATAATATTTTTAAAAACTTTTCTTCAAGTGCATCCCTGCTAAACCCTCATCCCGATCCCTGAGCGAGATCCCAGATCCGAGGGCTGGGGCCAGCAATTGGCTTGTCTTGTCTTGTCGTACGTTTTCCAGCTAAGATTGGCGACGCCATGTAGTTAACGCGTTCGCACTTTTTTTCTGCTTCCTCAGCTCTTTGTTGCAGTAGTTGTTGTTTTTGTTGTTGTTGTTGGTGTGGCAAGTTAGCCCATGGAGAGGAGTCCTCGACTCGTGTCCAGTCCATTGAGTTTTCATGCCACGCAACTGCAACGAAATTGGCTAAAAATGACACTCGTTTTCAATGGCCAAGTGGGGCGAGCGGGTTTATAGGTAAAAAAAAAAGAAATCCAAAAGAGGTTTATGCATATAGTGTACGGGTTAGTATGCGGCAGAGAGGTGGGCATGGGCATGATTTCTGATTGGCCATAAACACACAAAAGTATTGAGTTTTATCAGGCTGCGGGCTATATGGTGCTCTATACGATGGCTGGCTGGCTCATCGCATCCCTGCGAGATCTTGGGACATAAACTTGTACCTCATATACGTTAGTACGTACGTAGTGCATATGGGGATAGTCGGATAGCCAGTTAACAACAAGCAACATCAGCAATTGGCAATTACTTTGATAACCGGGCCCTGGCTTTTTGTGTGTGCTGAAAAGTTGATTTGCTTTTTCTTCTCCTTCGAAGAGCCTTTTGGCTCGAAGGCTTCAAGGTTTGACAAAGCAATTGATGAGACTGCAGCAGGTACGAAAATTACACCCTGATATCTAAGGGGAAGAGTGGATTATAGACACCAGTTGGTAACTGAAAATATGAGTAGGCTAAAGGTTTATCAGTGCCATAAATAAAGAAAGGCCTCGATAATGTAAATGTAATCTTTGCTAATCCTGGCAATCTTAATTGGTACAAGGTGATTGGATTTGGTCTCTCAACTCGGTTATAGCTCTTCATAACTTCAGGCATAAAATAAATACATTTCACAGAACTGAAAATTAACTTTCAAAGATAAGAGCAAGGTCTTTGTGGAGTATCTGTGAAGGTTATTACTATGGTTTATTAAATTAATGGTATCATAGGTGGAAAATGAAGTTAAAGAATGAATACTCTAAGAAGTTAAATGTTAATAAATTGATTATTTGGTTGTTTACTAATCAGATAATGTTTATTTCATTAAAATAACCTTTTAATTTAATAATAAAACTCACATTTAGATAAATTTTTAGAGATAACAAACGAAGTACGCGGCTGGAACAGGAAAATGAAAGAAAAAGGGCTTCCTTTCAGAAGCCAGACTCTTGGACTCCGCCTACTGATTGCTAATCTGCAAACACAACAAATTCGAAAAGTCAAGAACAATTAACTTCCTCATTACCCTCTTATAATACCCGCATTTCTGCTGTACCGTGAGGGACATATCAATCCGGCAGAACGCTCCCACTTATAATTACTCCGCTTGATATACCTATCTGATCGTATTTCACTCAGGGCTCTGTCTGCCTCAACCCTCTCTGGCACTCTTCCTTGACGAACGCGAAAAACATGACAGTTTTTCCCATTGGCTGGTAAAGGGAGTCGTTGGAATACCCATCGCATATCATGCCAACACCATCGATTTATGATGGTCACCCCTACTACTTCGGGTTCCTTCTGGATGGTATTCTAAGGTAGTTAGCCGTTTTGGTGGCAGGGATTAAGATTAAGACCCAGTGCTACATCAAATGGGTGTGAAAAACGCAAATTACAAAGAATTTCCTTAGGGTTACTACACTGGGTGAGGGCGGGGCTGTAGGTGAAGTATTACCCGGCAGCTAACAACAACAACAACAACAGGAAACTGGCCACATAGCTGCCGTCGAGTTTTGGATGGACAGACAGTCGACGACGACTACGACGACGACGACTAACTAACTAAGGGCGTGTCAGGTAAAGTCCTCATCCCAAGCCTCACCATCACCATCACCCTTTACCCGGTCGTGTAACTTTGAAATATGTTGAGCGTGGTGCGATAACTGGCCAAGTAACTAACTTGGCCAACTTGGCTAACTGGTAACTGGCAAACTGGCCGCTGCATATGCATATTTTATGCCATTTAAGCGGCATTTATGCAGCTTCGCGTGTTGACAAAAGTTGTTGGCTGCTCGTAACTCAATCTCAATATTTCAGAGCCCCAACCAGCCAGCCCAGCCAGCTCAGCCAGCCCAGCCAGCCAGCGTTACATTAAAACGTGACTTTGACAGTAGCAGTTGAGGCCTCTGACAACGGCAGCAACAGCAGCAGCAGCTATGCCCAACAGCAACATCCAACATCCAGCAGCAACAGCAACATCAACGCTGCAGTACGTGCCCCAAACACCAGGAAGAGTCATCGTCATCGGTGCTGTGTGACATTCGTTAAGCAAAATATGTGTCATCCTCCAGCTAGAAGCCTAAAAACGGGAATGGGCACTCCGATTGGCTATGGATGGGATATTAGTCGATGGCACATTTTCCCAAGGGTATCAAAGGTATATCCTGCTTAGGTTTCCATCACAATAGCTAGTGTTTCCCCAGGATCAACAGCTGAATTGACTGAAAACACAAGTACGTGGGTTTCGGAATCCTAAAATCTAGGTACATAAAATATGGTATTAAGGTTGGTAAACCTGGCGCTCCATTAAAAAAAGAACATTAAAAAAGCATAAGTTTTTTTGTATAAGTAAGAGAAATGCTCACTTTTGAAGTAATTGTTTAAAAAAATAAATAATTTCTTTCAGATACTTTCCGATTGAGTAAACAATTGAATAATTACGAGGTGTGTTCAAAAAGTAAGGTGACTCTTCAAATTTCGCGAATTTCAAATTTTTCGATTATCGATTTTTTTGTTTTGTTATATTGGTACACTCTTCCCTAACATCTGTACCAAGTTTCAATGGAACATCCTCTTTTGTTTGGTTGTGAGAGGCGTAAAGTTACAAGTTATTTTGCGAGCTCGGCGATTTTTTGCTATCGAAAAATATGGATCAAAGGATTTGGATTTTTTGGCCAAAAACAACACCACAATAATGCCTCAGCCACCATATTCACCGGATTTGGCCCCATGTGACTTTTTCTTGTTCCCAAAACTGAAGATAATCGAAAAATTTGAAAAATTTGAAATTTGAAAAGTCACCTTACTTTTTGAACACACCTCGTATAACTTCTAAAACGTTTCGATAATCGAAAAATTTGAAATTCGCGAAATTCGAAGAGTCACCTTACTTTTTGAACACACCTCGTATGTGAAACCTCATTAATTTTCAACAAGAACTTAGCAATTACCAGCTTCTGTTTCACTGTATTATATGCAATATTTATTGCTTAAAAAATAAATGAAATTGCTTAAACAAATATTTGAATTTTAATTACGTGGTTAAAGTTTATTTTCAGCAAACGCCATAAACTTTATTGACAGGCCAACCATTATCTGATGATGAAAGGCCTGAGCTTGTTGGTTTTAGAGTACAAGGCGAAAGATTTTTTTTATTACGCCACTAAAAGTCGTCTCTTTAATGGCAATCTAAATAAACTGAATTAGGAGGTGTGGCTTTTGAAAGTGTCTGCTGAATAATTAGACTTTAACGTAACTACAAGGATTTTAGAAAGTATTGATATTATGTTTAGCACAGAAAACCGAGAATTAAACTAAAGTACAGGGTAGCTAGAGGTTTAAAGTCTTTACAAGAAATTCTTTCACATCTTTTTTGTTTTTTTTTTGGGGAGGAACGGGTACTTGGAGAGACTCCTGATCTATTGGTTTTTGCGTGGCAAACGTTTACAAGCTAAACATATTTTCGTGGTCCACGTCGTCGACTGGTTGCCATGGCTGATTGCATGCATATTAGCCAAGAACTAAGAGCCAAGAACCAACAACCAAGTGGGCCAAGTTGAGGGGAAGACGCCAAAAAGTTGATCTGCGTTCTGAGGCATCAGTGGTACATTGTAGACTTTCTGCCGTCGCCCCCCCCTGGCTTCCACTCTCTGTACTCCTCACGAGCTGTTGCATATTTTTGCTACCCTTTTGTTTTGTGGCAAAAGCAAAGCAGCCAACAAGACACGATTTTTAAAACGAAATCCATGTTCTTGAGCCGCACTACGACCAGATCGCACTTTATATTCTTCTTTTCTGTTTTTTTAGTTTGTGGCATCTCCTCTCCTCTATGAGAAGTTTGAGGGTCTCTGGGAAGCGTTATTTATAAAACATGTTCGAAATGCAAAGCATGCGACACGACGAAGCTTTCATGCCCTATACACAAGTGCCGCATACTTCGCATCGCTCACAGATTATTCAGATTTTTTTCTTTGGATTTTCCTGTTGTCGCCGATGATGTCTTTCAGCTCCAATGGTGGTAAATCATATTGCAATTGGTGGGGACAACAGGAGTAGATTGATCATCCAGATGAGAGCGCTTTTAATGAGTACGCTTTCTCAGTGCCAGAAAAGTAAATAAATAATGAAAGGCAAACAGCTGCTCATGGCAGGCCATTAAAAATACTTACTCATTACGATTTTCTGAGATATTTAATATTTATTCATAAGGTGACAGGCGGTCACACAAAAATGTGTAACAAACTGTAAAATAACTTATCTCTTCAGACTTAGTTGTAAGCACAATGTATTGCTCTCCTTTACTTTTGCCTAAAGATCATGCTAACGAAAACTATGTGTGTCCTGTTCGCACGGAAGGCAAATGTCACCAATACATTTACAAATTAAGCTATGGATAGAATAAGATAAAGGAATGAAGAGTACTTCGTATTTGGCCCCAAAAGAGAACAGGACGTTTATGACGACGCCTACATTTAAAATTGTAGTTTAATTTGAATAATATTCTAATATAAATTTAAAACTAAAATATTAAATAAGTTTAATAAGTTTAACAACACGATTATTTTTTAATAATCTCCCAACTCCCAAATCTAAGTGATCACATTTACATAGTACCCCTTCCCCACTTAAAACTAATGGGTATCAAGAAACGAAACGCTGACGTCGCCGTTGCTGCCGACGCTGTCTTGTTAATTTTTGAGCTATTTATTTTGATGTTTTCGGTTTTACGCTATCATCAAGTCGCCCAAACGCAATGCCAAAGTTCTTTAGTAGCTGCAAAAACTGTATGTAAGTATGTATAAATTCTAAAAAATTATGATATTATTTTATACTATATCCAAATTACAGAAAAACACCACAATTTCTTCATTGCACTTAATTGATTGATCATTTCTCTATCACTTACAATGTCACACTCGCTCATTGTCACTTTGTCACACTCGATCATTGGCAGTGATCTTTATGTGTAAACACTTCAGTTGTGATCGAGTCAAGATCATTTCATTTAGAGATCTTTATGTTGATCTGTATTCTTTTTAGGAGATCGCTTATCTTCCCATTTGTATTCGAGTGATCTACAATTGCTCTTGATCTAGTATTTAGCCACGCGACTGATCACATCTGGTTTCTGATCTTCTGGCAATGATATGTCAAACCTGCTGATGGTTCAATCATTAATCTTGTGAAGTACTTTGGATAGATTTTCAGGGTAAATGGAAGTCTTTTAAGATCAAATTATATGAGAAAAAGTGTATATAACATTAAGATTACATAACTTCTATACCTTAGAATGTTTATTTATTGCCTTTACAGAAATCCTTGAGATACTCACAGCTTGTAACAATCCTCTCAAAGCACTCCAAACTTGGCGATCAACCCAATCGGAAACCCGGCAAAAGGGCAATTCTGACTAAGCCGCTAGTGAACTAGCCCATTGAGCTTACCATTTTTGCATACGGTGGCATTTTCAATGGTCTCATAACCCAGGGCCAGACAATGAAACCTTCTCATCCCCCCCACCCCCTTGTGGATCCACTGTACCTACCACCCACCCCCCCTTTGGAATCTGCTGTCAATGTGCGTAACAATTAAATCGTGTGGCTTCCTCTTCTGTCTGCAGACAATTTGCAAATGATCGGTCGCCGTGGGTACGGTGGCTTTAGCTTGGCCCACAGGATGCCAGTGCTGGGATGGGATTGGATTGGATTGCGTGGCCCATGCACCTAACTTCATCACGATCCGCGACACGAAAATAGTTGCACTCCTCCCAAAGACGGCAAAGGCGGCGGCAGCGGCGGTGGCGGCGCTCAATGCGAAGAAGGAGCCTTCTTTTCTTGGAGTCGGAAGCGTCACATCACGAAGTCGACGCCAACGCCACTGTAAGTAGAAGTGCACTGAGAGAAATAAAGGGAGTTTTACTATGACTATGACTATGGCTAACTTTTAGATCCTTCTACTTTTATAAAGTAAAGAAATAATAAGTTACTTATCAGATTTAGTCTTTAGAACCTTAAATAAGGATATTTCCAGTGTAATAATGGCAACGAGCAATAGCAATAGGCCATAGCAACTGGCAACTGGCTAGTCGCCTCGACTCAAGACGACTGGAATCGACTTCCAACTGCCACCAGGTTGGCTGCCCCGGCGATTTCGATTTCGAGTTCTCGTGGTGCTTTGCATATTTAGCAAACACATTGCCATGGCTCGTAGCGAAAACGGTTTCATTGTTGCCGCCAACGACATGAAAGCCTGCGCTCCTTTCTGGCTTTTGGTGGCGAAAACAACACACACACACACACACAGCCATAGCCACTCTTGGCCAGCCATCTCCGCCCGCAGCAGACACTCAACACACAGATGCCGATATAATAACAATCGACAAAGAGAGATGGAGGGGGACGATGGATCTATATAGTATAAGCACTATAGTCAGCACTACGGATATATGGTGGACCTGAAACCGGAGGAGGCCCCGAACGAGGGCTAAGAAGAACCCAACTGAATGCTGGCCAACAACGAGACCAACCGACAAGAAAATAAGTTGAATAAAATTATTGTGAACACGTCTCGTTGATTTATTGTGAAATCGCGCATGAGTAATGATCGCATATTTGGGTATGCTTGTTGTTTTATCCGAAGAGAAGGTCGCTCTCCTTGCCTCTATCCCACTTTAGTTGGCTCCCTCGGTTTGGGCCACAGTATAATTTCTGCTGTCTGTTGGTTGCTTTTTTTTTTTGTTTTTTCTTACTCCTACCACTTGAATTTTTGTTGTTGTGTTGGCCGTTTTTTTTTTCCAGCCTGGTTATTGCTCATTTTCGTATCGATACGTAAGCCGGTGATTCTGTTTACATTTTACCGGGCTTGTGCTCTCTATTGTTGCTCTAAATGGCATCGAATGAGTTGAACATTTTGGTGTGTTTTCACGTTGTCGTTTGTGGGGACCTCCAAAAACAGTGCCACATTCGATTCCGAGACCGAAGCCAAAGCCATGGGATCGGGATTATAGCTGGGAGTCTGGAGCTGCTCTTGGTTTTTAAACAATAAAACATGATGATGGCCAAACCTGTGGCTGGCGGGGGGTTCCTTTCTGGTTATCTAATCGGCCTTTATAATTGGTGGGTAACCGGCAAAGGAGAGAGAGAGAGAGAGTCCCACGTAGAGATTCAGCCCGATCATTGTGTAACAATTAAGGTAAGGAATCAACACTGATCAACAATCTATGGCATGGGGAGATCGTAATTGTTCTTTAACTTTTACCAATCTTTTGTTCAGCACTGTTTCTATGGTCGAAATGCATTTGTGGGTATTTCGAATTAGACAAAATATCGCTGGAATTAAGGCATGAAATCTAATTTGAAATCAAGATATTGTTTAGTAATTAAGGGAATACCTAAGAACTGTAACTGGGTTTAATGACCTGGAAAAGGTTCTTATAGTTAGTTCTATTCAGATTCTAGCAATATTAACTGTTTATCCCTTAATCAAATCTCTTCCCAAAACCTATATAAGCTACCTTTGCAATGGCTTTTCCTTTCTATTAATCGAATAATCTTTTCCAACCCACCTGAGCCATACAAATTGAAACTTTGCTTTCCAGCCAAGAATTCTTCTTGACTTTCTCTCAATTTTTTCACATATCAATAACCATTATCTATCTCACATGTTTAACCGAAACAATTTTTTCTCGCCAGACTGCAGTTTGAAAGCCACCGAATAAAAGTTAACTGAAAGAAAAGAAGAAGAAGAAGGCCAAGAAGATGCAGACGGCAGACGCAGTCTCGGAAAATGTATCTTACAGTACGCATGAGGCAAGGCAGTTGCGGACCAAAAATTGATGATCGCGTGCCAAATGTGCATGTTTATAAACATATTTCTTGTCCCCCCCGTCTGCTGAACTCGCCCCCTTTTTGGTAAGACCCCCGAACCCAATAAGTTTGGCTCTTGGCTGGCTAGCTGGCTGGCTGGCTGTCCCATTTGGATGATCTTGCATTTGATCAGTCGCTTTGTTGATTGCTTGAAACTTGTGTCCATGCAATAAAACACTCAAAATGCCAACTTTATTTTGGGTCAAAGCCGGCCAAACACGCAACGTTGCCTGAGAGTTTCCTCGAGTTTGCTCGGATGCGATAAACTTTTGCCTTGTTTCACTACCAGATCCCTCTCCCGCCCGAAAGAAAAATCCCCACACTTTTACGAGCATTAAAAAAAATTGTCTGCGGGCAGGCAAAGGCAAAAGATTGTGAACGAATTTTGCGTGCGTTTGACCTTTTTCAACGAAATGAAATATGAAATTCACACAAAAATAAAGAGCAAAGGGGAGACCGAACACAGCAGAAGCCTGTAGAAAATGGGTTATATAATAATAATATATAAAAATTCCAAAATTTCCAGGCGATTCAAAACGACTACCAACTGTGCATTTGGCGGAACTTTGCGCCGCATGCGTCGCATATCTTTGACACAATCCGTGGCGCCCACCCGTTGGGAATTCGAGGGCAACCTTTTCACTTCTTCCCCCCCAAAAAACGATCTCGAATTAAATTAATTCATAATGAACAGAATTATTAGAGCCTAACCGCTCCGAAAGAGAAGGCCCAATGTACAATAGCATCGGCCTTTATCATTTATTGAGGGTCCAAAACAGTGATGGCAGGGACCTATTGAAAGGGCTTATTAAGCGGGATAAGTGGTTTAAAAATATGAATATAAAGAATATAAGATAATAATATTAGAAATCGAAGTAATATATAAAAATAATGCTTGGTTTTTCTTAATTTTTCTAACTTTTTAAGTAAAAAACCAACAAAATCTTGTATTTTTCCAATCACATATATCTAATATCACTTTAATATGATCACCAAATCCAGATTACCTGCCTTTAAAGAGCCAAAGTTGCATCACTGAACCCTAAAACTTAACAAAAAAAAAAAACCAAAAAGAATAACATTTTACAAGGGCGTTGTCAAGCAGTTAAGAAAAGAATCAGAACCAGTAACAAACTGAAACCCAGAGCTAGCCGGGATTAATGGTTGCGCTGACAGAGAGAATCCTGCGGTTGTAATTTTTACGACCCTTCCTCTCTATTCGGGTTACCCTCCTTCTATTCCTTCTCCTCCACCTCTTTGGTTTCCAAGCAATTAGAGTTGTGTGAGCAAAGGTTGCCTCCTTCCCACTTGGGTGCTGATCGTAAAAGATCTTCTACAGAATTCGCCGTCGCTTCGCCCGCGGATCATTAGTTACTCGGGAAAACTCGGCGTGGGTTGTGTATCACACAGGATCACCGTTCGGGATCATGGGATTATACCTTAGACTTTTACGCCGGCCCAATTACATAGCCAGACAATGTGCAATGATCTGGTTGCTCTTTCACAGAATCGATCTATGCAAAACATACCCCTGGGCCAACAGTGGGTTAAAGTCAACAAACAGTTAAAACAAGGCCAGCAAGGGTTTATCTTTGTACCTGCCGGGGGGGTTATATGAAATCCCTAGACCAAGGTGATCAGTATAAGATCAGTATGGATATTGGTTGGATTGCTTTATGCGGGTCATAAAGGTAGGGAAAACATATTTGGTATTTAGTAGGTTGTTATGAGTGGAATAAAGGAAAAATATGGAAAACACAGGGAAAAAGGTTTGGCAGAGGAAGAGGGCGAGTCTGGAAGATTTTTGAATGCAAATCTTAGTCTGAAAAGAGCAAAGGTTACTGGTTTTACCTAGTTTTATTGTTGGGATTATTAATATAATGTCTGAAGGTACCAAAACAGAAACATAATTCCTTGTAAACTGTTTTTACTTGGCGCTAGAAATCGAAGTAAAAAAGTTTATATAACAAAAGGCTTCTTGGAGAAGAATTAATAAGCTTTAGAAACTTTTTCAGTTAAGTTTTAGTTTTAGATTCTTAGGCTATTTTTAACATATGTCAGCTTACATATAAGAAGCTTCCTAGATGTAAATATTTCTATACCATAATCCATATTACTTAAAAGAAAAATCAACCTAAGAGGATCTTGTCGATTTTAATCTCTTAACTTTCCGTTAGCTTTGATTTCCTCAATATCAACAACAATTAAGCTGTGCTCAATCAAATCGATCAAGACCTTTCCCTAGTTAAAGGTGACTAATTAATCAAGCGAAGATCCACTGATCTTTCAATATACGTTGTCTAAGCTTCCCCCGACTCCGGGACAAAGGTGTTTGAGAAACACGATTCTCCACTTCCTCCGACCTCGCAGCTCCACCAAAAAGATTGCTCTAATGATCAGCTCACACAAAATATATGTTTCTTTTCCCGGAACATCCCACCAAAGCATTCCATCTGTATACATATATATTCGTGGCTCAGAATCAGAAATATGATTAATTTTTCCTTTAGGGCTCTGACAGCACAAATCTTTCTCTCGAACAGTCATGCCCATTGCAATTGGCCTGGAACACGTGTTTGTTTTTTTTGGGTTCTTTCCGTTTTCCAGACCCCCAAATCGCAGCTTTCACTCATGCGTGGTGGGTTCTGTTGTTGTCCCGCGAGAAGGCCAAAGAACCTAGAGAATCGGAGAGTTGGAGAATGGGAGAGTAACCGAGTTGGGAAATGCGCATGCGCAAACGCAAATGTTGCATGGAAAACCGACGACGACGACGACGAGGACGGGAACGAGAACAACGACTACATGACATAGTGCCTGTCGTCTCATTAGGATTAGACCCACGTTATTTAATTGCATGTTAGGGATTCCTGCCTTATAATGAGTTAGTTAAACACACACACACGCACATACAGTTGAGGGAGCTGGGACAGTAAGCAAATGATTAATGACCAGGGAACCTCCTCTGTTTATCTCACTCTTAGGCGGTTCCATGGCCTAACCTCTGTTGGTTTTCCACATGAATTTATTTACAAATAAAATTATAGTCTCAAAGTCAAGGCAACAGCAGCAAAAGTACAACAACAACATTGCTGTTGCAGGGCCATTTAAACACCCCATAAACAATTTGCCATAATTTTGTTGAACGACGACGACGACGACGACGTTGAGGCCGGTGGTTGGCTGTTGTCGGTTGGCGGTTGGCGGTTGGCGCTCCCTCATTACAAAATGACGGCAAATTGCAATTTTCAGTGCCCGCATGCCGATCTGATCCCCATCTCCAACACAATCCCCATACCCATACCCATAACCATCCCCATCCCCGAGCCGATCCATCCAATTCGGTAGCGACGATGCAATGATGATGACGACGGAACGATGTGACAATCAAGGCGACGTCCACGGGCTGATGTGATGCGATGCGATGTGATCTGATGTGATGAGTGCGTCTATCATATCGTCAACGTGCGTCGTCTGCGTTTCAGTCTCAGTCTCAGTCGCAGTAGCAGTCCCAGTTGAAGTCATCCTTCTCGTCGTCATCGTCATCGTCATCGTCACTGTCAACCGACAACATCATCATGCTGCAGCAGCAACACCAACAACAGCAGCAGCAGCGGCAGCACATTAAAAAATATTTACAAAGTTATGATTTATGATTTAAAAAATATTAAATTTTAGGATGATTTGATAAGTTTTTAAGGAAAAAATCTCTACAAGATCGCTTTTCCATGATTTACTTGACAGCTTAGACTTACCAATTCTTAATTATTATTATTTTATTAACAAAATTTATAAATTTTCATAACACAAACTTTGTTTGCAGTGCCCTAAAACCAATCCAAGGCTGGACGCTTGGATATAGCCCCTTGATCTTGATCGGGGCCAAGCTGGTGGCTAGTGGCTCAGCTCGGCTCAGCTCATCATCGTCGTCATCGAAATTGTCATGTCACGAAAGTTAGCTCCCAGCTGCTGCTGCTGCTGCTGCAAGTTGCTACTGCGGTGGTTACTGTGGTTGCTGCAGTCCACTGGCGGCTCAGCTTTATTGTGGTTCACATTTTTATTTTTTTATTTTTTGTCTTTTTAGTGTTTATTTGGCCCTTGCCCCCACTGGGCACGGCCACTTTATAATTGGGTTTGGCTCGGGATAAGTTTTTCCCTTGCCTCGAATCAATTAGCATAAAGAAAAACTGGCCATATAGTTTATTGTTTTATAATATATTATAAATATTTTGAACTATTCTCAGATATCATTAAATAGTCAAAGAAAAGGTTTTATTAGTTAAGCCAATGAAAGGGCAGCCATTCAGGCGGGTTAGAATGTTTATAACCAACTGTGGGTATCCTAAATTGATTTGCATTTATAAAGAGATTTCTAACTTTATATTTCTAACTAGAAAAGTAACTTAAAATATAAGCATTTAATATTAAGCCTTAGTTTTATAGGGTATCTTAAGTTTCCCCTTAACCATCTCAGGTCTAAATGATTCCCCTACTTGCTGTAATTGTTGCTGGTGGAGCTACTGCTGCTTGAGATTTTGTGGCTTAAATGCCTTTTAAATGCAGCTCCCCACGGGAATATGCCGTCGCCAGTCTGACTGTCTGCCTGTTGTTGTTGTTGTTGTTGCAGTTGCTGTTGTTGCAGTTGCAGTTGCAGTTGCTGCTGCTGCTGCTGCTGCTGTTGACATTGTGATCAACGATAGCGGCCTGACAACTGATGGCAATCACTTGTCGCGCTTCAGATCATCCGCCCGGCAGCAGCAGCAGCAACAACAGTAGCAACATTCAGCTGAATGTTGCATGTTGCCCCATGCCTTGACACAGATTTGTTGGCCAAAGTTGGCGACAACGTCGTCGCCTTTTTTGGCCCAGGCGTCTAAGCCGGGACGTGTAAAAGGATCCTTGGCTAAGATTCTCCTGTGCCTGCGCCTTTTCACATTACCTTTGGCTGGCTGCCTTCATTGGCCAATTGACAATTGACGCAAACATCAAAACTGTCTAATTAAAAACATTGCCACAGTGCGTAACAGAAATCAATGGGAACAAGTTGCGGCATGATGTTGATCATGATGATGATGCCGACAAAAGCGTTTTGACTTTATGACATCTGAAGTCGGGCCGAAGAACTTGCTATTTATTTTGTAATTTTTCTTAAGAACATTTTTTTTTGTTGGTTTTTTCATGTTCTTTTTGATTTGAGGCTTATAGAGAATAAGCCCTGAGAGCTCTTCTGGCTAAATTATGGACTCTCGTGGCGGACTATAAAACAACAATGATTCGTATAAATTGGAAACATTAAAAAAGCAATCAAAAATGTTCGGGCCAAGGCAACAGTTTTGCGGTCTCCTCGGGTCAGTTTAACCTGGCGTGTTAACCTGTTGCCTCTCCAAATAAAAAACCAAAAAAAAACATTTCTGGCCGATGCAGCTTCACACGAAATGCGAAGAGATCGAGCTGATGATGATGATGATGATGGCGATCGAACGGCGATCGAGATATACGACCAGGTCTACGGGGCAACCTCACTCAACATTTCGGCCTTAACGCCTTGACTGACTGATAGGAGCAACAACAATACCCGTCGATTGTTAATCAGTTAGATATAAAACAAAATAAAAAAAAAAGAAACACAGAAGAATCTTCTCCTACAACACCCAAACAGCCAAAAAAAAGAACAACGAAATCTCATCGCGTATCTACGACATGTTAATGATGTTTCCACTCCTCACAGAAAAAAAAAGAAAAAAAGATCAGTAAAAGAAAAGAAAAACGTTTGGTTTTGTGGGCCCAGAGATTCGGATTCCTAGAAGAAGTTCGTTCGGAGTCGCCTGCGCTCTCGATTGATGTTATTTATGTGAAATGTCTGTGAAATTATTACCCTTTTTCTCCCATTCCACAGCCCATGGGGGAATTTATTTTATTTCGTTTGAGTTTTACTCGCTTTTAATTAGCAACCCACCAGCTAGAGCCAGCTATATAGAAGGAGAAACCTCAGATCTCGACGCAACATGGTAATTTAATCTCTCGGATATCCCAGGCTGATCCCAATCTCGACTCACTTTGACCACTCATCAAGTAGTAGTCTTCGAGATCGACTTTAAACTGCCATCCCAGTTGATTGTCTTGGGTCGGTTTTTGGTTTTTTTTCTGTTTTTATTATAATGTCGATCCGAATCTAAATCTCCCACAATACATTTGACGCTCTTTTGTCTTTCTAGCTTTTTAATTGCATTTAGTTGCAAATATATGACATATTAGTGAAGATATAGGGCTGTATCTGGGCTCCGGGGCATTAATAAAAACCAACTTGAAAGTGGCATTCGAGATATCTTGGCTTGTCTCTTATCCAATGTAGGTGGGAGATAACCTGGTTTCTGGGGGATTAGATAGAGAGCAGCTTGGAATTCGAATGGGTTTTGGGTGGATATGGTGGGGGAAAGTGCTTTCAAATTGATAATGAGAAATTTCTGTTCAAATTTGTATTTAAATGTTTTTAGATTAGGTTTATTTATCTTGAACTTTCCGATACTGGCTGCCATTGAAATCGATAAATTAAAAGATACTTTTGTATAGCTTTTGAATATATTAGTTGGGAAAGAATGTGGAAAAAGGAGATCATTGGATTCACCTGTTAGAATATGTTAAATTATTTAAGATAAATTGTTTAAAAATAAGGTTAAATTTAAGGCTATATAAAGAGTGATTATAATATTTGTGGAACTTGAACCACAAATGGATTTCAACTCATAGAAAGTAGTTGTGAAATTATTTATGAAATAATATAAAATGCGGTTTTTCCATATTTTTATTCTGTTTATATATTAAACATGGTAAAACCTCGAACTCATCTGCTTAATTTTATAAATGATGTAATATTTAGACAGTCACTGGTTTAAATATCTTAAACTACTTTGTTATTTATATGAATATTCTTAAAGAATGCCATAGTTTAAGCTTATAAATGAAGATTAGTTCTATAACTTTTCTATTGTTATAAATTCATTGATTTCCCCAAAACTGAAAAAAGAACTTTTGCCCCTTTTAGTACGATTCCATTCCGCCTAATTGAATAAAATGAGTTTTATTTATGGCCAACCGAGACTAATTCTAGACCATCGGCCCACAGAAGCCAAATGCTGACCATTGTTCTCCCCTCCCTGCGTTTCCACTTCCTTTTCTTATTCTTTACTACGTTTTTTTTTCTATATTTTTTAAGCACGAGTCGCGGCGAATGGGCGAAAACTTATGAATGGGCCAGCAGAAATATTGCTGCGGAACTCAAAGACGGCTGTCATTTGCCAGTCACCATTAAAATCAGTAGAGTTATAATTTGACTAATTCCAATGGATTGCATGAATCAACTTTGGTCTGCTTATGCTAATTCGAATCGCTCTGTTGCTCTGCTCTATCTTGCCCACTTGGATCGAGTCAATTGTAGGCCCATTTGGATGGACTTAAGTAGTTTCTTTTTATTATTATTATGAACTGGGTTGGCCAAAGGCAGGGCGAGTCTTTAAGGCTAGTTTGCATTTGTACACTGGCCGAAATAGGTAAAACAAGATCTGTAGTTAGATCTATAATCTTGGTATTGTTATCATAGAAAATATTGTAAGAAATCCAATGGAAGGAAACTAAAATTTCTTATTGTGTTTATTTCTTTCAGTGCATATATGTAGATGATTAGTTGGGGAGTTGAGTTCGGGGCATGTCTCGGTCCAAGGTTGTCTGCCTGTCCCTTGTTTGTTCATCAAATTATATAGAGCTCGTCTGGCCGACTACTGACTACTGGACTGCCATCCTCTCTTTTGCATTGCGTAGAAGTAGTATATCCTTTCAATTCGTCGAGCCTCGGGCACAATACAATTGGACCTCACTGTGAATGTTGCGTGTGTGTGTATTTGTTGTTGTTGTTGTTGTTGTTGTTGTTGTTTGTCCATGTCCGATGTCTTCTGACGTCGTCTATGGTCTTTTTGATGTGCGTCCAGTCGAAACGGAAAAGTCGATCCCCGTCCCCATTACCATCACCATTCCAGAGACTGAGCCTTAGCCTCAGCCTGTCGTGCTGCCAAGTTTTTGGAGAGCGTTGTAGGTAAACACTCGCGCCTAAAAATATCTATAAGCTCTTTGGGTTCTCGGTTCCCTGGGTTTATGTGTGTGTGTGTCGTGCAACAACTTGGGCAACCACTTTGACTGCGAAAACTCGAACGAGGCAGCTGCAACGCGTTTCGATTAGTTGCCACAACGCGGCGGCTGTCTGTCAGTCAGTTCGGCTCACTCAAGACCTAACCCCCTTCGGTCCGTCCATCCACATACCCGTCTGGCCATGGATCCGCCACGGCCTCAGCCCAGTCGTAGTTTGGGTTCCAGAACCAGACTCAGGTTCAGTTGGAAACAGCAGTGGGTTAAGTGGGGGACCGGTTGGGCGACTGAAAGATACTCATTAAAAAAGTTTTTTTGTACTTCTTTTTATATTTTAGATGTTTAAGAAGGGTAATGTGAAAAATGAAGACAATGAATGACTAACGAGTATAGCAACTTTGCATTTTATTTATAAAAAAATTCCAAAAACTTAATTAATTAAGAATATGATTTTTTTTTTTAAATATTTGTATAAAACTACATACATAGTGTTCTGTTTTGGTCTCACTAACATGTGTAACAAACAGCACACTAACTTATCAATATACAGTTACAAAGTTGTAAGCACAATGTATTCCTCTCCCTTACTTTTGCATAAAGATCATGCTAACGTTCACTATGTGTGGCCTCTTCGCTCGATCAGCAAATGTCACCAATACATGTACAAGCTAAGCTAGGATAGAATAGGATAAAGGAATAATGAACTCCTCGATTTTGACAACTAAAGAATACAGCACTTTAAGTACTACGCCTATATTTGTAATAATAGTTTAATTTGAAAATTATTTTAATATAAATTTAAAGCTAAAATATTAAATAATCTTAATAGTACAAGCTTTTACAAAAAAATTATTTCTTAAAATTCTCCCATCTCTTTAGGGCAACTTATCAGATTTACATAATACCCCTTTCCCACTTAAAACTAATGGGTATCAAGAAACGAAACGCTGACGTCGCCGTCGCTGCCGACGCTGTCTTGTTAATTTTTTGAGCTATTTATTTTGATGTTTTCGCTTTTACGCTCTCGTTAAGTCGCCCAGACGCAATGCCAAAGTTCTTTAGTGGCTGCAAAAAATGTATAAAGAGACCGAATGGCAAAAAAAGAACCAGCAACAACAGCACACTGCTGACCGTCGCAAATGATCCCATGGGCCACCGAGAGGGGTCATTCGAGGGGACCGTCTTTAGCGGGTTAAGAGCAACAGCAGCACTGAAGGGGGGAGGTGGCAACTTCGTTTGTGTGTGCAACGTTGCATCACGAGATAGTTGCCAGAGATATGCATACGAAATTGGAAATGCTAATTAATATGTTTTGCACAGCAGATACGAGGCGATATCCACACATCCTCGGTGGCTCTGTTTACATAAGCGTTAACTGCTCACCCGCACTATCTCGCTCTCGCTGTCTTTGTCCCTGTCTCGCTAGCCATGGCCATCTCTTTCCCACACCCAGTTGGAGATTATTAAATTAATTTTTATTAGGCGTCAAGCCGTAAAGAACAGCTGAGATGGATGACTGGATGGATGGACGGATGGTTGGATGGTTGGACGGAGTGAAGACGGAGTGAATTGAGTGCCGGAATGAATGAATGAATGGCAAGCTCACATGACAACGCGTTATAATTAAGAACAATGGCAACTTATTCAACATATTCAACATATTCTTCTGAAATCCATTGCCCCGAACGGCTGGCCGGCGGGACCCAGCCATATCTTAACTGATTTGTAAGCGGGACTCTACTCTGTCCCGTCGGTTCTTTTTTAACACCGCTCGCTGACACTTGACGGATTCCATTGCCAATTGCCGTGACATGTCATCGCCCGGGAATTTAATTGCAACGCCCTGAGAAGCGGTACGTCATCTCTATAGGGTAATAAAAACAATGACCAGTTGGGTTTCCTTTGGTTGAGTAATGGAAATGTTTTTAATGGCATTAATCAAGGATTTCTTAGTAAAATATTATTATTAATATTTATTAATCCCTAACAAATAACCCCTATCTTTATTTTTTAACAGAACTTATATAACCCAAATATAGGCAATGTTAAGCAAGGTCAGCCACCTGTTACTCCAAAAAAACAACAGAGATCCGCAAACAACCCCGTTAATGTAAGCAAAACAGGAAGTTCCTCTGAGAAGATCTTCCCAAGCGATTTCCAGAGATGAATTCAATATCCTAATCCTTAACTATTCTAGTTTGGAAGCCACACTCAAGGGTCTCCTTTCTTCATACGCCTTAGGCGTCCCTCAAAGCGGTCATTGTCTCCGGATGAATATAAAAAAAAGCAATTCCAATTACAAGCCAAAAAAATAAACACAACAAATGAAATTTTTCGCAACCGGCAGCTGGCGGAAAATGAAAATAAAAAAGAAATAATAATAATGTACGGGTATCTACAAAAGAATCGGTGCCCATGAGTCATGTGACTGTGACCCAATGAGCAATATAAGCGCCCAGCACCCACAAGATACAGATACTCGACGGCGGGCGGCGGCGTACACGTCTTTGGCAACCCAAGACAAGCGAAACGATTACAAAGAAAAATAATTTGCGCAAATGGAAAATGAAAGAGAAACGAGAACGATCAGTCATCGTAGGGAAATGTGGCCCCCTCTCGACGAACTCCACTGAGCCATAGACTCGACTAATCTAATCAAATCAAATCAATGCTGGAGGAACCGCCCCTCGTATACGGTTACAGATCCCAAAAGTACACCAAAGAGATCCTTACACTTGGAGAAATGGTAAAGGAATATGAACTATAGAAGAAAATTTGGAAATATTAGAAATATTTCATATAAGTTTGGGAAAAATTAACATTATTTGGTTAGCGAATGTTAATTTAAGGCATTTTAGTTTATTTTCTGCTATATTAATACATAAAGTTGAATTACCTTACAGGTTCCAAACCACATATTTTTCCTAAGTGCACCACACCCATCCCTTAACATATTGTGCAATCCCAAAGACTAAGCCAATTCTTTCTATACCCAAGCACTTCCTGGCTTACACCAACTGGCCTGATCGATCGATCTGGCGCGATAAAGAAAAATCATAAAACGACTGGGAGAAAAGAAAGAAAGGTACAAGGCAGGAACAAACAATTGAGCGAGGATTGTAACAAAATCCTAGCCAAAGATATCGCTATAGCAGCCAATCTGTTTACCTGAGGAATCAGGATGAGAAATGAGTATGAGGACGATCTGGAGAGGTGAGATGAGGACAGAAAGACGATGTTTGCACGGTCAACTTTCAACACAATTTGTAGGCTACCTGCAGTTTGCTCAGACGGAGGCTTGGGTGTGGGTTTTCCTGAGAACGGCGAACGGCGAACGGGAGAGATCCATCTCAAACGGACCCAGTACCCGTAGCCGTACCCGATTCCATACCAACCCATCCCATACCATCCAGTCCAAACAAGCTGCTTGGCTAACTGGCTGACTGATACGCATCGCTTGGGATGTGTTTGGTTAATCAGCACCTGTCGACTCAACGGGCGTCGACAGGTACAACTACAACTTCTATATAAATATATATATATATACCATATACAGTTCCGATCGAAATAATAGCAGTGCAAATCAAGGGTTTAGTTACATCTGAAGGGGTTTTATTTGTCAGTTTGAGTGGTTATTTTTAAGTTAATAACATAGGACGAGCTCTCTGGTCTCAGCCATTAGCTTGCAGCTTTACCCTTGAGTGCCTCAAAATTAATTGGGCTTGAAATAAATGCAACGTTTGCGATAATCTGTTTTCACCTTTCATTTAAGTTGAGTTTAAAACGAAAATATCTTAAGTGGGGTGCATTTAGGTTTAAGATACATATTTTAGTATAATTTCTGGTTAATAATTTTGAACATGTTATCTAAGCAGCCTTCCAATAGGTAATTAATTATTCTCTCTTTATTTTGTCTTATTAGAATAATTTATGGCAGCGGATAAAAGATATTAACTTTAGTTTTAGCTTTCTAGGATATAAATTTGTTGCCATTTCCAAGCTTAAAACTCACTTTTATTTACATTACAAAATTGTTGAATCAAAAACATTCCCATTTCAGCGAATTAAAAACTCAACTTCAAGTGTTTAATGAGATTTTTCGTTGATTAAAAAACACATGTAGTATTTATTTTTCCGAACCCAGCTGTTTCTGTGTGTTCTATATAATCCCGGTAGCGATCTGTTTTGCTCGGCCCAGTGTGTGTGTTTATTTTTTGGGAAAGTTTGAAAGTGCGGTTACAACATATGGGCAGCCAGATCATGCGAAAAAAAAAAATGAGAAAAACAATATCAGATTCGGACTCGAACTTTAAGTCGGGGCTCCATCTGCGGCTCAGCCACCGTCACCTCATAATGAGTAAGCCCCCGAGTTCGAGATCTCCCCGACAAATCTCGATTGCTTGGCCGGCCAGTCAGCCACTCAGCCAGCTAGCCAGAAAGCCAGAGTCAGAGCCAGAGCCAGATAGCCAGCCGGTCCGGTCTTAAAGAAATACCAACAATCCGAATCCGAATCCGAATCCCAAACTCCAATCCCACCAACTGCTGGGGCTGCTCTCATAAATCAAGAAAAATCAGTCAATTTTTTTGTGGGCTTGCTTGCTTACGCGTGTGTGTGTGTGTGTGTGAGTGTGCGCCTATATCAAACTGACATTGGCTGAATTAACAATTGATTTCAATAATTTTTTATGATTATTCTCCGTTGTGTTGTGTTTTTTTTTTTCGTCTCGTTTTCGGTTTTTGTGGCCTGTCTGCAAGGCAGGCAAAGAAAAGCCGAAGATCAGCCACTTGCACTCGATTCTGTCAATTCAGCAAAGCGCTTCTCTCTCTCTCTCTCTCGGATATAGCTGATATAACTCATTTGCTGAATATGGAAAAGCACTCAAACTCTCAGCTGGGTTTTTGTGGAGTAGAACTCGTCTAACCGGTGTGACGAGTGTCAATGTCTCATTGGAATTGGAATTGTTTGCTCGGCTTTGACGCTCAGCGGAACCGACAGGCGGGCAACGGCGGGGTGGCCCATAGTGCGCACAGTGGGCTAAAAGTAAGGTGCCAGCTGTGGGTGTGAACCTGCTGAGCCGAGGAGTTGTTGTTTGAAGATCAAGGCTGTTGGCATGACAAATATTTGAGGTGTGGACTAATTCGATTTGATTTTAAAGCCTGAACGCCGGAAGTCGTATAAGAAGTTTGCAAAGATCACACTGGGGTTTCTCTATCCATGACAAATTGGTATTTTTACCATAATTTGTTCTGCAAACGGAAATACTATTTAAAAGTTTTAAGAAACTAGTTACTATCTATTTTAGCTGCTTAAGATTAAGCTTACCAAATCTCTCTCAAATTTTAACTTATAAATAGCTAAAGCATGATCGAAGATCAAACTTTAAAAAACTTGCCATTTTCATCTATCGACATTTTAATCTGAAACCTTAAAGAGACAACTTTAAAAATGTCTTATACATATTCATCTAACAAGCTCTTATTACCTTTTAAGCAGATTTTCCTGTGATATTTATCTAGTTTTTTGTTTTCTTTGCGGATTACATTGCCGCACTTGTTACATATTTCCTGGTTATTTAATAGTTGTCCCATTCACCAACTTCCCTAGGGAACTCTTTTAATCAGAGCAAAAAATCTTTAAGCAGATCTAACATATCGATTTACCTTATCCTTGACCCTTAAATATTGCAGATTTGGGAAGTCCTCTTTTTTGAAATATCCACATGTTTTTGTAGACCAATTTCACCTGCCCATCTCCCGCGATCTCACTTCCTTACATCCCATCTGTTCTTTGTTGCAAAACCCAATGCAAATTCTACCTGCAATACGAGTGCAATTGATTGCTATTCAGCCCACTGTGCACTGTGGGCCATTACGTGCGATGCGTTTGCGTTTGCGTTTGGATTGCATAGTTTTGTTTACTCGATCGCATCTCGCTCTAGTTCCTTGGTTCTGTGTGCGTGCTCAATGAGTGCTCACTTGCTCATTTGCTCTCATGTACTCACAGCGGCACACTAGCGGCACCTACTCACCCAGGTACTGAGATGCTCTCTTGGGTTACTCAATTCTACTCACTCACCCTGTGTATGTTGAGTGCTTTTCAGCGGCACTTGCTGCTGGCTGGCAAACGAAGAGAGCGATCAGTTTATGAGTTGACTTCGAGCCGAGCGGAAGCGCGTTTGTCGTTCAGCGGATGTAATAGAACAAAAAAAGAAGAAAAGAAATATCGCCTCGAGAAAAAATTAGAACACAATTTATCAATCGCGCTATCGCACCCCCCACTTGGATTACGGTCAACGCGAAAACTACAACAACAGCTAGAAATAAAAAGATATAGAAATCGAGAAACGAGAAACGAAAGCAACCAAAATCAAAAAAGATATAAAAGAAAACAAGAAAATCGTTTTAGTTAAAGCATTAAATCGGTTGATGTGGTGTTGTTCTTGTGAAAAGTGGCGATTGTGCAAAGCTTCGCTATAAAACCAACCAAAAGAAAATAATTACAAAAAAAACAAAACAAAAAACAACAAAAAATCCCAAATAAACACACACAAAATGGGCGAGAAATAGAACGAGCAGTGAAAGACCAAAAGAAGCCCCCTATAACCCCCTCCGGTTAAGCCAAAACAAAATCGAAACCCCATTCGAAGTTTTAGGAAATATCCAAAATGCTGGCCACCACCCACATGCTATACGTGCTGATTGCAACCTGGGTGATACCCATTTTCGGTGCTGCCCTCAGCAAGACGGTGTTGTACCAGGCTCCCGATGAATGCCGCTGGTCCGGCGGTGGGGAGCACGATATCACCTTGGTCTGTCACCTGAGGACCATCAACTCGGAGCTGGAGAACACCAACTTCAGCGTGATCCAGCCACAGAACACAGTTCGCCTGCGGTTGGAGTGCAACGATGCTCTATTCTTCCAGAGCAGCCTAAGTCCCGATAGCTTTAGGTCTCTGGTTGAGCTTAGGGATCTTACCATCGAGTACTGCAAGTTGGGAAACCTCACAGATGGCTCGTTTAGGGGTCTTCAGGAGTTGAGGAACCTCACCATTCGCACACATAATGGTGACTGGTCCACCATGTCGCTGGAGATGGCCTCCAATAGCTTCGTGGAGTTCCGCCAGCTGGAGAGATTGGATCTGAGTCTCAACAACATCTGGCTAATTCCCGATGGCATGGTATGCCCCCTGAAATCCCTGCAGCATCTGAATGCCTCATACAACAAGATCCAGGACATCAGCAACTTCTACTTTAGTGCCTCGCTGAGCTCTAGGAAAGCACGAGTTTGCGGCTCTACGCTGCAAAGTCTCGATCTGAGTGCCAACAAGATGGTTAGCTTGCCCACGGCCATGTTATCGGCTTTGGGTCGCCTGACCCATCTGAATATGGCCAAGAACAGTATGAGTTTCCTGGCTGATCGCGCCTTTGAGGGTCTTCTGTCGCTCAGGGTTGTGGATCTCTCGGCCAATCGATTGACCTCTTTGCCGCCAGAACTCTTCGCGGAGACCAAGCAACTGCAGGAGATTTACCTAAAGAATAACTCCATTAATGTCTTAGCCCCCGGAATCTTTGGTGAATTGGCGGAACTTTTGGTTCTCGATTTGGCCAGCAATGAACTGAATTCCCAATGGATCAATGCAGCCACATTTGTGGGTCTCAAACGGCTCATGATGCTCGATCTGTCGGCTAATAAGATCAGCCGCTTGGAGGCGCACATCTTCAGACCTCTGGCCAGTTTACAGATCTTAAAACTGGAGGATAACTACATCGATCAGCTGTCAGGAGGCATCTTTGCTGATCTTACCAATCTACACACACTGATCCTCTCCCGCAATCGCATCTCAGTCATTGAGCAACGCACTCTGCAGGGTCTGAAGAATCTATTGGTTCTCTCCTTGGACTTCAACAGGATATCCCGACTGGATTCAAGATCCCTGATCAACTGCAGCCAGCTGCAGGATCTGCACTTAAACGACAACAAACTGCAGTCTGTGCCCGAGGCCCTGGCCCATGTTCCCCTGCTCAAGACCCTCGATGTGGGCGAGAATATGATTAGTCAGATTGAAAACACCAGCATCACCACGCTGGAGAATCTCTATGGTCTTCGGATGACGGAGAACTCTCTTACCCACATCCGACGAGGCGTTTTTGATCGGATGAGTTCCCTGCAGATCCTCAACTTGTCACAGAACAAACTCAAGACCATCGAGGCGGGTTCTCTGCAGAGGAACGGCCAACTGCAGGCCATCAGATTAGATGGAAATCAGCTGAAATCAATTGCTGGCTTATTCACCGAGCTGCCCAACTTGGTGTGGCTGAATATCTCGGGTAATCGTCTGGAGAAATTCGATTATTCGCACATTCCCATCGGTCTGCAGTGGCTGGATGTGCGGGCCAACAGGATCACCCAGTTGGGTAACTACTTCGAGATCGAAAGCGAACTGAGCCTGAGTACCTTCGATGCCAGCTACAATTTGCTGACGGAGATTACAGCCAGCTCCATTCCGAATAGTGTGGAGGTTCTCTACTTGAATGACAATCTGATTTCCAAGATTCAGCCATATACTTTCTTCAAAAAGCCCAACCTGACGCGGGTGGATTTGGTAAGGAATCGTCTGACCACCTTGGAGCCTAATGCTCTTCGCTTGTCACCCATTGCCGAGGATCGGGAGATCCCTGAGTTCTACATTGGCCACAATGCCTACGAATGTGATTGCAACTTGGACTGGCTGCAAAAGGTGAATCGCGAGTCGCGTACTCAGCCACAACTTATGGACTTGGATCAGATTCACTGCCGTTTGGCTTATGCCCGTGGATCATCACATGTCTCCTTGATCGAGGCCAAATCGGATGACTTCCTCTGCAAATATGCCTCACATTGCTTTGCCTTGTGCCACTGCTGTGACTTCCAGGCCTGTGACTGCAAAATGGAATGCCCGGATAGATGTTCCTGCTACCATGATCAATCCTGGACCTCAAATGTGGTCGACTGCAGCCGGGCTTCCTATGAACAGACTCTGCCCTCGCACATTCCCATGGATTCCACACAGCTGTATCTGGATGGCAATAACTTCCGGGAGCTGCAGAGTCACGCATTCATTGGCCGCAAGAGGCTAAAGGTGCTGCACTTGAACCACTCCAGGATCGAAACACTCCACAATCGTACTTTCTATGGCCTTCTGGAACTGGAGGTTCTCCAACTGCAGAGTAATCAGCTGAAGGCATTGAATGGCAATGAATTCCAAGGTTTGGATAATCTTCAGGAGTTGTACTTGCAACACAATGCCATTGCTACGATCGATACTCTTACCTTCACGCATCTGTATCATTTGAAAATCCTGCGATTGGATCACAATGCCATCACATCCTTTGCCGTCTGGAACTTCCTGCCTAGCTATCTGAACGAACTTCGTCTGGCGGGTAATCCCTGGAGTTGCAACTGCGAGTTCATTGACAAACTGCGAGACTACATGAATCGTCATGAGTATGTGGTGGACAAGCAAAAGATGAAGTGCGATGTGATCAGTGGAAATAACACCCAGCAGATGGTTATATACCCAGGATCCGGAGAGGCTAGTTCCATGCCCGTTGTGCAGTGCAGTCAGACTTTGCCATTGGGTCTGGATGATAGCTTCAATTATGCCGAGCAGGCTGGTGCCGAGAATCCCTCGAATGCTACCTCCACTAAGATGATCCTTAATCAGCCACCAAAACTGGATTACATACCCATCTTGGTGGCCATTCTAACGGCCTTTGTGTTCATCATGATCTGCACTTCTTTGGTATTTATCTTCCGCCAGGAGATGCGTGTCTGGTGTCATTCGAGATTCGGAGTCCGACTCTTCTACAATGCCCAGAAGGATGTGGATAAGAACGAGAGGGAGAAGCTATTCGATGCCTTCGTTTCGTACTCCTCCAAGGATGAGTTGTTCGTGAACGAGGAACTTGCTCCCATGCTGGAACTAGGTGAACATCGCTATAAACTGTGCCTGCACCAGAGGGACTTTCCCGTTGGTGGCTATCTACCGGAAACCATAGTCCAGGCCATCGACAGCAGCCGTCGAACCATAATGGTGGTCAGTGAGAATTTCATCAAATCGGAATGGTGCAGATTCGAGTTCAAGTCTGCCCATCAATCGGTACTGAGAGATCGTCGCCGGCGATTGATAGTCATAGTGCTGGGCGAGGTGCCGCAGAAGGAACTTGATCCCGATCTACGTTTGTATCTGAAGACCAACACGTATCTGCAGTGGGGCGATAAGTTGTTCTGGCAAAAGCTTCGATTCGCTTTACCGGATGTCTCCTCATCGCAACGCTCGAATGTTACCAGCCAGGGTTGCCATGTACCGATCAACCATGCCGCTTACCATCATCATCATCATGTCCACCAGCAGGCAATGCCACTGCCCCATTCGGTGCACCATCACCAGCAGCAGTTCATGTTGCCACCGCCACCACAGCAACCAGGCAGCTTCCGCCGCCAACCATCGGTGCACCAACAACAACAACAACAGCAGCAGCAGCAACAACTTCGCGGCGGCAATAACAACGCAGCAACGCAGCAGCAGCAACAACAGCAGGCGGCCTTGCTGATGGGCGGTGGTTCGGTGGGTGGGCCTGCACCTCAGATGATTCCCCTGGCGGGTGGCATCCAGCAGCAGAGCCTCCCATTGCCGCCAACCCAGCAACCGACGCCGGCGTCTAGAAATCTGCACATGTGAGTTGGGTTAACACTAAGCCAAGGGGTTAAAGGCAAGGTCAGTGGAGCTAGAGAGAGGGTTAAAGAGCTGTGTTCTATGAACTTTAAAGATTTAAAATATTTAATTATTCTTTAAGAATAATAACTAGATACTTAATATCTTCCCCCCAGAAACAGAAACTATTTCAAAAAGGAAAAAAAAACATTTATTTTAATGATGACCACAAACATTCTTTGGCCATAAAGAAAAAAGGGAAATAGCACAGGCCAAGACCATTTGTACGATCTTGTTCGGTTATGAAAGGTGATCTAGAATATCTGAAAAAGTACTTACCCTCGCGAAAAACAAGTTTAACTTCCTTGGGTTTCCAAATAACAACAGAAAGAGTAGCAAAAGCTATGAAAGGGGAATTGCATTCAATATGCAAATGCGAGCGTTTAGCGATAAAAGCCTAGTTACATGTTAAAATAGCAAAAGTAAAAGAAAAATCGAGTGGGGAAAAGAACACAGGCAACACCGGGTAACAACAATAACAACAACAACAACAAAAAGACAACAGTAAAATAGCTGGCGAGCCAGGCAATTGTTGTTTGTTG
Source organism: Drosophila eugracilis (assembly GCF_018153835.1). Classification (NCBI taxonomy): domain Eukaryota; kingdom Metazoa; phylum Arthropoda; class Insecta; order Diptera; family Drosophilidae; genus Drosophila; species Drosophila eugracilis. The sequence continues at coordinate 12,776,007 of NW_024573038.1, forward strand.
GCCCTGTTCTGTTTTCTTACGGCCAGCTATTTTCAGTTTCCTGGCTCGCAGCTAGATTCTGAAAATTGATGTTGCATGCAGCACACCAACAGCAACTGCCAGCTAACAGATACACAAGGCAAAATTTCACATGTCTTATAATGAAAGTTAATTAATAATTTGCAATTAGACATGAACTTTGGAGTTAAAAGATAATTAAGAGATGGCTGAGAGATCTGTAACTTAGAAGGCAGCAAAAACTTTAATGTGAAAGTAACTTTACAGATATTTTTATACACTTTTAGATACAATCATTGATTGGTTATCCCGTTTTTTAACAAATATTTTTATGAATTTTTAAAAGTTCTTATTTATTTCCCTGTGTGTAGTTTCCACACCAACCAGTCAGTCAGCCACAAAAGGCAGCAGGCCCGAAAGTATTTCTCTTGGCTTTATATATTTTTTCTTTTTTTTGTCTGTTACCTCCTTCTTCTCCTTTATTTTGTCGTTTTCCAGTAGATTTTTTTTTTCTGTTTTTTGGTTTTCCCCGTTTGCAACGCTCAGTCGTTAGTTCATCTTAACTGCTGCATTTTGCTATAACAAGCTCGACGTGTGTAGAAGATACACTCGTGTATCTGTATCTGCAGCAGCTGTAGTCGAATACGAATGCCTGTGTATCTGTGTATCTGTGGAAATGTGACTGAGCGCGGGTTGGGAAAAATAGGCAAAGGCTAGCGGCCAATGGCAATGGCAACGCAAAACATCACAGAGCTCATGTCTGGCTAAAAAGGAAAATGGGAAAATGGGAAATGGTAACAAAAAGCAGACCTTAGACGTTAGACGGTTAGAAAACTGAAAACCAAAAACCCAGACCGTCTGCAGACAGTTTCTGCTGTACGGGTTTAAAATTGGTTTTGGTTTTTGTTAGCTTCGTTTTTTTTCTTTTTATGTTTTTTTGTTTTGTTTGTTTGTTTGTTCTCCTTTTGAGCCACAATTACATGTGCTAATCAATGGCAGCAAAAATAGATAGCTCTGGTCGAGAAAGAATTGTGTGTGAGAAGGGAAACAATTGTTGAGGATTTAACTCTGATAAAACGGACTTACATCCAGCAATTAATGCCGGTTAATTGTATCTCAGCATAGCAGCAAGATAAAGTTGTGAAAGACAAGAAAAATTCCCCTATTATAGAGTCACTTCTGCAGATCACGCCAAGCCAAGATTTGATTAGAAAACAAAGCTTTCTTTTTTTTCACTCGCCCTCCGCTAGTCAGAGATTAAGAAGAAGTAGTCAGAATTTCCCAGAGTGAAACTTACAATTGTGACCTTGCTGGCAAAAAAAAAAAAGAAAGAAAGAAAAGAGATACAAGTTTTCCACCTAGCAGCCGTTGGGGAAAATAACAATCCAAGGAAAAGCGTAGGAGAGAGATCACAGCACGTGTATGTGTAAGCTCGCCAAGTTTTCGGCCCCCAAAAGTTGTGTTTTGGCCAAAAATCGACAAGGCCAGTAAAGGAGGAGAAGAACACGAGAACAGAGTCGTATAGATTAGTTTGGTCTTGGCGATTAAAATCTACCTGGTTGTCTGTGCTACGCCCTGCCCCCTCTCCCTCTCCCTCTCTCTATCTTAGACCATCTCCAGCTCCACTGCCTTGGCCAATTTAAAAATGCATTCCAAAAGCAAGAAACAGCTGAAAAAAAAACAAAACTAGTTAACAAAATAGATACACTCGATAGAGAAGGTATCACTAGGCCTGGACTGTGACCAAGCGAGTTAAATGTAAATAAGTTAAATGTTAATCGTACGTTTATATTTGTTTAATCATTGTGATATTTTGTTTTTTAGCATTAAGCACTAATTTATTAAGATGCGTACCATTTTCCTACCAACCTATGTTTAGCCGTAAACTTATCCTCATTAGTTAGTTAGTTTAGTTTAGTAAGTTAATAAATCGAATTGGAAATCATAAAACAAACACCCCGCTCCCGCCTACGATATACAGCCATATTAATTCTATTAAAAAAATTATCAAATTATTGTAAATAAAAGAAAAAAAATGACTGTTTGGTATGCACTAAAAAAAAAAACGAAAAGAAAACGAATTTTGCAACACGAATCGAAACAAATTGAGAACATAAATCGACTGATTACATGTGTACTAAATATAAAATATGCATAAAATTTAATTATGATTTACTCGTCGCTCGTTGTAAATATTGTAACTATCCCCGCACACACAACAAACACACACACACACACACCTATATATGAATATGTATTGTATTTTGTAATTTTATGTTTTCTAGTTTATAGCAAAGAATAACAAAAAAAAAACGAAGAGAAAAACCGAAACACAAAAATATATAAAATGACAAAAAATTGATAAACCAAAAACTGTCTCAATTTTTTTTTTATTCACTTGATTTTCCCAGCAGCAGCAGCAGCAGCAGCAGCAGCGGCAGCACTTCTATTATTATTTTTTCGTCTGCCACTGATAAGCCATAAACTATCTCGCCTTGACATTTGATATGGTTTCTTGATACGGAATCCACGTTCGGATGCGGATTCCAATGCCAGGCAGTCGCTTTTTCTGCCCGCCGATGGGGTTTTTGCTGCTCTGACTCTGGTTTTGTTTATGTCAGAGCGGTGTTCTATTACATTTGGGAGAAAATTTCCAAGATAAACACTAAAATTGCTTGACCATTCCATGACAGATGGCAAAGGGGTACGAGATTTATGGTAAGAGGTTTGGTTAAGAAGTTCTTGGTGACTTGGTGACTTATGATGAAGTTGCATTCTTGTTTCGAGTTTTTGAAAGATTTTTATAGATTTTTAGGTTCTGAATTTCTGAACTGAATTTTTTGGATTTTATGTTAATGCTGAATAACCTTTAAAACTTGTTTATAGAAAGAAGAGAAAACTTTGGTTAAATGCTAAATAAATTAAATAAAAATAAACTCTTAACATTTTTTAGGTTTTTGTACTTAATTCTGAGTTATTTTCACTTTATAAAATATATAAAAATTACATTAATAAATGTTTAAACTTCAGGCATTTATTTTTGATTTATTAATCCTTTTTATTTATTTTTTATCTATTTTTTATCTATTTATTCCAACCCTATTCTACAATAATATTAATAGAACCCCCAAACCTAAGCAAGTTCATGAATTTAATTAGCATTTCCGATTAGATCTTAGCCCATGAATAGTCAGCGCTATCTGGGATTCTCAACAACTCTTCACACCAACCTCGCCACACGCATCCCCCCCCCCCCACACACTCACTCAGTCATCGAATCGAACAACATCCCACGATTGCTCCATTTGAATTAATTTTAAACAGAAAAAGAAAAGAAACCCCTCCCCTCCAGCCCGCCTTCGTATTTATGCTTCTTGGCAAAGATGCGACGATATCTTCCCATGCATATTTTAAAGATATCTATATGGCATTCGTATCTCATCTTGCGGAATTATTGGCTATCGTGTGTTTATGCTAGCTCTTCGCTGCTTTTATTTGAGTCAATGAGCCACCAGTCGAAAAGCAAAGCAAAATATTTTTGCTGCCTGGCCTGGAAACGAGTTCTCTCTTCCAGCAGCTCCCATCTCTGACCATCTCCCAAGTTCCCGATGAATGAATAATTTTTATGATCAATTAAATGCGCAATAAAATTGATGAGGGCCCCCACCGCCGAAACATAAATTCACATTGCTTAAATTAGCGAATTTTACAATCAATCATTAGCGGGCCAGTGGATCGACAAACGGCCTTTGATGTGCAACTTTAGAACGGAGGATGTTCCCCCGCATCTAGTAACTCGTATCTGGTATCTGGTAACTGGTATCTGCTAGATACACATATGTCTGTGGCCTAAAACATTCAATGGCCTGAAGTTTAAGACCGGGACTAAACCCTTTTCAATATTTTCATTTCCCTCATCGCTCAATTCGGTGCGGTGGGGTTTGGGTTTTGGGTTCGAAACAGAAAACGAAAACCTAGAAAACTTTGCAAAAAAAAAAGCACGTCAAATATTAAAAACTTTTCTTTGCTTTTACTTTCTCCAAAACCCGCTGGCATATATACGAATACACCACATCCTCTTTCTACACACACACACACTCAGTCGTATATCTCTTCCCGTTTTCCTTTATTTTATCAATTTTGCCTGTGGGATTTGTTACAAAGTAACGGATGAGTTGAAGTGGGAAAAGGGACGGAGTGCAGACACCGCCAATCCAAGAGGAAAACTTTCAATTGAATTTTTTTGTTCACGTTGTTTCCTTTCGGGGTAAGGAAAGTTTAGAGGCCCGTTTTTTTTGTTGGGGTCGGGGTTTCGGATGCCGGGGTCTTTGGGGGTGTTCCGTCTGTCATTTGGCATACGCAGCGAAAAGAAGTCGACGTAAATATTTCGGTTTACAAGTCAGTTTAGTGTCAAAAGAGATGCCTTTTATTTATAGATTGGCCTCGCTGAACTTTGGCTTGAACTTGGCTATAAGCAGGGCTGTACTTTTCGATTGGGTAAGGTAATAATGGAACAAAATGCAAAAATTCTTATAACAAAAACCCTCAAGAAGTTCTCTGAATTGGGATTTTTATAATCCGTAAATAAACTAAAATACTTGAAAAGATCTTAATATGGATAAAAATGGTGAAAGTTAAAAATCAAGATTTATATTTTTAATATTTTCTTAGTATAGAAACTTTTTTAAAAACCTTTTTTTACCCATCTCTAGAGCAACAGCCCCTGAGCCACCGTGAACCGCTCCTGTGACCCCATTTTCGACACAGGTTTGCTTCTTGGCCGAAACCTCCATCAAAAAATTTCCCTGACTGCAGTTTAGAAGTTTTTTATTCGCTCTGGACTTTTTTTTTTCCTTGCCATTCCTTTTTCGAGGCCCAAAGTCAAATCAAAGTGCTTGGCCCGCGCTAAAGCTTAGTGCTAATGCCAGAGCCATCAGTCTGAACTTTTGGGCCATCTATCAAAGGCTGAAAGGGAAAGGCAAAAGGAAAATCGAAGGGGCAATCTCATTAGAAGACCTCGTCTGCGGCATCAAACACTTTTCCTATATGCCAAGAAGGCTATGCAGAAGAAGCAGGAGAAACAGGCACCAAAATATATTTTCCCATATGCAACCGCCGCATGAAGAGCCGTCAATTAGGTAGCCACCCAATCATTGCACCCACCACTTGCCTCATTAGACTCCAAACGAATCGAGAGTCGTAAAACTTGGCTACCATTTCTGCTCCCTGAAGCCTCTCTAGGCAGATCGGACCGACCCGGCCGTGGCCATGTATAAATAAATATGCTTTTATTGGAAGACGACTACAACTGTTTGCAATAAAAGCAACATTTTTCTTAATTTCCATTTCTTGCTAATTTACCAGCCATAAATTTGCCCGCCCGTCTACCCCGTGGGCAATGAAGTAACCAATGGTGGTGGTAGGGAGGGGTGTGGGGTTACCGAAACAAGCGGAGCTGAACCAACCGATTCGACGGTAGACACATAAAATTGACTACAAATTATTGCACATTGTCAAAACAACATTGGTTTGCAATTTTCGCGCTTCAACGCAGATGCAAAGAGATAGTCCCTGGCGATTTTGTAGGGGTATTGGTCAGAAGGGGAGGGGGGATTTTACCGAAGTAATGCCGACTCGTAGAGACAGTCCAGGGGTTGGGGTAAGGCGGTGATGGAGGGTGAGAGGTATAAAATAATCAGGTAAGGGGAGTTAGGTATGTGGAAATACTCTGCCATTCTAGGGGTATGTTTTTATCGCCACTAATTCTGAGCATTTTGTGGAAAATTTGATATTTGTTACGGGAATTTGGAAACTAAAGATTTAATGGCGTGTAATTAGATTGAAGTTTTTATGCTTAATTATAGAAAAATTAATTTAGGCTTAAAATTGGAAAGGTTTTAGTACTTAAAGAGAACGAATTTGGTTAGAAAATGTAACATAAATCGCTTTATAATGTTTAGGAATTAAAGAAAATATATAGTTTTTGGGTTAATTTATATAATTTATATAAATCAAAAATATTTCATTTTTAAAATCCAAATTTCTATGGTTTAATGGAGCCTCTATTTATTTTTAAGCTTGTTTTAAAGACAAATATTGGACTAACAAATAACTTTTAATAAAACTGTTCCTAGTCCCGTCATAGAGCATTCTCCCATCGGCTTAACCCTTTTAATCCCACAAATTTTTTACAGTTACCTACGATAATTTGCGCTGCAAATGGTCATATGCAACTGTGAAATGGCAAATGGAAAATGGGTTTAGGTTTATGGCCAACGACCAACCCCGTCATCATCATCATCATCATCGACCACATGGAAAACCGAGTAAGAGATTCATCGAGTGGAGCAAATCGGTATAGTGGGATGTAAGGCAGGGATATATATACGAGTATATATACGTCAGAGTGGAGACATTGACATATTGCTGGCCGATTAATGAGCCCACAAGAACGTCCCTGGACCTGGGCCAGTGCTGATTGTTTTCATTGAAATAAATGACAGACACCGGACTGTTGACACACGCGTTGAGGGAATATTTGATACCCTGTGCATAAATAATAATAATCATTTTCACTTTGCCCCAATGTTGCAGGCCCTTGCTGATGCTGACTTCGCATAAAGGCAAATTTGTATGCAGTTTATCTTATCGCGATCACGTTGCATCTGGCAAAGATGCTTCGGGAGGGGTTTGGGAAGTTGCCGAAGACGCGTAAGTTTCACGTATTTTCATGCACGATTAAAGCCTTAATTTCGAACGAACAGAGAGCGATATGTATATATATATATATGCTTGTATATATAGTAAGAGAGAAAGAGAGAGAGGTAGCAGGTATCTGCAGCTCCTAATTAATGGTTTTGCATCGGCTGCTTATCGCACCGCACGCATCGGGATCGTCTTCGTCCTGGTCATCGAAAGTGGGCAGGGGGAGCAGCCTGAGCCTGATCAGTGCACTGGCTAAAAATATTTACTACAAAAATAAAAATAAAATATGTGAAATATTTCCCAATTTATGACTCTTAAGCAGATTATTTGTTATGTTAAAAAATATTTCTTTGAAAATTTTAAGATTTATTTTCTTTTCTTTATAAATACATCTTATTTTCTTATAATTTATCTAAAGTTGTTTAAATTATTTGACAGTTTGATTGATTTAGTCTTAATTAAAGACCGTTTCAACGCCATTTTGCTATGCAAATATATACAAGATAAAATTGATTTAAACTGATTCTCGAACAGCCAATGGAAACCATATTTATGCTAAGCAGCCTCAAACTCTAACAAACCGTGAATGCGTGTTGACAAAGCTTATAAATTTTTAATTTTTTTTTGCAAGATTTATGTGACACATTGATTAGGTTAAAAGACATACTAAAAGCTCACTAATTAATAATATAATATATATATTTCGTTCAGTGTAGTGGCAGGGAGCTTCGTCTCTTGTCTGAGCTTTGCTTTGCTAAGTGTTCGCTGGGGATCTACCTTGGCGGCACCTGATCAAGGCAAAGAGATCCGATCCGATCCGATCCGAAGACGATTCGACTTTGACTTTGGTCTTCAGTCAGCGTAAAATATTTAATATTTTTCCTGGCTGCATTTTATGAGCTGTAGCATTGCACATTTATGGATAATGCCCGATATGCCAGTCTGCCTGGCCTTTGCAGGGGTGTTGTCAAGGTAAGAGAGTAACCCCCCCCGTTCTCTGGTTTGATAAGGCAACATTGTTTTTTCGGGGTGTTGCAAGGCGATAACCATCGAAATGGCAAAGAGAAAGCTGCGACAGGAGGCGCTTTTGTGTCCCGACGTTTTAGCGCTCGATTGGGCAACTGGAATTTGTGATCGTGCGCAGAGATCTTCCTTCAAGGTTCTTCGGCTTCTTCTTGTTAGCCAACATCTACCAGATGGTCAAGACTGCGTTGACCGATAAGGGAATGATTTTGTGTTCTGGTTGAGGCGCGTTTTATGCCGTTAGATTGCCGTGCTTATCACAGATGTAAGTTGGAAATATTTTGAATATTATTGATGGGTTTTAAAGGTTGCTTTTTGGCTATGAGTAGCGGAGTTAGGACTAACTAGCTGTTAAGTTAAAGGCTAATGTTAACTTTAGATTCATTTAAATCACTTTTTCCCTCAACCATATTTACTTTCTTTCTGTTAAAACAACTTAATCATCATTCCATTGAATTATCATAAAATCAAAACGTCAAACTTTTACCCAATTTAATTGTCCGTTTCCATCACCTTTTCGCCCGGCAGTGTGTTGACTCATTCGGGCCGAACAATTGATTAGCTTTCGTTGCTGACCATAAAACCCAATTCATTTAGCCATAATGTTGACACCGAAATGCAGTTAACAGCTTTAACTTTTAACTGGAATTTACTTAAATGTGTCCCCATCCCAACTTGGGCTTAAGTTTTTGTTTTGTTTCGTTTCGATTCGATGTGTGTTTTTTTTTTTTTGGGGGCTTTTACAAAGAATTGGGCCGGCGGAATGCACAGAAACCTGGCTCAAAAATCCGTTGGCCAGTTTTCAAATTCGGCACGATCAAGCATCGCGATCAGCGATCAACGATCAACGCTCTCATCTTCCCAGTTGAGTTTTTTTTTTCTCTGGGTTTTCTGTGTGTTTTTTTCCTGCCCCGCCGAAGAGATTCTGTGGCTGGCTGGCTGAGGTTTTTTTTTTGCGTTAACGTTTTAATTGATCGCTTTCAGTTATAAACAAGTTGGCTTTTGATTTATGAGCGCGTGCGTGCAGCAGCGACAGAGAAAAAATGCGTTTTAGGAACCGACGACGACGACGACGACGACTCTTCCCAGTCAGCTTTTGCTGATGGGTTTCTTTTTGGCCATCATCATCGTCGTCGTCTTTTGGCCGGGGGTTTATGTAAATGAACTCGCTTTCGGGGTCTTTCAATAGCTGTTGATGATGTTGTGCCGCGGCGACAATGTCTCTATTTCTCTAATTTTTAACCCCGCCATCGTGGCTGATTTTTAATATTATTTGTCTAACGGTCACGAGCATTTGGCTATGGCTATGGCTTTGGCTTTGGCTTTGGCTTTAACTTTAACTCTTGGCTTTGTCTGTGGTTAAACGTCAAATTGCTGTGCTTTGTTGTTAGAATTTCCCGCATCGTTTAAACCCAGCCAATGTTTTCTAGGGACAAGCAAATAAATCACAGACTGTGGGGCTTTTTCGGTTTTCAGTTTTCGGTTTTCGGTTTTGAATAACCATCTTAACATTTCTCCGCGAAGACGAGGCGACAAATGTATTTGTTTTATCAGCTATTGTTGTTACCAAAAGGTTTATTTCTTTTGGTCTTTTTTTGGTTTTTGTGTCGATGCTTGTGAACTTCACTTTCTTCTTCACACGCTCCCCGAAATGCTGAAGAAGAAAAATGTTTGTTGAAAACGAACAAACATAAAGCATATGAGATTTCACTTTAGCCCGTTCCCTGGGAGACTCTTCTCCGTGCTTTTAGAGCTTTTTGCGGTTCCAGAGTGATGTCAGCCGGGCAATTAATCAACAACGCATCTTCGCCAGGTGACTCACACACAGAGATCGCTTTGGTTTGGCTTGGATTGGATTGTCTTTGAGATTGATACTTCCCCCCCCCTTTGGTATGGAATGGTGGTGCGTTGGTTCGTTAGCAGATCGTTGCGTTCCGATTCCAGTCCATTCGATCCGATTCGGTTCGGTTCGATTTGTTTATAGAAAAACAAACACTTGGCCAAGTACTAGACGCTGGCCATTTTCCGTCCGTTACGTTACTCATGGCTGGCTAAGTGGGTCGTGACTTTTCAAAATGCAAACGTGTCGTCGTCGAAGTCGCAGTCGCAGTCCAAGTTGCATCTCTGCCATCGGGCACTGGGGGAAATGTTTACTCAATACGAATTTTTTGTTCTGGAAAATCAGAAAGATAATCTTTGATACTATACTATGTTGGGGGGTATAGATTGTAAACTTATAGTGATCCAATTTTATGTTCAGTTAACCAATAATTAATCGTAGAATTATGTTTTCTTGAAACTGAGCTAGCTCAGAATGGAGCTTAATGGCTTGTCATTACACCCCTAGTATGGACTTCTTCCTGATATCAATTTCTTTCCTACAATAACTCCCCTTATTTTCCCACAGTGTATGCATTGCTCAGTTTGGGTTACTTATGGGAAGTCCCCGAAAGTCACGGCCCCGCCCCCCGAATAGTGGGGATGCAGCGGAAAACACAGTCACAAAAATCCAAAGCGCAAAGCGCACACGTACCGAGTACGTAATGAAATTCTTACCTCAAATAGCACTTAACTCCAGTTTAAAACGAGCCAAAAGTGAATGGTACTGACCCCAAACCGTTGCACGTTTGTCTTAACACTTTGTTGCCTGGGTCTCTTGTTTGTTTTTGTTTGCTTTTTTTTTTGTTTTTTATTTTGTTTTGGGGCTAAAATAGAAAAGTTTGGAGCGCGCGAGAGAGCGGGCCACCGACCAGAAATTTGTTTAATTGAATTGAATGTATGAAAAGTCAGCGGACAAGTCAATGCAGTTCGCCAATTCGAATTAGAGTCTGGGTTAAAGTAAACTATAAAAAAAATAAGACACGAAAGAAAGGCTAAAGTTTTTGGAAGGTCGACGATGGGATTACACTTTCTGTGGGTGATTTAAGGAAATAATGATGATGATGAATAATATGGTTTGTAAATCCGATAAAGAACACTTTATGTTAATGTTATTGCTGAGACAGTTAATGCTTGTTGATCGATCTATGATCTTGTTTTCTTCTTTAGCAAGACTTTAGGCTGGCATATTAATAAGACATCTTTACCTTTAACAAGTTTGGTTTAAAGCTTTAAATATATATAATATATAGCTAACAAATACCCCCTAAGAGTCTTTATGTTACAAGTTCCTGATCTAAATTTTTAGTAATCCCCTCGCTAGGGTATTTTAAAAAGGGGGAACTGCAGCAACATGCGAGCTCATTTAAAGTGGAAGTCATGAAGGAGGCCAAGGCACCGATCACCGATCACCAAAATCGCGATGTCGATGCCGATGCCGATGCCGATGCCTAATGCCGATCCTCGATCACGGTCATGTTCAAGATCAGAGGAGCGGGGAGTCATGTCCGTGGTCTTTTGAACCGCAGATCACCGGCTGCAGTTACTTGTAAGATTTTTGCATTTTGTCGCATGACAATTAAATGCCTCAATGAATGGCACAGCAACAGCGAAACAGCAACACACGACGATCCACTCCTTGTCATCGATCACACAGGAGGGAAAATTTTCGAAGTTGAGTTTGAGAATCATTTTAGAAAGCAAATTATAGATGATCCTTGAGTCATGAACTTTCAGGAGCTGACACAGTCGGAATATATATGATCTTGGCCTAGGCGATCGATCAATCAAGATCAATCACAATCAGTCGAAGGTTTTGCACTTGATTTCACAGTTTCCTTTCCCATCGGTTAGCTGGCTGGCTGCCTTCATCGATCTGAGATAAGGTGCAGTTGTTTTCCTAAACGATTTAGATTCACGATCGTAATGAAGGTACAAAAATCTATTAATCAAAAATTGGGAAATATATTGGCCATATAATTGGAACAGCTTGTTTATAAAGTAACCAACAATTTTCATACTTTTAGGGAAGATAAATTACTGGCTGTGAGTTCTGATATAGGGTGGCCCATGTAGCGTTTGCTTTTTGAACTATCAATGAGTTTGACTTTGACATTTCGAATGTCATTGTCAATGTGTCAGATATTTAGTAGAAGGTTTGCGGTTTACGAAATGGTTAAGTTTAAGCTTAAAGAAAAATGGGAAATATTTTTTAGCGATTTTAAAAGGCAAATCTTCCGTGGGCCAACCTATAGAAATCCCTCTTCAGGACTAGGTATAAATTGTAAAAATATTTAATATTAGTAACATATTCTATCACTCTTCAAGCAAGAGTATCGAGTTTCTTTATATTATAATACCAATTTCTTAAATAACCCTTTGCATTTGATTTCACGCTACGCTTTTCTAGCCCGAAAGATCAACGTAATCAGAGATAAGATTTCGGCCATTACATATTTCTGGTGAAATCCCTCTGGGCTGATCAATATTGTGCACCATTTATATGATAATGGTCAATGGATCTACGCCATGGTATCTTAATACAGCCGTTTTATGATAATTTAGCATAAAATTTTGATATGAACTATTGGGCAAACCGCTTGCTGATATATGTAGGCCGACCATATATATAGATAAACATAATTATGTAAATCCAAATGCTAATGCAATGGCGCATCCCCACACGCCGATGATGATGATGATGATGATGCGTTGCAGCAGATGGAACACCTGATACCATGGTTCCATGGCTTTCTTGGGCTGCTCTCTTTTTCTTCTGATCCACTAAGGGAGAGGGAAAATTTATGAAGTTTATGACAAATATGATGACGGTCTAGGGCAATGCTGGCCAGCAATTTGTTAAACGTCTTCGAAACTGAAAAACATTGCCATTGTCCGACTTGGCAGACGCACACACATTTTTGAATGAAAAACGAAAACAATGCCATTTACAAGACACTTAACGAGATGTCGAGTGAAAGCCAAAAGCTGTCCGTTCGTTGTTACTGTTTTCAGCTGGCAAGAAGAGATGGAAGCTGCACTGAGAAAATATGTTAACAATGGGGGTTATCAATGGAGTTAGATTTGGGTTTATGGGAACTGTCAACACTCATAAAATGATTTTAATAAGAAATGCAATTTAACGTTTTTTAGACTGGAAGTTAGATCTAGTTTGTAGTATTTTGGATTACGCAGATAGTCAGTAGTAGGAGTAAATCTTAAATCTTAAACCTTTTAACTTAAAATCCAGTTTTTCTCCGTGTGATTTGGGTATCTCCTGCGATTTGATGTGATGGCCATTCGCCGATGATGACGCCGCATGTGAGTTGCATGAAGTGGCTTGGAGTGGTGCGGTGGTGCTGCGCCACTGCTGCGCCACTGCTGGAGGAGTAATGGTAAGGTGGTGTAGCAATGGAGCAGTGAAGTGGCCAAAGTGACGTGGCTTGTTTTGGCATACAAGTGCACTTGAGCCGAGTTTCGAGTCCAATCTAAAGAAGCACAAGTGAGCGTAGACTTTCGGTCTAGTGTCTCCCCATCTACCCAATACCACGGATTGGGATCTTTTCTTTTCTCTCAACGCGACTCGGCTCTTTCTAATGACAGGCAAACAAACAGACCTGCAGATCTGCAGACAGCGGCTACTGCTTGGCTGCTCCCCACATACTTTCTCATGGATTTGGTTGTTGTTAGTGGAGAAAGAGAGAGAGAGGGGGTCTCCCCAAAAGAAATAAAAGATTTATGGCCAGCCATTCACCAATTGTTCAAAAACGTTTTGTGGTTGCAGGCAGGAGCTATTGGCACACGGGCGACAACTAGGACAAAACTGTTTTTGGTCACATGACTTAAATTAGAAATGCGCCTGGCATTTTCCATAATAAATGAAAATTTAAATGCGCGCACACAGCCAGAGAAATGGTTAGCAATCTAGAGAGAGAGAAAGAGAGAGTGAAGGAGGATGAAGGCACTTGAAGAAAATGTGTGGCAATGTCCTAGTTTTTATGGTAGAAGTTGCAGGTGCAGCCGTGATGGGCATTTCGGTTTGTAGTTGAGTTTTGGTAGAAGGAATTAAGACTTATACTTATGAATGCCTTAAAATTATGTTTTATAGTGTTAATTTTCCAAATATTTATGCTTCTACATGGTTCTAAATCATGAGTTCGCTACCATAAAATCATTTTCACAATTTTGCTTGTGATTAATCCCATAAATATCCTTCTAAATCGGTGGTATAACAAGACTAAAATGGTTATAATTAACTACACAACTCTAAAAATAAACAATAAATCATCCTTTCAAAACCACCAGCATATTGATCCTGTCATTCCCTTCAAACGGAATCCCTAATTTATCTAAGTGTAGGGGTAAAACAGGTTAAATGGTTAACAAGGCAGCGAACAAACGAGACCGAAGACCCCGGTTAACAGGCAGGTATAGTGGAGAGTTAGCCTGGTAGTTGGTCATCCTCCTCCGCCCCTGAGAATCTGGCTACAAGTCCCAGTCCCAGTCCCAGTACCCCGTCTCAGTCCCAGTCCCAGTACCCCGACCACGTCCAAGTCCAAGAGCAAGAGACGCATGCGCGTTGACCGCCCGCTGAGCGTACACATTCTGAGAACTTTCCACTTCAATTAATAACTAATTTGATGTGTGCCGCACGGATCGCGGTGCATTTTATCGATTCGGACAGCGATCAGCATTTGGAGCAGGAACTGGTCCGATGTCGGTGCTCTGGAGCACCTTAGATGTTTGTTCGCTCATTCGATTTGTGTTTGCCTGCAGTTATGTTACCAATCGAATTTGATTGAGAAGGGTCTATGCTGTATGTGACAGTGAATATATATTCGAGGATCTCAACAGATTGTACGGAAAAAGGGGAAGAGGAAAGACGGGAGGCGTGAGAAGGCATTAGCATGAAAGATTATCTATTGAGATCCGATTTCTGGCTGCTTAGGACTTCCACATTACACGACGACTCTCAAAAAAACGGGACATTTATTCAAATATTTAATGCGATTTGAGGTCAGATTTGATTGGGTTTCGATTCCTTTCTAATCTTATTAGTTACGAACTCTGTAATCGGGATATCCGTCTCAGGAGATGGGCTAATGAAGGAGTTGATAAACTCTTTGATTTCCTGAACATTTTCCCTCAAAAAAACTGAAAAACTTTCAAATTATCATAGAAATTATTATCATAAATAAACTTTTCTTCATTGATTTCCCAATTATGGAAATTTTTATTGAGCTTTATGGCTTTTTTATTACAAAGAGAACTCGTCTAATTGTTGGGCAACATTTTTCGTAATGTTTTTTCAATAAAAGCGGAATAACGATTTCAGTTTGGTTACTTAGTAAACAAAATATTCATCACGAAATGTGATTAAAATTGGGAACAGCCTTAATTGCCTATTCAAATCGCATAGAGACCACCGCGATTGCTATATCCGCTTGGACAGATATTATAAGAAAAGCGCCGCCGAAAAAGAAAACTTTCTTTCTTTTAAATTATTCATAATTACTTTCATTTTTGCTACTTAACTAACTCATTTTCATTCATAAAAATCTTTAAATTTTAAGACTTTTTTATTGTTCAAATTACTTATCTTAATTTTAATAAAAAACATTAACATTTTCCTTGACTATTAGGTTGTCAAAAAAGTCTTGCGGTATTTTCGGTAGTTGGCGCTGAAAGCGCGTAGTTCTTGTTTTATTCGTCGTATCAGGTCATACTATACCTTTTTGGAAAGCTCATTTCACGCCCTAACACGTGTTTGATTGATTCTCTTTCCTTTAAGTCTTTCGTGAGTTATAGCGTCGCAATCATGGAGCAAAATAAAGAGAAAATACGGCATATTTTACAGTACTACTACGATAAGGGCAAAAATGCATCACAAGCTGCCAATAAAATTTGTGCAGTTTATGGACCTGATACAGTTTCCATTTCCATCGCACAACGTTTTCGTTCTGGTGTAGAGGTGGTCGAAGATGCGCCACGCTCCGAGTTTTTTGCTTCCAATAGGGAAGCGAGCTTCTATGAGAGGGGCATTATGAAGTTGGCATCTCGTTGGGAACGCGTCAACGAACAAAACGGCGCGCATATTTGACTTTAATCGCATTATTGTAACCAATTTTATACCGCAAAACTTCTTTGACAACCTAATATTATGTTCTTTATTAAAGCAAAGCAAATTTGCTTTTAACTACCTCATTCTTGGCAATTAGTTATCACATAAATTACGACCAGCTTAGGTAATCTTCACTTAATTATCGTTCTTCTGCTGATTGGGGAACTTATCTTAATCCGCTCTACCCTCTCAAAGCTCTCCAGTTGGCCATAAGCATTGAGCTACCTTTTCTCGAATACCCCAATTAATATTCCGTACCCAAAATCTTCTCTAAAACTTAATAAGTTATGATCCCTCTGACATTGGCAATTGGCTCTCAACGAAATTGAAGTTCCCAGAAGAGAACCAAACCGAATCTGATCAGTTTTTGGCATTTGATAAT
Source organism: Drosophila eugracilis (assembly GCF_018153835.1). Taxonomy (NCBI): domain Eukaryota; kingdom Metazoa; phylum Arthropoda; class Insecta; order Diptera; family Drosophilidae; genus Drosophila; species Drosophila eugracilis. The sequence continues at coordinate 12,792,113 of NW_024573038.1, forward strand.
TATGGCTTATTGTAGTCGCCAGAATGGATGGATGTAGAGTTTTATTTTTCGATTGGTAACAGGCAATGCATGCGGTATGTGGTTTTCCCATTTTCCCCTGCACTCCAATACAATTTGGCGGCGGTGGTGTTGTTGGATTTGTTCGCACCGCCCGCCGCGTCGGGCAAAATAAATCACAGTCTAAATACCCAAAAGCTGAAGTTTAGGCCCCTTTCCGCTCGTGTTTGTTGTTGTTGTTGTTGTTGCTGGTTTTTTTGCACTGCAACACTTCAACAATAAATAACCAAGTCATATTTTTCACCTCCACTGTTGTGGCCGTTTCTGTTGTTGAGTCACTTCCTGGTTTTTGAACCCGGTCGGTCGAGGGAGCACTGGGCACATTAACGAGCATATTACCTACTATCTCGCCGAGCGGTAGAAATATGCAAAATTGCTGACCGTCGTCCCCAGTCCAGCGTCTGCAGACGAGAGAGCTGCAAATCATTAACATCTCTGGGGAGTTGTTGTGAAGAAGAAGAAGAAGAAGAAGATGAAGAAGAAGAGAAGCAAACCGAAACCACCAGGAACATATTTTGCACGTGACCTTATTTCCCCCGCACTGTCAGAATTGCTCAGATGCAGATGCGGACTCAGGACTTAAAACTCAAGACGCTAGACTCTGGCTGAAAGTTAGAAAAGCTTCGGGAGTTTGGATTCTACACTGAGAAGAATGTTATAAGAAGATTGTTAAGGAAACTAAGCCTACTTAAGCTTTACTTTCCAATCTAAAATTATTTAACATTTATATCCAAAATGTTTCTCATCTAACAGAGATTTTTGTAGTAAGTAAATCCAATGCCTAGCTAGATATCTAGCAGACTTCCCTCTACTTTTCTCTCTCTGCATGTGGATGGGATGCTGGGGTGTTTGGGGAGCTGGATTGCGGTTAGGGGCAACATCATTTTTCGATCACGTTTTAAGTGTCTTGCGCCTTCCTCGGAGTCGTAGTTTGGAGTTGGGAGTTTGCAGTTTGCAGTCTCGTCATCATCATCGTCGTCGTCGTCTTCGTCGTCTCCTAGGCAAGTTAAATGATTTAAAACCAACAGCGAAAAATATCGTGCCAAGTGCTGCATATTGCACGTAGATCTAAGCCTTTCTTCCCCCTTTTTACCACCTTTTCCGACCCCTTTTGAAATCTGCAGCTGAGGCGGCGGCAGTCAGTCACTCAATCCGTTAGACGGCGGAGGCCACGTAGCTGTGACTGCGCTGATTGCCGACTATCGATTGCACCGGAAGAAAAACAAGGTAAAGAAATAGAAATAGAAGCCAGCCAAAAGACTGGCAGCTGCTGCTGGCAACCCATTAACCAGAAATGGCTAGCAGAACCCTATTTAGTTACTCTCCATTGCCATAACTCGGCGCAGGCTCGATTGATTTTGATTGATTTGAGGCACCGCTGCGATCTGTCATTGACAAAAGTGGATAGTTGGCTGAAAAGTTGACAATGGCCATTGAAAACGCCACGGGTAGCAATTTCATTTAATTAATAACTTTTGGTTATATAATAGAGAAGCAATTTGTGGATCTATATAGGAAAAATATTCTTTGAGTTTTTGGTTTGCAAATAAGAAATAATTTTTGGGTAATTAGTAAAGTCCAGATTTAGGTTTCTGTTAAGAAAATTGTATTATATACCAATTCTTGCTATAGCTTATTCCTAAGTGCATCTACTCTGCCCGCCTAACGTTCATTTTTTTGTAAATTTTTTTTGTTACCTCTGCTGCGCTGACTAACGACAGTCGAAGAGCGCCTCACTCTGCATCCAGCACCCCCAACTCAAGGCCCCCGCCTTTTCTCCGATAGCAGCAGCAGTGACTAAACTGCATTATCACGCCTCTCCATTGCATTATTGGCAGTCTGTCTCCCCGCGTCCCTCCCAACCCAGCCACCCTCTTTTTATGATCCGTTGCTAGGTTAAGGTGAAAACAAGGCAGACCCGTCTTGGCACCGCTTCTCCTTGCCTCCTCACCTCACTCAACCCCTCTTAATATTCACGATCCCAAGCCGTCCATCGATCCTAACTACACACTCGGACCGCTAAGCAGGCAGAAAAATATATATCTGACAGATGCGATGCGCATACTTGCTACGATTCGCTGCGCTATTCACATTTAGGTGTCTACTTAAGCAAGAAATCAACGGAACAACAACAACAAATATGGTAAAATACAACACGAACAATAACAACAACTATAAAAATGCCTGGAAAAAATCATCAAAAAGTTATACAACTTCAAGACTGGCTGGCTGTGGCATACTGGCATCTGACTATAAACCGCAAGTTAACCGAAAAAAATGACGTGGCAAATAAAACAGAGCGATGCCTGAAAAGAAGGGGGGTAAGGTAAGGGAAGGGATATACTGGAAACAAAAACTATATAGTTTCAAGAACTTATGTTAGTTAGCTTTGAGCAAACTGATTGTAAAACCAAAACCCTTACATTCTTAGTAGTTTCTGTAAATTTTCGATCAACTGAGGAGTTTCTTTCTTAGAACTAAAGAAAATGCATTTAAACTTAAGTGCCATATATTATTTGTATTTATAAGTTAGTAAGTTTCATAAATCTTTAAGATCAACAATCCTTTAAAAGTAATATAAACGAAATTCTGATTACAAAGTTAAGTTAATTACAAAACTAAGAAAAACTTAAAGAACAAGGAAAAAGGCCTTCTAGAAGCTTTCTAGAAATTCAAAATAAAATTCCTATAAAATTCAAAAATATATTCTGAGTTACTATAATACTATATCTACCTATACTATATCTAACCTACAGTAACAAATGAAATAAAAAAATTTCTATCAGTGTAAAAGCCAAACTGGACATTGAGATCCGCACCCAAGCTGGGGATTTCTTTCTGCCCGTCGGTTTTCATTGTGTGGTGTGAATGTTATGGAAATTTGTTAAGTTCTGCATACAGACAAACAAGATTTGCACGAAACTTTTTGGGGAATGCTGGCGTTAGGGAGGGGGTGTTATATATATAGGGGCAAGGGATGGGCGGACATAACCAGCGTGTACATGTGAAGTTTCTTTTCGATTTTCACACCAAAACAACATAAAGCTGGGCTGCCTTTTTTCTTCTTACTCGTTCGTTCAACGTTTCGCCTCTTTGGAGTTGGTCACATGTGACAGCTTTATTGGATTCCGATTCCAGAGAGCTATTTAACTAACTGAGGAGAATGCTGGGAAAATGATTTGTCAGCCATGAAGAGGGAGAGGGGACGGTCAACAGGTATCCGCCTAATGCATTTTGTGCCGTTCAATAAGTTGGATTTAAGTTTCCTTTTGGCTGATTACAATTGGTTTAGCCAGCTGCTGATTGATTGAGTGATTGAGGGAATGAGACGGGGTTTATAGAAATGATGTGGAAAAGAACTCTAGTCGTTGGATATAAGTGGAGTTGATGAGACAAAGTCCTTAACTTCGAGTGCTTTCAAGTGTTTAGCTAAAAAAATTTTATTTGTTTGCGATTTTGACTTCGAGTGGATAATGGCCAGGAAGATGAGGAATCCGATATTGATTTGGAGTAAGGATCGATATGGTTGTGAGAAGTGAGCAAAGGATTAAGTTGAAGGTGGCAAAGGATGGGATCATTAAGAGTCGTTTAAGCATTCGTATTGATTGGTTTGGTCTGCAAGTTGAGTGGATAATGTGGGGGAGTCTGGATAGGTTGCTAGGAATTTTTGAAGTTTATTTTTATTTAATTTGTTGAGAAACTTCAGAGTTTTTGGTCAAGTAATCATACAAGAAGTGGTTAAAAATTGACTTTAAAAGATCATTCAATATGAAAGGATTTACATATTATAATATAATCATACATTCCAAGGTTAAACCAATCACCTTTGATGAATTTTAGGGCTGGTTCTCAATCTTTTGATAATAACTTTGTCCCAAAAATGATTGCATGCCAACATTGCTTAGTCAGCTTAATCATTTAAATGCCAAATTTAGTTAAAACGATTAAGTTGATGTGTAGAGTTATTATACTCCAACTTAAGTTAAGCAAAATAAACTTAACTTTTACTTAAAAACTAAAATAATTATCATAGAAATTCTCCCCTTTTTATCTCAATCTCAACATTTTTAAACACTCAATCTTAACTTTGTATGATTTAATTTCATTACAACCCACGAAGGCATTTCCCAACCACACATAATTTAATTTAATTCAGCTTGATACCCTCGACCCCCTGCTAATTTGAGGTATTTCCTCAATCAACTTTCGGTGACCTCCGCTGGCATTGTTCACACTTAGCCGACAGGAAAAAGAGGAACCCAGAGACCGACAACTACCGTCTGCTCGTCCTTCAAGGCTGTTAAAACAATTTACACCTCCCTCCGCCGAACCCTCCCCGGGATTTTCGCATAACTCTTCGATCCGCTTAACGATCATCGTCCCTTTTTGGCTGGATCTTACTTACCTTTCGGCTTTCGGTCGTTGGTTTGCTGATTTCGACTGGCAGCAACGGCAGCAACTTAATCGACATCGTTTTCACATTGTCAATTGTCTTCTGGCCACTCTGCATGTCTCACAACCTTCGCCCGGCTCGCTCACAAAGGCATCCCAATTTCAATTCCAATTCCAATCCCAATCCGATCCATACCATCCCATCGCATCCCAAAAACCATCTCCTCAACTTGAGTTGCGCCTGTCTCTCTGGGCCTCTCGACTTCCTGTCAAAGTTCAACAAACCGCCCCGGCAAACCGACAAACAACAACAACAACAACAAAAAAGCTAAAACCCAACTCACTATAATTGCAGCCTGCATGTGTGCGAGTGGAAAAAGGCGAGCAGCAGCCCGTGGATCGGGCCAAGATTCAGATTCAGCCTCAACTGGAGATCTGCAGCAGGAGCTGCACTGTGGGAAACATTTTATTTTTAAGTTTGTTTTAAAGAAATTCACTCTTTAACTTCCTCTTAAAATCATTTTCTTTTTTAAGATTTTTTTCCTGTGTAAAGTAACAACAGGAACAGCAGCCGCCGTTGGCTCTCTGCCTACGTTTCGTTAATATTTTTGCAAATTTTTGTAACCTCCACTTGGCCAGCTCCTGCGGGGGAGGGTGCGGTGTTGCGGGAGGGTATTGTGGCATGCAACACTACCAAAAACGTACGTACAACGATCGCTGCAAAAGAGAAGCTCAACAAAAAAAAACTAAAAGAAAAAAAAACAAAACAAAATCTCAGCCTGGGTCGCCACCATCATCCATTGCATGTGTACGCAGAGTAAACCAGTTTGCAGCTAACCAGCTCCTCATTCACCGGGTACAGTGGATATTTGTTATTAACAAATTTATTAATTTAAAATTTGTATTTAAGCTTTTATGTTACAAAATTCTAGATATTTTAGGGTGATTGTGAAAATTGTGATTTATAGGCAAGCTTCCTTTATTTTACTTCGAAACAAGCCCCTTTAAGCACACTCTACTGTGGCCAACTTGGTGAACGGTTGATCGCGTTTGCTGCCCAACTGCTGGCGTTCTTTTTCCCTCTGCCAGTGTGTGCTCCTCGGTGCTGTTGCTGTTGTGATCGATTGCTGTTTGAGCATGCAAATGTGTAAAGACGCCTCCGCCACCAAAAACCAGAGGAAGAAACCGGCTAACTTCAACTTGGCCCGCGCTTTCAGACGGACTTTTCAAATCGGAGAGTCAGAACCGAAAAAAAGCAAAAAAAGACAAAAACAGAAACGTGTCCAGCTGCAGCGACAAAATGCTAAATATATTTGTAAGTTCTCTGTTTGACGATCAACTGGCATTGATTCTTGCAGCTTTTTGCGGGCCCCTTCGTTCCAGTGGATCGTGAGATGCTGGTCGCTGATTTTTGATGAATTTATTAAGATTTTCTTACGTGGCCAAAAGAAAAGCGCTGAGTTCTTCGGTTGGCTCTAATGAGTTAAGTTGAAAAGTTGAAAAGTTACCTGAAGGCAACAAATCAACGCCTTTACGCCTGATCTATGATTAGTGTCAAGCCGTGTTTCGGGCTGGGTCAACCGCAGGTTCTGGCCATTGATATATGGCCAAGACGGCGACCGCACAATTTCGTGTTTATCCCCGATGTTTATAATTTTTTTTGTTCCGCCATCGATCTTGGCCGCAAGTCCTTTTTACCTGGCCCTAAAGGACACCACAAATTTCCAGGCAATTGGCCGTGCCTAACAATGGCCCAATGGCCAACTCGTCCCATGGGGTCTCTCGCCCTAAGGAACGGAGAAAAAATTAAAGACTATTGCAGGAATCCTGCCAGGCATTTCGAAATGGGTCCCAGATATGCGCTATAGTCAAAGTCACAGCACGGCGGCAGATGTTGTCCTTTTTTTTTCAGTTACTCTACTGGACTGGGTTAACGTGACCTTCTCGCCTTGACAGCTGCCTCAAAAAAAAAAAAGGTACAAAAACCTTTGAGCGGAGGCAATTTTCTTGGCCTGCATTTCCCTCTTTTGTTACGCAAAAAAAAAAAAAGAAAAAGAAAATAGCAGAAGAGAAACGTTTGTTTACCCAAAACACACACAAAGTGTGTGGAAAATTGGAAAATTGTCTGTGCAATTGTAAGGCTTTCGTCTTTCATTTCCCTAGCTAGCTGGCTGTGTGTGTTTGTGTTTTGTACGCATTTAAGATTTATTTTGATCGATCGTTGCTACGGCTTAAGAACTCTTTATTGTACCTTTCTCTTGTTTATCCGGAGACAGTCTTAATATTGGTCGTTTACTTTCTAAGGGGATAAATACCTCACAAATAGTTCCACAAAATTGCACATGTCCACACAGGGATACATGGAAACATCAAGAATATGGCCTAAGGACGCCTTTTGAATATTATTCTGTACTTTGGAGTTCTCATGACCATCCAGGTGGGCTACTGAGCTACTGCTGACATGCTAAATGCTCAACTACTGTGGCCTGGCCCACTTGGCCAGAACTGAATTCAGTAAAGTGGAAGGATGTGGCCTGCGTCTGTTTTGATTGTTCCCTGACACGCAATTCAGGCAAGGAATGGAGAGGAAAGGTCCAAGTAGAACACCCACATGAGTGCAGGAAATGTATGTTCCCATCATAGGTCGGGAAATTAATTAGAATTTTCTTTTTGGATAATGGTAAACAACATGTGGGAATGAGGTTACAAACGGCCTATGACCTACACCTATCAAAATGGATTATAAATCTTACGAGTATGTGAAGTAATCTGAATATTTTTAAAGATGTTTGTGGGAATTTTATTGGGATTTATGCTGGAAAAGTATTGGGAATATAAGGACTATTGGCGTATCAAAATTTATATCTTTTTTACCATTGGTCAATTATAATCCAACTACTTTTCTAATTGAAATGCTTTATCTATACTTACCAAAGCCAACATCACACATCAAGCTAACCAAAAGTCTTCAGTTTTCATATAAAACTCTTTTTTATTTATTAATAAATTTTTACAATCTCGAGAGTACGCATTTTATAAGCTCTAACTAGCACCTTGTCTAGAATTTTCCAATCTTTTGCACATTTTCGCCATCCTCTCTACCCATGCTGGCCAAAAGTGATGTGAATCTCATCTGATCTGATCCGATTCCGATAAGATATTGCGCCACATAGTGAAACAGATCGTGTTGGCAAGATTTTATGGATCCTCTCTGCTCGGCGGCTTTAATTTTGTAATTACTATAATACACAACCCCACGAGGTTTTTCGTTAGGGGAAGGGGGCTCCTTTCGATTTGCAGTCATAGCTGGGTGTAAACGACTGGCATCCTTAACGGCTTTCAATGCTCAAACAACTGCGGGGCATAAAGCGAAAAGTGCAAAAAATAAGCGAAGCACTAAACTCTCCAAAGAAGCCTTTCGCATGGGGAAAAAATCCAAAAGGAAGGGGTTGGGACTGGAAAGGAGAAAGAGAGGACATGATTGAAAACTAACTGCTGCTGTTCGCTTATAATATTACATTTCTCGGTGATCATCAGGGTTCTGCACTGGAATAAATAATGTTTTTCTAGTATGGGATATTAATATTCTAAAAATATCATAAGGGACCCCCCTTTCAGTTTCTTTTAATTTAAAATTTAATATTAAAATTAAAATATATCATATATATATATAGATATATATATATCATCATATATATTCATTTACTTTCCAGAAATATATTTAAATTTTATTAAAACATTTCGTAAGATTTAAACTAAATACAATTTCTTTTTTAACTTTCCTTGACAAAAAGTTCCCCGAAAAATTCCCAAAAATCCTTTCCTTTTTTCTGAAGTGTCCAGTGGGGTGTATGTCTTGGCTAAAGTGCATCGTTTTACTTAAAATAATTATGGAAAATGCCAAGCTAAATGAGGAAAACTGAGGGAGGGGGAGCTAGTGAGTGAGTGAGTGATCGGGGGAGCTGCTTCCTTTTTACCTACGCGCATGCGCATGCGCATGGGCATGGGCATGGTCATGGCCAATGAGCTAGGATGAAAAACAACAAGATCATAATAAATAATAACCAGGCTGAGCTCAGCTGCGTTAGTTGCGGGATTCCATCGGGTGAAGAGGATCGGGGGGCGCGGCAGCGGTAACAAGCGCTAATTATCGACAACAAGCTAAAACAGCGGCCTACAATTACGCAGCGACGCCAGCTGAGGCGGCCAAAGAAGTAGCAGAGATGTACACTGAGAAGAAAACAAACCAACTTTATATTTCAAAAGGCTTGACATAGGCTTATAAATTGCAAAGAAGGTGTTTTGTCATTTAAGAATATTTTTATAATATTTCAGAAAAATGTTATCTGCTGTCAAAATAATCCAATTCATAGATTTATTTTTCTCTCTGTGTGAAAGAGCCCTACGCAACGATCTTGGCTAGAAAATTAGTTTGGATGATGGGCAAGGGGGTTTCGAGGAGTGGGAAAGCGCAGCGCGGATGCAGCAACTGCCATAGCCATTAAAATTTACACAGGCAACGCAGCAGCAACAGCAACATCAGCAACTGCAGCATTTTTACCTTCGTCTTAGCCGTCGTCGTCATCGTCATCATCGTTGTCGGTATTCATCGCTTGCCTTTCTCCCATTTGGCGCAAACTTGTTAACTTCTTGGCATGGATGGTCATCATGCAAGCAGGAGTCGCAGAAAGAGACGGGGCGACAGTGGTGGAAAGAGATGGAGTGAAAAGAGTGTGTGTGCGCACAACATATGCATGCAACGCAGGCAAAAAAATTGTTGCAAGTTGGCGAATTGGAAATGCCCTTGGAAAGGCAAGTGATTGCTATTTGATGGAAAATAAAGGATACGATTTATGGCTTTCAAAGCAGCTCAGCAGTTTCATTATTCCATTAGATCTATTTTATAAGAAACTAAGATTTAATAAAATTTCCGAAACTTGCAATGACACCTCTAAATCCCCTAAAAATCGTTTTCCACAAAAGAGCTAAGAAGGAAGTTTAATTACCTATTTTCTATCTCGATATTCCGTACTTTTGCTTTTATTTTCAAAATGTTAAAACTTTAGAGTTTCCTATCTAATTTATGGTTCTAAGCTTATCCCACCGGAATGAGTTCCCATTGAAGGCACACCTGAGAAGGGATCCCAAACCCTGAAATGAACCATCAAATGCGGGGCCAGCCAATTATCGAGTTAACCAGAGTTAGCCAGTGCCAGTGCCAGTGCCAGTGCCACCAGCATCTGTTCTCTTTCACTTTAATTTACACCGCCCAGTGCAGAATCCCTCAAAATGCCTTTCATACTCGTATACCCCAACCGATCCCCCCCTTACGATATGCATTATCCCAGCGAGATGGCTGAACTTTACGATCAACTGTTCTGGTATAATCAATATACCCATCAACATATCAGGTGTATAACAAGCAGCCGCGGGTCTGTCGCTGCGGCTTCTGCTGTATTGGTTGCAATTTATAGGCGCAGGATCGCTTACAAGCCAACGAGTTGGTAACACAAACCGGCGGCACTCTTGGCCAGTTATAGTTGCTGCTATTGTTGTTGTTGTTGTTGTTGTTGTTGTTAGCCTGGGTTTGTTGCTGGTTGTTGTTGTTGCCTGTTGCATGGGCGCTGATTTTTATGCTCTGACTTGCGGCGAGTGAGGATTTTCAACGCAACGAACTAAGGACGGGCTGCACTGAAGACTGGTACCGAGACTGGGCGTTAACTGCGAAGTAATTGCGTTTCGGCTATGCAAGTACATAAATTGGATTTGAAATATGTACACATGTTGATGGATTCCTCTCCAGCGAGCCCGTGCTGTGGGTACCTGACGCGATTCTGCACTGAGAGAAAAGATTATAAATCTAGGAAATTGCCTATGGTCAAGGCACCTTTTTTGGGGCTAAATTACTTTCAATAAGAAAAATGTAATAAAAAACTGAATTTTATATTTAAGTTGGTCAAAACTATTCCAAACGTAGTTATCCTTAAATAGTTTTTAAGATTAAAATATCAAATTATTAAGTTGAGAACTTAAAAAAAGAGAGATATATTTTTGTTTCAAATATTTAAAAAGGTTTTCCCTCAGTGTTAGCCCTGTAGTTGGCTGCAGTTTTTTAGCATCCATCCTGTCTTGGGACTACCGCTGAGATAGAAAGGAGAACGAGCGGCAAACGGCGAACCATTTGTCTTTTGATAATTATCATTTCACTATGATAGCATCAATTTTGAGGAAAACATTTGATGATTTCTGCTGCGTGTGTCGGTCGTTAACGAGGCCCAAAGATCGCCTCGACTCCGGGGCAGCTGCAATGCTGATAAGTAAATACTTGCCAGCAAAACGGTAGCCATAACAAGTGGTTTGCCGACAAGGCCGTAGAAGAGAGAGAGAGTACCAGTCCAGAGTTCCACAAGATGGAAAAATATGCCCGATCATCATCGATTGCAGATAGCTTGGCCAGCCATGCGGGGGATTTTTTTCGATTTTTCAGTAGGCCTGTGGCTGATGCTAATCGATGCAGACAGCAATTTCGAATTAAATGGTAAGTAAATGATAAATTAAGGAAGCTTCTTGGCGGAGGAAACGGATCATATTTCAATATTAGAATGGATCATTTTCCACCTATTTATTCTGTATTATTTAAGAACCCTGAATATGTTAGACAATTTTAAGAGCAAACACTTGTAAATTTCATTTTCGTTCAGTTTTTTAGGGATTTTGTGCGATGCCTTGGATTCAGAAATCAACAATGTTAAGCTTAATAATTATTTAGTAAATATTCATATAATATTCCTTTTCTGGAGACCTTTAGAAGAAGTAAAACTAATTTTAAGACAGCTGTTTCTAAAATCTAAGACCATTTTCTTAAATTAATCTCCCTTAAATTTCCATGAAATGAAAAATATCTTTAACAGTATTGCATACTTTTAGTTACTTGCAGCTCAGAAATGCTAATTGTGGTTCTGCTACCGAATAACAGGGGCGCTGCGTCTATTATGCCAATAGAAGGTACTAAGTTAGTACTACTAACAATATGAACTAAATATGGAATAAATATTTTGAAAAAATCTTTTTAATTAATTCTTCTCTTTAAGAATATGAAGTTTTTTTAATTTTCAAAGTGTATTTCATTATGCCCAATTTATTTTCCTGTGAAAGACAACATTTCTTCGTTGCATACTTTAAGTTGTTTGTGGCACATTTAGTAATGCATACAAAGCAATAGGTGGTGCTGTATCTACAAAAACCAGTTGAAGGCTAAAAACTGTATTTAACGAAAGAGAAGAAGTGGATCAAAAACATTGTACCATTCTACTGGATCTTGTCCACACTAAGTCTAAGGTACAAAATCATTGAAGAATATTAAAGGCAAGATCCTTAACCACATGAATAATACTTCTCAAACTATACTGCATTTAAGGGGTTTTGGAAGAATCTATGGCTCTCAAACTTTTGTTGGGATATTTAAATATTTACCAAGGATCGGAACCAATTCCATATTTTTTTTTGATCGTTTCTCTTATCGGAATTCATAAATTCCGTTTAAATATCCAATAAATTCAGCAACAAAGCCCCGACAATTAAATATGAATATTTTAAAGCACATATTCCACTGGCCAGAGTCTCACGTGGCCATCAGTCTAATTGACTTCCTTTTCGCAGAACAGTCAGGCCCTCAATTGCTCCATATTTCATGACCAAAAATTAACCAATAAAACAAAGGAGGAAAAAAAGGAACGGCAAATGATATCACAAAGCTGCCATACAAGAACACACACACACACACACACACAATAACAGACGCGGACGAAATGTACGACTTTTCCCAATAGCCCAAGCTATAACATATAAAAACCCACCCGCAACAATAACAGCAGCAATTTCCCCACAGTCCAACGGTACGTATGCGCAATGTGTGTGTGTGTGTGCTCCTGTTTGTTTGCCAACCTGAACATGTGTAGCTATCTGTAACTGAATGATGGTGAAGGGAGGGGAAGGCGGTGTTGGTTTGGGGGGCGGGGTAGGGGCAACACATGCAAAACACAGCAATAGAAAGAACAACAACAACAATGACAAACGCATGTAGTTGATGTCAGAGATATCGAAAAAGATACAGGGCAGTCGGAGGTTACAGAGAGAAAATATTACTAAAGGTTTTAAGCGGTTGAGTTTTATATTCAAAGTAGTTAATACAAAGCATAATTATATGATAGTTATAAAATAAAGTATTAGTTTTCACTTTCTTTTGCTTAATTCATCTCGGTTACTATTACTTTCTTTACTACTCTTAAGATTTCTTTCCGTGCAGCAGGGAGACCCAGAGATATACATTTCAAAATTTATTTATTTACATTGACATTTTGTGCTACTTGTGCACTTTCGCCCCCCCCACAACCCGCTTACTACCAAATTGTTCACTTGAAAAACTGCTAACAAAGCTCTAAGCGGTCCACTTTCCTCCGGACCCTAGCCTCCTTTGCCCCTTTCCACCCTTCACCCACCCAACCCCTCGCAATTCCGGCAAGAAACAGAGACGACAATGTATAATATATTGACTCAACGGAAAATACGGACATTGTCATAGCAACCGGAAGAGGTAGGAGAATAAGCAACCGGGAGGATGGCGAGTCACAAGGACAAAGGACCCCAAGGCGGAAGAAGTCGGGTCAAGGGAGAGTTTATTTCCGCAACCGAAGTGAGCCAAAAAGGAAAGATGTCGGGGGTAGAAGGTGGTCTAAGGATACAGTCTAAAGTCTACAGGTAGGAGGGTTCAGCAAGGAAGCTAACGGTAGGGAACTGGGGATTTATAGACTGCTGCGGAAATGTTCCGAGTATCAACGGTTCGAGTGGGGCCTTTTGCCCATATAAATAATCGAATTAATCCCGGAAAGCTGCAAACTAGAAGCATATGTAAATTCATTTTGGTTTTAGCCCAGATCGTCTTGAATAAGTGTAAGTTCTTTAAAGAGAAAGTATTTTATTAGATAGAACAACTTCTTAATATTATTATTGTTTACCTTTTTTTTTATAAGAGACACCCAATTCAACCCACCTTCTCGACAAACTCCACCTGTTAAGCGCTTATCCCCTTGGCTGAGACATAAAGAGTCTTCAATTGAACGTAACTACCGGCATTTTCCGATGAGATGACATGACATGGGAAAAGGGCGGAAAAACGTGCGAATGGTGGGAGGTCAGCCGATTGAAGCGCACAAATGTTTGCAAATGCTAAACATGCCCGTATTTTGTATATGTATTTACAAATTTGATATTTACAAGCCCTTCGACAGCAGCAACTACCCCCTCACTTTCCACTACGCCCCCTTAACCCTTCTAGCCCTCTCTTAACCCGTCACTGTCTTCTAAGCAAGGTTCTTCGTTTGACGATGCCAGCAACAAATATTCAAGAGTTCACTTAACAGTTTTATTTGTCTTTGGAAAACTTTTGTTCCCTTCTATCCTTTCCTCTTCCAACCAACTCAAGCTCTACACTTACACATACTCGAATGATTTCAAAGGAAAGGATGTGTGTGTAAGAGGTGGGGTGGTGGTACTTCCAACAGTTGTGGGCGAAATAATAGTTGTGGGTTCTTGGAAAGTGATATGTGGAACTATCTGGTTAATCAAAATATTCACAAAGTCATCTAATTGCTATTATTATTTGAGTTCAAATTTAAGTGATGTTTAAAAAAATAAACATTTTAAGAACGGTATTTGAAACTAACAATACGATCACAACTGTGGGTGTGGCATGTGGACAAAGGCGAGTGGAACAAGCGTGGCCAAGTCAAAGTCCCACCACGTTCGGCCCCTCCTTTCGGCTGTTTTGCCAATATCTGGCGCACTTGAACAATTTGTAACATGATAGACTGGAAGAAAAGGCAAACAAATCATTGGCAGGGGGAGGGGGTGGAGGAGAGTGCCAGTGTGGGATGTCAGTTTTGTTTATATTTTTCTTTGCTTTGCATTGACTTTATTTCTAGGGTTTTCGAGCAAAAAACATTCTCCGGCTGTTTGTCTAAAATATTTGCAAGAAAATTGCAAACAAAGGACACCGTCCAGTATAGACTGGGTGGAGGAGCAGGCTGAAATTATGGGCGTGGCATTTTGTGGAGAGAAAACAATTTCACTATTTTGTTCCATTTTTTTTGTTTTTTTTTTGTAGTTGGTCTTTGTTTTAAGCGTTCATATTGAAAATCAAACAATGACCGGCCACTGAAAGTTGATGCAGTTGAACTATATTTTATGGGGCACTCAAAAGAGAAAGCGAATAAATATATACACAAAACATAAAACAATACAAATACATAGAAAAAGCAAAGCAAAGAGTATTTTAAATAAATTCGGTTCGCAGCGTTAAGGTTTATTGCATTCCCAACGAGTTTACCAACGAAATCGTTAAAAATGCGTATGCAAAATAAATTGATTCTAAGCGGGATATGCGAAATGGAATAACAGGGAATTGAAAATACAACGAAATCTATTATTTTAATATTAAAAATATATTTTATTACTCATATATAGTAGTCATGGTATATCATGTTAGTAATTAGAAAGGAAAAACCAAATTTCAGAGCCTTTCTAACCAAACTTTGATCTAAAAACTTTACCTCTTTATGATAGTGATAACCACATTTTCAATTTCTATTATGATTTCATGTTTTCTTTGACAACGTTGACCCAATTTCGAGACATACAATCCTGTTTGAAACATTTCAATATTGCATTTTGACAAAGCGGAAATTTCTAATATCCTTTTGCCTAGCCAAATCATGCCATGCAAATTGAAAATTCCGAAAAACAATCGCTGCCATATTTGAGTCCGCTCAAATGCTGATGAACACGAACTACATTTTATGCGGGATGAATCAAGCAGAACAGCACAGCCCAAGCCCAGAACGAACAACAAATCAAAATCAAACTCAGAGCCCGCCGACGCTGGGCCGCAAAATATGACAAAATATGAATTGCACATTGCACAATAAACAATAAATTTCCGAGTGACCCGCACACGCAAAAATCCATTGCAGAAACAACATTGAAAGGGAAGTGTTGTTGGTGGAACGACTATCAAATGCTCTATAAATAGACAAGCTCTGAGGAAATAAATTCTAGAAATAGAAAAAGAAGAGATAAGAAAAGTTTTAATGGTGATAAGGAAATGTTGATAGTGCAAAGGTTGAGATTATTGAATGTTATTAAGTCATTCGTTAAGCTGTTTGGTGGTTCCTTAGATTAGTTTAAAAACTAAAAGTGATTCTACAAAAATCTCCATAAATCTATCTCCATCTTTTTATCAACATTTCATTAGGAAAACCCATAAACCTTTTATTTCATTCCTTGGAGACTTTAGAACAATTTAATATTGGAATAAACATTTCTTAACTTTATCAATACTTTTCCCCCTATAAATTCATTTTACACCTTTGGAAAACCCTTACGATTGTTTCTAAATCCCTAGCGATTTGTGCCAACATCCCCGAAATACTTCTTGATTAATCTTTTACGGCGAAACCATTCATGAGCATCCCCATTTCCATTTCTACACCCACAGACAGACATACGAATATTCCACCTATGCCGAACCATTAAGTTCTTATCATGGAACTAACCCCTTGCAAGGAATGCTGGCAAACCCCATCACGTACCCATTATACTCCCCCGAAGAGTGGCCCCCCATATCCCATATCGTTCTCCGGCACTTCTCTGGGGTATAACAATGAGAGGCTGCATTCGGTGTGTCATAAAACAAATTGGGTGGCCGCAACTGCCATTTCCAACCACCGGGGAGATCGGCCTGGATGCTTCTGTGGTATATGCACCACATCTATATATATATATCTATATATATATCTATATGGAGAGATATGGTAAGGAGGGGAGGGGTCTGGGATGCATGCATTTATGCCAAAAGCGTTCGCTGGACATTGGCATCATCGGATGAGAAAACAGGAACGGAACCCAGAGACCAGGCCTACTGGATCTGACAGTCCTTGGACCCAAGAAGAGGGGGAGGGGGGTGGACGCATGGGGGCTGCAGTGGGTTAAGCCCAAAACCAAAACCAACAGAACGCATTTCTGGCTGCATTGGGGCAGTTGTGTAGATTTGTGGCTAAAAGAGTTAACAGATAAAATCAAATATGCACTATGTCCTGCGGTGGCAGCAGGCGACAGGCGCGTTTTTTGAGGGGGTTTCAAAGTGGGCGGGGTGGTATGGTTTTGGAGGCTGAGAGGGATGACGGAAGGGGAGCGGGAAAACACCCAGGGTGACCAGCCACAAATTTTTAGATCGAAAAATGCAAGCGAATTTATCGTTTGAGACGTTTCCATGCAAAAACAAACTAAAAGAGGCTACTAGGATGGAGTACAGTGAGATGTCGAGATAAGGAATTTTCTCCTTTTAGATGTTTAGATGAACTATGTTGAACAGACTTAAGGTATATGATGAGAAACCACAAATATTTCTGATATTTTAATAGATTGTTTTAAGTTCTTTATCATCAAGTGACCACTGTAAAGGCAAATGGTGAACGGGCCATAGAGGAGATTGCACTGCATTTGGCATGACAACTGTGGGAAGGCGTGGCTGACTGGCACGCCCACTGTCACAATCACATTTCCACCGCCCCCCTTTTTCCCCAGCACCATCCCCTCGATTCTCCATCAACCCAATTGTAGTGACGTGTGTGCGAGGAACGCACATACGCAAAAAATGGGAAAAGAACCGGCACGATTGACCTACAAAACTGCAGGGAGAAAGGAGAGATAGTGGGGGGAAGAGCCTTTACACAGGGATTAAAAATTATCATATGGGTTATCCATTTCCTTTGGTTACTTTTTGTAACAATTTCATCTATGTTTTTGCTATAGATCATCATTTCTGATCATCATTTTATAGAAAACTCTTGGATTACCATTACCATTGTTAGTTTAAAGTGATAAATAAAAGTACTAACTTTGAGTTTGATTTCCATAAATATAAAAATACATCTCGCAAAGTTTTTCCCTGTGTACAAAGGGCAGAGTAAGTGGGATGTTCATGCAGGCATACAAATCAAAAGAAAATTTTTGCGAGTGAGTTTCGGCACAGAGCAAATCACATACATTTCCCTCAGTACGAAAAAAGTGTTTGCACTCAAATTACACAGGCAGCCTAATGGGCGAAAGAGATGGCCTTCGAGTGGCCGAAAGAGATGGCCAAGGAGAGTTAGGATCGGAATTAGTGCGGAATCGGAAACTGAGGTCGGCAAAATGCAGGCGCACAAAAGCAAACGAAATCGATTGGCGATTTGAATGGCACCCAGGCAAATGGAGTCTGGGGAAAAATACTTGCCAAAACAACAACAACAACAACAACAACAAGCGGCAGATGGAAAATTTGTCCAGCTCAGTAAGGGAAACCAAAAGGGAAAGTATAAGAAAAAAAACAACACTATGTGATTCTAAGATTTCCTTTTTGGGAATTGCTTGGGAAATGCAAGAAATGCTGTTAAAGATCCACCAAACTGATTACTTTGGGAAAAACTGGGAAAACTGAGGAAAGAGAAAACAAATTACAGCGAATTGCAGGTGGCGTGCATAGGAAGTATATGTGATATGATAGTTTTTTGTAAAGTAATTAATTATGATATATTAAAAGACTTTTTAGTTTAAATATGTTCAAGTTTTGTAATATTAGTCAATACGCCAACCAAGACCAAAGATTTCCACCTCTTAAATTGCTTAACTTTATTAATGAAAAGAAGTTATAAAAACTTCTAATTGAGATAGAAAATCAGAATCTATAGTATAAATTACGAAATTATCGATTAGAATTACAAATCAGAAAGTAGTTACTATCATTACCTAATGCTATGCCACTGGAAAACAAAAATCTTTCTTTTTTAAGTTCAAGTTTTTCTGATTTAGTAGATATAGAAATGTCCAAAATAAATCAAAATTCTCTTCTATTTTCTATTTTCACATTCAAACTATCTATTCCAAATGATACATCTGATACTTAAGCTTACTTGTTTATGGTATTAATTTCTCAAATGTGTTTCTAATTCGCAATCGCAATTTCTCCCTCAAAGTTGCTTTATTTGCAATACCATATCCGAAATTTCTGTCAAAATTCCTCCTGTAAGATAAACTTTTGTGTTTTGGAATTGCTTGGCATGCATAAACACTAAAAGTTTTGTTATGCCAAATGCTGGCCCTATCATCCATATATGCAGGAATAAAATGTTATCAAATAGTTTAAGGAACATTTCGTGTAAGTTATGTGCCCATTCTCTCTCCGCTCTCTCCCCCCCAACTTAGCTCCTCTCCCACCCCATATAATAACAATTATACAGTTGGTAGCCTCGGGTCTTAAGGGGTGTACGGGTGTGTGTCCCAATTTAGTTTGTTGTCTATTTTGTGTGCGACGTTAATTGCAGTGCATGGGTCAAATATTATTACTAATGCTACACAACTCTCCGCCCCAGAAGCCCCACCCTCTACCGACCTCCCAGGGGGCAACATATGTGTTTGGGGGTTGGGTGTCTGTGTGTGTGTGTGTGTGCAATTTAGCACTCTGCGGCATTCAAGAAAAGGGAAGATGAAAAAAATTATGTGCCACCCAGCACTCCCAAAAGTACAAAAAAAACAGCAGGGGGGCAGGAGTTGGTCGGTGGGGTGGCTAACTGCATTCGCCGTTATGGAAAAGAGCGTGCAAATTGGGGTTGCGTGGTCACACTGGAAAAGTAAAAAGTATAACGATTAATAATAATATAAAATCTTAACAGTCTGAATTTATATCATTAAATATTAAAGACTTTAATTTTGAATTTCTAGAATATATTTTTGCCTTACCATCTCTAACTTCTTTCTAAATTCTAAAAAGATTAATCAAATTGTTTATTATATTATGAAATTATCTAAAAATAGTATCGATTAACTAATGTTTAAGTTGATTTTGATTTAATTTAATGACATTTTTCTCTCAGTGCATAAACAACAACAATAAATGACAATAAGAGCGCAGTTCAAGTGTCAGCCGTGGCCTCTTATTGTCACGCATTGTCGTCTACCCAGTACCCCAGCTCCTTCCTGCCACGCCCCTTCCACAATGGATGCCCCAAGGAATCCCCAACACTCACACACACACGCAAACATACTCATACCCATGTGTGTGGTGGCATTTCCGGTGTTCGTTAGAGGAAAGGGAAACGCTTGGGAAGAAGAGAGTGAAGCCCAATGTGCTTTTGGCATAAATTATGAATAAAGCGAGTGGGACACGTGTGTGTGAGTGTGTGAGTGTGCGTGTGTGGAAGAATGTTTTGTATGCCTGCGAATATGTGTGTGTGTGTGTGTGGGGGCGGGCGAGTGAGTTTGTGGTGAGTAAAATGAAGTAAAAGCGGCGACGGGAATGAAATGAAAGCAAGTGCCTTAAGGAGGCTTTGAAAAACTATCAAAGGAAATGCGAAGTAGGAAATTCTCTAACAAAAATTTTAAGTATTTCCTTCAGGCTAGAAAATGTTGATAATATTTTCCCAATATTTTAAAAACCTTAACAATTTTTATACTAAAAGAATTCTTTTTCTACCTTGTACTGATCTTCCTCTAATCTGATTACTTCTCAAACTCTTTGATTTATTTTTAAAAAATGTTTAATATTTTTAAACTAATTACTCTTTAATACAGAGTTTTTTTTGTTGCTCAAAGCTTACTTCGATATTAAAAAGGAACAATTTGACTTTGGCAAAATTGTATGAGCTGAAAAGTATGCTATGAATTTGGTGTGCTCCAATTGGACTTAAATAAGATTTCTAAAATCATTATGTCTCGGCCTATGGCCTTTTTATTATCATGAATTTGACTTGCATTTACAAAGAAATCTTCCTAATTTCAAATTACCAACTCTCTGCTTTCTGAGAAAGGGCATTCGAAAGGAAAGCTGTCCACTTTCATTTGGACTCTGACAGAGGAGTGAGAAGATCGCATGGGTGGTGCCCATAGGGGGTTCCTTTTCGTGAGGATGGTGCTGCTGCTGCCGATGAAGTGGGTGGCAGAGTGGCAGTGGGGCACGTTGCAAATATGTCTGGGCTGTAGGCAGCCGCAAACGAGCTTGACTTCGTTTCCAGAGCACCAAGAGAAGGGGCTCCAGCTTGTTTATAGTATCTCAATAATTAATGAGCTCTTAGGAATTTTTGTGGCAAACAAGGACAACGGAGGAGTGGCAGAAAGCAGCCACAAGGATGCCGAACAAAGTCAACTGCCGCGGATGGGAAAACTTAATGTACAAATATAATTTGCCGCACACACACACACACACACAAACACTTATGTGGCTGGCAAACCCTCGGACCAGAGTCGGAGAACTCATCATACCACTGAAAACCCCACCGACCAGCATTTTTGTTGGCCCGCAAGACGCTTTCAAAAACGCCACTGAAATACAAAGCTAGTTAGCAGACAGCTGAGAGCTCGGTAGTTGTCACCCGAAGTCAAGCAGTGAGTTCATATTTTATGAATATAACCATATTATATCAGTCCTAATGCTCCCGCCGCCATTTCGGCTCTTTGGAAAATGGAGACACAACCCAGACGAAAGACCAAAACGGGCACCAGATGGACCTACCAGCCAGACACACAAATACATCAAAGGTTGTTTTTTTTCGGTCATAAAGGAATTCCAAATAAAGGGAAATCAGAGATCTAGAGAACTCTATGATATCCTGTATTGGTTAGAAAAATTTATTTCAGGAAAACTTGTGACTAATTTGGAACTTCGCTGTGAAGCAAAAAAACTAACGAAATACTTTTATACTTTTTTTTATCCCTATTCTGATAAGAAGAAGGCCTCCTAATCATATGTTTTTTTACTTCCTTTGTAAAGCTAAACTTTATTTTGTAGTAAAATGAAAATTAATCGCCTTTATGCCTTGCAGTTCTCCTCTAAAGGATACCCTGTTATACGGTCCCAAAAAAGTGACTCGCTGCTTCCTGATTACTTATTCATTTGCCACGCTTTTAGCGCTGACTCCGTTATGTTTTGATCCCCCCTGACCCAGCCACCTGCTCCGTTGCCCTTCCCTTCCCTTCCTCCATCCTTTTTTTGGCCGCCTTTGATTTGCTTAATTTGTAAATTTGTTGGGTGACTACCCCCTTCCACAGTTGCCATTTTAGATGCCTTTCATGGCTTTTAAACGCTTTCGCTGCCATCAAATTGACCAAAGCGAAAAACAAAACAAAAAAAATTGAGGCAAATAAAAAGGAATCGCACTTAGGGTCTGCTGCTGTTTTTTGTGGCAAGTGCAAAATTTATGCGGTTACATGTGTTTTAGTGCCATAAAAAGACACAATGCATGACACATGCATATTTTATGGGATATTTTATAATCTAATTACCGCCTAATATCGTTCAAAAAAACAAAAAGATGAAAATGAAACACCCACACGTATGTTCTATACAAATGAGAAGCGATCGCACAGCTGGGACCTTGTCATAAGGATATATGGGTTTGAGGGAGGGGGCCCCGATTCCTGGGGGGTGGCATAAAAATGCCACAAAATTAGCTCAACGCGTTTGGGGCATTAAAAGCGGTTTTCAGGGTCCAAAAGCGTGAGCCGTTAAAATAAATTGCACAATACACACGCACACTTGCACACACACATTCGAAAGTGAGGGATGAGGTTGGGTGATGGGTGGTAACGAGGAGGTCGGAGTAGGTCACCTCCCCCGGCAAGCGCAGGTGTAAATGCTTTCAACGCCTTTTACGGGCAATCGAAGCACTGAAACAAAAGTTTTTAATATTTTTTAGGTTCCAAAAAGCTTATTTTGAAAATATTTTAATATTTAATTTATTTTTAAGAATTTTTGGTTTTTATTTTATATTTTAGAAGCCTAAGTGATCTTTCTTAGTTAAGCAACTCAATCATCCCACTTTCTTCCAGTGCCCCGCCAAACTCCACTCCCTTTCCTGCCCTTTCCCGAAGAAAGCGTCATATGGAGGTAGAAGAAGGGGAGGCAGGGAGAGCCACAAAGTCTCTGATAATAACAAAACACAATTTAACGCATTGGCGGCTACTTAAAACGCGTCGCATGGCCAAGCGATAAGAAAGCTGGCCCGAAAAAAAAGGGAAAATAGGGAAAGAGGGGTGTTAGCAAGGGCTGGGCAGTTGACCAAATGAATGTTAAGCAGCTTCGGGCCTACACACACACACACACACATACACACCACATATATGGCATCGAATGTTTTTCTCATTTAGACTGGTTATATTATCCAACGGGGATAAGGCAAAGACCCGGAACAAAGACAACAAACGGGGCACGTGCATGCCGAGAAGCCAAAAGAGGCAGTTAAAGCTGTTAAACTGCCATTTGACAGGCAAAGGACAATACACGACACACCCACGCAACCGAAAGCCACGAAACAGGACATGTTAAATTTAAAAGTAGCAGCAGTAACAGCACAAGTGGAAAACAATTTGGCAGTCATTAAAATGGGTAAGCAATTGCATATAAAATGAAATTGAAATTTAATGCAAGCGAAGGAGAGGAGACGAAGGCGATATAAAGTAACTGAATCCTTTTCCGCCGTTAAGGATAAAGGCTCCCAGATGCGTGCAAAGCTGCTTAACATATCATTAACACTCACTCCTTTGATGAACAGCTTTAAATGCGAATCTCTACACTCGGAGAAAGTCAAGAAACATTTTCATTATGATTTCCCCCTTAATGTTAACTACAATTTATGACCTTTTCATTAATACTTCTTTTGTTTAATTCTCCATTAAAATGTGACTTTAATTGAAAAGCCAAATTTGAGTACTGATCATTATGAGTCAATCATAATAATGGCCCATATAAAAACCACAAATGCCTGGGAAATCAATAGATTTGTCAATGAACCTATTCAAGGGTAACGAAGTCTTAAACTCATCCTGTGCATTCATCGTTTATTGATTAAGGTTCGGAGTTCAGGACCTGTTTAATATGCCATTGCCATTGCCATTCTTGAACTCAATTGAAGCCGAAGACCCATCAGCAGAAAGGTAAACACACTTCTTGGGCAAACAATGCTCATATCTCACCCTCCGCTACCAGACTCACATTTGCATGAATTTATTTATTTTATGTCTCCTCTATTATATGTTTGTCCATATGTAGGAATGACGATGTTTGCCTTCAGTTTATGGCGGCCAAACAATAATAACAACAACAAGAACAACAACAAAGCCTAAGATGAAGCCTCAAGGAGCAAAAACTGCACAATAAAATGCCAACCGAAATGCGTTTAAAGAGGCAAGCTGCCAGGGTGGGAAGCTCTACTACAATATTTATTGGTTTATTTTATGATCCTTTTTGATATGTACTTAAAGGAAATTTTACATTTATTGGTTTGACAACAAAATGCCCGACGAAGGACGACCTTGTTTTTTGGGGTTCACCCAACAGGGAGAATATTTAAGAGGGGTTTGGCTTAAGGAGAGGTTGGTCCAAAGTGATGGGTTCTTTGGTCCAGGGAATATGCCATTTTGTTGGTCTGTAATCTGCTCATTTGCTTATGAAATTATCCACCTCATTTGTTGCCCCTTTTTCTGCTTCCTTGAAGCTGCCCAAAACGCTTTTCTCCTGACCAACTTCCTGTTTTTCTTGGCAGGGCTGGCAATTTGTACTTTTCTGGATGTTTGCTTTTGAGTTGATTTGCCTTTCAAGGCAGAAAATGAGGAAGAATTTTATAATTTTTGGTTAATAAATTAATTTCTTGTTTAAGAATTAATTCTCATTAAGCAAACTTGCAGTTCTTATTTATTTTCAAACATATTTTGGATATTTTATAACCTTTTCTAAGTTCTCATCTTGGCATCTCTGTTTCTTAACCCTCTCTCCTTGGTCACTTTATGAGTTATGTCCCATGTCCAAGGATCACTGCCATTCATGTTTTTTGGGGTCATCTTGGCAGCTGTTTTACGCTCATTTGGTTTTTGGAAAATTGTTTGCCATAAACAGCCGGAGTTTTGAGTGTGGCAAACGTTTAATGCCGCCCAAAATGGCAATTACAATATGAGAGGGCGGCTTAAACACAAAAGGGTTTCCCCCAAATGAGGAGCGGAAATAAAGGAACCTTTCTTTCCCAGTTAACCACTTGTCAGGCAACAGCACTCGAGTGTCAATTAGATGCACTTCTTATGGCTGGCAAAGTGGGGGGGAAAGTGACGGAGTTCCTTAAGGGAAGTTCCTTGAGACTCCTTCAACCCTCTCGACTCGCTTACCTACCCCAAGATATTCCATTTGCTGTAATCCTTGAGAGCCCTTATAGCTGACGTCATCGGTTGAAGTTAACTCCCCTCGGTTTGCCAAGGCCAGGTGGAGGGGAGGCAGGCGTGGCAGTTTACATATGTAGTGAGTGAGTGAGTGGGCTAACAAAAGGGGGTTAGCAATTTAAGTGCGAAGCTTAGCGAAGCACAAATTAAATCAAGCTACCAAATCATTTTCCCCCTTTTTTATCCTGAGGATAGAGTTACGCTCCTAATGAGCAATCTATATGTAACATAAGGCCAAAACGGCAGAGGAAGGCTAAATTGCGAAAGCTTCGAGTCACCAGCAGTCAATGAAATGATAAATCTCTTCATTACGTGTCCTTCGCTTCCGTTGGCTTCTCCCATTCCTCGGATTTCTTGGTTAATTGCCAAAAAAAAAAAGCACAACATTTACAAAATGATTTGACAAAAAATTCAATAACATACAGAAAGGAAGCGAACGAAGGTTAAGTTTAAAGAAGAAAAATATTTAATACCCTTTCCTAAGTACATTTTGCTAATGTAACCTTCATTAAGTTTAATCTTTGAATGTTATAGAGTCTTAAAAAATTCTTAGTAAAGACAAAATTTAGAATCTACCTTGTAGATTGAAAGTTTAAACTTTAAAGTTTGAAGTTTCTTTTGAGTTTATTTTCTCTAAATATATTTATAAATTATTGTTTTAAAGGGTAGTGATTTGTTTATGAAATCTCAAAACTTCCTTCTTCCCTTTTTCGTTTCTTGCTTCTACAACTTTCTCTTTTCAGCTTGATTCTTCTCTGTGCATCAAACTGAAGCATTGATGCGGAAGCGGCGATTGCCGCTCGAGGCTTGGCGGACAGGATGCGTGTGGAAGTGACGGATGGATATGTACAGAGAGAAAAATGTTTTACCGTTTATTAGGAAGATATTAAGTAAAATAAAAAAAAATAATATAATGTTTAATAAAGTGAATGTCTTTTGGTCCTTAGGGTGTTACTGCAGCAAAAGTGTTCTTAGTGGCCCACGAAAAATTTGCGTTTTTTAAAATCGCTAAAAAATATCAATATTTCCCAATTTTCTTTTGAGCGTAAACTTAACCATTTCGTAAAGCGCAAACCTTCTACTAAATATTTGACAATAACATTCAAAACGTCAAAGTCAAAATTATCGATAGTTCAAAAAGCAAACACTACATGGGCCACCCTGTATATGAAATAAAATTTTTCATAGAATAGAATTCTTCAATACCTAAAGATTTCTAATTTATTTCAAGTGCAGGATGTCTGCCCGACACAACAGAAGGCCTAAAGTTTGGCATTGGCCCACCGATCTCTGTTCCTGCATTTCCCGCCCCCCACCACCACCCATATCCTGGATTTCGTTTGACATGACTTAAATGTTGTCCATGGGACGCCTTGTAAATTAGCTTCATCTTGCTGGGCTCTTTGTTGTTGTTGTTCTGCTTCTAAGCTTTGTGACGCGGCAGTTTTCTTTCTTTTTTTTTTGTAGAACCTGGAAAGGGGTTTTCCTTTCGACTTTTCCACCCATCCAACTCTAGCTTTGTCTAGCTTTCTTCTTGTTGATTGGAATGACAGACAGAAAAAAACATTATTTTATACGAGAATGAACACGCTAAAATTTCACTTGGAGCAGGTTTTATGCTTGAACAATTTTGTGAAATTCAATTTATGTTACCCAAGGACATAAAACATACAACGAATCATTACACACACACACACGTGGGGGGAAATGCGTGTGTGGCACGTAAAATATCAGTTATACACAGACTATATACAGCATATATCTAAATATATATATATATTTGCAAAGAACGTGCAGTGACGCAGTGAAAGCATCAAAATGCAACTTGAACAATGACTAAGAAAGAGAGATGGGTTCTGTTCTGAGCTTCGGCCACCTCTGCTCACTCGTTATCCTTTCCCTCTTCCTGTCTGGGATTTATCCTTTCGTTTTCCATTGGATCGCCATTTAACCCCTTTAAAACCCCCTGCTGCTCCAACCTCCCGCTAAACAACTTCAAAGTGAAAATTCAGCAGGCAAGTTTAATGACAACTGAGAGCAAAGATATAACAGAATAAAGATGCATACAGGTACAGTAGATATTCTTTAAGGTAAATCTATAAACTATTTTTCAAAGGTAAAACTTATCTAAACTTCAAATCCAGCTTAAAATTATCTCAGTTTTAAGCCCTCTTAAAGCCCTCATACTGTAGATATCAAGATACACCTTGAGATACAGATAGTTAGATGGATGACTGGCTCAAAAAGTAGCCAACCTGGGGAAATCCTTTTTCTGGAAAGAGAAAAAAGAAAAGAGAAAAGAAGAAGCACCGAATTTCCCTGGCCCACACACGTAGCTAACATAAATTTCACTTTATGGTTTGTTAACGAGTTAAATTCGAATCCAGAGCGCTGAAAAGTTTGTCATTTGTTTTCGCCCCATTGGTTGGATCGTGGAAATGGAAAATGGCGTATAGTGGCGGCGGGGAAAGCACGAAAGAAAGTCCTAAGCGTGCTGGAGTGTAGAGCGTGATAAGCATTATAGTTATAGTTATGATGCCAGTGAATGCGATGCGTGCGGAAATCCAAAGAAGGTGGAGGAAAACTATGGAACCGGGCTGAGCAGGCGTCAAAACGTTAATGGATTTTGGCTTTTGTTTTCCATGGCAAGGTGTCATGACAAAGGTGGTCGGGGGTGAATTGGGTTAAGGGGTGGCAATCTAACTGAGAAATCGGCTTGCGGTTTGGGGAATTAGCTGAAAGTGTTGGAATTGAGTCGGAAAATCAAGTTCTCAAGTGGAAAACTAAGACTTTGACTAGGATAGTCGTTGTGGGAGGAAGAGTCATATTTTCGTACTATAGACTTTTGAGAAATAAAAAGGAAAATGCATAAGGACAGCCCTGATAATTGAAGCTTAAGATGTGTTGCACCCAAAACTCAATCCGAATCCGATTTCGAATCAGACTCAAAATCAGAGTCAAAGCTATTTGCCGCCAGACGTTGCACATATGACAATGTGCAGCAACGGCAGGACAAAGGCCAAGAAAAGGGGTCGGTTAGTGGGCGTGTCTGTGACGTCGGATGTTGATATATACATATATACGAGGTGTGTTCAAAAAGTAAGGTGACTTCAAATTTCGCGAATTTCAAATTTTTCGATTATCGATTTTTTTGTTTTGTTATATTGGTACACTCTTCCCTAACATCTGTACCAAGTTTCAATGGAACATCCTCTTTTGTTTGGTTGTGAGAGGCGTAAAGTTACAAGTTGTTTTGCGAGCTCGGCGATTTTTTGCTATCGAAAAATATGGATCAAAGGATTTGGATTTTTTGGCCAAAAACAACACCACAATAATGCCTCAGCCTCCATATTCACCGGATTTGGCCCCATGTGACTTTTTCTTGTTCCCAAAACTGAAGATAATCGAAAAATTTGAAAAATTTGAAATTTGAAAAGTCACCTTACTTTTTGAACACACCTCGTATAACTTCTAAAAGGTTTCGATAATCGAAAAATTTGAAATTCGCGAAATTTGAAGAGTCACCTTACTTTTTGAACACACCTCGTATATATATGGCTCTATATGCTGGATGTGTGCAAACTGAATGGCACATGGCAGACGTACATCCTCCGTCCTGCTGCTGCTGCCGCTGCTGCAGTCGAAATCAAATTTCCAGCGCGCACTTTGCGAAATCAAATACATCAGCGAGGGGGCGGCACAGAAAAAGGAGGGCGTGACATGCGAGGGGTAGAATCTGCCAAAAAGTATGAAGTGTTTGCCAAAAAAATATAAAATGGGCACAAAGCTCCCTGGGAGCAGAGACATCGAAGCTGAAGTAGAAGATTCACCAAGGCAAAAGGACTTTTTCTTGCATTGTAAAATAGATTTTCGATGTATGATGCTGCCGGAGGGGGGCTTGGGGGGTTGATATATCAGCGGGGGGGTTCATGGAATCGAAAGACCATAGTCAGACATAAAGGAAATGGAATGAAAAGAGGGCGGAGAGGAGGGGGAAGAAGAGCCAAGTGCCAGATGATTGAAGTAAGCGATGTGTCTCGCCTGTCGTTTCTTCTCTATCACCATCTCCTCCTCCAAATATCCATAGTTTCCCGGTGAACTTAGAAAAAAATACTTGGCCATAAACCATTAAGTGGCTAAATAAATTGAAATTTTGAGTTATATATGTAATGATGGCTGATGTATAGGCTTAACAAGAATATTTCTTACCATTATTATTAAGATTAGAATTCCCTTTACAAATCCCTCAGATCATAGTTTTTCTCCATGTGCACACCCTTTTGCCACCATTCCATTCCCACCTCCTGCGGCGCTGGCCAAAGGCAACTTACATGTTTGCTAACAAACAAATGCTGGAGCAGCGGAGCTGGAGAGCAGGAGCAGTAGCCAGGAGCGAAGAGGGATCGAAAGAAAGGAGGAGTCGAAACCAGGGACAAGGAATGGAAAAGGAGCCAGGACATTCATACATATATGAGGGCAAACATCGCTCGAGAGCTGAGCAAATAGAAGGGCAAAATGCTAAGGAAAAAATGGTGCAGCAGCCAAGGACAAACGCTGCCATGTTTGACATATTTGCTTTGACAGTTCCAAGTTCCAAGTTCCAAGTGCACATTTTAGCCACGTTCCGCTCTTGGCCATGTTTTGTGCTTTGCGCAGGAAAAGGAGAATAACACCCAGCCCCCCTACCCAGTCGATATGAAAATGGTTTCGCCATCGTCCTTTGGATTCGTTTTCGTATTCAGATTCAGATTCTGTTGCTTAAATAGCCGGCGGGCTCTCCACTTTGAGCGCCGTCTGCATTTGCTTCTAATAAATATTAATGCAAATTAATCCAATTAAAGGCGGCGTCGAAATTGTAAAAGACTTTCATGATATATCTGCATATAAATGAATATAAATCAACCCCCGAAGTACGAGTATATGATGCAGTATGTGCATTATTTTGGTGGTGGCTATATGCCGGCTAATTTGCCAAATAGGGGGGAAGTGAAAATCCCTCCCCCTGGCAGACAAACAAATAAGCAAATAGCAACATTGGATTCCCCTTGGGATTGTCTTAATCAAATTTATGAAACGCTAATGAGCAAAGTCATGAGGGGGAGTGGCGGTGAAAGTCCTTTCCGGATTATAGCTATATAATACCCAAAACATAGGCTTAACCAAAGTAGTTCACCAACAATAAGATATTTGGAGCAGATGTGTGGGACCAAAAGGTTTAATGAAGGGTATTACGCCTTGGATCACGTCATATTGACTCTTTCTTACTGTGGGATTTTTGCTATTGATTGCTGGCTCAAGATTTTGTCACATTTTCTGAGCTTAATATTTTATAGCTTACCAATATGTAAGAAAATTCTTCTATTTCTGAAACCTTTAAATGTTTATTTCATCCACAACCACTTCAGACTCTCCACTTTCCGAAAACAATCGGTGTAATAATCGAATTGCACTCATCAATTCAATGAACTCTCTGATTCAGGAATATAAGAAATACCTTCAAAAAATACTCTACTTAGCAACACGAACAACTGAGCAGCAAATGAAGCATCCAGCATCATCGTAACTCAATCAATTATACCGAAAGAGAGCTCGAAATCCTTTCACTGCTCCTACTCCTCTGAATGACCTTTGCAATGGTAAAAGCTTCCCGCTGACCTTTTCAACGGCAATTAAGGAGCATTACCCATTCTAATCCCACTCCCCAGCCAAAATTCATATTTGCCATAACTGAAATCTGTAGGAAATCTTATGCTTTGTCGAGCATTGCAAATAAGCACTGGGAGAAAATCAATGAGAAGTAAGTCAAGTTCTTTTATGCTAAAAATGGTATCATACTATGGTTATCCTTACAGATACCTTACAGAACATAATACCCTTTTACTGTCATTACAAAAAAACTGATAACCTTCTAATATGTACAGTAGTTGTAAAAATTCCTATACCCTTTTTCCTGCTGTGTATTAGATTCCGAGCATGGCAGCTTAATAAGCCACGGGTAAAAACGTTTCAACAATTTAGCTGCTTCCCCTCCACCAAACCCCACTCCCTCTCTTCTTCGAACAATGCATACTATAATAATGAAAGTTGGTAGAAGGAGCCGCAGCAGGGAAAGCTAAAGCAGAAGTCAAGCTGCTCTCATCATTAATATTCCAAAAGTTGTGGGCGAAGCTTTCAGCAAAACACACGCAAAAAACCAGCAAAAGAAAACAAAAAACTTTTTCACCAGAACCATAAAAATTTACCCAGTTTCGAGTTCAAGTCCCCCTCTCTCTTCTCTTCCCCCTCCCACACAACTCCACCTAGTTGGTCTATCTTCAATTAATAATGAAGGTGTTAAATTGTCGAAATCTGCGCTGCAATGTGCGGCTGGCGCCACCTAGCGACCTAGAAAGCGCGAGGGAGAGTGAGAAATGGGTGTTCCGGTTTTTGTTTTTTTTAAAGGAATTGAAGTTAAATATTTAATAAAAGTGAAAATGAAAACATTTTGAATATTATAAGAAATGAAAGTTGGAATAATAATAATCTTAATCTAATATTTTTTACAAACTCTTTTTTTAGCTCTCTCCTTTCTGCCTTTTCTTGACCACAAATCTATGTAAGATTTTGTATCCCAGAATGCGATTCCTTCGTGGCGAAAACTTGCTGCTCCACAGGAAGCTAATTAATGAAAACGCTTTGAAATAATTATGCATAATTTTTAGTGTATACATTGGGCAGTTTATGGCTGAGTTATTACAACAGCTGCTGCTTTTGCTCCTGCTGCTTGAAAGTAATTAGCATACAATCTGCTAGAGGAGGCGTTGCTCCGCCCAAGTTGGCCGAAATGTTTTAAGGGCATCTTATGCCAAAAATCAAAATCCATTTCCACACACCAAGATACACAGACACACACTGAAAGTCTGACAACTGGATATCAATGCAAACAAATGAGCGACAGATATGTGAAAAGCTTCCTGTCTCTATCGCGCGCCGTTGGCCTTTAGGAACACCCAACGCCGTCCCCACTGATTTTCACCCACTTTCATGCGGTGTGTGTGTGCGACGTTGCATCGCACAACATGTTTTCCATTTCGAGTGTAAACAAAATTCTAATACGTTCAACATATTGCTGGAAAATTGCTTTCCTTTCGGCATTCAGGAAAAGCAGGAAAAGCAGCAGTAGAAAGCAGCCAAGGAGCAGCAGCCGAACCCGAAAGTATTGTTAACCAACAATAACAACAACACAAAGGGGGGCCTGAGCTGGGCTGGGGTAGAGGTGGTGTGCCCTAAGTGGGTGGCAAAAGCGAACGAAGAACGTCAAACTTTTGATGTTGCAATTTGTAATTCAAGCAGAAAACGAAGCGAGCAAATTTTTTTCTGGCTCCTTTCTTCGCCTTTCTTTTGCTTTTCCGTCAGGGGTTTTTTCCAAAGTGTGTGTGTGTGTGTGTGTGAATGAAAAGCTGTTCGAATGTGTGTGAGTTTTGGTTGTGGAAAACTCGTGTGGGGGAAGTTTATTTCCAGGTTTGTCGGTGACTCCGGACAAATGACGACATAACGAAGTTGAAATTTACTAAACGAAAATTGTGAAAATGAAGTCAAGGGGGTGGTCAAGTAGCAAGCGGAAGATCATTTTGCGATCTAAGGGTCAAAGCGGTTTTTAGTATCAATCGGTCAGCAGATTGGGTGACATGGTTCTGGTATATATAAGAAAATTAATATAATTTATAAAAATGACTTGGGTTTTCGATATACTAATAAAGGTTTTTGTAATAGGAGATTCCTAAAGTCTAGAAATTTCTGTGCCATCTCTTACTTATAATTATTGTATTACTTTCAACCTTAAACTGATCTCCATAAATTCTCCAAGGGCATTAAATACTATCAAAAGTTTCAGCTTAACTAAATCGAAAACCAAATATTTGATAAGCCTGGTAAGCACACTCGCATTAATTGTGAATGCCAATGCAGTTTTCAAAATCATACCCGATCAAAGTTTCATTCCAATTTCGAGAACTTCAAACACACTTTACCTGTGAGCACCTCCTGCTGTTGTGAGGCTCTAGTTTTTCCAAGCTTTTGTTGTGGCCACCAGCTCTTGGACTGGACTCTTTTCCTAACTGTGTTTTCCCATTCACATCTCAGTTTGCTTTTCATTTTTGCACTCTTTTATTTCTTTTGCCCACATTTTGTGGGCTCATTGTGTGGGCGTAAGAAAAGCACAGGCACAGGCACGAGCACCAGAAAAGTTTGCAGTTAGAAATATTGTTAAGCGTGGCCCGAAAATCAAGAGCAAATGAACTGATACTAGAGGGAAAACGAGGACCAAGAATAAAGCACATCTGGTCGGGAAATAAAAAGAAGAATAAATGTTCAAGTTTTATCCCTGTCCTGAGCACTTGAAGACCCAACAAGTATCGAGTACTTTTCCCGCCTCCGAAATACTTTTACTGGATTATCCTTGTTATTCTTTATTACATTTCGGGCTCTTTGCCCGTTGTCGCGCCCCTAACATTAAAGTCTAATGTTAATTGTCCCAAGATTAAGATCGTTTCCTTTTGCTGTTTGGCGACTTTATTGTTATTTACTTAGGATCTGTAGGAGAACCCTCGCTATGGCTTCCTCGATCAATGGCTTAACGCCTGACTGCAAGTCTAAGGAGAATTATTTAGAGCGATGAGAGCAGCTGTCGCCGAGGACATTATATGCTCACCCCTTTGAGCAGGGAAACCCTAATTTTCTATTCATTGCCAATTTAAGTGCGATATAAATAATTTGGCAGTTACCAGGTAGAATTGTCGCTGACTTTGATGGAGCATCTGGGAAAAGGGGTTGGTGGAATATAGGGATAGTTCGGTTCCCGAGATAATGCATTATCAATTCGTTAGGGTTGAATTAGTTCGATTTAAATGTTTTCGGTTGGTTTTTAATTTTTAGGGGTTGCCCTGGCCACAGCCCTGGCGATAGGTTCAAATTGATTATGCAGAAATTTTTCATTATTTTGATAGGGTAGTGGTTTTCGTTTATCTAACAGATGAGGTGCTGCCTAAAAAACTGGTTTTTGTATAGAAGTTTTTTACTGTTTAAGTGGCAGAAGTAAATGGGTTCCTGTTTTTAATTTATTCTATTGGGTAGCCACCCTAAACTTAAACATTGTTTTGATTTGTTTAGTTTTTTTTTTAAATTTTTTGTGGTGTTTAAATTGAATGCATTTTTGCTTATCTATTTCGGGGATCCTTTCCTAAGAGCTGGCTGAGCCCCCTCACACCGGAAATTCCCAGTTAATTTATTAACGCTTCTTTCATCTTTCGCTTAACAATTTTCCAGCAAAATTCCCCTCTCTGGTGCGTTGTTAACCAAATCAGATTACTTTTAATGCCATCTTGATTGGCCCTGCTTCATCAGCTCCATTCTGTTAACCCAAATTTCATAATTAATTAAATTATTTCATTTACTTTGTAGTACATAATACAGACACATATTTGAGGCATTGCCAATGGCTGGGGGAGAGAGTGGCTGGCCCTTTCCACTTCTCATTTAAGCCAAGTTAACAAAAAACCTTGTTAGTAATTGCGGTAAATGTGATTAGAAACTTTGCTGGCTCATCCCGCATCTTGGCTTGCCCTCACTTACCGCATTTCTCGCTGTTTTCCCCTATTTGATTTTTAGCATCGGAAAAGCAAAAACTTTTAACCTACACAGATACCCATGCCCACGCACACACACAGACACACACACACAACCAGGCGCACACAAATAGAGCCGAGTCCCGTAAATAGTTAGTTCACCTTTTACGTGCGTTAATGATGTTTTCTCAATCAAAAAGTTAAATCTTTGGCAGCGTTAGAAGCGGAATTTTTGCACGCAAAGTTTTCTAGCGCTGGGGAAAATGTGGGGAAGGCGGAAAGGAAATTTTTGGGTGGGACAAGCGTTTTTTGGCTGCTGCTACCAAACGAATCGAACAAGAAAAGCTAATTACAAGTAGCTGAAACTTGTGCGTGTTTCGGCATCAATGGGCCCACAAAAAGAAGGGCCAAAATAGGAGAAAACTGAAGTCCGGACACCTATTCGAGGAAAAACTTTGATTGGTTTTTATATGATTTTGGCCAGGCGTTAAGACGTCTTTTCGGTTAAATGTGTCAATGATTGGCCTACAAAATTTGTATCTTCTGGTGGGAGAGTTTTATAATTTTGTTATCTTTTTTATGGGCGTAGGAGCTTAGAAATGGAAGTTATGTTAGAAAGGGGAAGGGATATTGAAATATAATTGGATTAGACTTTAATGAAGCTAAAAAGTTGGGCAAAGCGAAGGCTTTGAAGTTAGGCTGGAGAGCTGAAAACAAATTATCAAAGATTTTAAGAATGAAGTTAAGTTCAACGTTTTCAGAAAAAAGGCTTTTAATTGCAATCTTTCTTCTTCATAAATTTAATATTCATATAAGGATTTTTTGCGTTTCAGTATATTATTTAACAAAATCAATAATTTAATTTGATTTAATCGTCGTCGCGTCGTTTTTTCTTTACTTTAAGCGAGTCTTTCCTCGTCTAGATCTTGTCGAATACTCTTCCTCCTTCGTCTTGTCTTGCCGAATACTCTTCCTCCTTCGTCATTGTTTATTTCTTTCCTTTGTACTTCTCGTCTTCGTCTTTATCTTCTAGAGATTTCAGTCTAGGAATGCTTAAAGCGTATGCTCTGAGTGCTCATTTGTTTTTGTAAACGGTATTTTTTCGTTTTCCTGTGTCCACCTCATTCCGTCGCCAACTTCAATACAATTTGTTCTTGTTTCTTCCTCTCGATCATCCTCGAACACTTACACACTGGAATTTCGTCCTTATAACTTCTGTGTGCACTTTGGAGCTTATTTCGCAGTGGCGAGTCAGAAAAATAAGAGATGAATTGGTTAGCAAAAGTGTTTTTCTTTCTCTCAGTGCAGAGCTGCAAAACAACACAAAAGCGTCACTAAATATGTGCAAGGTTTCTTGTATTTGTAAAGCTCTGCCGTAGGATGAAATGATACTGCAATAACCATATGAATAAGAGCTTAAATAAGAGCTAATCATATGCTGGATATTCAAGTAAATAACTTAATAGAGACCACAAAATAAAAGTAATTTTAGCTCCCAAGAAACCAATACTTCATGAAATGTTTATATACATACCTTTTGCCAACTTAGTTTCATAAATTTCCTAAATTAAAATTCTGTTCTTACTGCACTTTCCGATTCATTCAATGAATCGGGCTTATTCATTTATTCATTTGAAGCTTTGCCAAACATTCCATTTATAGTTTCCTTAGAGTCCAAAACTGCCAAAGTCTTTACTTGAGGACTTGAATGCCAAAGAGTTTTGATCCCATGAAAATAAAAGGGGAAATGCAGGGCGGGGGGGAGGCTGTCTTGAATAACTAACCCCAACACTTACTTACAAAAGTATTCCACCGTTGCAGTCGCCCCTGTTTCATAACAATGGGATTTCCCCCAATTTCAGTACTTTTTAGCTAGCTGGCACCCAAATTGTTCTCAGTTCACTTGGCCAGGGGTAAAAGTCCAAAGGAGGGTGGACAATTTTAATATTAAGCTAAGCTTGTTCCTATCCTTCTGCTGCATTTTGGGTTTACCCCCCGCACCCAAGAAACCTTCTCCTCCACCTCCTTCTAATATCTCTCTGTGTGTGTGTGTGGGGGGGGGGGAAAAAGTTTTTATCTACAGCCAAATAGTTCTGGACTATTTCTCCATCAATTTTATTGGTAATACTTAGACAAAACTTTCTTCGGAGGGGACGAACAGCCAGGGCTTTAAGTGAAAGGATTCAAAGCGTAAAAGTTTGTTTGGTGAGTTTCCTTTTGATTTCTTTTCTATAACTATGTACGTTCTTTTTTTGTGTTTTTTGGGAAATTAGAGAAGCGTTTTGTACATCAATTTTTTTGTCTTTGCTTGTCTTTTTAATAAATTCTGGAAAAATACTTACAACTTTCTGAGTAGTAGATGGAGTGGAGATGGATAAACTAATAAAATGAGTTTCCAAATGCTCGTCGGCTTAATTGTAATTACTTTTTGGCAAAAGCCGGAGCTGTCTGTCTCCTTCAGACTTCGTCGCTCGCTCGCTCTGTGTGTGTGTGTGTGTGTGTGAAAAGTTTTGCCAACTTGTAATTATCACTTACAACATGAAGCTACCAGCTCCGCCCACTTGCCCATTTTCTCCATTTTCCAGGTTTAACAAAACTGCCAACCACAAAGGCAAAACTGCGGGGGTACGGCGGGAGAAGGAGGAGGTTGTTCCGCCCACACACACATGTAGCTTAATTAATAGACATCGCAAAGTGCTGGGGAAATACCTCAATCCCCCAGCTCCTTTTGGCATGATGTAGCACGATCCTGGCCACAATAATAATTTACATTTTAAGCCAATTTGAAAATGGCCGAAAAAAAAGAGAGCATTTCCATTTTCACAGTTAAATAAAAATTAATTACAACAATTTATCGTCGTCGTCGCAGCAGCCACAAAAAATGTTTGAAAGGGGTTGGGATTACGTATTCGAAGTGTGGGATATCCTGTAGTTTTTAAAGTTATTAATTAGCATTGAATGTTTTTTATTTTTATAATTAAATTTATATTAAAGACTAAACAGTCTTAAGAAATCTTAAATTCTTGTTTAAATAAAGTTAAAGTTTTTGTTTTATGTTAGATTTAATATTAGTTTTTAAAAGACTTCTTAAATATAAAATCAAAAATGCACATTCAACATTTTAAACTAATATACCCTATTGGATTTGTGTAACCATTTTACAGGGTATTTAACGAAACGAATTACAAGGCGTACAACCCTCAGGACAACTGTCCAACTTGGACACGCCCCCACGCCCCGCCCCTTACAAGTCCAAAAGCCCTGTCGTAATGTGCGGCTTGTTGTTGTTAAACGTCGGCTAAAACGCAAATGTTAAACCCTTTCGTTAATGCAAAATAATTGCTACGGTTCGTGGTCCGAGTTTTCCAAGTTCCGCAGTAAAAAAAACTCTACCAAAAGGAGAAAAAAAATTGAAAATAAAAGTAAAACGTCAAAACGGTATTTTATTCCCTGCCTTCTGCCCTCTTCCGGCTTTGGTGGGTTAAAAATTAGAGCGAGGTCGGTGCAAAAAAAAAAGTGGGCGTGTGCCGAGTTCCGTTTCATTTAGTTTTCAGTTTCCACCTAATTTACCCAATTGGGCAAAAGTGCTTTGTCATAATCAGCCCGGGAGCAAGGTTCGCATATCTAATGAATGGGCAAGAAGAATGCCGGAGAGGAGCTGTCCCCACAAAGTAAACTTTTCCCGAATGGTTGGGCTGGATTTGGGGCTCACGGGTTTGGCCCGTCCTCCGCTGGGCACATATTTATCGAGTTGCTAATAGGCTGTCACATAATTAGCTCTCTAACAACCAAAATCGGACTATCCCTTCCACAAAACAAAGCAAAAAAAAAAGGTTGCACAGGCTGAATGACTGACATTAGCCTTGGCTTAGATGAAAGTCAAAGATGGCCAGGCACGATAATGTCCAAAGATGTCCTAATGCATCTTGGGTTTGTCCGGGTATTATGGCCTTGTTCCGATTGGGTTAAAGATTGTCCGTGTTTTTTTTTTTGTTCTTTGGCAAAAGTGTAATCTATAAAGCTGTTGGGTTTATTTATTACAAATCAAGATTTTGTGTGTCGAATGAGATTGAGGGGAAGATGGAGTGAAAGGATTTGGAACAGGAAAGGGTTTACACGGCAGAAGTGTCAGCGATAAGATCTTAATTTTGTTAGGAATTGGTTCAAAAATGAAGTTTTCCAGATTTGAATACAAATCAAATGGGAATCATAGAAATCAAATTACGAGCCCTACGAGGTATTACATTCCTCATTTTTGGCTGTGCTGAGGCTAAAAAAATGATTTTTTGTGCCCAAAATCAAGTATACGTCTCTTGACAGCAGAGAGCACGGGTTTGTTGCCGTTTCTTAGCTTTAACTTTGTCAAAACAAGACGCACGGCTACAACAATGACTGCTTTATGCAGCTAACAACCAAAACTTAAAACCCCTATACTTGCTTGTTGCGTTATTGTTCAGATTTGTTGTTAAAAAAGCAGGAAACCCATTTTTATGGTAACAGAAATTTGCAATACTATATTCGGCTTTTTAGCTCTAGCTCGGTCAAAACAAGACGCACAGCCAAAAGAACGACTGTTTTGTGCTGCTAACGACCAACACTAACCACCCCTATCATTCGTTTTTCGATTTTGGGAAAATCAATTTTGGCCCAAATTTCGCATTTTTGATAAGGGGTACCATCATCAAAATTTGCGAAAAATGGGAAAAATTGAAGTGTCTCAGATTTGAATGCAATTCGATTGGGAATCACAGCAATCCTATTGCGAGCCCTACGAGATATGAGATTCCATATTTGGACCATTTTTGGCTGTGTTATAAAGAAAATACTGATATTTTGGACGTAAATCAAGTATACGTCCTTTGACAGCAGAAATACACGAGTTTTTGCCGCTTTTTAGCTGCAACTTTGTCAAAACAAGCGGGACGGCTTAACCAATGACTGTTTTTTGTAGATGACCACCGAGACTTAAGACCCCTTTACTTACTTTTACCAGGATTATTTTGAGTTTTTGCTGCGAAAGCTGATTTAATGACTAAAAAGTCAAAAAACCTATTTTTAACAGAAATTTGCAATATTACTTGTGGCTTTCTAGCTCTATCTTGGTCAAAACAAGACTCACAGTCAAAAGAACGACTGTTTTGTGCTGCTAACGACCAACACTAACCACCCCTATCATTCGTTTTTCGATTTTGGGAAAATCAATTTTGGCCCAAATTTCGCATTTTTGATAAGGGGTACCATCATCAAAATTTGCGAAAAATGGGAAAAATTGAAGTGTCTCAATTTTGATTTGAATGCAATTCGATTGGGAATCACACTAACCACCCCTATCATTCGTTTTTCGATTTTGGGAAATCATTTAGAGCCCATCAATACGAGATATGAGATTTCCATATTTGGACCATTTTTGGCTGTGTTATGAAGAAAATACTGATATTTTGGACGTAAATCAAGTATACGTCCTTTGACAGCAGAGAGACACGATTTTTTGCCGTTTTTTAGCTGTAACTTTGTCAAAACAAGCGGGACGGCTCAACCAATGACTGTTTTTTGTAGATGACTACCGAGACTTAAGACCCCTTTACTTACTTTTACCAGGATTATTTTGAGTTTTTGCTGCGAAAGCTGATTTAATGACTAAAAAGTCAAAAAACCTATTTTTAACAGAAATTTGCAATATTACTTGTGGCTTTCTAGCTCTATCTTGGTCAAAACAAGACTCACAGTCAAAAGAACGACTGTTTTGTGCTGCTAACGACCAACACTAACCACCCCTATCATTCGTTTTTCGATTTTGGGAAAATCAATTTTGGCCCAAATTTCGCATTTTTGATAAGGGGTACCATCATCAAAATTTGCGAAAAATGGGAAAAATTGAAGTGTCTCAGATTTGAATGCAATTCGATTGGGAATCACAGCAATCCTATTGCGAGCCCTACGAGATATGAGATTCCATATTTGGACCATTTTTGGCTGTGTTATGAAGAAAATACTGATATTTTGGACGTAAATCAAGTATACGTCCTTTGACAGCAGAAATACACGATTTTTTGCCGCTTTTTAGCTGCAACTTTGTCAAAACAAGCGGGACGGCTTAACCAATGACTGTTTTTTGTAGATGACTACCGAGACTTAAGACCCCTTTACTTACTTTTACCAGGATTATTTTGAGTTTTTGCTGCGAAAGATGATTTAATGACTAAGAAGTCAAAAAACTTATTTTTAACAGAAATTTGCAATATTACTTGTGGCTTTCTAGCTCTATCTTGGTCAAAACAAGACTCACAGTCAAAAGAACGACTGTTTTGTGCTGCTAACGACCAACACTAACCACCCCTATCATTCGTTTTTCGATTTTGGGAAAATCAATTTTGGCCCAAATTTCGCATTTTTGATAAGGGGTACCATCATCAAAATTTGCGAAAAATGGGAAAAATTGAAGTGTCTCAGATTTGAATGCAATTCGATTGGGAATCACAGCAATCCTATTGCGAGCCCTACGAGATATGAGATTCCATATTTGGACCATTTTTGGCTGTGTTATGAAGAAAATACTGATATTTTGGACGTAAATCAAGTATACGTCCTTTGACAGAAGAGAGACACGATTTTTTGCCGCTTTTTAGCTGTAACTTTGTCAAAACAAGCGGGACAGCTCAACCAATGACTGTTTTTTGTAGATGACTACCGAGACTTGAGACCCCTTTACTTACTTTTACCATGATTATTTTGAGTTTTTGCTGCGAAAGATGATTTAATGACTAAGAAGTCAAAAAACTTATTTTTAACAGAAATTTGCAATATTACTTGTGGCTTTCTAGCTCTATCTTGGTCAAAACAAGACTCACAGTCAAAAGAACGACTGTTTTGTGCTGCTAACGACCAACACTAACCACCCCTATCATTCGTTTTTCGATTTTGGGAAAATCAATTTTGGCCCAAATTTCGCATTTTTGATAAGGGGTACCATCATCAAAATTTGCGAAAAATGGGAAAAATTGAAGTGTCTCAGATTTGAATGCAATTCGATTGGGAATCACAGCAATCCTATTGCGAGCCCTACGAGATATGAGATTCCATATTTGGACCATTTTTGGCTGTGTTATGAAGAAAATACTGATATTTTGGACGTAAATCAAGTATACGTCCTTTGACAGCAGAAATACACGATTTTTTGCCGCTTTTTAGCTGCAACTTTGTCAAAACAAGCGGGACGGCTTAACCAATGACTGTTTTTTGTAGATGACTACCGAGACTTAAGACCCCTTTACTTACTTTTACCAGGATTATTTTGAGTTTTTGCTGCGAAAGCTGATTTAATGACTAAAAAGTCAAAAAACCTATTTTTAACAGAAATTTGCAATATTACTTGTGGCTTTCTAGCTCTATCTTGGTCAAAACAAGACTCACAGTCAAAAGAACGACTGTTTTGTGCTGCTAACGACCAACACTAACCACCCCTATCATTCGTTTTTCGATTTTGGGAAAATCAATTTTGGCCCAAATTTCGCATTTTTGATAAGGGGTACCATCATCAAAATTTGCGAAAAATGGGAAAAATTGAAGTGTCTCAGATTTGAATGCAATTCGATTGGGAATCACAGCAATCCTATTGCGAGCCCTACGAGATATGAGATTCCATATTTGGACCATTTTTGGCTGTGTTATGAAGAAAATACTGATATTTTGGACGTAAATCAAGTATACGTCCTTTGACAGCAGAAATACACGATTTTTTGCCGCTTTTTAGCTGCAACTTTGTCAAAACAAGCGGGACGGCTTAACCAATGACTGTTTTTTGTAGATGACTACCGAGACTTAAGACCCCTTTACTTACTTTTACCAGGATTATTTTGAGTTTTTGCTGCGAAAGCTGATTTAATGACTAAAAAGTCAAAAAACCTATTTTTAACAGAAATTTGCAATATTACTTGTGGCTTTCTAGCTCTATCTTGGTCAAAACAAGACTCACAGTCAAAAGAACGACTGTTTTGTGCTGCTAACGACCAACACTAACCACCCCTATCATTCGTTTTTCGATTTTGGGAAAATCAATTTTGGCCCAAATTTCGCATTTTTGATAAGGGGTACCATCATCAAAATTTGCGAAAAATGGGAAAAATTGAAGTGTCTCAGATTTGAATGCAATTCGATTGGGAATCACAGCAATCCTATTGCGAGCCCTACGAGATATGAGATTCCATATTTGGACCATTTTTGGCTGTGTTATGAAGAAAATACTGATATTTTGGACGTAAATCAAGTATACGTCCTTTGACAGAAGAGAGACACGATTTTTTGCCGCTTTTTAGCTGTAACTTTGTCAAAACAAGCGGGACAGCTCAACCAATGACTGTTTTTTGTAGATGACTACCGAGACTTGAGACCCCTTTACTTACTTTTACCATGATTATTTTGAGTTTTTGCTGCGAAAGATGATTTAATGACTAAAAAGTCAAAAAACTTATTTTTAACAGAAATTTGCAATATTACTTGTGGCTTTCTAGCTCTATCTTGGTCAAAACAAGACTCACAGTCAAAAGAACGACTGTTTTGTGCTGCTAACGACCAACACTAACCACCCCTATCATTCGTTTTTCGATTTTGGGAAAATCAATTTTGGCCCAAATTTCGCATTTTTGATAAGGGGTACCATCATCAAAATTTGCGAAAAATGGGAAAAATTGAAGTGTCTCAGATTTGAATGCAATTCGATTGGGAATCACAGCAATCCTATTGCGAGCCCTACGAGATATGAGATTCCATATTTGGACCATTTTTGGCTGTGTTATGAAGAAAATACTGATATTTTGGACGTAAATCAAGTATACGTCCTTTGACAGCAGAAATACACGATTTTTTGCCGCTTTTTAGCTGTAACTTTGTCAAAACAAGCGGGACGGCTCAACCAATGACTGTTTTTTGTAGATGACTACCGAGACTTAAGACCCCTTTACTTACTTTTACCAGGATTATTTTGAGTTTTTGCTGCGAAAGCTGATTTAATGACTAAAAAGTCAAAAAACCTATTTTTAACAGAAATTTGCAATATTACTTGTGGCTTTCTAGCTCTATCTTGGTCAAAACAAGACTCACAGTCAAAAGAACGACTGTTTTGTGCTGCTAACGACCAACACTAACCACCCCTATCATTCGTTTTTCGATTTTGGGAAAATCAATTTTGGCCCAAATTTCGCATTTTTGATAAGGGGTACCATCATCAAAATTTGCGAAAAATGGGAAAAATTGAAGTGTCTCAGATTTGAATGCAATTCGATTGGGAATCACAGCAATCCTATTGCGAGCCCTACGAGATATGAGATTCCATATTTGGACCATTTTTGGCTGTGTTATGAAGAAAATACTGATATTTTGGACGTAAATCAAGTATACGTCCTTTGACAGCAGAAATACACGATTTTTTGCCGCTTTTTAGCTGTAACTTTGTCAAAACAAGCGGGACAGCTCAACCAATGACTGTTTTTTGTAGATGACTACCGAGACTTAAGACCCCTTTACTTACTTTTACCAGGATTATTTTGAGTTTTTGCTGCGAAAGCTGATTTAATGACTAAAAAGTCAAAAAACCTATTTTTAACAGAAATTTGCAATATTACTTGTGGCTTTCTAGCTCTATCTTGGTCAAAACAAGACTCACAGTCAAAAGAACGACTGTTTTGTGCTGCTAACGACCAACACTAACCACCCCTATCATTCGTTTTTCGATTTTGGGAAAATCAATTTTGGCCCAAATTTCGCATTTTTGATAAGGGGTACCATCATCAAAATTTGCGAAAAATGGGAAAAATTGAAGTGTCTCAGATTTGAATGCAATTCGATTGGGAATCACAGCAATCCTATTGCG
This sequence comes from Drosophila eugracilis, assembly GCF_018153835.1. Taxonomy (NCBI): domain Eukaryota; kingdom Metazoa; phylum Arthropoda; class Insecta; order Diptera; family Drosophilidae; genus Drosophila; species Drosophila eugracilis. Next base: position 12,836,321 of record NW_024573038.1, read on the forward strand.
AGCCCTACGAGATATGAGATTCCATATTTGGACCATTTTTGGCTGTGTTATGAAGAAAATACTGATATTTTGGACGTAAATCAAGTATACGTCCTTTGACAGAAGAGAGACACGATTTTTTGCCGCTTTTTAGCTGTAACTTTGTCAAAACAAGCGGGACAGCTCAACCAATGACTGTTTTTTGTAGATGACTACCGAGACTTAAGACCCCTTTACTTACTTTTACCAGGATTATTTTGAGTTTTTGCTGCGAAAGCTGATTTAATGACTAAAAAGTCAAAAAACCTATTTTTAACAGAAATTTGCAATATTACTTGTGGCTTTCTAGCTCTATCTTGGTCAAAACAAGACTCACAGTCAAAAGAACGACTGTTTTGTGCTGCTAACGACCAACACTAACCACCCCTATCATTCGTTTTTCGATTTTGGGAAAATCAATTTTGGCCCAAATTTCGCATTTTTGATAAGGGGTACCATCATCAAAATTTGCGAAAAATGGGAAAAATTGAAGTGTCTCAGATTTGAATGCAATTCGATTGGGAATCACAGCAATCCTATTGCGAGCCCTACGAGATATGAGATTCCATATTTGGACCATTTTTGGCTGTGTTATGAAGAAAATACTGATATTTTGGACGTAAATCAAGTATACGTCCTTTGACACCAGAAATACACTATTTTTTGCCGCTTTTTAGCTGTAACTTTGTCAAAACAAGCGGGACGGCTCAACCAATGACTGTTTTTTGTAGATGACTACCGAGACTTGAGACCCCTTTACTTACTTTTACCAGGATTATTTTGAGTTTTTGCTGCGAAAGCTGATTTAATGACTAAAAAGTCAAAAAACCTATTTTTAACAGAAATTTGCAATATTACTTGTGGCTTTCTAGCTCTATCTTGGTCAAAACAAGACTCACAGTCAAAAGAACGACTGTTTTGTGCTGCTAACGACCAACACTAACCACCCCTATCATTCGTTTTTCGATTTTGGGAAAATCAATTTTGGCCCAAATTTCGCATTTTTGATAAGGGGTACCATCATCAAAATTTGCGAAAAATGGGAAAAATTGAAGTGTCTCAGATTTGAATGCAATTCGATTGGGAATCACAGCAATCCTATTGCGAGCCCTACGAGATATGAGATTCCATATTTGGACCATTTTTGGCTGTGTTATGAAGAAAATACTGATATTTTGGACGTAAATCAAGTATACGTCCTTTGACAGCAGAAATACACTATTTTTTGCCGCTTTTTAGCTGTAACTTTGTCAAAACAAGCGGGACGGCTCAACCAATGACTGTTTTTTGTAGATGACTACCGAGACTTAAGACCCCTTTACTTACTTTTACCAGGATTATTTTGAGTTTTTGCTGCGAAAGCTGATTTAATGACTAAAAAGTCAAAAAACCTATTTTTAACAGAAATTTGCAATATTACTTGTGGCTTTCTAGCTCTATTTTGGTCAAAACAAGACTCACAGTCAAAAGAACGACTGTTTTGTGCTGCTAACGACCAACACTAACCACCCCTATCATTCGTTTTTCGATTTTGGGAAAATCAATTTTGGCCCAAATTTCGCATTTTTGATAAGGGGTACCATCATCAAAATTTGCGAAAAATGGGAAAAATTGAAGTGTCTCAGATTTGAATGCAATTCGATTGGGAATCACAGCAATCCTATTGCGAGCCCTACGAGATATGAGATTCCATATTTGGACCATTTTTGGCTGTGTTATGAAGAAAATACTGATATTTTGGACGTAAATCAAGTATACGTCCTTTGACAGAAGAGAGACACGATTTTTTGCCGCTTTTTAGCTGTAACTTTGTCAAAACAAGCGGGACGGCTCAACCAATGACTGTTTTTTGTAGATGACTACCGAGACTTAAGACCCCTTTACTTACTTTTACCAGGATTATTTTGAGTTTTTGCTGCGAAAGCTGATTTAATGACTAAAAAGTCAAAAAACCTATTTTTAACAGAAATTTGCAATATTACTTGTGGCTTTCTAGCTCTATCTTGGTCAAAACAAGACTCACAGTCAAAAGAACGACTGTTTTGTGCTGCTAACGACCAACACTAACCACCCCTATCATTCGTTTTTCGATTTTGGGAAAATCAATTTTTGGCCCAAATTTCGCATTTTTGATAAGGGGTACCATCATCAAAATTTGCGAAAAATGGGAAAAATTGAAGTGTCTCAGATTTGAATGCAATTCGATTGGGAATCACAGCAATCCTATTGCGAGCCCTACGAGATATGAGATTCCATATTTGGACCATTTTTGGCTGTGTTATGAAGAAAATACTGATATTTTGGACGTAAATCAAGTATACGTCCTTTGACAGAAGAGAGACACGATTTTTTGCCGTTTTTTAGCTGTAACTTTGTCAAAACAAGCGGGACGGCTCAACCAATGACTGTTTTTTGTAGATGACTACCGAGACTTAAGACCCCTTTACTTACTTTTACCAGGATTATTTTGAGTTTTTGCTGCGAAAGCTGATTTAATGACTAAAAAGTCAAAAAACCTATTTTTAACAGAAATTTGCAATATTACTTGTGGCTTTCTAGCTCTATTTTGGTCAAAACAAGACTCACAGTCAAAAGAACGACTGTTTTGTGCTGCTAACGACCAACACTAACCACCCCTATCATTCGTTTTTCGATTTTGGGAAAATCAATTTTGGCCCAAATTTCGCATTTTTGATAAGGGGTACCATCATCAAAATTTGCGAAAAATGGGAAAAATTGAAGTGTCTCAGATTTGAATGCAATTCGATTGGGAATCACAGCAATCCTATTGCGAGCCCTACGAGATATGAGATTCCATATTTGGACCATTTTTGGCTGTGTTATGAAGAAAATACTGATATTTTGGACGTAAATCAAGTATACGTCCTTTGACAGAAGAGAGACACGATTTTTTGCCGCTTTTTAGCTGTAACTTTGTCAAAACAAGCGGGACAGCTCAACCAATGACTGTTTTTTGTAGATGACTACCGAGACTTAAGACCCCTTTACTTACTTTTACCAGGATTATTTTGAGTTTTTGCTGCGAAAGCTGATTTAATGACTAAAAAGTCAAAAAACCTATTTTTAACAGAAATTTGCAATATTACTTGTGGCTTTCTAGCTCTATTTTGGTCAAAACAAGACTCACAGTCAAAAGAACGACTGTTTTGTGCTGCTAACGACCAACACTAACCACCCCTATCATTCGTTTTTCGATTTTGGGAAAATCATCATCAAAATTTGCGAAAAATGGGAAAAATTGAAGTGTCTCAGATTTGAATGCAATTCGATTGGGAATCACAGCAATCCTATTGCGAGCCCTACGAGATATGAGATTCCATATTTGGACCATTTTTGGCTGTGTTATGAAGAAAATACTGATATTTTGGACGTAAATCAAGTATACGTCCTTTGACAGAAGAGAGACACGATTTTTTGCCGCTTTTTAGCTGTAACTTTGTCAAAACAAGCGGGACAGCTCAACCAATGACTGTTTTTTGTAGATGACTACCGAGACTTGAGACCCCTTTACTTACTTTTACCATGATTATTTTGAGTTTTTGCTGCGAAAGATGATTTAATGACTAAGAAGTCAAAAAACTTATTTTTAACAGAAATTTGCAATATTACTTGTGGCTTTCTAGCTCTATCTTGGTCAAAACAAGACTCACAGTCAAAAGAACGACTGTTTTGTGCTGCTAACGACCAACACTAACCACCCCTATCATTCGTTTTTCGATTTTGGGAAAATCAATTTTGGCCCAAATTTCGCATTTTTGATAAGGGGTACCATCATCAAAATTTGCAAAAAATGGGAAAAATTGAAGTGTCTCAGATTTGAATGCAATTCGATTGGGAATCACAGCAATCCTATTGCGAGCCCTACGAGATATGAGATTCCATATTTGGACCATTTTTGGCTGTGTTATGAAGAAAATACTGATATTTTGGACGTAAATCAAGTATACGTCCTTTGACAGAAGAGAGACACGATTTTTTGCCGCTTTTTAGCTGTAACTTTGTCAAAACAAGCGGGACAGCTCAACCAATGACTGTTTTTTGTAGATGACTACCGAGACTTGAGACCCCTTTACTTACTTTTACCATGATTATTTTGAGTTTTTGCTGCGAAAGATGATTTAATGACTAAAAAGTCAAAAAACCTATTTTTAACAGAAATTTGCAATATTACTTGTGGCTTTCTAGCTCTATTTTGGTCAAAACAAGACTCACAGTCAAAAGAACGACTGTTTTGTGCTGCTAACGACCAACACTAACCACCCCTATCATTCGTTTTTCGATTTTGGGAAAATCAATTTTGGCCCAAATTTCGCATTTTTGATAAGGGGTACCATCATCAAAATTTGCGAAAAATGGGAAAAATTGAAGTGTCTCAGATTTGAATGCAATTCGATTGGGAATCACAGCAATCCTATTGCGAGCCCTACGAGATATGAGATTCCATATTTGGACCATTTTTGGCTGTGTTATGAAGAAAATACTGATATTTTGGACGTAAATCAAGTATACGTCCTTTGACAGCAGAAATACACTATTTTTTGCCGCTTTTTAGCTGTAACTTTGTCAAAACAAGCGGGACGGCTCAACCAATGACTGTTTTTTGTAGATGACTACCGAGACTTAACACCCCTTTACTTACTTTTACCAGGATTATTTTGAGTTTTTGCTGCGAAAGCTGATTTAATGACTAAAAAGTCAAAAAACCTATTTTTAACAGAAATTTGCAATATTACTTGTGGCTTTCTAGCTCTATCTTGGTCAAAACAAGACTCACAGTCAAAAGAACGACTGTTTTGTGCTGCTAACGACCAACACTAACCACCCCTATCATTCGTTTTTCGATTTTGGGAAAATCAATTTAGGCCCAAATTTCGCATTTTTGATAAGGGGTACCATCATCAAAATTTGCGAAAAATGGGAAAAATTGAAGTGTCTCAGATTTGAATGCAATTCGATTGGGAATCACAGCAATCCTATTGCGAGCCCTACGAGATATGAGATTCCATATTTGGACCATTTTTGGCTGTGTTATGAAGAAAATACTTATATTTTGGACGTAAATCAAGTATACGTCCTTTGACAGCAGAAATACACGAGTTTTTGCCGCTTTTTAGCTGCAACTTTGTCAAAACAAGCGGGACGGCTTAACCAATGACTGTTTTTTGTAGATGACCACCGAGACTTAAGACCCCTTTACTTACTTTTACCAGGATTATTTTGAGTTTTTGCTGCGAAAGCTGATTTAATGACTAAAAAGTCAAAAAACCTATTTTTAACAGAAATTTGCAATATTACTTGTGGCTTTCTAGCTCTATCTTGGTCAAAACAAGACTCACAGTCAAAAGAACGACTGTTTTGTGCTGCTAACGACCAACACTAACCACCCCTATCATTCGTTTTTCGATTTTGGGAAAATCAAATTTGGCCCAAATTTCGCATTTTTGATAAGGGGTACCATCGTCAAATCTGTCAAAAATCGGCCAAAAATGAAGTTTTCCAGATTTGAATGCAAATCAATTGGGAATCATACCAATCAAATTATGAGCACTACAAGGTATTACATTCCTCATTTTTGGCTGTGCTATGACCAAAAAACTGATTTTTTGTGCTCTTACTGACTTTTTACAAAAAATGTTCGATTTTAGATAACAATTTAGAAATATTTATAAAAATATATATATCTAGTAGGCATAAAAAACTTAATAATTACATTTAATGGCTTGGAATTTAAAGTTTTTTAAATTTGCATAACATCTAAAAGTTTTATGGCTCACATTCTAGGCATAAAATTCAAAGCCCTTTTTCTGTTTTTTATTAAAATGGATTTTTATCACCGAAATGCAAATCACCTCGGAAACTCTAGCAAAAAAAAAAATCACAGCTAACTCTACAAAAAATAGATTTTTATATATGGAAAAATTACTAGATTTCTCCCTGGGGTTATACAATTTCCAACCCAAACCTACCTGAGGGTCAATCTCATCAATTTCAGCTTGTTGAATGTTGAACCTCCTTTTTCAGCCTCCTTTTTTAGCCTCCCTACCAACCCTCATCATTCCTAATCAAATCGTAGAAAGAGAAACGGCATCGAAATAAAAATACCTAATGCGCCTTCCCAAAGGTCGCATTAAAACTCAACCGAAATGTACTTTGAAAAATGGTGTGAAAAACACAGGGGAAACCCTACGATAGAAGAAATGTTCGCATTAAACGAATTTTGCATGAATGTGTTGCAATTAACGATGCAGAGCAGCTGCAATCAGGTAGTGAAACAATTTACAGTGAAAGGTAGAAAAGTATAAGCAATTTTTCAGTGATTTTACACTGCTAAAGTGAGAAACTCTCAACTGATTGCAAGACCTAAAACATTTTCAAAATAATTTTTAAAAACTGATAACAAGAGAAAATAATAATAATTTCCATTCGTCATACTTATTTCTCTTATTGCAAGCTAAGCAAATATCAATAACCATTGTGAAAAATGTTTAAATATGAAATAAAGTTTGTACTATTTTCACCATCACTGTAAATTTATTGACAGGAAGATCGAATCGATGATTATTGTTGCAACGCCTCAATAATTCTGGCAGTTATTTTGTTTGCATTTTTTTTGAAAAATGGTCACAAAAAACAACATCAGAGGGTGCCAACCGTCAGGCAAATATTGGTTGCCAATGGGCAAATGCAGAAATGCAAACGGACTTCTGCTGGCCATGCTGTAAGTTGACCATGTGAGATGATGGCCAGAACCGGCAATGATTGCCATGGCGTTTCGCCAAGCGAATATGTATATGGCAATGGTCAATGCTAATTGCCAATTATGGACAAATTCGTCCGAGCGCGAAATTAAATTAACCCCTTTTTTGTGCCACCCCACAAACAGTCCCCCTCCTCCCCCACCAACAACAACAACAACAACAATAACGTAGGATGAAAATCCGCATCTGCAATCCTCAACCGCGTCATCAATCAGAAGCAGCAGGCGACAAAACACAAACTACGCGATGTGCAAATATGAAATATTTATGGCCACATATCTGCCTGAATTGTTGCCGAGGACATCGGGGCATACGCGAATTGGTTACGGCCTTTGGTCGCTCAAACAACTTGATGACGGCAAGGCCAATTAGTCCTGTCCAGTTGATGACTTTAAATGGTTTAACTGAGAGGTAAGTAAGGTAATAATCAAAAGATTCCAAAGATTAGGAAAGTGATCTTTTCATCACTTATTATCCTTTTCCCATTACTTGCTTATTTTTTAACTCAATTACGACAATAAAAAGAGTAATCACTGTTAATGGCAACATATCGATTCGGCAATTATAAATTGTAAAGCACAAAGGGAGCTGGTGGGTAAAAAAGCAAGCCCCAATAATGCCCCAAATGAGTTAAGTGGCGAGCAGAATCGGAATTATTTTACCCTTCAGTCGCCCTCAATCTGAGCATTAAATATGTTATATAATAAAAAGTTGCCATAGTTTTCCTTTCGCTGCGCGCTGGGCCTGCCAATGTAATTTCGTTTTCGTTTTTGTCGCGATTTTTGCAGCGCGGAAAATGCTGTCAAGTGTAAAAAATAATAACACGCATCGCGTCAGATTTTCCATGTTTGGTTATGATAATGGAAGGCACAATGAGAGCCCGTTGGATATCCTTTTTTTTTCTGCCATGTGGTTTTGCCGCTGTCAGGAAGGACTTTTCTGGCACATGACATAAGCACATGGGCATTGTGGTTTATAAATGATTCACAAAACTGTACGTATTGTCTTAACGCATCAAAGGCAATGTTTGTCACAGGAAGCAATGAATTCGATTCCAAGTTTCAGCGGGAGTTCTCGGAAAGGGTAAATAAAAACAAGTTGGTAATGCTTTATGGTAGAGTTTCAACTTTATGATACTCTCTTGTTATTTTTGTATAAGGTTTTATTTATTTTATTTTTCCAGTTACACCTACCTTCGATATACCTTTTATTTTAACACATACAGGGTATAAAAAGAAAACAAAATGTAAATGGTTTTCAGCATAAATAAAATTATCCATCGATTACTTTAATGGCGGAGGACATTTTCCGGTAAGGGGAATACAAATACGTATCATTGATGTTTTGCCATCACCTTTTTAATCAAGTCTTTTGATTTCATTTTGACAGGTTACAAGGTTCTTTGTTTTTATTATATTTTACATCAGCTAATAAAAACATTGAATTTGGTATTTGTATTTGAATCGTTTTTTTTACCAATGTTAAAGGAACAAAAAACCTTTTAAAGTAAAAATAATAAAAGGAAATTCCTTTTACTTTGCTAAGCCTGTCATATGTTAGCGCTGTTTAAATTCATTCAATAAGTTTGCCTAATCATGACTGTGACCTATACCTCTCGTGTGAACACATCGAGTGTGGTTAGTAACTTTTTGGGTCTGCTGGTCAGGTTGGTATACTCAGGTTTATATTCATCTTAATTTAAGATTTTAAAATATTAAAACTTAAAATATTATCGTAAAGATGGCGCGGCAGTGTTTACAAATTACTATGGTTAGACCTTATTGCGTTCTTTGGATTGTACGTCTTACTGGCTATTATATATCGCTTGTTGATCAACGAAGAGGGGAAAAGGTAAGTTTTCATTTATTTCATTCACTAGCTTAAAAATATATATGCTTCAGATTTTTTGAGGCCATCATGCAGTATTGTGAGGTGAATGGTTCCCTCATTCCATTATCCTTTGTCCTGGGCTTCTTTGTGAGAATCGTGATGAAGCGATGGTGGGAGCAATACACCACCATTCCCTGGCCAGATGCGATTGCCATTTTAATCAGTGCCAGTATCCACGGCAGCGATGACAGAGCCAGGGTCATGAGGCGCACTATCCTGCGATATGTCTGCCTGTGTCAGGTTATAGTTTTCACCATGATTTCGCCTCGCGTTAAGCGTCGTTTTCCTACGTATAATCAATTAATTGAAGCTGGTTTTTTGCTGGAAAATGAAAAGAAGATCATTGAGGCCTTGGATCAAGCCTTTCCGAGTTATCCAAAGCACTGGATGCCCATCGTTTGGGCAGCCAGCATTGTGATGAGAGCTCGGAGGGAGAATAAAATCCGAGATGATTATGCCGTAAAGACGATCATTGATGAGTTGAACGATTTTCGCGGTAACTGTCAAGTTTTGCTCTACTACGATTGGGTTTCTGTTCCATTGGTCTACACCCAAGTGGTCACTGTGGCCACCTATACCTTCTTTTTGTTCAGCATGCTTGGACAACAGTGGAAGGAAACACAAATTGATCCGGATGGATACAGTATAAAGAGATGGTTCCCCATTCTGACCTTACTTCAGTTTTTCTTTTACATGGGTTGGCTAAAAGTAGCCGAGACCTTGATCAATCCTTTCGGAGAGGATGATGACGACTTTGAGGTGAGATACTCTTATATACATTGATGGGTATTTCTTTATAATCAAGCAAAAATGTAACGATCGTTTATCTACAGCTTAACTGGATTATCGATCGCAACATCACTGTGGCCTATTGCATTGTAGACGAAATGCATCAGGAGCACCCGGAACTTGTTAGGGATCAGTACTGGGATGAGGTCTTCCCGAGTGAAATTCATTACACTGTCTCAAAAATGCGACAAAATCCACCGGCAGCTTCTACTGCCTATATGGAAACGCAGCCCCAATCCGCACCTAAGGTATAATAATATAATATTATTACATTTATGGAAATGATTTGAATAATTATTTTCTTACCATTTTTCTTTCTTTAATTCAGAAACGTTTGGATTCGGAAATGTCGATTAGCAGCTTCCGCACGGGACCGAACTTTTTGGGAAGACCATCTGCCACTGGCAGCTACTCAGACTCTTTCGTTGTGGAAGATGGACCTTCCCGACGGACTTTCAGTGAAAATAAGTTAGTTTTGGGACAGGATAACCCGCAAGGCTCTAATAAGTCGTCGCTGTTGACAAGTAAGTAGAGTTTTAATTTGTAATCTTAAATTATATAAACGCTATATTCCACAGTTAATTTCGATGAGTTAATCGAGCAGCGTCGTCGTGAACGCAGGGAACGCTTGCGCCATCGCATCTTGGACATGACCCAGATCCGCCACGATACCTCCGGTGCCCCCTACAGTGTCACTGTTCTGCGTCCACCGTCCGATGAAACTATATCTGAAGGCCAAGAAACAGTGGAAGAAAAGCAGCAGGAACCTTCGGGCAATGGAAATCCATCAAATAAATCAGAAAAGGAGGATTAGAGTTATAATATATATATTGTTATTATTATTATATATATAATAAATAAAAATTGTTTAATTCAGAATAATTCACCCTAATATTTGTGTCAGGTCGAGGCTTACACCCTCGTTTATTTCGTCGGTGTTGATGTTCTGCGTCTTTTTCAAGAATAAGCTTAAAGCAGTGCTTTAAAGGAATAAAACGACGATCTGACGAGTAATTCAGAGTCACTATCATCATCGCATGCACTGAGGGAAAAAAATCTCTTTTTTGCTAACCGATTAATCACTCTTTTACTGACTCGCCAAATAGTCCATTGCGAAATAAACTCCAAAGCGCAAACAGAAGTTATAAGGAATGATTTCCAGTACATATGTACGAAGATGAACGAAGGATCAAGGAAGAAAGAAGATCGAATTGTTATGTCTTGGGTTGGTGACGGAATGAGACGGAAAGAGGAAAACGAAGGCAGTGAGCATTTACAAAAACAAACAGCCCTGACATTCAGCAGTACATAGTTTTGTCTCACCTACTCTTTACATTTGGTTAACTATCTGTTCGTACTCGTATAACATGAGAAAGGACCGAATTATGAACGAACTAGAAACGAGGGATCCAACACCTATGATGAGAAGAGCCATACAAATAATATTTTTGTGGGTTAGGAATCTATAGGAATCTTTGAGTTTTGCTGTCAATTCTTTAACAGTTTAGAAATTGGAACTTTATAATTCTTAGTTTTCAAACATGACTGTGACTTACACCTCCAGCGTAAGTACCTCAAGTGTAGTGAACAATTTTCTCGGATTGTTGGTCAGGCAAGTCCTCCTAAGGAAGTAATGAAAAAAATAGCTTGATATTAATATATTTCACAGATGGCGTGGTAGTATTTACAAGTTGATCTGGGTGGATCTTATTATCTTTTTTGGGCTGTACTTCTTGCTAGCGATAACATACCGTTGGTTGATGAACGAAGAGGCCAAAAGGTAAGTTTAAGTTAATTTCTTTAGCCAAATCAGTTTCTATGCTATTTTAGACTTTTTGAGACCGTTTCCTCATATTGTTTGGACAAGGGTTCCCTTATTCCCCTGTCTTTCGTGATGGGGTTTTACATAACAATAGTGATGAGGCGCTGGTGGGATCAATACACCACCATACCTTGGCCAGACGGAATTGCCATTTTGGTCAGCACCAGTATCCACGGCAGCGATGACAGAGCCAGGGTCATGAGGCGCACTATCCTGAGATATGTCTGCCTGTGTCAGGTTATAGTTTTCACCATGATCTCGCCTCGCGTTAAGCGTCGTTTCCCCACTTATAATCAAATCATTGAAGCTGGTTTTATGGTGGAAAATGAAAAGAAGATCATGGAGGCCTTGGATCAAGCCTTTCCAAGTTATCCAAAGCACTGGATGCCCATTGTTTGGGCAGCCAGCATTGTGATGAGAGCTCGGAGGGAGAATAAGATCCGGGATGATTACGCCGTTAAGACGATCATTGATGACCTGAACAAATTTCGCGGATATTGTGGTTTTTTGCTCTACTACGATTGGGTTTCTGTTCCATTGGTCTACACGCAAGTGGTCACATTGGCCACCTATTCCTTTTTCCTTTTTAGTGCCCTTGGGCAGCAATGGACTGAAAGTAGGGACCAGCAGGGGCTAAGTGTTATGAAATGGTTCCCTATCCTGACCTTACTTCAGTTTTTCTTTTACATGGGTTGGCTTAAGGTTGCCGAATCCTTGATCAACCCCTTTGGAGAGGATGACGATGATTTTGAGGTGAGATAATATTTCCACATTTATTGATTTTTATATGTAACTTTGGTCACTTCTCTCATTAGCTTAATTGGATTATTGATCGAAACATAACCGTTGCCTACTGCATTGTGGACGAGATGCACCAGGAGCATCCGACTCTGGTTAAAGATCAGTACTGGGACGAGGTCTTCCCTAATGAAATGCCCTACGCTGTGCCAAAGATGCGTCAAAATCCACCTTCAGCTTCGACTGCATATATGAAAAACACGCAAAAGGTAGCTATGATATATGACGTTAGAATAATATATTTTTTTTTTTCATTTTTAAGTCCTCAAAATCGGACTCGCCGCATTCTTCTGCATCTGCCACCCATGCATATGCCTACTATGAAGCCTTCCTGCCTAGACCATCACGTAGAGGCAGTTTCTTAAACTTTCAAATGGAAGACGGGCCATCACGTGAGACATTCAGGGAGAACCTGGTTCAGTCACAGCTGTATAGTACAAGCAAACCGTCTCAATCCACAAGTAACAAAAATGATTTATAATTTTGTTGTATTTTATTTAAAAACTCTTTTTTCACAGTTGATTTTAATGAGCTGAAGGAGCAGCGTCGTCGGGAACGCAGAGAACGCAATCGTCACCGAATTATGGACATGCGAAATAACCATCTTCTGCAATATCCATCCGGTACTTCCTACTCCGCTACCCTTGCTCCTTCTACATCAGTTGAAGCTACGTTGAAAAACTGGGAAAAATCAAATTCCTCAAGCAAATCTGAAAAACAAGATTAGACTGGTGATTAGTCACTAAAACAAAACTATTTTAATTCATTTTCCTTTTGTGAAAAAAAACTTTTGTAATAAACAAATTTATTCACACTGTAATCAAATGACCCCGTTTTATGATGAATTCGTAAAAAGGATCTTAAATATATGATAAATGGTGTAGTTCTTATCGGTCTGAATCCTGAATTGTACGTCATCAGCATCTCGTCAACAATAGATAAGATAACTAACCTGCAGAAAACGATCACTAAGCTAGATCAACTAGATCAACTTTCATTTTTACAGGCTTTAAGGAGAAGTCATATCAGATGCTTTTGGCTCAGACTCCTTAGTGAAATATTGTAAAATAGTTTTATTTTGGTAATTCATCAAAAGTCTAATTGTTTCTGTCAGACTTGCTGGTAGAGCTTGATGGTTCGATGATCTCCGACGAAGACCTATATGATGGCGAAGGGATAAGGGTAGCAGAGTAGGAAGTACCGGATGGATATTGCCGAAGATGGTTATTTCGCATGTCCATAATTCGGTGACGATTGCGTTCTCTGCGTTCCCGACGACGCTGCTCCTTCAGCTCATTGAAATCAACTGCGAAATAAAAGTTTTTAAATAAAATACAAAATTAGAAATCATTTTTGTTACTTGTGGATTGAGAAGGTTTGCTGGTACTATACAGCTGTGACTTAACCAGGTTCTCCCTGAATGTCTCACGTGATGGCCCGTCTTCCATTTGAAAGTTTAAGAAACTGCCACTACGCGATGGTCTGGGCAGGTTGTTTTGGTAGTAGCTTACATGGCTGGCGAAGAAAGAACTATGCGGCGACTCTGGCTTTTGGGACTAAAACAAAATATCAATTTAAAAATTAAATAGAAATAATAAGATTACTCCAAAATCCAAGAAGAACATTAAAACGAGTTACAGGAGTATATAATAGATACCTTTTGCGGGGTTTTCATGTATGCAGTCGACAATGGAGGTGGATTTTGACGCATCTTTGGCACAGCGTAGGGCATTTCATTAGGGAAGACCTCGTCCCAGTACTGATCCTTAACCAGTTCCGGATGCTCCTGGTGCATCTCGTCCACAATGCAGTAGGCAACGGTAATGTTTCGATCAATAATCCAATTTAGCTAAAGCAATAAGTTCCCGGTTAAATTCAAAGAAATTTGTCCCTAATTTATTTAAGATATAATCTCACCTCAAAATCATCGTCATCCTCTCCAAAGGGGTTGATCAAGGATTCGGCAACCTTAAGCCAACCCATGTAAAAGAAAAACTGAAGTAAGGTCAGGATAGGGAACCATTTCATAACACTTAACCCCTGCTGGTCACTACTTTCCGTCCATTGCTGTCCAAGGGCACTAAACAGGAAAAACGAATATGTGGCCAGGGTTACCACTTGGGTGTAGACCAATGGAATGCTAATCCAATCGTAGTAGAGCAAAAAACTACAACGTCCACGGAACACGTTCAACTCATCCATGATCGTCTTTACAGCGTAATCATCCCGGATCTTATTCTCGCTCCGAGCTCTCATCACAATGCTGGCTGCCCAAACAATGGGCATCCAGTGCTTTGGATAAGTTGGAAAGGCTTGCTCGATAGCCTCTATGATCTTCTTCTCATTTTCCACCATAAATCCAGCATCAATGATTTCATTATAAGTGGGAAATCGACGCTTAACGCGAGGCGAGATCAAGGTGAAAGCTATCACCTGACACAGGCAAACATATCGCAAGATTGTGCGCCTCATGACCCTGGCTCTATCATCAGAGCCATGGATACTGGTGCTTACCAAAATGGCAATCCCATCTGGCCAAGGAATGGTAGTGTATTGATCCCACCAGCGCCTCATCACAATCGTTACGTAAAACCCCAACACGAAAGACAGGGGAATGAGAGAACCCTTGTCTAAACAATGAGAAGCAAGATTCTCAAAAAGCCTAAAATATTATATGAATTTATTTGCCGATTGAACTCAATGAATTCAAACTCACCTTTTGGCCTCTTCGTTCATCAACCAACGGTATGTTATCGCTAGCAAGAAGTACAGCCCAAAAAAGATAATAAGATCCACCCAGATCAACTTGTAAATGCTCCCACGCCATCTGCAAAATATAGTTATATTGGGGTATTTATCCTTGCTTCCTTAGGAGGACTTGCCTGACCAACAATCCGAGAAAATTGTTCACTACACTTGAGGTACTTACGCTGGAGGTGTAAGTCACAGTCATGTTTAAGCACTAAGAATTATTAAGTTACAATTTCTAGTTATTTAATGAATTGACAGCAAACGCAAGGGTTCTTTATATTTACAAATATTTCAAAAAATCATAAAAATTAAAATTTCAATATTACAAATTAGGGGTACTCAAATTCGCGTTTACTCAACTCACATTTACCAAACCAAATACAAGAGAGCGTACACAGCTGTACACTGAGAGAAAGAAAAACATATTTGCTAAGCAATTCATACCTCATTTTACTGACTCGCCAAATAGTCCATTGCGAAATAAACTCCAAAGCGCAAACAGAAGTTATAAGGAATGATTTCCAGTACATATGTACGAAGATGAACGAAGGATCAAGGAAGAAAGAAGATCGAATTGTTATGTCTTGGGTTGGTGACGGAATGAGACGGAAAGAGGAAAACGAAGGCAGTGAGCATTTACAAAAACAAACAGCCCTGACATTCAGCAGTACATAGTTTTGTCTCACCTACTCTTTACATTTGGTTAACTATCTGTTCGTACTAGTATAACATGAGAAAGTACCGAATTATGAACGAACTTGAAACGAGGGATCCAACACCTATGATGAGAAGAGCCATACAAATAATATTTTTGTGGCTTAGGAATCTATAGGAATCTGTGAGTTTTGCTGTCAATTCTTTAACAATTTAGAAATTGGAACTTTATAATATATAATTCTTAGTTTTCAAACATGACTGTGACTTACACCTCCAGCGTAAGTACCTCAAGTGTAGTGAACAATTTTCTCGGATTGTTGGTCAGGCAAGTCCTCCTAAGGAAGTGAGGAAAAAAATACTGTAATATTATTATATTTCGCAGATGGCGTGGTAGCATTTACAAGTTGATCTGGGTGGATCTTATTATCTTTTTTGGGCTGTACTTCTTGCTAGCGATAACATACCGTTGGTTGATGAACGAAGAGGCCAAAAGGTGAGTTTTAATTCATTGAATTCAATCGGCAAATAAATTCATATGATATTTTAGGCTTTTTGAGAATCTTGCTTCTCATTGTTTAGACAAGGGTTCTCTCATTCCCCTGTCTTTCGTGTTGGGGTTTTACGTAACGATTGTGATGAAGCGCTGGTGGGATCAATACACCACCATACCTTGGCCAGACGGAATTGCCATTTTGGTCAGCACCAGTATCCACGGCAGCGATGACAGAGCCAGGGTCATGAGGCGGACCATCCTGAGATATGTCTGCCTGTGTCAGGTTATAGTTTTCACCATGATCTCGCCTCGCGTTAAGCGTCGTTTCCCCACTTATAATCAAATCATTGAAGCTGGTTTTATGGTGGAAAATGAAAAGAAGATCATGGAGGCCTTGGATCAAGCCTTTCCAAGTTATCCAAAGCATTGGATGCCCATTGTTTGGGCAGCTAGCGTTGTGATGAGAGCTCGGAGGGAGCATAAAATCCGAGATGATTACGCCGTTAAGACGATCATTGATGAGTTGATCGTGTTCCGAGGACGTTGCAGTTTTTTGCTCTTTTATAAATTGATTAGCATTCCATTGGTCTACACCCAAGTGGTTACCCTGGCTACATATTCGTTTTTCCTGTTTAGTGCCCTTGGACAGCAATGGACGGAAAGTAGTGACCAGCCGGGGCAAAGTGTCATGAAATGGTTCCCCATTCTGACCTTACTTCAGTTTTTCTTTTACATGGGTTGGCTTAAGGTTGCCGAATCCTTGATCAACCCCTTTGGAGAGGATGACGATGATTTTGAGGTGAGATTATATCTTAAATAAATTAGGGACAAATTTCTTTGAATTTAACCGGGAACTTGTTGCTTTAGCTAAATTGGATTATTGATCGAAACATTACCGTTGCCTACTGCATTGTGGACGAGATGCACCAGGAGCATCCGGAACTGGTTAAGGATCAGTACTGGGACGAGGTCTTCCCTAATGAAATGCCCTACGCTGTGCCAAAGATGCGTCAAAATCCACCTTCAGCTTCGACTGCAAATATGAAAACCCCGCAAAAGGTATTTATTATATACTCCTGGAATTCGTTTTAATGTTTTGCATAGATTTTGGAGTAATCTTATTATTTCTATTTAATTTTTTAACTAATATTTGGTTTAAGTCCCAAAAACCAAAGTCGCCGCAAACTTCTGTTTTCCCCACCCGTGTAAGCTACTACCAAAACAACCTGCCCAGACCATCGCGTAGTGGCAGTTTCTTAAACTTTCAAATGGAAGACGGGCCATCACGTGAGACATTCAGGGAGAACCTGGTTAAGTCACAGCTGTATAGTACCAGCAAACCTTCTCAATCCACAAGTAACAAAAATGATTTCTAATTTTGTATTTTATTTAAAAACTTTTATTTCGCAGTTGATTTCAATGAGCTGAAGGAGCAACGTCGTCGGGAACGCAGAGAACGCAATCGTCACCGAATTATGGACATGCGAAATAACCATCTTCGGCAATATCCATCCGGTACTTCCTACTCTACTACCCTTATCCCTTCTCCATCATATAGGGCTTCGTCGGAGATCATCGAACCATCAATGTCTACCAGCAAGTCTGACAGAAACAATTCGACTTTTGATGAGTTACCAAAATAAAACTATTTTCAAATTTTTCACTTTTATAAACAATAAAAACAACAAACTGATGTTAAATGATTAAGTTTAATGATCAATTTTTACCAAAGTGAAATAAAGATTCCTCTCAAAGTTTTGTTATCTTAAGTAATATCAAATGTGTAACTCCTCACTTCTCATCTTCCTTGTCCTTATCCTTATCCTTATCCTTATCCTTGTCCTTCTTTCTCTGACTTAGGAAGCTCTTGTCGGTCTGAATCTCGGACTCACTCTTTAGGACCTTAGTGCGACTGTCACCTGCTTCTGATCCCAGTTCTCCTTTGAGCAACTCCATGGCCAGGGCAGCATTCTGGATCTGCCGGTTCACACGCTCCCTCTCCCGCTTCTCCCTTAGTCGATCAAAGTCGTCCTTGCTGCCGTAATCCAGTGTCATTGAACCGCCGTCGCCTTCCATTTCGTCTTCAACTTTTTCATCAAAATCGATGGTATCCCGACTCAGACTATCCGAGGAAAACGATACCGAAACGGAACTCTTGCTTACTCTAAACTCTCGACGGGCAAATCGAATGGTAATCTCAGGATTGGTTTCATCTTCATCTTCGAACTCTATATAGTCATTTTCAAGGCTAGCTTCGCTTTTAACGGATGGAATGGGATGGACTTTTGGGATGCCTAAGCGAGCGGTAGATGCTTCTGGATGTTCGGCCCTTTCAGATTCAACCAAATAGGGCAGTTCGTTGGGGAAGACCTCATCCCAATACTGATCCCTCACCAACTGCGGATGATCGTTGTGCATTTCGTCAACGATCAGGTAACTAACTTGCAGATTACGATCGATCAGCCAGTTAAGTTCAAAATCATCGTCATCATCGCCAAAGGGACAAATAAGGGTTTCGGCCACTTTAAGCCAACCCATAAAAAAGAAAAACTCTAGGGTGCTGAACAAGGGGAAGTAGTAACTAACGACATTATTATTAGCTGTATCCCGATCGATCCACTGATGGCCAAAAATAGAGGCCACGAAATACGAGTAGACGGCCAGGGTTACGACCTATATAAGGATCAGAAAAGATATATCTTAACCACATACTACTAGACTTACCTGTGTGTAAACCAATGGAACAGAGATCGTATCATAGTGGATGAGCATATTGCATCCAGCTCGGAATTTGTTAAGTTCATCAATCATGGACTTTAAAGAGAAGTCATCCCAGATGCGTCCTTCCTTTCGTGCTCTTGTCACTATACTCGTGGCCCAGACAATGGGCATCCAGTACTTGGGGTGCTTCGGAAACTTAGCATCCATGGCCTTTATAATATTCGCTTCGTTGGCATTCAGCAGACCCACTTCAATTAACTGATCATAAGTGGGAAAACGACGCTTTATCACTGGGGATATCATCGACAGCACCATGGTTAAGGCCAAGCAGACATATCTCATGATAGTGCGCCTCATTAGGCGACCATGTTCATCTTGTCCACGAACTAAGGCACTAACATAGACAGCCAAAGGATCTGGCCAGGGAACCGTGATGTATTGACTCCACCAGCGTTCTATAATAATGCCCACATAGAAACCCAGCACGAAGGATAGTGGAATCAGATTGCTATAGCTATGACAGTATATCACAATGTCCTCGAAAATGCTAATGAAAGGTATGTAAGATTAGATATAATAAGGTAAAAAGTCATAGAATTACTTACGGTTTATCGATATCCCTAAGAGCAAAACGGTACACCATAGCCATCAAATAGTAACAGCCCAGAAATGCCAGAAGATCAACCCATATAATCTTATAGATGCTCGCCCGCCATCTGCCGATAGTTCAGATATCACAGTTACTACTAGCATTAAGGCCAAACAAAGCAACGTCTCACCTCATCAAAAGCTTCCAGAAACAACCGAAATGGCTGCATGTTGCCACCTCAGCGGTGTACGAGACAGTCATACCCGAAAATTGTCAATTGGAAAACTTTAATAATACCGAACGGCTGGGAAATCGACTTGGCAATGGCAATGAGAATTGGAATGGGGAAAACACTTTCGTGAGGCCATAAGCAAAGCCAACTTTGAAATTAGTTCTAGTCTTCGGTTTTGCTTGGGGGTAATTTTCCCACTCAAGCATTAAACGAAGGCAATTTGGTAGGCGCGTCACATTTTGTGGGCGTAATTATTTAAATTAGATCATTTATATTTGCCGCCAGGCCAACAGACAACAAACCCACAAAGGCCAATTTGCCACACGCTCTTCCTGCTGCTGCTGCTGCCCGCACATGTGATGAAGTCTGCTCCTGTCTTCTCCTCCAGCTCCTTCCCATATATGTATACAATAAGAGTAGATATATACATATATATGCGGATATATGCCTGTCTGGCGGCATTAAGAAGGTGCAGTAAAATTTTAATACCCCAGCAAACATTCTCTGTGGCCATACCGTGATTTTTACCCCTTCCAACGGTGAAAGTGTGAAGAGCATTTCGAGTATCTTATCAGCATTTATTTGCTGAGTCGCTTGATATCATATAGCCAGTAATTGCAAAAAATTAAAGCTATTGACTTAAATTATATTAAATTAAATCAGTTATCAAAAGTTGAATATGGTTGGTAGCTTAGTGCTAATGGTAGAGAATATTGGATCAAGGAAAGTTTAAGCCAGGAGGAAGGATGTCGAGAACGTTTTTAGCATTGCTATCCCATCTCTATCTCTTCAGTTTTTTGATTGATATATAATAAAGGATTTAAAGGATTTAAAACAGTTAATCATACCTACAAAGGTAATGCACAATTTTCTTGCAATTAAAAAAGGTTTTCCATTAAAAATCATTTATCAACTTTTAAGTTTTCAACTTAAACTTTAAAGTACCTGATATAAAAACATAGAAAATGAGTAATACACACCTGATAAACTCAATAAAAAATTGGGTTTGGCTTAACAATTTTCATATTTCTAATCAGTTTATAGATAATTAAACAACTGCTAATGCTTGTATTCGTTTACAAACGAACTTAATATGGTGCCAAGAATGTAACGATGGAAATGTGGAATTTGCAAATGGAAATCGCTGAAATACTTTGAATAATCATCTAAACAGAACACTCCATAAAGATAATACTTACACCTGAGCAGTACAATCAAATCAGATTTATTTAATCGGCTTATCTCGTATCAGCGAATCATATCTGAAATTATGAAATCAAGCCAGCCATTCATTCACCTTCTTATATGGCTAGAGATTTACGTAATTGTAGATTGCACAGAGAGAGATAAGGCTTATAAGGTGGGTTCTATTGATACTTTTTAGTGCAGTTTAAATGAAATTAAATTTTAAATAAATATCTTAATTTAAAATACAAGTTTAAAACTCCAAACAAAGTCATAATATAAAGCGCATCGGAGCTTATCAACCGACTCGACCAGCTAATAAAATCTACAAATTGACACTCGGCAGCTAAGTACAACAAAAGCAGCAACATCTAGACCAAAAACAATAACAATGGGAAGAAGAACAGAAAGCATTTATAATTGTGTTCGTTTTAGCGATATTATTATTGCATTCCACCGCACTATGTGGAATTTGACCCGTTTTTGTGGCCAAAACTCATTTTTTGAAAATATACAAATTTACGTTTTTTCAATTTTACCAAGTTAAGAAATGATCAAAATGCTGTGTTACATACCTAAAATGTTAATTTAACAGCTTACTGTTAAAATACAAGCTGTTAAAGTCAGCTGTTGCAAGCGAAAACCACGTGCTGTTAAAAATGTTAATTTTGTGGTGCAACTTCAAATTTGCATATCTCTTAGAAAAAATCGTTAAAAAATCTAATTCAAATTGAATATTGATTCTTAAGGTTAATACTATTTTTTTATACTAATACGTTGTGTGTTTCGTTCGTATTTTTTAACAATTTGTATGTTTAGCAAGTGGTGTCCCTTTGTCACTTTTAGAAAGAAAGTTGAACTTTGCAAAGGGTTTTAAAAAAAGTTTCAAAGAGTATCAGTGAGTGTCCATAACCATGTTGTAGATTTGTCAATTCTGAATTCAGAATATATAAGCTCATTTGCGTTTATTTGCGAATCTTTGCGTAATTTGAATTTTTAGGAAGCAACCTCTTGTTCAGCAATGCACAAGTTTGGCGTAAGCAAGGGTGTAGAAGTAGAAGTCATCCAACTGTTGGCTGGTGAAATTTAGTTTTCAAATGGTATCGACGCAAGGAAAGAACAAAAATACATACTTTTTTTATATAATAATAATGAAATTGATGAAAATGATGCAGTTGAAAATGAATACCTAGAATAATACTACCAAAAAAATTTCTTTTTTAATAACTTCTAAATTTATTATCCGATCTGGACCAAATTTGCAGGACACAATTGAAATCGGACATTCATCCTGTGTTCCAAAATTGGGGTCTCTAACATGAAAATTGCGCTAAATATTAAACTTTTGTGGGCGGAGGGGGGGGCGTTGCCACGCCCACTTTTCAAAAATATCTTCCTTTAGTCATAACCATCATTATACAAGAAACCTGTAGTGGAAAATCTTGTTAATTTTAAAAATATTAATTTTGGCCACAAAAACGGGTCAAATTTCACATAGTGCACCGTCGTAGTGCTCTCTCTCTCTCTATATATAGGGGCTAGAATATTATCTTACACTTTCAGTTAACGTTATACACCGAAACCGTCAACAGCCGACGCTTTGTGACACTGTGAAAGAGAGAGAGTGATACAGTGCTTAAGAGAGATAGCAATACACGAGCGGGAGAAAAGTATGAATGTTCAAATCTAAAGCCAAAAAACAATAAAAAAAAATAAAAATGAAACGGTAGATCGGAAATGAACCAGAATGAATGTGAATACAAACAGTGTTATCTGAAAACAACATAAATAACAAAATACAGGAATTGCCTTGTAGTGGCGGAAAAAACAACAACAAAACAAACTGTTATTTTGCTATCGCAAAGATCATAAAACCGAAAGTCGGGAAAAAAAACAAAACAAAATCAAAAAGCAGCAGCCGGAATATCGCAGAAGCAACATCGAAAAAACATAGCAGCAATATGCGACGACGTCACACAGTGTGAATCAGGCCCTCTCCGTTACTCTTGTTTGCCCCCTCCCACTCGCACACCTGCTAATTTTTTATTTCGTATTCGCTCTAATTACAACCCAGATCATCTCAGCAGCCCTCCGATCGCCCGCCGCTCTCCTTATCTATCCTAAATCCAGATGACTTTTCGTCTCTTCTCGTCTCGTTCTTCGGCTCTTATCAGTTTCGCTTCGGGTGTGCACTGAAAGAAAGAATCAAGGATGTTAGTTTTAAATTGGTTTTTAAAAACTTAGGAAATATTTTGAATATTTCATTCTAAGATTGGTATTTTGTTCCTAATTTTAATATGATATTTTCTCTTATCCCTAAAAAACCCATATTTACTCTTCAAGTTTTAGGTAGATTTAAATCGCAGTGTACCCGGCTCTCTTCGTCCATGGCTAGCAATCACTTTCGTCGGGCTGCGGAGGAGCTTCGTGTTCGGCCTGCTGGCCTGGTGGTCTTATCTTAGGAGGAGTACGCGAAGAATTCGCGTCTGTAATACGACACCAACAAGCCTGCAGACCCTCTTAGATCGCCAAGTATGTCAGTCACACTTTTGTTGTCCGTTTTGTATTGTCTTGTGTGAGCGGAAATTAATAATAGACATTCAATTCATTAATAACAAACAGACAAAGGCGGGGCGCCGACAATATTTGCCCAGAGTGCAGTGGACCAACAACTGCATTTAAACTCAAACAGAAGCTCGGAAAAAAAGTGTTTCAAAGTCGGTGAGTAAGGCATCATCAAGTTTATTATAATTATATAAACGCAGCAACATAAGTTTCCATTCGACAACACTCACCTAGACCCACTTAATTATCTTCGTTGGGCGGAGAGCAAACGAATTATAAAGTTAATAATAGAAAGGCAAGCAAAGTTGCAAAAGATATTAAAGGTAAAAAAACTCAAGCATCTGATTCTTATCAAAGTGTGGTGTATTTTTCATAAGGAAAAGGTGTGGGTGCTTTGCTTAGTCACCTGTTGGGAAAATATATAATAATTCATAAAAAATTAATGATTTATGGCAGATGCAGTGAGGATTTACAAGGTTAACATATAGGAAGGTGTAAGGTTTGTTTGGGTAATGACAGAAACGTAATCTAAAGCTGTATTTTATTGAATCATCAGCAGTTAAAGGTAGAAAAGTTTGGGAAAGTAATTTCTAAAGATTTTTCTACCAACGAATAATAGTACTTGCTATATGAATATCTTTCTTATTAAATTTTCAACATATATATAGGTAACTCCTTGTTTTTCAACCTTCGCTAGAAAGGTGCTTCTGAAAACTTTTCCACTAGAACTTCTCCGTTCCCGAAACTTTCCCATATATAGCACTCCCCACATATAGATTACCTATATATACCCAATTCTAAGTGGAACAATTGAGTTCAGACTAGCAGCCGACAATAGCCTCGCCATTAACGATTACAATTTGAGCTCAATTATTTGCATTATACAATCGGACGGCGTCACAAGATAAGACAATACGTAGATCGAAGTGCATCATGATCTTGGCTAAACCTCTGAAACCAGCAATTTTTCCTTTCCAGAATTTCAGGGTTTACTGAACCTTCCCTAACGAATCAAGAGCGAGAGAGTGAGTGAGAGATTGACGAGAGAAATGGTTCAACAATTCTCGCCCTGGAAGGTTCTTACCCGCCGCAAAAACCTTCAAGCCGATGGCAGTGAAGGAGAAACGAAACTAAATCGCGTCTTGGGACTATGGGATCTAACGGCCCTGGGCGTTGGATCGACCTTGGGAGCAGGGGTCTATGTGCTGGCCGGACAGATAGCCAAGGATCAGGCGGGTCCCTCGGTGATGATATCGTTTGCCATCGCAGCATTGGCTTCTCTGCTGGCTGGTGAGTTTGATAGCAGCTACAGTGCAGGCTAAATGTAACGAATTTTAAGTGTTAATTAATATTAAATATAATTATTATTATTTTCTTATAACCTTTTTTCATTTTCCTTTTAGGAGTTTGCTATGCGGAATTTGGCGCCAGAGTTCCAAAGGCAGGATCGGCCTATGTCTATAGTTATGTCTGTATTGGGGAATTTGTGGCTTTTGTCATTGGCTGGAATCTGATTTTGGAATATGTCATTGGCACAGCGAGTGTTTGTAGGGGTATTAGCCTGTACCTGGACTCCTTGCTAAATGACACCTTGAAGAACACTTTTGCCGAAGTGGCTCCCATGAATGTTAGTTTTCTGGGTAGTTACTTTGACTTTTTGGCCTTTGGCTTAGTTGTGGTTTTTGGAGGTAAGAGTGAAAATATTATTCTTAAGAATTATTTAGTTTTTATTAATTAAAATCCTGTAATTTTGCAGTTGCACTTGCCTTTGGTGTGGAGACATCGACAATGGCAAACAATTTTGTGACCTGTCTGAATATATTTATTCTGGGATTCGTCATAATTGCTGGCGCAATAAAAGGTAAATATTGTTTAAGCTAATAGCACCTAAAACGGCAAGTTGTACTTGAAAATGATCGAAAATCTGTAAAAGATTTAGTCTTGTTTCTAAGTCTTCGTTCCTATACCGATATCTAAACAAACTTTATCTTTAATTTAGGTCAAGAAAAAGTATTTCAAGCATTTCAAGAATGTTTTAACAACCTAGTAAAGCAATCTGGATTATAGATACTTACCACTGATCTCCGATTATGTTCTTTTAATTAATTGATTATTGTTTTTCTCGACAGCTGACTTCTCCAACTGGACGGTGGATCCCAGTACTATTAGTGCGAATGCCACCATCGGTTCGGGTGGCTTCTTCCCCTTTGGTTTTGAGGGCACACTCCGTGGAGCTGCCACCTGCTTCTTTGGCTTCGTGGGCTTCGATTGCATTGCCACAACAGGAGAGGAGGTTCGAAATCCTCGTAAAAATATTCCAAAATCCATACTGCTATCCCTGTTGATAATCTTCCTGTGCTATTTCGGAGTGTCCACTGTACTAACACTGATGCTGCCGTACTACCTTCAAGATGCCAATGCCCCACTGCCATATGCCTTCGAATATGTGGGTTGGCCCGTGGCCATGTGGATAGTGACTATTGGTGGTTTAGTTGGTCTAATGGCGAGTCTTTTTGGAGCGCTATTCCCATTGCCCAGAGTGATGTACTCAATGGCCCAGGATGGTCTTTTGTTTAAATTTCTGGGGAAAGTGAGTCCGAGATTCCGAGTACCAGTCACTGGCTCCATCGTATCGGCTCTTTTCACGGCCGCAATTGCTGGTCTCTTCGATTTGGCCCAATTGGTCAGTCTGCTATCCATTGGCACTTTGCTGGCCTATAGTGTGGTGGCCATATCGATAATGCTACTGCGATATATGGACTATTGCGAGGTGGAGGAGAATCCAGGACAAAGGGAAGTCAGAGCCTCGGAGACCACCTCTTTGACCTCGAGCTCTGAGCGCTTCACTTGGGGTTCCGTTTGTACGCAACTTTTTAATGTTCATCGTTTAAGAGAGCCAAATGCGATTTCCTCCCGGATTGTAGGAGTGTTGGCTACATTGTTTTGTGAGTATATAAAATATAAAATTTGATTTTAATAATATTGTTTTGCGTACTTCAGGTCTGATTTCCTTGGGAATAGGAGTGCTGATAATGCAGGCTCATCATTTGATTGCCTCGAAAGAAGTCTGGGCCTTGACTCTTCTAGCCATCTTAGTCGTGTTAATGTTCCTGGATATCCTCTTGATTTGCCTCCAACCCAGAGAAGCTCGTCGCCGACTCTTCCGAGTGCCTTTTGTACCGATTGTTCCTGCCATCAGTATCTTCATCAATATATATCTAATGCTCCAGTTGGATAGTTGGACATGGATACGTTTCGGGGTCTGGATGATTGTGGGTAAGTCGGATTCTACACTTAACTGATTTTGCATGTGGTAGAATGTAATGCATGTGGCACTTTATGTACTTAACTTAAATGTCTTAGGTATACCCGTATTCCTTGCATGCTGGTATCTATACGATTGCAAGAATCCGCAGAAGAGAAATCCCGAAAGGTGGGCCTTCTATAAGGCACTGAAAGGATTGCAGGAAAGTCGAGAGCAGGAGTATCATTGCATATCCAAGGAGAGTGTCTTGACTTTAGAAACGCAGCTGAAGAAGAGTCCCAGCAGTAGTTTGGATCAAATCCAGAATCTAAGTGATGTTAGCGAAGATTTGATAGAAGTTAAAAATGCCAATGGAAAGATTTTATATGTGGAAGATACTAAGAGTGAAAATTCCACGGAAACTTTGGTTTGCGAAACTGAATCGCCAACGCGAGAGGATGAACAGTCTGTGATAGCCATGTTGGATTATGTCCTGGAAGCGGAGGATATACAACAAAGTCAACAGGAGTTGGATCTGCAACAGCAGATGATTTTCGAGAGGCATTTCAGCATGGATTCTGAGATGTATCCCAGTGTCATAGAAACGGTCATCGTGGCCACCGTTCATAGCAGCAGCGATGATGATGAAGTCCAAAATGGTAATCCCCTGAAGTTGAGTAAATATGAGGAATGCAAATTAGTGGCCCATCAAATGCTGGAGGAGCTATTCAATAGCGAGGCTTTCTACGAACAGTTGGTGATGGTTAAGGCCAAAAAGGTTGTCCTGGTGAAAGAGGCGAACGACGGTGAATCTGTGAAAGACTTCGAAGACCAAAAGCCTGTTTTTATGCGACAACGTTTACCATCGCAGGCCTCCCTGCAATCCCAGGCATCCGCCATTGAGGATCCTTTGCATTCGGCCAAGTTTAAAGACCGTTTAAGCCACCTCATTATGAATGCCAATGCCCAGCAGGTTAGAGGAGTGGCAAAGAGGTCCGAAGAGGAAGTCGAGGCAGAGGAGCAGGTGAAGCAGGCACAGGTTGAGGAGCCCAAAGCAAGGCCGTTGCTAAAGCAATCGAAAAGTGAAACCGATGTTCGTCGCTTAATGCTCAAGGCCATCAGTGAGCTGAAAATCGACCATAATGAGACTGGTAATGCTGATGAGGTCCTCACAGAAGTGCCCACCACCCCCGGAAGCTCCTCAACATCACGAGTTCCAGTTTCTGTTACCATTTCTAATGCAGTGGATGCAGGTGGCAACAACATACCGCGTCCACCGAAATTCGATCCGGTTCTGTACAAGACCATCAACAGCATTAGTTTGCGCAAAGAGCGACCCAGTTTGAGTCGACAGCATATCGTGGATGCCAAGAACCCGTCGTTTTTGCCACCGGAATCGCAGCCGGAGACGCATCCGGATCCTGGTGAGCAACCGGAGTCGGAGCCGTTGCCATTCAAAGCCAAATTGGAGGCCATATTGCAGCGGGGTCCCTCGCACCGTACCCAACAACATCCGGAATTGGTGCGTCGCCAACGTCCGCAGTCCACCTACATAGAAGTGGAAGAGGTGGAAAGCTGAGGGGTGACTCTACACATCCATACCATACCCTCTTTTCTGTACATTATGGAATACCAAAGCCCCAAAACCCAACCCCCACCCCTGGTGAAACCAAAGAGGGTGCCATTTTCCCCCCAGTTAAAAGTAGTTAAATCCTGCATTTGAATAGGAATGCAAATGTGGGTTGTGTTGTACATATCTAGCATAGCTGTAGTTACTAGTAGTTACTAGTTAGTACGGAATTCAAGCAATCCTAGCTGATAAGTACCAGGTGGATTGTGAGGGACCATAGAGATTCCCTGTTAATTAAATCTTAAGAGTTCTTAGCAAGTGAACTAAGCTGTTAAGTTGCACAAAAGTGCTGCAAATAAAGACAATATTCATATAGATTAAACTAATCACAGTCTCAATCCCTCACAATTACCCCATAAATTAACATGCATGCCAAGCTAACTCCAGACTAGTCTTTAAAGTATTAAATAAAAAAGGTATTATAAATGTCAAAACTAAGTGCATGCCTAAGATATTTCTAAGCTACGTAAACTAATCGGTTCTTTAATCGTATAGGACTATCCATATACTTTTTCTATGGACTGCCCAACAGCTACCGGGAAATGAAACGACAAAGGGCTGGCTGGCAGAAGCTCAAATATAGCGATCGACTCTAAACGGGGAAAATGTTGATAATTATGGTATATATATCTATCTAACTATATAGTTGCACATAAACGAATACGTCACTAAGCCAATTTGATAAATTGTGAACAATTTGTTGGTTATAAATAAAAATTGTAGTTGTAATTAATAAAAGTCAAATGAGTTTACCTGAGTGGCTACCCGACGAGAAGGAGAAAGGCAAGAAATGTTGATGGCAACTGCAGACGCTTCCGGAAACGATTCCCCGATGATCTTCCATAGAGTGTGCTTGGCATTGGTATTAATAACCCAATGAATGGGGATCGTTCATTGTCGTTTAATTCCCAGTGGCCTTGTCTTGAGGCTGCCTCTTCCTCGGCTGCTGCACTGACTTTGATAAATTAATTGGCATCGGCTGATCGGTGAGCCAGAGTGTGTGCACTCGTCTCGGGGAGTGTTTTTCCCCTTTGCCCTTTTTCGAGTTTTCCTTAGTGGGTTGAAGAATTATTTTACACAGAAAAAGAAAAGTAAAAGGGCAGTGGAGGGCTGCATTAGTGATGTTAATCTTATTTTTGGAATCAAATAGTTTCATAAACTGAAACTTATAATGCTTTTTGTTCAGTGTAACATTCCCCTTTGCTTTGATTTTGATTAGACGGAAACATCCCCTTGGGCTGCCGTTGCGGCAGCTTCCCCCTTTTCATCTCAGAACCAAACTATGCTCTGATTTATGCGGACATTCGTTTGGGCATTTCTTTGGTCAGGTTGCTGATGCTTCTGGTTCTTCTGCTACTGGGTGCTGCTTTTGATGCCAGTCTAGAGATTTGTATAACCACAAGACGAAAGGCGAAACAACTGGCGACTGTTTGGCGTCCCAACTCCACGGAAAAGATGGACTAGTTCATGTTGGGCAATGGAAATGGGTAAGGGAATGGAAATGGAAATGGAATGATGCGGGGATGGTGGCTGACGACTTTTGTGCTGCGTAAGTGTAACAAATTGTAATCGTATTTGGCGGGGACTTTGTCTGGGGCGTGCCCCTGACTTCTCCGCCTCTCCCCGGCTTTATTATTATTAACTTTGTTATGGGCCAGAAGAGAGAGAGGAGGCGGTATCTATCTAGTTGGTAGTCCCAGAAGTCGTCTGGTGGTTGTTTTGGTTCTTTGCTACACTTGCTCACAGACTGTCCGCCCCCTTTATCTAGTCGACCGTTCAAATAGTTTTATGGCATATTTATGGGCGCCAAAACTTAAAGTCCCTCTGGCTAAGACTTTAAGACTTCCAAAAAAAAAAGGGGGCGACTTTTTCTTAAGGGGGAGGTTAAGATCTCGCCCTCACTCTTATTGCCAGAGCATTGACATTGGTTTCTGTGACAAATTGGCAAAGAGCGAAACTAATTAATGCAGGGGGAGTGCGACAACTTTTGGATATTGCATTCCATTGGGGTTGGGGGTGAGAGCTGGTGGAGGCGGATGATGGGTTGGGTAAATATTCATATGGGTAAAGAAGATTCCATGAATAAGAGAGAAGGTTATGAGATCAGATATGGTAGAAGTTTGGGCCTTATAAATCTCAGTTAGTTAGAGTCACAAGTAGGTTCAAAGATATAGAAAATGGACTTTGAACTGTTCCTTTTTTAATCACAGATTAAATCAACTAGTAAAAGTAAATCCATTATTCATAATAAAAGCCGCCAAAAAATAATGTAAAAAGAGAATTCTTCCTTGAATAATTTACTCTTTTTCACTCTATTTACATTTTTTTCTACCTTTCTGTTCCAACTTCCTTTGATTTTCCCAACTCCAAATGAGTTAAGCTTTAACTCCCTCATTTTTTTGTTCCAAAACAATTTCTTTTCAAATTGGTTTTCGGTTATGTAATCGTTGCTCAGCTCTAATAACATTTTCAGCCATCCTAACTCCTTCGTTGCCATGTTTTTGTTTGAAGTTTCGTTAGTTTGTTATTATTCCCACTGCCGTCTAAAGCGGCTTTTCCATATTCATAAAAATTGCGAGTTTTACTCCATACACTCGCATTTCGACTGGACATAATCCTCTTAACGTGGCCGGTACAGGAAAACTCTCGCCGTATTCCAGTTCGACTTTGGTATGTCACTCACCCCCCTCTCCTACCTGATTTTCTCGTATTTTGTTTTTCTGGATTGTTTCGGAAAATTAAAATATGTCCGCTGGGTGTGTGGGTTGAGGGTTTTAGCCAGAAGCGGAAGTTGTCATCATCATTTGTCAGGTAAATGCGGGCAGCAGTTGCAGTTGCAGTTACAACAAACCTACCTACCTACTACCTACTGCCGGACTACCGACTGCTACCAAAGTCAATGGCACTCGACAAAAACATTTTGTCAAAACAACGAAGGCGGCTGCTACTGTACGCAAAGTGGATCAGTGGATTTGTCCCTTCCGAAATACAACAAAAACAAAAAAGAACTCATTTTCGTAGCAGCAACAGCTGCACAAATGCAGGACTTCAAACTTCAATCCAACGAAACCATGAAAAAATGGAAAAAAGGATTAGCATTTTGGTTTAGCTGTTAGCTCAATCGGCCATGACAGCCAGCCAACGGCGGATATGGTGCATGTTTTCAGGTTTTTTGGAACTTCTCTCTGGATGCTGGATTTTGGGTCTGCGGTTTGTGCCTGTACATATGTTAAGCAGGGGATTGCATTCGGATGAGATTAACCCATTCAGGGAGGAGGTTCGACCTGGCTAAATGAATTACTCTTTAATGGGATTGAAAAGGTATCCTGTGGCTGTGGTCCTGAGGTCAAGTTGAGGGAGATTAATAATGGGAAACTACTTTTGTTTCCGGTTGTTCATTCGGAAAAGGATTTTTTTTTAAGGAGATATATGGGTTTTCTTGAGAAGTTAACTTAGGGTTATTAATGAGGTAGAACTCTTCCGGTTTTGAAAATAATAATTGCAAGGAATATTTTCTGTTAAACCATGTCTGTTCATGAAATCAATATGAAACCTTTTACCCTGAGGGAGATTTTATAATAGTAAAAGTACATCGCATTGCCAAAGGCTGTTTAAACTTAATTGGTTTTTCATTTTCAAAAAAAACATGTTGATTAAATTGAATTTTTAACCAACAAAAAGCAGTTCCTATACAAAAAACGAACCTTCAACCCTGCTTTCTCTCATTTCACGCCTATCTCTACTTAACTTTCCAATATTTTTCTCAAACCCTTGACTCATTTACCACAACCCAATGCCAATTGAACATATTGTGTGGCAAAAATCTCTAAGAAAAAGTTATGACCTCTGATACTTACCTGAGAAATGCCTTCAAATAAGAAGAGATCTCTCTATTCCGAAGACACCTTGCCAATTTGTAATCAGGACTTTGTTTGAATTCCATTAGACTTCGCTTGATTTTTCAGCACTTCTTTTGAGACCTTTGACTGTCTATTAAAAATCCGAATCTTAACTATAGTCCTGTGGCTCCTACTCAACCATTCTTGGGTGCGCTCCTCATAATTGCTCCTTTGTCATTTGCCACAACGACGCACAAAGGATCGAAGAAAATGTTTGAGGGAAAATAATACGCTGTTGATTTTCTACTCTCGACTTCAATTGATTTCTATGAGCTATCCTGTGTGCCTCTAATTTTTTCTCATTTATCTTGTTTGGGACAAATGGTTTGTGCTTGTCATAACCTTTCCTACTTCTTTGATTTTCCTTTTCTGTTTTTAGAAAAAAAAAAAACTCTCCCTTTTCCCGGCTGCCTTGTAACCACCTCGGGCATTCGACAATTTTTTAAAGAAGAATAATATTTACCGAGCCACGCACAATGGCAGGACACTAAGAGAAGAGGTCTCTGGGACATTGGCATTGTTTTCGCATTCAATTCCCTGACAATAAGCATTATTGAGAAACTGAAATGTGGCCGGCCAGCAGCCTGCACACGTTCGCCCTGTCTCTGTCTCTTGGCCTCGTTCCATCCCTTTCTAAGTGTGTGAGTGCGCTTAGAATGTTAACCAAGCCAAACCAACCAAGCAATTCAAATTCAATTTGCCCCATTATGCGAGGCCCATTGTTCCTGGCTAAATTCTAAGGGGCTGTGAGGCATTTCTCCAAAGAGAGGGAGGGCGGGGGTGCATTGCAGAGTGCAACGGGCCAAGACTGCAAGCCAAGTTAAGTGCAATACAAAAGGCAGGCAGATTAAAAATGTGCAAAAGACGCATACACTGGGAGAAAATAGTAATAATATTTTATTTTACTTTTCTTGTTTTCAGAGCGTTAAGGCTAAAGAAGTTCCTTGCTATTAAATACACTGAAAAAAAAAGATTTTTAAATATTTTGAATATTTTTAGAATTTTTTTAAACCAAAATTAACAAAAATTTCAAGGAAATTTGAGTAAAAATCTTAAAATTTCAAAATTAAAATCTAAAAAATTTCAAAAAATATATATTTTTCTCTCTCTGTACATAGAAGGAGACATTGAGTGAAAGAGTGGGGAGGGCATCTTCAAGCTAAATGAATGCAATAAGTAAATAACAAAATGTCGTTAGCATTTTCTGACACACTCACTCTCCCTATTGCCCTCTCTTTCGCTCGCTGCCCCCTAGCCCCTTCTCTCTTTCTCATTCTCTGACTATATCTTTTCAGTTCTCGAGGACAATGGGAATGTCAGCAGTTGCAGTTGCATTTGCCGCTGACATCCTGGCCTGAATGCGGCAACAGAGACGGCCCAGCAACAACAACAACAACAGGCAGAGATAGCGAGAAGCGAGAATGGGGTACCGAGACTCGAGAAACAGGAACTAAATCTCTCTTTCTCCCTTTTCTCACAGCTGTCAGTGGCAACAAATTTGCGCGCAAAAGTTCGCATTAGAAAATGTGGGCGGAAAATGGTGGTGAAAGGGCTAGAAAATCTATGAGAGAAAATCAAACCTGGCTAAAAATACGAAAGTTGAATGCACTCTTTGACTGGTAAGCCATTAAACTGAATTTTCTCGATTTTATGTTTATATTTTGATAAACTAAAACTTGTATTTTAACCAAAAACATATTCTCAAAAGTTATCTACCAAACTTTGGAAGTTTTCTTTCATAATTTGTGACCCTTTTGATTCCATTTTGATCTGTAATTATGGAAAAATAATCACCCTTCTCCATAGTACACTTAGGGTATAGTTTTTGGGTTTAATTTTTAGGGCCGCACTGCGTTCGCTCATTTTGTTGGCCAAAACGGGAGGCATCTACTATATCCTTTAGCCCTCAACCCTCAACCCTCATCTCTCATCCTATATCCCCTTAGGCCACAGCCCACCATCAGCATCCTCGTCGTCCTCATCATCAGGAGCCATCATCAGTCGGCAGCCAGCAGCGAACATTCAGCATCAGCACATCAAGTGGCAATCATATTAACCGGCTTAATTGTCAACACACAGCCAGCAGCACTGCCTCCCTGCTTTCCTCCCGCTTTTCCTACCAATTTCCCTACGACCTCTTCTCCGACCCACCCCCTTTTGGGCCGAGAGATTGTTGCGGGTGCCAGCTTGTTAACAAGTTGCCAGGAGCTGTTAACGGTTGCCAGTAGTTGTAAAGGGAAATACACAGGAAAAATAATTGAAAGGAAATGATTTTTAGGCTTTTACTTTGCTGAAAGAATTTCTCTTGTCCTGTTTGGCTATTCTTACAGCCATTTCTAAGATAGTAAGCTTTTAAGAAGATTTCACACTTTTGAAAAATGAAAATTAAGATTGGAAGATTTGATTTTTGAAGTGCAAAGGTCATTCAGAGGAACTATGAGCCTCCAATTCCCGTGTTATAGTCACAATTGTGCGTATTTCAAATGCTCATTAGACCCAATTTTTCGACACTAGACACTCATGTTAGGTGCTGCTGTTTGCCATTGGCAATCGTTCTGGACCCCACGGTTAGTTAGCCCCCCTTTAGGCCCCCCTTTCAAAATTACAGGCAATTTTCGCTCATTTTTCCATGCTAACTAACTAACTAACTAACTAACTAGATAGCCGACGCCCATCACAATGCTAATCAGAATCAGGTTCACAGACTCATTATCAATTCCTTTTTAGTACCCCCAACACCACCCCCCCCAAATAATGTTCATTTTGTTGTGGTCGTCAAAACGAGGAGTGAATCCTAACCAAAGGAGTTTCCGTTTCCGGTAGCTAGTGGATGAGAATTGAAAGCGCGTGAAAACCACGAAATTAAGCAACGCCAAATGACAGGACAGGAATGAATGATGCCATGCAGCACTTGTCAACAAAGAGATTCTTCATCCTTGGCAACCCGAACCAAAACCGAATCTCAGCAGAATCACCACCACCCCACCATCGCCCATCATCGTCATCATCAAATGAGCCACCATCTGAACTGCCACCATCATCATAGTCATCAGTGGAGCTTTCTTGTCTTCTTTCCACTCGTCTCTCTGTCTCTGTCTGTGTCAAGTTGTATGCAAACTAATCACACGCAAGCATTTGATGCGTTTAAAACACACACCCACATCTGGGTATATATATATATATAGTATATATCTACATACAACGGTTGGATAAATACAGAAGGGAAGCGTTTGATAAGTGCGATGAGGAAGGAGACTCTAAAGTTACAGAAAGCAAAATTAAAAACATAAAAATAAAAACTCAAAAAGAAAGTTATTTCAGTGATGAAAAGCTAGCAAGAATTTTTAATATCACTAAAAAATATTTAAATATTTTACTTAATTTAACACTAACTTTCATAACTTTTCAGTTTACCCACCCAATAAATTGAAACTCTGGTTGAGAGTGGGTGGTAATTGAATGGTGTTAGGGAGTGCTGATGCCACAGAGGGCGCGAGTTGGGTGCTGGTCTAGATAGTTGACTGTCCCGGAGCTGTTCATCTTTTATAATGTTGGTAATTTGAACATTTCAAATCAAATCTAAACGTCAGTTGGTTACCAGCTGCGGTTTGGTTCGAAGCTCGGCACAGCGAGGAAAAGCGAGTTGCAGGAAGACAGCTGGCGGTAGTCGGCAAATGGAAATTGTCAGCAGCGTTTCAAATGAAAGTGCAGATTGGAAAATGGCAGCACCAGCAGTAGTACAAAAACTAAAAATAAAACCAGAAACCGAAGACAGTTTTGATGGGTTACAGCTCCCCCGCCCCCCTACAGAGAACACAAAAAATTTAGATAATGTTTTATGATTTAGAAATGGCTCTGAAGGGGGACATTAATAAAGTTTTTAGAAAAAGGATAGTTAAGTATTTAAAATCCCATGTTAAATATTTTTAAGTTAACAAATCCCTTGTTGATATATCACACAGCTGCTGGAATTTCGATCTGAAAAACTAATCTGATACACCGCCCTGTGTATTCTGCCCCATCACGAGTTGGCTGCATAATAAATCGACTTGTAAATGCAATAAATTCTCTATTGACGGGACAGGAGGCTATGGCGAGTATTGAATTTAAAAACGCTTTAAGACGTCTCCAAATGCTGCAACCTAATGAAGAAGAAGGCCTCCCCTTGGAAAACATTCGTCGCAGTTCACTCGAGGAATGCCAAAAATGTGCAAACATCCAAGGAGGTGGCATTGGGAAAGTCCGGAAAATGGAGGGAGCAAGTGCTAGGCGAAAACAAGAAAACAAATCACGTTTTAATTTTGTTTAACTAAATACGAAAATCGCACACAGAATAGGGAGAGTTGGGGTGTTGGCACAGGGGCGGGGGGGGGTGTATGCTCTAGAAAAGGGGATGCTGTGGGGGAGGGGGGGGGGAGTGGCACTGCTGCCTGATGACGTGCAACTCTCGACGCCATTTTGTGCGCTGTCATGCCATACACAATTAAAGCGCCAGGATCTGGAGAACAGAGCTATGTCTATCCTCTGTACAGTGGTGGGCAAATGAATAGCTATTGGAAGGTTTTTAAAATATTAAAAATTTTTTTTTAAATTTTTTGGGAAGTAAAGTAAAGTAGAAAGGGATTTTGGATATATATTATAAATAATATATTATATATATAAAAAAGGTAAAATCAAATTTAAGTCCTAAATATTTACCTAACACTTTTTAGCACTTCAAATATAAGTTTCGATTCGAAAATGTAATTTTTTCCCTGGAACTAATTTTCTGACCGCTGCTGTATGTTTTCCATGGGCAGAGAAGCGGCAGCAAAGGAGGGGGCCTGTAACAGGGGATTGGTGGGGAGTGCTTGTTCGCTCAGCTCACGTCTAGCTCAACGTCTAGTTGTAGGGAAATTAAATTAAAATTCACTTGTACGCAAAAAGTCAGGGCCAAGTGGTAGGGCGGGGCAGGGCAAAGAGGTGAAACAGGGGCGTTGAAGGGGGTCAAATTGGTAAAGGATATTGCAGGAGATTCGAGGAGGAAAGGGAAGCAGCAGCCTGGCTTGTTGGTTAAGTTAGTAAGTCAGCGGGCGATTGGAAAACTGCGCAGATTTTTCGTTTTTCCGCTTCTCGTTTTTTCGGGACTGAAGAAAACAACAAAATTAATTCGTTGAATTTTAAATAAAAAAAAGGCGAGGAATTCAAGGGAGACGCAAGCTGAAGAGGAAAACTATGCTAATGATATACGAAAATTGAAATTTCAATAAAATAATTAAATTTAGCAAGCTTCCTTGAAGGCAGGGTAGTGCTCGAAGGGAAAGTGACGAGAAAATAAGAAAGGAAAAAACTGTGAAATTTTAGCAAAACAATTTGTGAATTATAATTATTATTATTGGGGCATTAGGCTGGCATTTATTACTTCTAAGAAATTAATTTGTTTATCTTTATATATCTGAAAATTCTTTAAACTTTTTCTAACATTTATAAAAAGTATCTTTCTGATTCTAAATACGATTTCCCTTCTTTGGCTTAACAAAGTTCAGAATGTATAATCTCATATTTCACACTGTCAAAAGCGTTTAATTTTCTTCCATAAAAAAAATAAATATTTCTTCTGCGTTTTTATAGCATAGAGACAGCCCTTGCTGACCTCCCTAAAGATCATCAGACTCTTTCAGCTAGCTGATTACTTTGACACAGCCATAAGTACTTCATGTACATCGTCACCGATCGCATTATCTCCATAGCCCTTATTTACTCACTCTCATTTCCAAGATCAACCGATGCGATGCTCTTCATTATGCCCAACTAGAACTATTTTTAGTGCAGCTGAAGGTCATGATAAATGACACCAAAAGTATCAAAATACAAGGAAAAGGGATTACACAAAGAGAAATAAGATAACATAAAGATCTGATAGGTTTGAAGGGAAAATATATCTCTCCTTAGAGTCATGATAGTTCTGATAGTAACTTCAGTAACTTCATTTCATTATGCCAAAGTAACAATCCAAATTTTCTTTCAGTGTACTTAGTTAACCCAAAAACTAAAAACCAAGCTGCACCAAAAAAAAAAGAAGATCCTTGGAACACTCGATGCTTGAGGCAGCTGGCGCTAAGTGCTCTAGGTTCGAGGGCGTTAGATTTAGTGCCTGCACTGGGAGACATATGCAGATTATGCTAAGGACCTCTCAACCAGACACCAGCCGAATGGGGCAGGGGGAAAATGGCCAATGGCAAGCCGGTGCAAGTTTTATGAGTCTTTGTACAAGGAAAACCTTTTGGCCAGACAGTCAGAACTCTGAGGTCTCGGGCACGCCCTTCACCTTGAACTACAGCCCCACGGCTGTCAACGTCTTATTGAGCGTACATAAGCGCATTAGCCGCGCTTGCATCCATGAGAGAGATACCCGAACTCGTACTAACGCTGTGCAGTTTTGCGGCAGCCGCTTTGGTCTGTGCAACAAGACCCGAAAATTGAAAAAACTGAGACTAATTTTGGGACAGAAAAGGGAATACACTGAGCGTTGAGAAGCGTTAATCTTTATAATTTAGGAAATTATTGTTTATTTATTTCATTTTCATTGTCTATTTTTCTTTTAATTTGATATCATGTTGTTTATTTTTTAACCTTTTTTACTATCTTACCTGAGTCACATTTTGATTTTTCTAGCTCAAAATAATTTTTGCCACATTTAAACTTATCATGAACAAGTTTTTCCCGAAGTGTACAGAGAAAAGCGAGAGGGCGACTAAAGGATAATTACCGACAAAAGAGTGCAGCATATGGCTGCATAGCCCGAAGTCAGAGGCGGGCCCTAAAACCAGACAGGGGTTAACATATGGCCCTGTGCCGGCCTCCCTGCTTTTCCCTAACGATCTATACCCGGATTCGATCCCGACAGCCGGCAAAGAGTTTTCCTATTCGCTTCGCTTTGGTTTCTTCAGAGTCATCTCCTGGGAGTCGTCAGTCAGTCAGCTGACTCCTTGGATCTTTCATGATCTCGTTTGATCTGAGCCCAACCCTAAATGCAGATTGATAAATAGTTTCGTTTGGTATCGTGTTCTGTTTTTTTTTTTGTTTTCTTTGATTTTTTATGGGTTTGGTCTTCGGTGAGGCATCAAATTATGGACCAAGAACTTGTTAGATCGATACCAGAAAAAGTGTTTAGTCATTTCCGATAAACGAGATCAGATCTTGACCCGGCTATCTAGTTAGAAGATTTTGTTTGGGTTTTGTTGTTTGTGAATCTTCAAGATAGGCTACCAGATGGTTCTCTGAAGGTGTGAAGATCATCTCTGAAGGGATTTAATATTCTACGATAGGTATCTTTATGCCTTAAATATTTTAAGGGCAAGAGTTGTCGGTTATTTTGAAGTGACTTTCTTGTGTTTTTTGGTTTTAGCTTTATGACTTTTTTATATGACTCTTAATGGAGTTTTAAGACTTAATGTTCAGAACGTGGTTTTTTGGAGAAGTCTATCTAGGAATGAGAGTTGGGCAGCTCAAATATTTATATATGTTTTTAAGACTCTGATATTTAATAGTAAGAAATATTTATTCAAAAATTGTTCTAATTTATATGATAGCTGATCGATCAAAGTGATCAAAAATGCTTTGCTTTATCTTTGTCAAGATACTTACCCCGATTCAGACGACTCGTTGACAGCATCAATTGTTAGCAAACGATCCTAAGCCGATTATGTTGCAGCTACGTTTCAGCCTCTCCCTTCAGCCTCTTTGAAGGTCGTCCCACATGTTGCCGAGGATCTAATAGGATTTACGACCTATTCGCAGAAGGGCGGGCACTTGAAGAGCTCCTCTACTCCTCATTCAGGCCAACTGTTGTTGACACAACAAGAAATTCGAGACCCAAAAAAGTTGAATAGCATTACCTATTGGCTTAAGTAGAACAAAGAGAGAGACAGCGAGAGAGTACATTCAGTTAGATGGAAAAAAATTGATGCTATACAAATAAGTAGTTCCTTATAAAATCTTCAGGATGGCTTCTGGTTTTCGTTAAACCAAAACGATATCCTCTTGACTGTCTCTAATTTCAAAGTACTTGAAGTTCTCTGAGATTTCTAATAACAAAAGTTAAATGAGAATTCAATTGGTTGTTAAACCTTACTTGTCACCTTATTAATTCCTTAGAAAACTAAACTAAACTAAACTAATTCCATACATAAATGTCATCACTACAAGCCACTTTAAACTGATTCAATCACGTCCAACTCATTAGTTAAACATCGGTTTGGCACTTGTCAAACATTTCCAAGCTTTTCATTTCCCATTTGTCAATGCCAAAATTGGCAACTCTGAACAAAATTTTCGTTTTGGTTTTTGGTTTCATTTCGTTTCATCTGCGTTTTGTGGCCAACAACAAAATTTGATAATCCAAAAACCAATTCAATTTGGCTATTGTTTCGGCATTGACCATTTGGATAGAAATCCCACTGCCAAAATACAATAACCGAGATGCGTGTGTCAAAATGTTGGGGGAACCGACAACTCAGAAATGTGTCAAATCGATAATTGCCAAAAACCTCACTATCATCTTTGGTCTATATTGGAAGCGGGGGGGTAGAAGTGGGGAAAGTTCTGAAAATCACAGAACACTTAGGGATTCCAAATCGTAGGCAACAGTTGACAGCACTCACTGGTCATTTTTGGATAGACCAGAATCTAAGGCTTTCGGTTAGGTTGAAGGACTCCAAATCGAGTTATGTGAGGTGGTACTTAAGTGTCCTTTCTAGTTCATGTTTAAGTTCGTATATGTGTGTGTGTGTGTGCACTTTAAATTTTGTCTCCACACTCGAGGATCTACTTCATTTGTCTAATTCTGGAGGTTTTGCAAAGTAGGCGACAGGCACGCACTCCTTGCCCAAATGAAAGTAAATCCTTGGCCTAAGCCCGGCCAACTGTGGCTGTGTGTGTGTGTGCGTGTGTGTGGGATAATCTGCATTTGAATAAGAGCATTTTAGTGTTTTTTCAACTATATATGTCCCCCACTCAGTTTCTCTCTGCCTGTGTGCGTTAGCCTCTGTCTGTGTGACACACCCATGTGCTGGCAGGCCATCAGCCTTTTTGCTGTTTTCCTTTTTTTTTTTCTGTCTTCTGCAGGATACTCTGCCAAGGGA
This sequence comes from Drosophila eugracilis, assembly GCF_018153835.1. Taxonomy (NCBI): domain Eukaryota; kingdom Metazoa; phylum Arthropoda; class Insecta; order Diptera; family Drosophilidae; genus Drosophila; species Drosophila eugracilis. The sequence continues at coordinate 12,877,505 of NW_024573038.1, forward strand.
GAGCTTAATAAGTAGAGGGAAAACTTTGTGTTTTTTTGTAGTTTAAAACTTAGTTTTAGGTTAGCATAAGTACTAGCTTTTTTAGGCTTTTTTTTTAACACTTCAAAGTGTTTATATGGTTGCCCTTGCAAGATTTGCGTTTTAAAATCGCTAAAAAAAATATCAATATTTCCCAATTCAAGCGGAAAGTTAACTATTTCGTAAACGGCGAACCTTCTACTTAATATCTGACCCATGGACAATGATATTCGAAATGTCAAAGTCAAAATTATCGATGGTTTAAAAAGCAAACGCTACCTGGGCCACCAAGCCCTTTTGTTCTTAAAATAAGATATTATTTAAGATCATAGTAAGTAAGCTATAGAACTTTATAAATAACCATTAAACACTTTGTAGTGATATTAAATCTTACCAATACCAAAACTTAGAACACGTCTTAGTATCATATTTCTTAAAGTTCCCAACAAACTATTCCAACTATCTTGATTTTTGTAGAGCATTGAAATTTCCCATAATCAAATTGGCAAACTTTCTTTCTACATTTGGTGCCTGCCCTATAATTTGAGTTTGTGCATTTGTCCGCACTCAAGTAATCTTTTTTCCCGAACATTTGTTTGGCCAGTTGTCTCTGGAGTTTGGCAAAAGTTCTGCCCAAAAAACATAACTAGAGAACCCAAAGGTTTCCCAATTTTCCCTCTGCTCTGCTTTAAAATAATCGATTTTCTGCGTAATTCTTTGTGTGTGCCTCCCAGTTGGGGACCAATTCAATCGAAGATTTTTCGTGTCATTCGAATGGGAGCTGACAATGTGGGAAATTAATATAATTTGCCTGATTTGCCACTGTCTGAAGTTTTCAGTGTCTGCCGCAAGATTGGAAATGCTCTCTTCTGCGAAATCAAAATCAATTTTAACGATTTCTGGTGGCAGCTTTCCTGCTCCCCCCCTAAAAAAGAAAAACGGAAAACACATACACAGCGAAAGAAAACTTCTGTCAACTGTTTGTTGGCCTGATAAGAGTGGAAAATTGTAAGGGGAACTGAATTTTCTTCCCTTGGAACAGAAGATTAAACTAATTGATAAAAATGTTGCACGTTGTCGGGGCGGAGTTTTGCGTTGGGAGTTGGTTTTCCATTGGGTTGTGCTTTTGTAATTTATGTAAAGTAGAAAACAACGTGTAGGTCGCAATTTGTTGTGTGCCTGGGTCACACTTCCCCACCTCTCAGTCTCTCAAATACCCCAACTCATTCCTGTTTTTTTAAGGACAATCCCTGGCAACGCCGCATGTCTTGACTTTTAAATCCAAATGTATTAAATTTCGCCCCCGAAACTGAAAAGAAGAGTCATGGCCATGGCTCTTTACATTGTTGGCTTCCGTGGCAAGAGCGTTGACGATGATGATGGCAATAGTAATGATGTTGGTGGTACAGGTAAAGTGCCATTGGCATTGCCATAAATGTGCCACATATATAGGTACGTCCTGCTGCTGCTTCTCTCTGATGCTTTGGCATCTGGCATGGCAGCAATTATTCAACAAAAGCTACTGACAATTATGGCACACCAGCCATACATACCACCAAAGAATGCCATATCCTTCCGCCGTTATTCAACCACCCCACCCCCCTAGTGCCGGGTGGATTTCAAAAGTTGTAAGTTTATGAAGGTTGCCGAGCGTTAAGGAATGCGACCTTGGTCGAGGGGATATGTTGAGGGGTTATTATACCTTGTAAAGTCAGTGGTTTTCGCAGATTTAGTTTTTAGGTTAGAAGAGGAAAGTATTTTGAAGAGAAATTTGAAAGGGTTTCTAGATTGTAGAAAGTTAAAGACTCCTTGAAATGGTAATGAATGAATTTTCAAATTGGACCAATGGAAAGTCCCTCTAAAAAAAGGTTTAAAAGGAACTTTTTTCATAACCTTTTCATTAACTAAGCACTAACTTTTCAGTTTCTTAAAATCTACAAAATATCCCACAATCATTTAAGATAAGTTGCTCTCTTCAATGGCATTTTATCAGCTGCCTTTTTTCAGAGGATTTCTCAGCCTTCATTAGTTCTTGATCAGTGGACAAAATCATGCCCTCACCATGCGGGCTCTCTCCTAAGATATTTCATTCGATAATTAAGTGTAACATATTTTCCAAACTTCCAAAATGCTGGTAGCCCAAAGATCAAAACTACTTGAACAACCCTCGCAGTAAGAGAAAGAGAGAGAGGGAGAGAGGGGCAGTTGGTGTGAGAAAGAGAGAGAGGGTGCCATATGCAAGCACACACACCTGGCTGTTAGATTTAGATGGTAAGACCAGAGACAGGGAAGGATGTGGAGCCACAGCTGGCATATATATAGCCCCCCCCCCACTAAGCCTTAGCCTCTGGTGGAATAACGCCACTCCCCCTTTAACCCCTTCTGGCCCTTTCCCCTTGGATTGTCTGCGTATGCAAAAATATAATTTAACACACATTTGCGCAATTAGATTCATTCGTGCAGGATGAGTGGTGAGGCGGTGGAGAAAGGGTCCTGGGAAACGAGAAGGAGTCGACTGACATACAAATGAATATCTATGAGTGTGGCTCGGGATATGTGTGTTACAGCAGAGGGCAAGAAAGTAGGGCAACTATATAAAAAGGTTTAAAAATGGGAAATATCTACTTAAAGGCAATAAATTGTATCTCAGAAATGCTTTAAAACTTAACTTAAGCTTAGATCATATTTAGATACTTTCTAAATTACATCTCTTAGTAACTCACCTGAGAGTGTATGCGAAAACCTACAGGAGTGCGAGTATGTGCCATTGCATGTGTGTAAATGTCACAATTTGAATACATAAAATGCAAATAACGACACCGACAGGACCCAGGCAAGGAGTTCTGGTCTACCTTCCCACTCATTCACCGCAGCTCCTTTGCAGATTCCTTGGAATATAAATTGCTTCCAATGCAGAGACATCTATTAAAAGGACATAAAAAAGCATAAAAGCGGAAATGATGTATGGTAAAAGGAGGTGGCTCCCCTTTTCTTTGGGCCAATTTAGCGAAAATGAAAGTGGAATTTGTAACCAAAAAAAAGATCCGCAACCGACCTGTTGCCCCACATATTTTTGGCAGTGCTAATTTAAGCAATGCAGGTAAAGTCACCTCCTTACCTTGCCTTTCCCTTTCCCTTTACCCCTGCAAAAATAATAAAATTTACACACTTGCAAATGCTGGTTGCTAGTCCCCAGGATTTCCCTTCTTCTGCATGAAATATGCTCGGCCAGAAAATGCTTACAAGTGTAAACCACAGCCTGGGCACATGTAGACCTGTCAAGGTTTTCCTGTGGAAAACTGGGCGCTCTCTGTGCTCCTCTGTAATTGTTTTTTTTATAAAATTTAATTTATGGCATTTTTGCACAGCCTGGCCGTGGGCGTGGCGGGTTTTGGTTGAAAATTGAGGTGTGTGAGTTGCGCTTTGCACTGCACTTGAAACTTTTCCAGAACATTTTTTTCAACAGTGCTAGTGCGCACGTGTGTGTGTGTGTGTGTTTGGTATTAAAATTTATTTGTATGACATTTTCTATATGCCAGAAGGGGGGGTATGAGAGAGAAGGATGCCTAGATAGGCATACCAAAAGAGCAAGCGAGAAAAGTGTGACAAATTTAACGCCCTGCACATCAAAACTAAAAGCTGGCTAACAAAAAAATTGACTGTTACTAAGGGGGGAGGGGGAAAAAGGTGAGCTGCGAGAGGGAAAAATGGAAAAAGAGACAGGCTTAACTACGGTCACAGGGAAGCTTTACTCTCGAATTACAATTGACATGATTTTAATGGCATTTCGCATTGAATTGTTCAAATTGGAGAGCGGACTTAATGGATTTAAAGCTGTGCACATATTTATTTTGGGGTAAAAAATTGCGTATTTTACGATATGTGGGGGGTCCCATCCTCACCAAAGGAAAGTTAAATAATAAAAATTGAAATAAAAGTGGTTTTTAGGCAGTTTTTAGAGTTTTTAAATGAGATTTTAAAGGAGAGATAACAAACTTATTTAAGATAAAAAACTTCTTCATCTTCCAGAAAAAACCCACCAAACCTTAAGCATAAATATTAATAATTTAAACATTAAAATCTTCTTCATAATAAGGGATTAATATTACAAGATTGCACGTAATTAAGGGCCAGCTAGCTGCAGGATTTTTAATTTCATTTTTTCTCCCTCAATTTCTCCCCCCCCTCCCCCTTTATTTCTCCCTCCTTTCCGTACACCCAACTTAACCTAGACCAGGCCATCATTTGTTGTGGTCGGTAGAGCAACAATAAAAAAAAAGTAGAAAGAAATAAATGAAATCTAATTGCCCTGTCCTAGGCCCCCAACCAGTTTTTCTTTTTTTCCTGCCTTTTTCCGGAATATTTTAATTAATTTCCCTTAGAGTCCCCCACCACCACCATCCCAACCATTTGTTTTTCGCCAGCTTCCCAGGGCAGAGGAAAATTTGATTTCTAATTGCTCTGTCGCCTGTGTGTGTGTTCCAGTCAAGAAGGCAAAAACCCCAGCAGGAAGGGGCAAAAGAAAAAAAAAGTTCTTTCATGTTATTTATTCACTTTGATTATGGCAGAAAAATGTTGACGGCATGCCATGGCTGGGTTGCCATTTCAATTGTTTCCATGGCAGATGCCGAGAGAGGCAACCCTTTCGCCTGCCAACCCTGTACCCAAAGTCACAACACAAAATTATTGATTAAATATACAAAATTAAAGTTAAATTTCTATTTATTAGCTTTATAAAATGTAAAACTAACTTATTTTTCAAAAAAATATGTAAAATCGGGAAGTTTCCCCTTTTCTAAAACTATTTCTTTCAGTGTACTTTTCTGACAATAAGTTGAGCTGAAATAAAGCAGAAAGGGAAAATTATTGGGACACACGCACCTCGAGGGGCAGAAATCAAAGTCAGTTGCTACAGCCCGGAAGGCACCTTTAATGCTCAGGTTAAGTCAATCTCCACTTTCCCCGCTCGTTTTTACCAACCAATACTCCACCCACTGCCACCCCAGCAACATCCATCCTTGCTGCATATTTGTGGTTGCAAAACGGCTGCCTTGCTTTCAAACTGGGTCTGGGTAAACTATTTCAGCTCAAACGAGCATAAAACTGAAACTCGCCCGGAAAGTGTGTCAAAAATTGAAGAAGCAAAAGTAAAAAAAAAACCCAAACACTTGACGAAAGAACATGAAATCTTAAGATACTTTTCTTGCGGACGATGTACTCAGATGGAAATATAAAATGGCAAGTGAAAATAAAACTCAAAGCGATGACTCAGCGGTTTATAGCCAACAACTGTGATCTTCTTTTGGTTAACAGTTTTGTGAGGTTTTAAAGGGATGGCCTTAAAACTTAGGAAGAGACTTTAAGTAGAAAGTTTCTTCTTAAATATAAAAGGAAGATTTGCAGTACCAAAATATCAATATTTCCCAATTTCCTTCAAGCTTAAACTTAACCATTTTATAAGCCGCAAACCTTCTACTTAATATCTAACACATTGCCAATGCCATTCGTAATGTCAAAGTCAAAATTATGGATAGTTCAAAAGGCAAACCTTACATGGGCCACCCTGCATAATATTAGGTTGTCAAAAAAGTCTTGCGGTATTTTTGCTAGTTGGCGTTGAAAGCGCGTAGTTCTTGTTCTATTCGTCGCATCAGGTCATACTGTACCTTTTTGGAAAGCTTATTTCACGCGCTAACAGGTGCTTGATTGTCTTTTCTGTCTTTTCTTTTAAGTCGTTCCTGAGTTAAAGCGCCGCTATCATGGAGCAAAATAAAGAGAAAATACGGCATATTTTACAGTACTACAACGATAAAGGCAAAAATGCATCTCAAGCCGCCAATAAAATTTGTGGAGTTTATGGACCCGATACAGTTTCCATTTCCACCGCACAACGATGGTATCAACGTTTTCGTTCTGGAGTAAAGGTGGTCGAAGATTCGCCACGCTCCGAGTTTTTTGCCAATAAGGAAGCGAGCTTCTATGAGAGGGGCATTATGAAGTTGGCAACTCGTTGGGAACGCGTCATCGAACCAAACGGCGCATATTTGAATTGAATCGCATTATTGTAACCAATTTTATACCGCAAGACTTTTTTTGACAACCTAATATTACATAAAAATATGCCTTTAAATCAAAACTTTAGTTTTCTTATTATCAGTTGCATTTTTTTTTCACCAAACCAATCTCATCTTGCCTACCTCAACATCATCATGTCACCCATAAAGCTAACAGCCATATCTTTGGTCATCAGCAACGAAACTGCGTTACCTTTAACATCCAAGCCATATAAAGTGTTTTCACCAATAAAAACAAACCCGAACCCAAACAAGGCCTTAATGACCTGGACGTTAAGATAGCTCCCACATAAAAGAGAACGATATGAAAACAAAAACTTGCAACAGATGAAATTGCCAATAAATATGAAAGAATTTCGAAAACATGTGCGCAATCTGAAGGGGGGAAGAAAATGCCAGAGGAAAAACAACAAAAATGCCGACATTGACACCGAAAAATTGTTTAGCGGAAAGTAAGTCACAGGGAAAAGCCCCCAAAAACCAAGGAATATAGGAAAAAAACACCGAAGAATGGCAAAGGAAAACTGCGAAAAAACATGGAGAAGAAGCGTCGGCTTTAATTTTATTTTTATTTACCTAAAAAGCTTCTAAAAATATAACAAAACGAAGTCCGCTAATGATTAGCCATCAATTAATTAAAATTTATTTTAGTTTAAGCCATCAAAAAACAAAACAAAAAAAAAGGCACACAAATTGGAGTTCCAAAAAATGTGTCACCCACGCACCAAGAGAAATGGGAGAGGAAGAAAGTTAGGGACAGAGATAGAGAGAGAGAGTGCGAGAAAATTTCCCCCGAATGACCCAGTGAGGAAAATGAGAGCGAAAACCCCAAAGAGCTGAGAGAGAAAGTGGTGAGTTTTGAAGTCTGCAAAGTGGCCAAGAAAATTCACCACAAGTAACAGCTGTCGTTGTTCTCTCGAAAACAGAAACACACAGCCACACACAAACACACAGCCACACACAAACACACACACACACACAGATGCTTTGGAAAAATAAGGAAAAACATTGAAAGGACTGCCACAGTTTTGCTCGCTCTCCTTGCAACATATCATGCAGTGCATTGCATTGTCTCGACTGACTTCACTTTTGAGGGTTTCCTTCGATGCCTGAAAACGGTTTTCGTATTTCCAATATATCCAACAGTCTTCCCCCTTTGTCTTAGTTCCAATTTAATGAGTTTTCCTTCTTTCGGTGTGAAGTCCTGCGGCGCTCCTCCAGTCAAATTCCTGCTGCGCCTAATGGCATTATGGTAGCTGTCATACTCGCACCTTTCATTTCAAACTCCAGCCAAACCGAACTGAAATCGCCTCGATTCGAGTCACACTTCACGGCTGCTGGACAGGACATGCACTGGAAGAAACAAGGTTAGGTTATTAACTTTGAGTTTGTTTAATGAAAAGGAAGCAGGGATTTATTAGTTTCTAAATCTAAATCTGTAGTTCCTAGTCTTTTCTCTCTGTGCACGACCGAAGGACTCACACAGAGGACAGCAAGGAGTCCAACAATGCCAGAGTGCCGTCTTGATTGACAGTTAAATGTCAAGCTAAACAGTGTGAAATCTCTAGGATTGAGGACAAAGGCAGCACTGATTGCTAGGCGCATTGCCAAATGCCTTCGTATTGTTTTCCCACACCACCCTCCCCCCCTACCCCTACCCACTAGCTCATAGCCTTTTGTTTCGATCGCAATTTTCACCAACGAAGCTGGAAAAAAGAAATCAACCAAAAAGGTGCAGTTGCCTATACTATATAACCATATAGCCCTGCCATAAAAAAGAAACCAACTGGCCAACAAGCAAAGTTAGATTGAATCGTTAGGAAATTGACACTTTCACTTCGTACCAATCGAGGGGTGCAAGTTCTGGAAATTTATGAAATTTGAGAAGCCTCCTCTCACTCTTATGAAGAAAACGCCACCCGAGAAGTGTTCCCTTCGACAACGAAAATTGCTGCTTGATTTGTGGAGCAGGATAACGAGGGTTTCAGCGGGGAAATGTAAAATTGAAATTAGGGAGGGGAATGCTTTGACAGCGGGCACAGACCAAAAGTCAGACTTAAAAAAGAAAAACTCCAGGGAACGCGAAGCGGAAATGAGAAGATTATAGAGGTCTGCAGAGGTTGTTGAATTTCACTTTCAATTGTTTAAAAAAGCGATCCAAGGGAGTCTTTAAGGATATTAGAAATCTAACAGTATGGAATTTGTCATTGGATCTGGATTTATAGGTTTTTGGGAAGATTTCAGACGAGGTCTTAAGGTATTATCTATGAGAGACTTTGCTTTGATGGTTAAGTTAAGATTTAAAGGAAGATTAAAGAAGTTGATAAGTTTCTTAATATTATTATTCCTAAACTAGCAGCTTAACTATCATGTATGTGTCCTTTAACTTTAACATGAACTTTACTTAAACCTTTACCTTACTTTAAACCTTATCCCGCCCATTTATCTTGACCTTCCAGCCAAACCATTGCACTTTTCTCCCAGGCCTAGAACATCTTTTTTATCCCCACCGATCGCTGAAGTTGTTTTCCCACCATTAATCTAAGATATGGGTTAATCCAACTTCCGTTTTGGAATGCAAAAACGAAACATTGCTAATCCTAAAGTTCTCGACTGCATCTCGAGAGTTAACCATCTCATCTTCATCAGCTTAGCTTGCCATTTCTTTTTGTCCCTGCAAATCCACAAGCCACTTTGTTGGGTAAACAGAGGCAAATTCTCAACACTTTTATCTGAGATTGAAGGGGACATAAACATCCTTTTGAGAAGCTGGCCCATTCACGTACGTATCTCTTGGAATCGCCGTCATCTCGATGGAGATATTATCAAATTCCATATTCCCACCCCGCCTACACCGCCCACGAAGTAAGCTAGAACTCAATGCAAAATCCAATAGTCATGCACACATACAATCCGCAATTGAAGAAGATTGAGCAGATTGAGGAATTGAAAGGAGAAAGGAGAATGGAGACTCCAAGGTAAACACTTGCGGATGCTCGGGATTAGTTGTGGTGCTCGAATGGTGGTCCTCACTTCGCCAGTGTCCTTCGGTATTTGCTTTAAAAGGGACATTTTACAGCCATTGGCAATTCATCTTGTCCTTTCTTGTCCTCAAGAAAGGAAATAAAAAATTTGTTTGTCAGCTTGCCATAGCGCTGATTCCCAAATGTCTTTATGAGCCTTGTGCATTGTCCTTTTTTCCTTTTACTTTTCTTTTATTTTTCCCATTGGAGCGGAAGCAGGAAGTACTAACATATAGGTAAATGTCAAGTCAGCCCAGTTTCTGGCTGCATTTTTCTCTTTCTTTGATTGTTTACATTTTGGCGTATTTTGACAACTAAATTGGTGGCCAAAGGACTTCATCTTATTTTCCCCACCCAAGTAGAGCCACCCAGCCTCTCGTTCGTTCTCTTTGCTTCCTATAAATTAAATGTCAACCGCCACCCGCTTTTCCGATTTTCCGATTTTGGTCACATGTTCGATTTCCGGCTGCCACCTTTTCATAACCCACAGAACTGTGGCCAGGAGACTACTTTTATGTGAACCGAACCGACCGACTTGAGTTTGAGGCGAACTGAGGCGCACTGGATGTGGACCGTCTCGAAGGTCGACCGGGCAATTACTTGGCTAAAATGCTCTGAGACCCAAACTGCTGCAATTCTAGCAACCAGCAACCAGCATCGCATTTCCTTCACGCTTTTCCTACAATTTTGATTCGTCCTTGGCTTGTGCAATTTTCTTTTGGTCACAACTGTCATTATGGACTTTGGTCAGGGCGGCTACATACAAGATTTGTTGCAATTTATTTGCCAAGGTGCCTGGGGAGATGAAACCGCAGCCTCCTTCTGGGCTCTCGGCATGTGGAAAGATAAAAATTCGGTTTCTTGAGGAATTTTTGTATATTAAATATTATTTATCTCAGTTTTGTTGTTTTTACTGAGTTCTGAGAAGCTTTTCGATGGAGTTTCTTTTTGATTAAAAGGTTTAAATTTGATTAGTTTAAAAAAGAGAGTTAGTAGGTTAAATTGAATTAGTTGGGGTTTGGCTGTGTGTGGTTTAAGATAGCTTGGCCACTTCTTAGTTTGGCAATTTACAGCTTCAGATTATTGTCTTTCAGTTTAATATTTCAATCTAAATTAACTTAAGCTTTCTTTTACTCAAAATCCTTATCGGAATGTTCTTCTTTATATAACAAAATAAAAATAATTTAATAAAGAACTTAAGCTGTTTTCTTACTGATTCCGAGATGACAATCAAATCGCTTTGCCTGAAATCTTTTTACTGAAAAGAAAAAAACGAAAAAACCTTGACAGCTACAACTTGATTTGTGTCAGCTCAATGTCTTTATATATTCCATTAGATACATTTTTTTTAGAAGTGTATTTAGAGATTAGAGTATCCTACACCCCCCCATTTACTCCACCCACTTACGCCCCCCCCAAATGACAGACACTTTTTATGCTGTCGGTTACGGATACCCGGACTACTAGTTGGACAGATAGCCTAGGAAAATTTTTAGCTTTAGTTTGCTGCTAATGAGCAATTCATGTCAATTGCTAATTAGTGCGCTGAAGATTTCTATCCGCCTGTCTGAGCTGCCTCACTGACTGACTTATCCAGCTCTAAGGCTATCTCAGGCTATCTCAGCTATCTGAGCTGTGCGGCCATTTTTATGGCCCAAAGAAGCTTCGAGACACAATGGCCAAGAAATTAGCAAACCCATGGCAAGATAAGTCAATTAGGTTTGGCTTTATAGCTGCTGCTAGTGAAAACAAAAGGAGCAGAAAATGGCAGGCGAAGGCCGGCCCAAGTCGAAGGAAAAACCAAATCAAATAAAATGAGGCCAAAATAAAGGCAACAATTAATAAACGCAAACAGAGTGAAAGAGAAACGACAAACGAGGACGAGCCAAAAGCTGGCTGGGAAAGGATGGTGGAATCGGTGATTCCAATGTTTGGTGTGGCGGGTGTGGGTAGGTATCAGTAGGATAGCACAGACAGTGGGTGGTTGGCTGTTTGCCTGTGACGTGTATGGGCAATTTAAGCTGGCATTGGACAAGCAACTGACAGTAGCGAGCCGAGTGCGAGATGCTCTTGTTACCGAGTCCTGTGGCCCCAAGAGACGCAATTGTTACATTTAATTGTGATTTTTGTGGGGGGTACAACACCCCTCCCACCCACTCCCACTCTCATGGGGATACAGTGAAAATAAATCATTTTCATATGCTGATTCTACGTTTTCCCTTTTTATGACTCAAAATTTCTCAGTTTTTAAGGCATTTTTTCCGGGAAGCATGGGAAGCATGCAGACATGCCTTATAAACTTCATAGAAAAGAATTAAAACTTTCTTTCAGTGCACCCGTAAAGCTGCTTGGGTGCCATAAAATATGCAACCTTTCTTACTAGCTCTATCCATCCTGCCTCTCTCTGAGTGAAAGTAATCCGAAATGCTGTCATTAGGCCGAGTCCCCAGCACAGAGCCACAATTAAGATTGACTTGGAAGCCGTCCAGACGTCAGGCTAATACCATGGCAAGGACACATTCACTACTATAACCAGCAAACCAATCCAATCTTCACTCCGAGAGTTATGGCTTTGTCGAAAAGTGGACTCCGATTCAGCGCTCTCTGAGCTTGTCCCTCCCCTCCCAGCCGCTGGTTTTATCTCGTGGGTCATTTCTCATAATTTTCCACAGCTCGAGAATTATTGCAAAAGTTAATATTAATGACGTTGATGAAAATCTTGTCATTCGTGTTACCAAAAAAAAAGAAAGCGAAAAGAGACCTTCGTTATGGGGCACATAAATAAAGGAGCTGCGACCAGGAGGACCACGGACAAAAGCCAGAAGCGTTCACCAAATTGATAACCACCGAAAAAAAGAATAAGAGACCGTAGAAGAAATATTCCTCCTTGGTTGCATGTGCCACCATACAAAGGAAAGCGGGCCACAAAAACCTCGTCCTTGCCGCCATTTACATTTGAAAGAGCCTGCGAAGGCCTGAAGGTGAGGAAAATAAAGGGTACACTGAAAGGAAAATTCCCTAAAAAAAAGAAGAAAGCTTTGAAAAGAGCAAAGAAACTTGCCATAGAAAAAAGAATATATTCTATATTTTTTTAGAATTTTTTTTAGCTTTCAAAAAGTGCAAAAAGTTAATCCTAAAACTAGAAACTTTCTCTCCGTGCAGGAGGCTTATTAGACTTGGCTGCTGTTCTTGGCTGCTGCCTCTGCTGCTGGTGATATAATTTTAATAACTTACATAATATATTCTTTTGTGTGGCCAAGCCACATAATTGTTAGAAACATTAGGCAAATCATTAGCCCAACACGAAAAGTGGGCGCTGGCGGAGGGGCGTTCTGTTAGCTGACGCAATTTGGCTGAAATGTTTTTGTGTGTTTGCTTTTAGTGGCGACAAAAATATCTTTACCCACATCATATACCCAGGGATATGGGAAAACTTTCAAAGCCAACACAACTAAGGAAAATTATCCCCCCCGATAAAGTGTCCTGGGCAGCTGCTTTTTTCTTGGAAATTAGTCATGAAAGACGTTGAGTTTATCAAGGTTATCAGGCGGTGTGTAAACGCTTTTGAATTTCTTGCCAGTGATCCATCAATATTTTTCTCTTAACAAAAAAACAAAATTAAACCATCAAAATAGGGCAAGGATAGAGGTTAAGAAAATGTGGAACAATAAGGGTTATATCTTTTAAATAACCCTTGAAAGTTGTGATTGATGTTTTGATTTACTTTTGGGAATTATTTCTTGATGCTTAATGGGAGATCAGTTAAGATTTTTATTACCAAAAATTGATCAAAAAGATAGCTTAAGTTGTTAAGTAAACTTTAAAGTAACAAATAGTAGTAAAAACAAAGATAGTAAGTTCTTAAAGATTTCTTAAAAAGCTAAAGATTTCATTATTTTTTGATATTTTGATACATAATCTATACTAAAAACCTGCACTAGCCATCCTGCTGAAGTCCAACCCTAACCTTTGGCAACTTTTTGAATTTCAAACCAAAGAATCCCCCACAAATCCCCACAAAAATAGCGCCCAACCAAGCCCCATAATCATTATCATTAACCTGATGGGGAAGACAGTTTTTTGTGCTGTTTTCCTCGGCGGAAAAAGAAGTCATGAAACCACAGGAATTGCTACATGAGGCGCAAACAAAACAGTTTAATTAAAATTATTATTGTAATTTAATGGAATGTGAGGAATTATTATTTTTATATGGTCCCAGAGAACGAACACAAACCAGGAGCAAAAACAAGCCAAAGGACCTTCACACACACACATGCACATGGCATATAAAAATAAATTACGTTTGTATGAAGATTGGCGCTGGCCCATGCACATCATATATTTTCATTATCAAAACAGAGACAGAGCCGAAGTCGCCGGTTGGCAGCAGGGGGTAAGGGGATATATCTCCGAATCGGCGGCGGCAAAAAAAAATAAAGGATATACGAAAAAATAGAAAAAAAAACCTAAAGAAAAATACGAACGAACGCCAGCTGTTTGATGCGATTAGAATGGAGAGAATGAAAAACAACATTTTCCAGCATCCGTTTACAGGGCAGAGCGAATTTCCCTTTAGTCATGCTAAAAGTCATGCTCTCTGTCTCTCTGAGAACTTCCCGCCTTTGCAGAGCCTTTCGGCATTTGCCATCTCTCCTCTTCGTTCGTTTTCACAGCTCAGCTCGGCTAGACTTCGGCTTTTTGGTTTTTCGGGATTTCGAGCTCGTGTACGACTCTCTATTTAAAAGAGAAGTTGCGCACGTTGCGGCAGTCAGTCGAAAATCAGCCAACGTGCGCGTTACATTACGAAACGGAAAATAACGACGCTGCACCATACTCGAGTTTGCCACAAACACACAGACGCAGACACACTCGTACACACACACACACTGGCCCATGGAAAAGTGGGTTCAATCGAAAATAAAACAACAAGAAAAGAAGAAGTGATAATAGAATTCGCGCCCGCAGCTAAATTGAAATTAATCAAAGGTTCCTACAAGACGCGACGTGTAATAAAAAGTAAAACCTTCGGAAAGCTAAAATATTTGAAAATTGGAAAAATATATATAAAAAAAAAATATATAGAGAGAAAAACCCAAGGAAAAAAACACCGCAAAGTGCTAGAAAATGTGCCGGGTGTAAGAGAGTTTCGAAAGAAAACACGAAGAGCATAATTAACTGAAGAATCGGGGGGGATATATATAAAAAAAAAAGAAAAGAAAATCTGGCTTGAAGTAGAGGGAGCACAAAAGCCGAAAATATGTGCGCAGACTTTCCTTTGGCCAGCCATTGGAATTGATTTTCTTTTTCGTTTCTTTCCCCAAAACAAAAAAAAAAAAAATAAACCCCCGGTGTGATAACTATCCCTCCACCTCCTCCTCCACCCCTCAATCTTTTTCTGGTGCCTCCACGAGAACAAAAATAAAACGCCAAAATGATCTACTACTATATGCTTGTACTTCTGCTGCCCGTTGTCCTGGCCCAGGATCAGCAACAACATACCACAGAATCCCTGTCGACAAAGCACCAGAAACAGCAGCTATCCCATTCGAATGCGATAATGGGTGAGGCCGGTGTCTCCAACTCACAGCTGATGCAGCCCTCGAGTCCGGCGAGAACTCTGCGTCCTTTGACCGCAGGCGGTGATGGTGACCCATCGCTGTACGATGCACCCGATGATTGCCATTTTATGCCAGCCGCTGGCCTGGATCAGCCAGAGATTGCCTTAACCTGCAACCTGAGAACCGTGAACAGTGAATTCGACACTACGAACTTTAGTGTTATTCCTGCCGAGCACACGGTCGCCCTGCACATTTTGTGCAATGATGAAATCATGGCCAAAAGTCGCTTGGAGGCTCAATCCTTTGCCCATTTGGCCAGGCTCCAGCAACTGTCCATACAATATTGCAAACTGGGACGATTGGGTCGTCAGGTTTTGGATGGTCTGGAGCAGCTGAGGAATCTGACTTTGAGGACCCACAACATCCTGTGGCCTGCCTTGAATTTTGAAATAGAAGCAGATGCCTTCTCGGTTACCCGCAGACTGGAGCGACTGGACTTGAGTTCGAATAACATCTGGTCTCTGCCCGATAATATATTCTGCACTCTGTCAGAGCTGTCTGCCCTGAATATGAGTGAGAATCGCCTGCAGGATGTCAACGAGCTGGGCTTCCGGGATCGAAGCAAGGAGCCAGGAGTCAGTGGTTCTACCGAATCTACTTCCACAACCGAAACGGCCAAGAAAACCAGCAGTTCCAGCAGCACTAGCAGCTGTTCCCTGGATTTGGAATATCTGGATGTGAGCCACAATGATTTTGTGGTCCTGCCAGCCAATGGTTTTGGCACTCTAAGGAGGCTGCGAGTCCTGTCGGTGAACAACAATGGCATCTCCATGATTGCTGACAAGGCTCTCAGTGGTCTAAAGAACCTGCAGGTTCTCAATCTGAGTTCCAATAAAATTGTTGCCCTGCCCACAGAGCTGTTTGCCGAGCAAGCCAAGGTTATCCAAGAGGTTTATCTGCAAAATAACTCCATAAGTGTCCTGAATCCTCAACTCTTTTCGAATCTGGATCAGCTACAGGCTCTGGATCTGTCCATGAACCAAATAACCTCCACCTGGATCGATAAGAACACCTTTGTGGGTCTGATTCGTTTGGTCCTCCTAAATTTGTCACACAACAAGTTGACCAAATTGGAACCAGAAATCTTCAGCGATTTGTATACCCTGCAGATTCTGAATCTGCGTCATAATCAGCTGGAGAATATAGCAGCCGATACTTTTGCGCCAATGAATAATCTTCATACGTTGCTGCTGTCCCACAACAAACTGAAGTATCTGGATGCATATGCTCTGAATGGATTGTATGTCCTGTCGCTACTTTCGCTGGACAATAATGCCTTGATTGGCGTACATCCGGATGCCTTCCGTAACTGCAGTGCCCTGCATGACCTTAATTTGAATGGTAATCAGTTGAAGACGATTCCGTTGGCCCTGAGGAATATGCGTCATCTGAGGACGGTGGATTTGGGCGAGAATATGATTACCATGATGGAGGATAGTGCATTCAAGGGTCTGGGAAATCTTTATGGTCTTCGTTTGATTGGCAACTATCTGGAGAATATTACGATGCATACTTTTAGGGATCTGCCTAGTTTGCAAATTCTGAATTTGGCCAGAAATCGCATTGCAGTTGTAGAACCAGGAGCCTTCGAGATGACCTCTAGCATCCAAGCTGTTCGTTTGGATGGCAATGAGTTGAGTGACATCAATGGACTTTTTAGCAATATGCCCTCACTTCTATGGCTGAATATCTCCGATAATCGTCTGGAATCCTTTGATTATGGTCATGTTCCATCTACTCTGCAATGGCTGGATCTGCACAAGAATCGTTTGGGTTCTTTGTCGAATAGATTTGGCTTGGATGCTGAGCTGAGACTGCAAACTCTGGATGTGAGCTTCAACCAACTTCAGCGCATTGGACCAAATTCCATACCAAACTCCATAGAGCTGTTGTTCCTGAATGATAACCTGATAACCACCGTGGATCCAGATACTTTTATGCATAAAACCAATTTGACGAGAGTGGATCTCTATGCCAATCAAATAACTACACTGGATATCAAGTCCTTGAGGATTCTGCCTGTTTGGGAACATCGGGCATTGCCAGAGTTTTATATCGGTGGAAATCCCTTTACCTGCGACTGCAACATCGATTGGCTGCAAAAGATTAACCACATAACATCTAGGCAATATCCCAGGATTATGGATCTGGAGACCATATACTGCAAGTTGCTGAACAACAGGGAGAGGGCCTACATTCCTTTGATCGAAGCTGAGCCCAAGCACTTTCTGTGCACCTATAAAACCCATTGTTTTGCCGTTTGTCATTGCTGTGAGTTCGATGCCTGTGACTGTGAGATGACCTGCCCCACGAACTGCACCTGTTTCCATGACCAAACCTGGTCCACCAATATTGTCGAGTGCTCGGGAGCTGCTTATTCGGAGATGCCGCGACGTGTACCCATGGACACCACTGAGTTGTATATCGATGGGAATAACTTTGTAGAGCTGGCAGGACATTCGTTCTTGGGTCGCAAGAATCTGGCTGTTTTGTATGCCAACAACTCGAATGTGGCCCATATATATAATACCACGTTTAGTGGCCTGAAACGCCTGTTGATACTGCACCTGGAGGATAATCATATAATCAGTTTGGAGGGCAACGAATTCCATAACCTAGAGAATCTACGAGAGCTCTATCTGCAATCCAATAGGATAGCCAGCATAGCCAATGGAAGTTTTCAAATGCTGAGAAAGTTGGAAGTCCTGCGACTGGATGGCAATCGTTTGATGCACTTTGAGGTATGGCAGCTGAGTGCTAATCCCTATCTGGTGGAAATCAGTTTGGCTGACAACCAATGGAGCTGTGAGTGTGGTTACTTGGCAAGGTTCAGGAACTACCTGGGTCAAAGTTCAGAGAAGATTATCGATGCATCACGTGTTAGCTGTATCTACAATAATGCCACTAGTGTTTTGAGAGAGAAAAATGGTACTAAATGTACTTTACGTGATGGCGTGGCCCACTATATGCACACCAATGAGATCGAGGGACTGCTTCCTTTGCTCCTGGTTGCCACCTGTGCCTTTATCGCCTTCTTTGGCCTGATTTTCGGTCTCTTCTGCTATCGTCATGAGCTGAAAATGTGGGCTCATTCCACCAATTGCCTGATGAACTTCTGCTACAAGTCACCGCGTTTTGTGGACCAACTGGACAAGGAGCGACCCAACGATGCCTATTTCGCTTATAGCCTGCAAGATGAGCACTTTGTCAACCAAATTCTGGCCCAAACTCTAGAGAATGACATTGGCTATAGACTGTGCCTGCACTATAGGGATGTGAACATCAATGCCTATATCACAGATGCCCTGATAGAGGCCGCCGAAAGTGCCAAACAGTTTGTGTTGGTGCTGTCCAAGAATTTCCTGTACAACGAATGGAGTCGCTTCGAGTACAAGAGTGCCCTGCACGAGCTGGTGAAGCGTAGGAAACGGGTGGTGTTCATCCTGTATGGAGATCTGCCTCAACGTGATATCGACATGGATATGCGGCATTATCTGAGGACGAGCACCTGCATCGAATGGGATGACAAGAAGTTCTGGCAAAAGCTGCGACTGGCATTGCCCCTGCCAAATGGTCGGGGTAATAACAATAAGCGTGTGGTATCCGGTTGTCTATCGGCCCGTACACCATCGGTGAATATGTACGCCACGAGTCATGAGTATCAGGCTGGGAATGGTGGGGTTATACCGCCACCCAGTGCCCATTATGCCGACTGTGGCAGCAACAATTATGCCACAATCAACGAATGTGGTGCCACTGGCGGTGGTGGGCGAGGATATAAACCCATACCGACTTCAGCATCAGCGGCAGCTGCAGCTTGTAAATTCAACACCATGAATCAGTTGTCCAAGAAACAGCAACGTGATCTCAGTGGCATTGGAATGGCCAAGACTTTGGAGCACCAGCATCATCATCATAACCATCAGGCCAATCGTAGGAGTCAACATGAGTACGCTGTCCCCACTTATTTGGCAAGTGCTCCGGCCTACGACAGTGTGGATTATGCCAAGCAGCAAATTCGGAATAATGCCAACTGCGAGTGCGTTAATCTGGGCACTGGTAAGAGGACTCAAGTTAAGAATCCCGTCTCGGGTTTGCCCTCTAGCTTCAGTTCGAACTTTGTGCCGCCACCCGGAGGTGCCTCGTATAATTGCAAAAAGTCTTGCAATTGCATTGGCGATGAGGATTTGCTATGCAGCTGCGGTGGAGGCGGTGGTGTCAATCTACTGGAAAGTGGCACCCAGAGCAGTGTTACCATGAGCAGCAGCAGCAATAATAGCCGCCAGCCAGAACTCACCCATTATGAGTCAAATTTGAGCCTGAATGATGACGATGAGGATGAGGATCAGGATCAGCAGAAGAACTTGTGGGCGTAACGGGGTTAAGTTTTTTGGGGGGGGGAAGCAAAAAACAACAACAACAGCAGGAGACAAACTGCGTAACCAGTGAATTTATAAAAACTTAAAGAAAACTCTAAAACTAAAACTTAAACTTAAACTATAAATTTAAAAAGGAAAGAAAAATATAAGAAAAGTGGCAGACAGTTAGCATACTTTTTGGGATGGTTCAAACAGACTGATACTTTTAGTTCTTTAAATAAATTAAAACTTATAATACCCTGTAAATAGAGCCAGGAATTAAAATGAGATTTCAATAATTTAACAACCATTGTAAAAAAAATGACACACAAAAAACGGTTTTTATCTAAGGGCCTGTACATAATTATAAATATAATAAAAATATTTAATTTATTTAATATTACATAGCTAACAAGAATATAAGAAAAAAAACAATGTTGAATAAAAATAAACTTATGAGAAACAAAAAAGAAAACTATGAAAAGAATTCCAATCATTTTCCACTTTCCCCTAGACTGTCCCCACACCAACACCAACATCATCATCATCATCATCAGATAGCCAGGAAAATTAATTAGCATGTAAGGAAATTGTACGATAAACATCAAACAATGCCATTGGTAAATATGCAAAAGGCTAGCAAGGATACAGAGCAGAAATTCGCACTCACAGAAAGCGTGAAAAATGCAGCAAACAATAAAAAGTCGTAATAATAACAGCGATGAAAACTCACACAAACACACACACACACACAGAGAAAATATATACGCGTAATAATAATATTAATAGCTGACACTCAACGAATTGAAAATAAAATTATAGTAAATCATAACCCCCCCTCTCTCACTCCCTCTCTCTCTGTCACACACACCCCCACACTTTTGCAATTATACAAATATATATATATATATATATTCAGCCCTGGAAATGCGATAATGATGAGCTGCCGTTGATAACAATTAAGCTCCCAAACGAAAACCGATCGGAAAATATGAATAAAAACGCATTGCAGTTTCGGGCTTAATGGTCTCACATTTTTATACCCGTTACTCGTAGAGTAAAAGGGTATACTAGATTCGTTGAAAAGTATGTAACAGATAGAAGGAAGCTTTTGCGACCCTATAAAGTATATATATTCTTGATCAGGATCAATAGCGAAGTCGATTGAGCCATGTCCGTCTGTCCGTCCGTCCGTCCGTCCGTCCGTCCGTCCGTCCGTCCGTCCGTCCGTCCGTATGAACGCTGAGATCTCAGGAACTATAGCAGATACAAAGCTGAGATTAAGCATGAAGATTCTTGAGGTCCCGGGACAGCGCAAGTTTATTACAGCATCCTGCCACGCCCACTCTAACGCCCACAAATCGCAAAAAACTAAAATTGCTGAAATCTCAGGAACTATTGCAGATAGAAAATTGAAATTCAGAGAGTATAATCTTTAGATGACAGCGCATCTTATAGTGCTGCTACTATCCGGCCACACCCACCCATACGCCCACAAGGCTCAAAAGACGGTTTTCGGATTTTCTAGAAAAGCTGATATCTCGGTAACTATAAGAGATAGAAAGTTCGGATCCAGCATGTAGGTTTCTATGATGCTCCCAATGGGAATTGTTTTTTTCCGATCACGCCACGCCCACTCTAACGCCCACAAAACCCGAAAAACCAAAAATGCAAATATCTCGAAAACTATAAAAGCTACACAATTTTGCTTAGGAACACGTATTTAGGAGATGCCTCTGGAACTTGCCACGAAGTTGCATCTGGCCACGCCCACTCTAACGCCCACAAACCGCGGAAAACTGTGGAGTCTATAATATTATTATGAATGCCTTCGTTTGACCTTGTGTAACTTATTTCTGTTAATATCTATCGATTTACAA
Source organism: Drosophila eugracilis (assembly GCF_018153835.1). Taxonomy (NCBI): domain Eukaryota; kingdom Metazoa; phylum Arthropoda; class Insecta; order Diptera; family Drosophilidae; genus Drosophila; species Drosophila eugracilis. The sequence goes on from NW_024573038.1 coordinate 12,898,476, forward strand.
AAGATTTTTCAAATCGGAACATTATTTCGCTATTTATAAAGAAATTAAGTTATAAGGCCTCACATGGGCAGTGACGTCACTATAAGCATACTCAACATACTTTCTCTGACAATAGGTGGCGCCTTGTGAATTTCCACTAGCAAAATTAATATTTTAAAATTGTGTAAAACAGTAACGGGTATCTTATAGTCGCGGCACTCGACTATAGCGTTTCCTCTTGTTTCATTTTCATTCTTTATTTTTATTTTTCATTTTTATTTTCATTTAAATAACAGCAGTAACATTCGGCATAAAAAGTCGGCCTGGCTAGGCGATTTATAGGACTCTGTCTGTAAAGCAATTATAATGCCCAACCGACTTTTACATTATTTCCTTTTTGAATTAAACATTTTTTCACTTTTCTCCCTTTGATTAATAATGAAATTTTCACATTTTTTACTAAATGTAAATATTTGTTTTTAACTTATGGCCTTACAAAAAAGTCATGTTCATCATGTTCTTAATAAATTAATATGCATTCCTCTTGGCTTTTAGTCAAAAAACAGTTTCTTTTTGATATTTTCATAAACTTTTTTTTAGACTTACCAGCACTCCTTGTTTCCTTCCTCGATAACCACTCAATGGTAATTCCCTAAGTATATTTACCATTTATGCATTTTAAATTTTTCATTTGATTATTTTCCGCGACGTCCCCCCCTTCAACCAATTGGTTAAGGAAACTGCACAGAAAATGGGGAATAAAACAAAGCAAACAATCAATGGAGCATACTTTCAGGCTGACTCCCCAACATGTTGTTCGCTGCTCATACAAAGCATTTAATGAAATTATTTAATGGCATGCCATTAAAATAACAAAAGAGCAAATAAGCCGAACAGCAGCGTATTGACTGAACAGGCAGACCGATTATTATTTTACATTTAATATAGATTTTTTTTTTTTAAAACAGCAAAAAAAACAACAACAAATAATACCTACATGAATAAATAATATTTTCGCATGTCTGCCTGCGAAATGTACATATATAAATATTTAAAAAAAAAAATTTATACAAAAAAACAGAAGTTTCATGAACTAAATAAGAGAAAGAAAAAAACCAAAATTGATCCCAGATGAATTTATTAAAAAAAAAAACATTAACTATAAAAATCAGCAAACAGCAAAGCAAATGGCCTACAACAATTGAGAAACTACTAATAAATAACCACTAAGCAGGTTAAATATTAACTGAAAAAACAAAAAACTAAACAAACCAAAAAGTTTTCGTTAAGTTTAAGTTTTGTACAGAAACCATCGAAAGAGTCCCAAAAAAGCAAAAAAATGAAAAAGTTACTCGCAAAAGTTTTAGCTAAAATTTAATAAGCAAGAACAACCAACATGGTAATAAATTGCCATTTAAAATAAAATTTCACTTAAAACCAATTAAGCCCAATTTTAAAACTCCACTTTATAGAATTCACAAATATTACATTTTAAAGTTTTGAACATTCACATTTACTCTAATTTTTTAACACATTTCATTCCCAAAATCAATCACTCACTCACAAAAAAGCCAAGCAAACAACGATGTTAGACCAGCAGAGAAAGTGACAGCATACAGCATAAATATGAATAAAATACTTTATAAGATTTTTGTGTTCCTAAATGCCACACTTATGCAAATTAATGTCGATTTCTATGTATACATTAATATTATATATATTATATAAATACGAAATATTAAATCAAGGCGGAAAAACTAAACGAAAATGTATTTCTGTTTTTGAGAAATTTTTTGTTTGAAACGAACATGGCCCATTATTTAGTATGTAAGTGGAAATTTATTTTAAATAATCGCAAAACTAACTGAAGAAGCGAACGAACGAGAGACGAGAAATAGACTTAATGAAGTCGAAAAAAAGAAACAAAACAATATGGAAGTCAAGCAACAATAATAAACAAATTTATTTCAAAAATTGAAAACCTCAAAAGGCTTTTTACTTGGCAAGGTGGAAAGGTGGGTGGTTATATGGATTTATTGCAGGAATATGGTAAAGGAAAAGACAAAATCATAAACTTTAAAAAGTTAAACCAACTAACACTAAAGAGTCTCTGTTTTTGATTTGCCAACCATTAAATGAAATGAAATCAAATCTTTTGTTTGCGTTAATTCCCATTATTGATCAGGCATCTATATATATAGAGGAGATATAGATGAGATGGTCATCATTGGTATAATAATAATAATAAGCCCCGACTGAATCCGTATACAAATGAAGTCTGCTATCTGTCTGCGAGTCGCTTTGTGTCTGTGCGTGTGTGGCGAGTGCGTTTGAATGCACTTTGAGTGCATTTCGCGTGCCACTTGATGCAACCGCAAGCAATTCATATTCATATGAAAAGTGCTCAGCAAACGCACACAAAAACTGAAAGAAAATTTGAATGATTTTAATTCGGATTTTGAAAACTATTTGGTTTTTGTAACTTTATATTTTATTTTTAATCAAAAAGTTTACTTAAGTTCATGATTTTAGGCAGAATAAGGTATATTCTTTAAGACTTTTATCTTTTAGGAAACCAAAAAACATTTTCGTTGACATTTTGGCCCGTGTACCACCTACACGCATTACGCAATGTTATTCCCATTTCCTCTTCCCCAGCAAGCACTCGGCTCCCTGTTCCTGTTTATCCTTCCTGTCCTCCTGTCGAGGTGTTGGCACGCACTTTTCCATTGAGTGGATGTGGAAGTGGAAGTGGAAGAGTGGATGTGGAAAAGTGAATGTAGAAGTGGCTGGGGCTGTGGAAAAGGGAGACCGGATAAGAGTGGGCCACCTGACCACACCCATTTTGGCCGCACTTCTCGCAACAGGATAACATGAACTATGCATGCAGCTCAGTGCAGGATTAAGAGACACACACACTCATACACAAAATTTAATTTCATATAATTGCTTTTTCCAAAGTCCATTTAAATTATAATGCCTGCAAAGAGGCGGCGTATGAGATGCTATAAAAGTGGGTGTGGCACAGCAGCAGCATTGATGCATATTTATGGCATACGCAGACAGTTGTCGATGAATTGGTATTCCTTTGATTTGTTGTTCCTGCATTCCTCCAATGCATTCGCTTTTGGCATTTGCAGTTGCAATTAGACAGAATTTTCCATCATCGGTAATAATTTACAGTCAGTTTTTTTTCCCAGTTTGTCTGTGTTTGTGTTGGCGTTACTTCAGTTTATTAATGCAATGCAATTAGTGAAAAATTTGTCAGTTAATGGCAGCGAACAGCGAACAGGCAACCAAATAAATAAAATCTCCACCCGTTGAGTGTCCCAATTTTAATGGATTTTAGCAATAAATAATAACAAACACAGACACACCCGCAATGGGACCAGCACAGACACGAATAATAGATAGCGAATAAATTAATGCAATTCCTATGGCAAAAGCTCATTAATAAATTGCCAAAAAATTAAAAGGTTTTTATTTTGATCAACATAGAAATACTAAATTAAGCAAAATATTTGGTTGACACAAATTAAGTCAAACAAAAGTGGGTCTCTTTAGGCAAATAAACAGAACAATTGTTGGGGGCTGATATGGGTGGTGGTGGTGGTGGTGGATGGCTATAGTTGAATAATTACAATTACGGTTCAACAATCTCTTCAGCCAAGTTTCGCAATTACACAATTAACTGGCAGCATTTTGTGGCAAGTGCTAAACAACAGTTTAGTTAAGAACAACCAAGAAATGTGGCAGGCTGTTATGAGGAATATGAGTTTATTAGTGTTATTAGCTTTCGGAAGTGTTAATAACTTAATGTAAATCAAATAAATATTTAGGAAATATATTATGTTTATTTTTCATATAAGAAAAACTTAACTACAAACTATAAGACTTTCCCAATCACTTCTTTTAAACAAAATTAACTTAAAGATTGCCTCTAAAAACCTTAGAAAACACAAAACCCAAAACCTGTGTCACTTAATTATTTTGGTTTACCTCAAAATACCACTCAAATAGCCTTGTCCACTCCTTGTCTCCGCCACCACTCGAAGGTGCAAAAGTCATTCATTAATTTGATTTGAATCTCCTACCAAGCTCGCTGGCAATCTGATGAGGTCATAATGGGGGGGCAAAAGCAGAAGTACGTTGCCAGTGTCGTCTATATTTCCCAAGATCCTTGTGCTATTCTACACAATTTTCGTCTTAGTTTCACCGCACTACGTATATAAATCCGAAAGAGCTGAGCATAATTATGTCATGTGCTTATGTTTTATGCTTGCGTTTGCTTAATTGTGAATTATAACCTCATAATTTAGGCCGAGATAAAGGTGGGGTATGGTTGTTGTTTTGGGTTAACAGCATTTTAATACTCCCACCCGGGTTTGGGCTATATATTATATCAGCTGGCCCACTGTCACACCCCATTTTAGCACAAGGTCCTTTTGTGTTCTCAATAAAAATCTCATTCGCTGACGCATAACTTTTACTTTTAATTAGTTGTATTATCTCCCTTGTCGGTTGCTAATTGCTTTATTGCTTGACTCGTCGTCTACTTGCTTCCTTCGAATTTCAGTCCTTCGCTTTTCGATATCAGTTTTTTGTTTTTGTTTTCCTTCGCATTCTGTCGCTTAATTTGAAATCTTTTTGTCGCAGTTTTATCAGCGAACAATCCAAGCCAACGAACGAACGAACTTTGGGCCAACCAGTTTGGTGTCCTTGCGGACATTTATTGATTTTTAGTCGTCTTGGCTTTGGCTTTTTGGCTGCAAAATGAAAAACAAAATCTGCTGCCATCAAGTCAAGTCAGCTGCTGGCAATTCATAAAAGCCCCGAACACTCGCCTGACCTACATACTCCGTTGGCCATGTGTCTGTCTCCGGCTGCTATCGGTTGTTGCTGCTGCTGCTGCTGCTGCTGCCTGAAAACGGGGGCAATGTGGGGTTAAGGGTGCCGGCAGTTGCGAGTTAAGAGCGTTGGACTCACAGTCTGGCTGTGTCAGTAGGGACAATGCGATTTGAGGGGGGCCTTCCACTTCCTCCGATCTTCTGATGGAAAGAAAAATGGCAAGCCAAACCCTTTGCCTTTGCTCTTTAAAAATGATTCGAGGAAAAACATGGAATCTCAAATCGAAGTGAGGGGGATATTAGGGAATTTAAATATTCTGGCTAAGATTAGAACATGACAGGGATTTAATCTTGACTTGGGGACATTTTCAATTTGGATCTACATGATTTGATAGCTAATTTATTGTTTTAACATAACAATTTACTAGAAAGATTGGTTTTATATTTGGAAATTACTAGAAAACTCTTACCACTTTCTTAGTAAAAAGAGAAAGATTTACTTTTAAGGCAATGTAGTTAGAATGTAGAGAAATTTATGTAGAAAAGAAAAACCCCTTCTTAAGTTTCTTTACTAATCCAGTACATATTTTCTTAGTCACCACATTCCACTAAATTAACCACTACCATATGCATTAATACCTTCTCTTATACCCCCCCAAAAAAAGAACCTTTTCCATATACCATTTACAAGCGATTAGAACCCTTTTGGGTCTCAGGGTGTATTAACTAAAACATAAATTTTTGTGGCCAGGGATCGAGGGGCAGTTAGGACTCGCCCTCGCACTATCTGCATCCGTATCCTTATCCGTATCCTTGTCTCAATGCTGTCATCGTCTTGGCCCGCGTCTCGTATTTTATTTTATCACCAATATTGCCCCCATTCCAGTTCGAAAAAAAAAAAAACCGATTTTCGAGAGCAATTTCTTTCCCTACTTTTTGGATGTCGCTTTTAGTTTTTAGTTTTTGTGTCTCGGGCATCCGTTTCGCCGTTTGTTTGTTTGTTTGTTTGTCAGTCTGTTTGCCAGTTTGTTGTTTGTCTGTTTACTTTGCTTTGCGTATGAGTGCGTTGTCGTCTCCGGCCACGCCCACACGCAAAGAGGGCGCGGGTATGGGCGGAAGAAGACAGAAGGCAGGAGGAAGGAAGAAGCAGAGCGGCCAGCGTACTCTCATTTCATTCACGAGCAATTTATTCGTCCATTAGAGCAAGGACGAGTGGAGCAGGACATGAGAGCCGTCCGCTGCTCGCCCTTCTCAGATTTCACTTGGCGTGTGTGTATGTGTGTGTGTCAGCAAGATGTGTGTGGACAATAGCGGTCAACAAGATAGGAGTTATAAGTAATTTTGGAAAATAAATATAAATTTGTATTTCCTAATTTATAATTATTAAGCAATTTTAAAGAAAAACTTATAATAATAAAATATTTAATAAAAAATAAGTGAAATTATTTAATTAAAAAAATTTAAAAAAACGATAATTGCTTAAAAACACAAGAAAAATCTACAAAATATAATATTATATAAGTTAACAAAATAAATATTAATTTTAATATTTTAAAATATTTCTAAAGTTTTTTATATCTTTTAAAATGTTGTTTTTGAATTTATAAAGTTTTTAAAAAATTAAATCTAAAATATTTTTTTTAAAAGCACCTATTTTGATGACCCCGACTGTTTGGCTGTGTGAGCCAGCGAGTTTGTTTTGCTTTTATTTATTCTCTGTTGTTGCTTGTCCCGTTGTCTTGTGTCCTCTTTGTTTCGCTTAAGTGTGTGTTAGGATTTCCCAGCTCCACTTACTTGCCCTGTCCCTCTCTTTGGATCCCTCTCTCTCTCCGCCGCTCTTGCTCTTTGGGTATTACTTTACATGTGTGCGAGTGTGTTTCGTGTGTCGTTGTGTAGTGTCTAAATAAGTTGAGAGTCAACTTACAAAGTAAACCAAAGATTCTTAATTGGAATTTTACAAATTCGTTCGTCCTGCCATCCTTGGCTCGTCCCTTTTCGCCCGAATCCTAGTGGATGGTAGAACTCAAATAACTTATCTGTCGCAGGCATAGTTGCATAAATGAAAACTGAAGTTAGGAAAATGCGTAAAAAATAATAATCATAAAACACAACAAACAAAGTAAAGGAAAGTAAAACTTAAATATGTAACTTAGCTACGAGTTTCTCTCAGTCTTGCCATCTCTCTCTCACTCTCTCTCTCTCTTTCTACGAATATTGCTAGCTCTGACAGTTGAAGGACTTCGACTTGTCCCCCTGGGGGATAAGTGAAAAATTCCTCAAGGATTACAAATTCGCAGCATCTTTTGCAGTTTTTGTCTAATTTCCACAAAGACTACCCAAGAACGGGGTGGAATTTTAAGTCTTCAAGGGTAGTTTTCTATGCCATACTATATCCAACGGATTGACTTGGATTTACACCAACGGGAAAGAAAGAAAAAAAAACCCAGGGTATGGCAGTGTAGATGAAGATGGAAATGTGTGACAGCTGAGGAACTCTATACAGGGATTCTGATTGATTGAAGGACTGCCATGGACTAAGCTTCTTTCTGGCGGCGAGTGTGCGTCTGTGTCGGTTAACAAATAGATTAGAAAAGGTTATTTGCATGAAATTTGATTAGGGTAGGTCAAAGAAACTAATCTGATTAGGATTGAACAACGAACGGGGCATTTGACGCATTTCAGAAGCTTTTCTTTCTTTCACTCTCTCTCTCTATTGGCATTGGCATAAGAATATGTCAGCTGTGGAGATGTTAAAAAGGGCGAAATTTGTCATGACGGGCTTATCAGCCTCATCTGAAGGTGAAAACTATTATTAGATGCGAAATGATGACGAGAATAGAAAGCATCTCAAATAAAAAAGCCGCACATGCGTAAGCTGCTTATGTCTGAAGGGAGATATGCCAATGACACTTTTTATAGCTTAAAAATATTAATAAAATATTATTAAATATTGCAACTAATATTTCTTTTCTTACTTTAAAATGACCATCACCATCATAAACCGCCCTCTAAAACCCTCTTTTCATGCCTTTTCCCTCATAAAAACCCTTCATAGACTTTCGATATATCATCCGAAGATCAATCACCGCTGATGTCAACCAATTACTTCCAAATCATTTAAGACAAACTCTTCTCAACCCAAATCTGCCAAAGTCCCCGCCTCAGACACCCAAATACTTAAGTCATTAGCAATCCAAGCCATCACCCTCATAAATATGGGCTGGGAGAAAAAAGAAAATAAAGGGAAAATAATCCAGCGGCTGTCATATATTTTATGATTCATTTAGCCCCCATGCCCAAGCAAAGCAGAAGCCGCCACAGCAATTTGATTTAATTAATTTTTAATTCATTTTTATTTAATTTTCCAATTTTTTTTCTTCTTTTAAAATTTCTGCTTTTTCCAGCTTGTATGCAAAAGCAACCGCAGCAAGGGGCGAACAAAAAAGAGAGCCGCCGAGCTCCGGAACCCATCAAAATCAAAGCGTTTTTCAACCCGGAGATTTTCCGAAATGAAAAACCAAACTCTGGATCATCCATCATCATTGCCAACAGCCAAACCCCCCCTTTGCTGTCTGCTGTTATTTTAAATAAGGCGCGGTTTTAAAAAATTTATATATATTTATTGTCAAATGTCACAAACATAGCATAGAGTTCATAAGGGGGTTGAGAGGCAATTCATTTTTTAAAAATTTATATCAATTTATTAAATTTTCCTCCCTATTGTAGGCTTGATTAGGTAAGGGACCATTCGCCTTTCTGGTTTTGAATTTCCCCCTTTCTTTTGGAAAAAGAGTTGAAATTTGAGTTCTTGATTAATTGTTGTCTTGGGTTTACAACGCTTTGGGTCTCCCATAAATTGGCGTATGTGTGTAGTGTGTGTACCCTTAACCCACTGGGCTGGCTGTGAGAGGCCAAAAGGATAATGATGCTGGGATATTGTGGCAGCAAGTCGAAGGACTCGCGTTAATTGCCGGGCTCTACTCTTCTGCTTATGGCTCAGTGAGCGCACGAGTTATGAAACTGGCATTAAAACTGAATGAATGTTGCCAGTTAGCTAGCTGTTGGCAGGATGCAGGACTCGAGACCCTCCATGGCTAACAACAGTGTCCTTGCCGAGAGAACTCACTGCTGGCATCGCTCTGATTACGTACTATGCGATTATGATTTTGTAGAAAGGATTAGGTGCATATTACGGTGGAGTAGCTTGGTGGGAAACGAACCGCGAAACCTCGAGACAGAGTTGGGTGGTGGAATGGGCGGTAAGTGGGTGGGGGATTTTGGGATGGATGTAAGAAGGCAAGAAGGCCATTCGAGGAAGTTCTATCAGTGGCTCCGTTCAAAAGGGGTCTCTCAGAAGGCAACTTTAGGAATGAGTCTGGAAGGACATTTAGTTTGGAATCTTTTTAACTTAATCGTACTTTTTTTTCCAAATCTTATTGGATTAACTTAATCACCCCTTCTGGACTACACCAATGTCTTAACAACACAGAACAAGAGACATCTGTTATGTCAGAGATTTTCTGTACAACAATTTTCTAGTAATTATTGCCCGTGTATAATCTTTATTATTGCTGTTTCTTGTTGTGTTACCCCTCCTAAAACCCACCGTCCAACAACCAACTCCCATCCACGCCCCTCTGATGAAGGAATGCTCCATTAAGCTGTTAACAATAACATTTTTTGCGGGGAGATCATAAAAGATTTTCTTCTAATTTTTGTCAACTTTTGCTTTCGCTTTCCTGACACTCAACTCAGAACTCAATCTGGCGGAAAAGCTTAAAGAAAATTTTCACGATAAGCGGACTAAATATGGGAGCAAAAGTTAACAATACGAACTAAGCCCAGTTAGGATGACAGAATTTGAGGAGTAGGGAAATCTGGTATTAAGGTTTTCCTTAAAGGTTTATGAAGTTTAAGTTAAGGCTTAAGTAAGGCTTTATCCTCACAAGTCCCGACAAATATTATGAATATTAGCCATGTTTAAGCACCAACTTCAGTTTAGAGAAATGTAATTTTTCACACCTGCTTATCAGATATCTCTGATCATTGGTAAAACATTACTTCCGGTACCTTTTTTGTGGTTCTACAAAACCACTTCCTTTCTTGTATGCGACCACCCAGTTGACTGTTTTAGTTACTACAAATTAACGATCATTTTGTGCCATATATTTTTTCGATCCTCTACCAGCTGTGCATAACTAAATACTCGTTCATTCCCCTCTCTAAATGCCCTGCACGCACTTTTTATTCTCTTTATTTTTTTCTTTAATAGCAGCGACCGCCCGCATTGCTCTATAAATTCAGTTAACAAACAAAAGAGCCTGGGAGAATGAGTTTAAGAAGTAGCTCACGCAAACAAAGAATTCAATTAAACAAAACTGCAATTTAAGATTTCACACAACGAACGAATAGTTTTTATAACACCTTTCTTTGCCCGAACAATCTACAAGCCACAAGAGGGGAAACTGACCATAAATTATGCACGCAAGGATCTTTCAGCGAGCGGCTCAGAAAGTTGTAAAGCGGAACAAATTAAATAACATCCTTAGATAGATATTCCTTGGAGATATCAACGATGTTGCGGTTTCGTTTTCCTTTTCCTTTCCATTTTCATTTTCGATTTCATTTTCATTTTCATTTTGTACCTGCTGCTTTAGCAGTAGAGAACCCTCCTCAAAATGTCAGGAACGTCGGCGCTCGTCATTGTCTGGACATTGATGGTGGTCCAAAATCCACAGCACACTGTGCCGCCGAAGGGGCTGCCGGGCATAATTTGTAATGTCCGACACGTCAGGGCCATCTAAACCAAGGGGGTGGGAGGAAGTTGGGCAGTTATGACGTTGTTGGCCTGCAGGTGCACCCAACTAAGCCTGAACTCAAAACTGGGCTCAAACGTAAACTAAAAACCAAAACCACACTGCAAGTTGGTTGATTTTGTTAGATAAAATATTGGAAATATTTTTAAATATAAATATTTGACTATCAGAAATCTATATAAAATAAAAAAAAATGAAAATAATAAATAAAAACTTAAAAAATTAAGATTTAAGAGCTTAAGATATTAAGAATATTTTTCAGTGCAAGATTCAAACTTTAACTCACGCACTTTCCACGCATTCGAGACAGGAAGCCGGGCAGCGTTAGTTGAATATCAAATGAGCAGCTTTCCAAAAGGGGCGGCAAGTGTGGCCAAGACTCGTTCTCATTATGTAATAAAAAGGCGTAGCGTAGCGTTTTCGGTTTTCTGAGCTCAGAGCATGTGTGCGAGCATTTACAAGCTTTTTATTAAATTAAAGTGTGTAATAAGGCGCCTATGAAGTTGAAACACGCATATCTGAGTCCCCAAGCACTCCACCTCAATTGGCCAGCCCCCCGCCCCCCCTTTTGCCCCCTCACCTAGCCCAGCCTTATCAGTTTTGTTCCAAGGAAAAAGTCATTATAGGAAAAAAAAAGAAGTCATTGTAATTATGACGTTGGGTTTATGGAAATTTTCTTTTTTCATTTTGTACTTTTTTTTATACCCGTTAATCGTAGAGTAAAAGGGTTTACTAGATTCGTTGAAAAGTATGTAACAGATAGAAGGAAACGTTTCCGACTCTATAAAGTATATATATTCTTCATCAGGATCAATAGCGAAGTCGTTAGAGCCATGTCCGTCTGTCCGTCCGTCCGTCCGTATGAACGCTGAGATCTCAGGAACTATAGCAGATACAAAGTTGAGACTAAGCATGAAGATTCTTGAGGCCATGTCCATCTGTCCGTCCGTCAGTCCGTTCGTCCGTATGAACGCTGAGATCTCAGGAACTATAACAGATACTAAGTTGAAATTAACCATGAAGATTCTTGAGGTCCCGCTCCAGTTTATTTCAGCATCCTGTCACGCCCACTTTAACGCCTACAAATCGCAAAAAACCTAAAATCGCTGAAATCTCGGGAACTAATTTAAGTTTAAGGATTTTGATTTTAAGTTTAAGGAAAGTTCCATCAGATTATAGGGAAGAAAGGCAATGGGCGATTTTGGTAAGGAAATATTTTTAAGTTTAAGCGATGGGAAAGTGTTGGAAAGGTGAATAAATTAGCTGGGTAAGAAGGGTGTTCTTGTTCAGTTTAGTAGGCAATTACTGAGCTATGTTTAAAAATAAATAAAATTTAATAAAAACAAAGACTTAGCAAGCTTAAAAATGCGCATTAATTAGTTCCTTTAAAACCCCCCAAACTCATCATCATGAAAACCTAATAAAACTTTATCACACTCAAATTTCAGCCCCATCCAAGAAAGCTAATTAAGAAGACTCCCCTCCCCTCCCCCCTATGAACCTTAAACTTTCCCTTAGAACATTTTTTAACGATTGAAAATGATGTGTTATTATGGGTGTATGTGCGTGCCTCCGCTGCCTGTATGTGTATAATCATAAAAGGTAATAAGAGTAACGCGCTCAACGTTATCATTATCTTAGCTAGGAATTACCTACACCTCCGTCACCTCCGCCCTCCTCTCCTACTCAAGCACATTATCATTAACTAGACGAGGCGGCATTAGAATAGAGCATAGCATAGAATAGAATGTAACCCAAATTATCTGCCACCAATGTCAGTCACCATATAAATTCTCCACGCCCATTGCATCAATGCCAACTGGCTGACTTGACTGACACATTACTTAACTTCCGCTTCCTGGCATACCCACACACACACACACACTCATACTCCTACTCGTACTGTTCAAATACAATACACCATAGCGGTCATAATAATAGCATTAATGAGACATTCCAAGGAATGCAAATAATGCTTAGGAAAAAACTGAAAAAATAATCAAAAATTTAAAAAATATTTAAAAATTAAAAACATTTTAAACTTTTACCATACTAACACTTTGTAGGAAATATATAAATATATTTTATTTTTTTTAAAGTATAAAATGTCTTAAAAATCATTATATTACTATACCTTTTAGCCCACAAAATTATAAAATAAAATATAAAACTTTTTTCATAAAATCTCCTAAGTTCTATTCTTTTACCCCCTATTGTTTACACTATATGTAGATAATTTCACAGTTCTTTGGCCAGGGCCGTAGAACACGCACTTCTCGCATCCATTTTGGGCTGGTGAAGCGAGTGCCAAGGCGCCAAATGTCAGAGAAATTAAATTTAAACGCAACGCAACAATCCATCATCTGGTAATTACTGCGTCAACACGCCACGCACACATCTAAGCACAACCATAGATACACCCATACAACTGCAAAGACACAGACACAGACAAATGGAATGAAGGCGGTAAGGTCCTAAACCTAGAACATCCATCCCACCCACTAATCTAGAGAGAAGCAGGCGGGATGATAATGACTTGACTTGTCATAGCTTCCGTCAAATTAAAGGGATTTCTGGATTAGGATTTCAGCAAGGATTAGTTCAAGGTCAAGAAAAGGTAGAACAAATTGAAAAAATTATTGAAAATTATTAAAATATAGGAAATAATTTTACAGAAGTTAGCAGCTTCAAAAGTATTTTCAAATACTTATACCTACCAAGAACATTTTGCCTGCAATCCCTAGCCAACTCCCAGCCATCTCCCCCCTTTGATTATTAATTTTCTTTTTTTCCCAAACAGAATTTCACGTTTGCTTTCTCTGCAAACGGCGTTATTTGCTCGGCAATTAAGTTCTTAGCCATTTCGAAAGGCGGCAACTGTAATTGACAGTCTGCAATTTAGTTTTCACCAAAAGGAAGATTGGGGCGTGGCCATACGGTTGAAGCCTCCCTAATGGAATATCATCAATGGGGTGGCCGTCTCTTTGCCGAAAAATCATGTATAAACACTTTTGGTTTTCCACACACTCTACACACTCTACACACTCCCCTAAAATTTGTCCAAGGGTGGTTGTTACGATCAACATATTGCCAGATACGAAGTTTCCTTGCCGCTCAGCGGGCGATCCACTCCACTCCTGGGCGGTCCAAAAATGTTGGTAGGCTGTTGTTGTAGGTAAAATCATCATCATCAGAACAAGGGTGCCGGCAGTGGCAAACAACAGTTGCAAAATTACTTTCAACTACAAGCGACAGCTTCTAATTATGTTGATGAACGATGGTTGTGGCGTGGAAGGGTATTCCGAACTCCGCGATGCCCTTAAAAAATGGCAGAGCTGATTAACGAGCTAAGCCGAGGGGATTATTAAGAGAGGTAAGCCCTACCAGAGGGCATTGCCATTGTAACACGATATATCAATGGCAAAGCTGAAAATTATTTGCAAAAAATATATTTCCATTGGTTTTGGTGTTCAATCAAAGGGTTGGTATTATAAATCTTAATTTTATCAGCAGTAAGTGTTTTAAATTAAAAGATTTTTGTTTTCTTAATACCAATTAATCAAATTCTCTTTTTGTTGGGCATTCACAGTCTTTAATTCAGCCTCATAAATTATTTCCGATCTTTCGTGTGGTCCAACTTTTGCCAGGAAAAAAAAACTATCCCTAAGCCGCGCACAAATAATTTGTAGTGCATAAGCCCGACCAGTTCAAGCCAAGAACCGAACCACCTTAACCCCACAGTGCCTGCGCCAGTTGAACCCACACACACGCAGCCCAGCAGGACATGTGTGGCGTCGTACCAAAACTTCTGGTAAATTATGAAATTATAAACATGCCCAGCATATCCAACTATATGCGATGAATGCGAGCGGCGGCAACGACAACGACAACACCCAAAAGCACCCACAGCGAATGTCTGGCCGAGAAAAGTAATTTAATTGTCGCAAAAATGTCGAAAACAGCTTTAGTGCTTTGCATTAACATCAACCAAAAACAAAACGAAAAAATAATATAAACCGGAATGAGAAATAATAAGTGGAAATTATAATTACAAGTGCCAGCATGTGGTAAAGCCCCAAAAAATCAAGTCGAGTTGGATTTGAGTTTTGTAATTCAGTTTCTGGACTATAAAATGATTAAAGTTTGAAAGCCATTTCTACACACACACACCCAGACACACACATACTTCGAAAAATATGGAATGGGTTGAATAATTTCAAGTTGACTTGAATTATTAATATGCGTCCAAGGTTGTTTATGGCCAAGTGTCGGTTATATGATATTTAAATATTGCCATAAAATGTAGATGACTTTGTGGAACAAAGGTGTTCTGGTAAACTGATTCGCTAAAGGAATGAAATAAATATTTTTAAATCTACTTAAAAGAGTTTTATCATAACATTAAAAGACCTAAAAAATAGTTTTAAAACTTTTAACTCAGAGGACTTTCAACGTTAGCACAAAAGTATGCTATTCTTGTGATTAAAATCCTTAAAATTCCACTTTTTTTATTAAAAAAAATATTTTGACATCTACTTAAGAAATATTTGCATTTTTAAAAGAGTTTTATTATAATCTTGAAAGAGCTAAAAATAGTTGAAAACTTTTAACTCAGAGAACTTTCAACTTTCGCTCAAAAGTATGCTATTCTTTTAATAAAAATCCTCTTTTTTTGATTAAAAAAAAATCTACTTAGACATATTTATATTTTTAAAAGATTTTTATTATAACTTAAAAAATAGTTTAAAAACATTTAACTCAGAGGACTTTCAACTTTCGCTTAAAAGTATGCTACACCTTTTTATAAAAAATCCTTAAAAATCTTTAAAAATCCTCAAAAATCTGCATTTCTCATTTGTTTAAATTAATAATGAAACCTAATTACATGCACCGGTTGTCTCATGAAAAATTCTAAAAATACTCCTCTCCAACTTCCTTTGCCAATTGTGCCTCCTCTCCTCGAATTCTATGCCACTGGGAAATTTGCGTTTGTTTTGCCTGCCGAATACAAGAACATGCCCCTCTTTGGGTATCTGGTTTGATATGAATTTTAATGGCCTTGTGCATGGTTGAAACGATTTATGATGCGCCACGCACGCGGTTAATTAGACACAGCAACGGCACAAAAAAAACGAAAAAAAAACGAAAGCCAAAAACAAAAACAGAATTGAGGCCACAGCTGAGATGGGGCAGAATCTGATGGAGGGGGTTGTTATCCTTTTCAATGTCACCCACACAGCCTTTCCACATATACATATACATATATATATATAACGCATCATGTGTTTTATCTATGGCGCTCAGATTTCACTCTGGTTGAGGGGGAGTTTTTGGCTTGGTTAAGTTTCCTGCCTGGTTTGGTTTTGGGGAGGAGGGGTGGTGGTGGAGAGGACTTTGCTTATTTCTCCCCCGCCCTCAAGTTGTTTCAACGTCAACTTGCCGCTTATATCATTTAATCTTTAATATCCTTTCTTAGCGTCGACTTTGGTCTTTTGGCGTTCGCCGATGTTTTTGTGGCTGCCTATGTGACGTCTTGTCTTACGCATATGTACATACAGCGGGGGTGCAAATACTAGAAGTTCTTTGTTAAATAAGAATTTGGTATATAAGAATATGTTGTATATATATTATATTAATCATATCCTTCTTACTAAACTAAAATCTGAGAAAATATTAAGCAGAAAGTAACTCTAATTAGCAGAACTTCCTTTAAGATTCCTTTTCTAACCTTCACTTTATCTTGTCTACAACATAAATTCATCTTTTTTTTAATTAAAAATTGTATTTCCCCTATTAACTTGATCAAAACTGTACTTGAGAAATCAGCTCTGCTCTGGGTGGGCTTCAAGAAAGTCCTGCCTAGATTTATCACTTGCCAGAGTTATATTATACAATGGGAGTGTTGTCCTTTTTTTTCTGCCTTCACTTCATGGCCACATGGCTTGGTATGCTCTGATTCTCATCTTCATCTCGCATTGTCAAGAATTTGTTTGTGTGTGTGTGTGTGTTGGCTGTGTTTGTGTTTGTGGCATTAACAGGGAGCAGCCAAAAATATCTTTATGCCTCATAAGTTTAATTTGGCGCAAATTGTTTTTATTTGCCCAGTCGCCAAAGCCAAACAGCAACAAAAACGACAACAAAAACATTTAGCCAGAAAGAAGAGAGAGAGAGAGAGAGAGAGAGAGGGGGAGAGCGCAGGGAACAGAGATAGAGAGATACCGAAGCTAGGGTTGCCACATGCATGTGTGAAGCAACAAAATGGCAGCCATGGTTTTTGTTTTTTTCGTCTAGATTCTGGCATTTCTACAAATTCTTTTTGAATGTCATTAGTATAATTGAAAAAGTCATTGGCAGAAGGCCAACCAACCTCAGAAAAATAAAGGCTAAAAACCAAACCAAAGGCAACAACAACAACAACAACAAACAAACCAAAAACTAACTGCAAAACGTGGCCGATGCGACACGCGAAATCCAATAAAATTTCCCCTTCGCCCTAGCGTTGTCCTGGAAAGTTTAGCGACTTTAGCGCCGCTGCCTTGATAAAACGACAGCAAAAAACAAGCTTTGTAAAAAAAAAGGATACCCAAAGGATACCCAGCCCGAGTCCCATATACATACATGTGCATAAATTTAACAGTTGACATCGTGCAAATGTACATGAGATATTGCTTAGAATAACTATCAGCATGAGTTATAGAGTGTACATCTAGTTGGTGGAGTTGTTTATGCCGAGATTGCAGCGACACGATATGCAAAATATCGAAAAGTCGAATGTCTAGCCGGTAGGAAATGTTGGGAAATACCAGAAGTCCTAAAGGATTCGAGAAAAAAAAGACTTCCATTGGTTGTTTATTAAACTTAAAGTTCGGTTTTCTATCATTTCTGGCAAAGAGTAAGATTAACTTTGAATGACTATTACTACATCCAAAGTGCAAATGCTCTTAACTTCCTTTGCTGTAAAATTAAACGAATTTATGGCCTCTTCGATTTCCGAACAGAAACCTGTTTCGCCTTCACCTCTCGCTTTTAATTAGAACTCAAATGGCCAAAAATAACTTTATTTGGCATTAAGGACGAACATAAATTTAAATTGATTTGTGGACTTAAGTTAAATGTTGGCCAGTTTTGAGGTTTAAAATAGAAATTACCTCGAAGGACAAGCTGGCAGAAGACAACTCACAATTTATAGCTGCTCTTTAGATCGACATTGTCTCGGGAAAAGTCTTCAATATTTTACAACATCAAAAAGGATGAAAATAAATAGCATTTTCTGATAAGAAAATATGTGATGGAAGGCAAAGGGGAGTACGAGGATAAAGGCTAGAAAAACTAATACATTTTAACCCAAATATGCGAGACATGAAAAGCAAAGCTAAGAGCTTCGAGTGCTTGTGCATCCTCGATTTTTCCTACTCAACCAGCATCCTCCTTCAGGTTTTCTGGCCATAATATTATTAGAGAGAGAGAGAGACAGAGAGAGAGAGAGAGAAATTTTATGTAAATAGTTTTGGATACAAGTTTATTACGCTCTTTATCAATTGATTTGATCTTAAGCACTCTTGTGTATATTTATTACACAGACTAGGCAAGGAAGCTGCACACGGAAATCACAGTACACAGTAGCACTTCCGGCCAAACCCCCCGCAATTTCCTTACTCCCTTTCCTTTCCTACACTCATATATGGCCCAAAAAATGTTATGTAAGTTCAATAAAAACAGTCCAGACTATCTATATCTGTCTCTGTTTTCCCACCCCCCTTCTTCTATCTGTGCTGCAATGTATCGTCTTTCGCAAAGCTCTTAACTGATTGTTTGTCTTGCCAAATGCCTCTCTCTCTTACTCCGCTTTCTCTATATCTTTCTCTTTTGGCTACTTTTGGCAAAATATTTCCCAACTATTTTCTATATTAGAAAACACACAATCCAAACTGGGCATACACAAAGGTGCAACTATGTATGGAGTCTCAGTGCTTCTTGTTGATATTTATTTGAATCTTGACTGTCTCCTACAATCCGTATGGGAAGCTCAAACACAAAAATGCAGGGTAAGAAAAGTTGGTTACTTCAAATTTTTGATAAAATTGTGTTAAGAACTTTAATTAATGGAAATAAGGCTGAAAGAGATCTATAATTCTGAGTTATATCCTAAGATTTGATACACAAAACTGATATTTGTTTTCTATGAGTTGCTTTTCCTTTTTCCTGAGTGTTTCTCTTGTCTTCATGTGTGTTGGAGTATCCCTGACTCCCTTTTACCGAAAAGCGAATTTCATTTGAAATTGAACTTGTTTTTGCGCCAATAAATTGTATAGCCAAAGTATTTTGATTGCGTTCGAGTGGGGTTATCCCCCTAAACCAACCTTCTAAACTCCCCAACCGAAGGAGACCTGGAGACCTGTTCCTGTGTGTATTTCCGGTTCACAAAAATGGAACAACAAGAAGAACTAAAAACCTAAATGCCAAAGCAATAGGCTAAAGTAAATCAACAGTAAAAGCAGCCAAGCAAGTAAAGGGAGTCAATGGGAGGGAGGCAGGTAGGGAGGCTCATCTATGAGGTTAGCAAGTTTAACTAAAAGTTGTTTCTGTTTTTTTTTTTGGCTCTTTCATTCGTTTTATTAGTGGCAGGGATATGGAGGAGAGTAAAACTCGTTTGAGCAATTCAAATAAATGCCACCATTTATTTGTTGGGGGCGTCAAAGGAAAAGTTAATGTACTAATTTCTCAATTCCGTAAAGCAAAAATAGTCCAAAAACGAGCTAGTAAAGCTAAAAGGGAAAGAAGCAATAAAGAAATTAGTAGAAACGAAGATGGTTTACACTTTTATCAAGGTAAATGAGGGAGAATGTAGAGAATGAGCTAAGAAGTTAAAAAATAACTTACCAAGCAATCTCTGTTTTGCCAATTTAACAAATTACTTTCAGCTTATAACCAAACTTTATTATTATTATTAAAATTCCAACACAATTAAAAGTTTATTCACTTCAACTTTGCTGATCAATCAAATTCCGTTTAATAACCATTCAATTAAGCCATCGACGAAACTTTGCTAGCCAATTGAACTCTTTTTATATTTCAGCAAATCCTAAATACCCATAAATACCCTTACCCTATCTTGCTAAACCCCCCTCTTACCACCCCTTGGTGAAAGTTCTGTGCATTGGTAAAAGTTTTCTGCTTGTGGCTTTAAAACTAAACAGCGCACTTATCTTATTGAGCAGCAGCAGCAGCATCCTCATAGCCATAGCCATCATCATTATCCTCATCGTCATCCAGAGCCACATCGAAAACTACGCCAAAAACTATAATATAAGGATATAAGGAAAGGAGCAACAACATTGAAGAAAACTCGCCAAAAACTTGATCCGCCACCCCCCTCCCAAGTAGATCGAAAAGCAAGTTTCAAATGGAAGAAAGGAGTAGAGGTCGGGCCATAATAATACTCATTTACAGCATTACCGCATTTTGAAGGACCAAAACCGAAAAACGAAACGCAGGACCTACGTTTAGGGCTGACTCTTCGATTGGTATGCTTGGCTTTTACGCTTTGTTGGCCTGGTGCAAACAAACAAATCAACTTTGGATAATTATTGCACATCAATCGTTGCCCCAAAACTTTCTGCACTGCAGAAAAAAAAACAAAAAAACCTTTTTCAGGAATAAGAAAATTTATGAAAATGGAGAAAGCTTATAAAATTATTTTCAAACCCCTTTTTGAGCTAAGAATCTAATTTTCTTTTCAATATTTTCTAAAAGATTCTTATTTTCCAAGTGTACTCTTCGAAGTTCCGGCTGGAACATAACAAGCAGGCTATCAAATGATGGTAAAGGATGCTTGGGTCAGGGGCAGCACTTTCAAGTTTTGCCTTCCGTTGAGTTGAGTTGCAATGCAGCAGCAGAGCAAATGCCCTGAGGTGATTCCCTACTACCCTCTCTCTCTCTCTCCCTCTCTCTCTCCCTTACTATCCATCTCTTTTGCCTTTTGGTCCCATCACTTGTGCATTGGCGAAAAGTTTTCGGTGCGGTTTTTGCGTACATTTGTCTGATTTGGCAGTCATCATCAGGACCAGAACACTCCCATCAGAGTCCACTGCCCATCAGTGATGTCAGAATGTCAGAGACAAAAACGGATAAATCGATCAAAACTATGGTAAAGGAAAGAGATTAAAACCTGTGAGGTGCTAAAAAAGTTGACAGTAAAAAGTAAATGTTAATATTGAAAATGTTTTGAGGGTCAGAGAAAGGGTTTTTCAAAAAGAATTTCATTGATAAAAAAAACTCCTTTGATTTTATTTCATTTTTTTCAAAGAAAAAATCTCTAAAAATTGATGTCCATTTTCCCACCATTTGCCATTTTACCACACCCGCCTCCATCTCCAAGGACATCATCGGCATCTCAGCACCATCACATCGCCATCGACGATGGCCCTAGTTGGTCGACATACCCATGTCATCTCTCCATTGAAATCGTTACGAGCTGTTTCCGTTTCGTTTACAAATTTTCGTGCAGCAATAACCGCAATGGTGCCGTCTCTCTTTCTCTTTCATCTACACTTGCAACCATCTCTTTCTGCTGCTGATTGTTGCTATATGGAAAGGACCTTAACTAATGCAATGCTGCACAAAATGACATGGTTCGAATTTTGGCCATAACTCGCACTGTTAACTTTTACAGCCATGACATCTAATTGGTAAAACGAAGTCATCGAATGTTTGTCAATGGGAGTATTGCTTTTTGAATTGGTAATGAGGTTTCCAAATGGGTGAAAAAAAGAAGTTGATAAAATGACATATTCGATGTTTGCATTTCAGTGAATATAGTTTGGGGGTTTAATACAAAATTCTTGTTATATTTTTATTAACAATAAATAATATGAAACGTTGCTGATATTAAACCACCAAAAATATTACATTTTTCCATTAATGTTAAGTTAAAACTAAAACCGAAAGGCCTTTTTCAAGTTTTATTGGTCCCTTTCTAAGCCAAAGTAAAGTTTTCATTACATTTACCTCCCGCAGTAACATTTTCTACAACATTTTCCATTCTCTTTATGCCGAAACATGTTTAAATAAATTACATGCTCGCCGCTGCAAACCAAGTTAAAACTTTCCCCTGTGACCCACAAGACCAAATCAAAAATTAAACGAAAATACAAAAGCAGAAACCGAAACAGTAAAAAGCCGAAAACAAAACTTTGATCTAGTTGGGTAAACTATTTAAGTAAAGGCAGCTCTCAACCTCTGACCGAGAGAGAGAGAGCAGAATGAAAACCAAAGCTCAAACGCACGTCTCTAGTTTATTAAATTTGCGGCAACACTTGGCACCAGCAAAAAGGGGGGTGGGAGGTCACAGGGTTCGTGGCTTGATGATCGGGGTTCAGGGGGGTGTGATTCTAGCGGCAAGAAGGATGAGCCCGGAAGAGGAGGTTGGGAACACTTTGGATGGTTAGCGGACTGCCCCTGACATTTCTGCGGCTCAGCTCAGAGTCATAAAATGATTGCATGCTCTACATAACAAAGCACACACAGGCCCACGCCGGAATAAACGTATATATAATATATATACTTGCAAAACACTTAGTGGCAGGTAGAGCTAAAGAGGCCATGCACTGTCGGAAAGTTGGTAACTTTTTTTGTGATTTATTGGGTTTTTATATTACTTTTATTGAAATATGAAGATTTTCATACTTATTTTTAGTTAAATATATTATTTTTTTAATGTTAATAATATTTTAACTTATAAAATTACTTCGATTATAATTTATTTCATACAAATCAAAAAGGATGCCCTTAAGTACCTAAGGCAGCCTAAAAGTATGCACTAACTTGTATGTTTCATTTCAATCAGAGTTCCTATTAGAACATTTTAGCCATGTCCGCAACCTTTTTCGGAGTCATGAATTTATTTCCAATATTTTTACAAATTACAAACAAAATATATAGCAATTCCCTAAAAAAAGATATATAAACATTAAATCCCAACCCCAATTTCCATTTCCTTAACATTTTCTCTCAGTGCCTAAACTAAAGCTGTTTCAGGCCTTGCCCAAAAACTCCCAGGCGTCACCATAAACATTACCAAAGCCAACGTCATCAGCACCATCATCATCATGATCATCATAGTTCTACCGACCATTAATGATAACATGCCGTTCCTCCCTGATTTCCCCGCCCCCCCACCATCCTTCTGGGCTATATATGTGTGTGTGTGTGTGGCAAATATGAAATTTATAGTTTTATGATGACTGCTGAGTGTGCCACTGCCAACGCCTTTTACGGCTTCTGGGTTCAACTAAACTTTACGAGCCAGCACAGTCAGCCAGAGCCAGCCAGCTAGCTGAGAAAGCGAACTAGGAGAAGAATCTGCCCTCAGTTTTTCCCATTACCTACTCTTTTTTTACCACCCCCGCCACCTAGTGGCATAAATAAAATCATACAACTTGGTTCTTTCGCTCGCCTCCACGTTTATTTCCGCCTACTTGGGCGCCATTGCCATTGCCGTTGCCGTTGCCGTTGCCGATTGCTGTTGCAGCATCTCCCCCTTAACACGCCCCTGTATCAAAAAATAAACCTCCTTTCCTGTCGTTCCACTGCATCAACAGCCCTTGCCTTCTTTTCTTTCTCAAAGCACTTTGAAAAATTGAATTAAACTTAAAATAAAAATTAACAAACTTTTTAAAACAATTAAATTTTAGTCATAATTAACCATTATATTTTAACTTTTGTAAATACTTTTTAAGTCAACTTGAGATCAAGACTTTTTCTTTCTAAGTGCACCCTTTCGAAGCCAAGCCAAAGTTGAAGTTTTATGGCTGAAAGGTAGGAGTAGACTATGGGGCTGCATGCCGCAAATATGTTTTTGATTATTATGACTCTTCGAGATTATGCAATTTTATGAATATGAATGGTTTATGTGCAGGTATGGCGCGAAAAATGAATTGCATTTCCACAGCTCAGCTTAGTAGAGTTCGGTTCGGTTTGGCTTCCTACGGTTGGGTTTTAGATTCTCCTTTTTTTTTCCTGCTCTACTCTGCCCTGGTACCGATGATGATAACGATGTTTTGATGTTCCCATATATTGCGAGACAGAGTGAGTGGGGATAAAAAGGAATTTATAAAGTCGCTAGGACGGCTTCAGTTCGTTGGTTGTTTGTGCCTTTAAGCAGATTTCGAATTTAAATCTAATTCTCCACTCTCGACACTGTCATCTGGCATGAGTGACGCATCCTTACTGACTGACAGGCTCCACATCAGGACACCAAAGTATAGGGAAGGGGGGACAAAAAATGATGGGGGCGGCCATCATAGTGGTAAGCAATAAAGTATGGAGTGAGTGGCTCTGATGGAGATGCTGTTGCTGCTGCTGCTGCTGCTGCTATAATGTCAACGGCATGGCCATCGGGATTGGGAACAGAGGAGAATGCGGATAATTGATTCGGTTAGGCGGAAGTCCAGATGAGCTACTTGTCCGAAAAGAGATTTCCAAATGGGATTAAAGGTTTTTTCTAGCAGTTTGGTAAATTAAATAGTTTAAAGTGGGTTTGAAGTTTAAGTTTATAAATAAAAAATAGTTAAGAAATATTAAGTTGATAGTTTATAGATTTAAAAATAACCCAAAACAAAGATTACTTTCTTTGTGTTTTAAAAACTCCAAAAAAACGAAGAACTTTTAAACAAACTCAATGCCTCACCCCTAAACCTATACCCTTCCCTAAACACTTCAATCGCCCCTCTCCATTCAACCCATTTCACACACACTCACACTCACACACACACTCAATATACAAACAAACCAAACCCAGATGATAACAAAAACGAAGGCAAGACCAAAAAAAAAAAAAAAATGCTAGCAAAATGACTGCAATCTGTCGTCTCAACGTTGATGACATTTTGAGTGAATGAACCAACGAACGAGCCTACTTCTCCCCGCCCGCACCCTTTCATCAAGCCATCTTCCCCTATCACCGCCGCCCCTGCACAAAAATACCCCACCTTTACCCCGGGCTGTCCTGTTTTTTAACAAATTGGTGTGATCCCAGAGTGACGCGTCATATTCGCAGACACTTTAGCAGGAACCCAGGATCAGGAGGAGAAAACCAAAAGGGCACTGCGAAAAATACTTTATAATATTATTTAATAATTTTATTTTCATTTAATTTTATATATGACTGAATCAAATTTAACATTTTTATCTTTCGTTTTAAACTACATTTTTGATTTTTGCTTTAAAACCAAAAATATGAAAAGAAACTTATTCAAAAAGTATTTAGAAAAGTGAAGGCTTAGGTTTTTAACTTTTTTTTCTGTAAATAGTTATAAAATATATAGTAATAAAACCTTATTTTTTTCAAGTGACCTCACTGAAGGCTCGCCGGCTGATAGAGCGACAGCAGAGAAATTGCAAACGAGTTGAGTCGTTGAGCCAAAAAACCAAAACATACGCAGCATTTATAAGGCAGCCAACAATGAATGCCCCACGCCACGGGGCGGCGTTAGAGGTATCCAAGGGGGGTGTGGCATATTGTTAACGCCCACTCAACTCTATGCCATTTTGTATTGATGGCCTGTCTGCCGCACAGCTTTTATATAAAGCCTTCCAGAGATTCCGCTTTGATGTGGGGAGTAGGAGGAGGGTCGCAGCCTTTGGCATCGTATTTCGGTTTCAATTTTTTTTGGTTTTTTTTCTCCCCTTCCCCACTGTTCTGGTTGGGTTAAACAAATCACTAAACAAAAAAGCTCACAATGCAGTTAAAGGCAATGCTGGAGATAAAGAAAGTGCGAAAAATCAACAGCGAAATGTTGCTATCGAAAATGTTTATAACGAAATAAGACTTTAAGGGCTTTATTTCAGGTTGGGCTGGGAGAGGGAAAGGTGATTTTGGTGGAAACTAAAGGGGGGAAATTGTGCCTGGTAAAAGGTTTCAAACAGCAGCTTAAATATATTGAAAATTATTATTAAAATTCCAAAGGAATATAAATTTAAGATTAGGAATCTGAAGTAAGGAAAAAGAATGAAAGTAAAGGAAAAAGATATATTAAAAAAGATATATTTTTTGTATATATCATTATCTTCTCTTTCAAAGTTTGTCTTGTTGTTGTTTTAATAAAATTTTAATTACCAAAAATAAGTTTAAGACTAAAAGTGTATCTGCTGGTGGCTGGAAAAACAAGGCCTCTATTTCCGTTAACAAAACACAGAACTGAAATTGCTGTAAATTTAATCCGCTTCTGTGTGTGTGTGTATTTGTTTTTGTTTGTATTTGTGTGGGCCGTCTCGCTTTTGATGGCTCCTTCTCTTTCTATCTTCTACATTCCCCATCCCTTTCACTCTTTGACAGCGGCAACCGTCAATTTGCACGCGTAAAGTGCGCCATCTAGCGTCGTTTATGCGCACATTTGGCTCACATCAATTTGCGGTGCAGACATTAGCCTTTGCATTTTTTATTAAACGACACCGCCCCGACATACCCGGCGAATGCGTAATGCGGTTACTCGCATCGTGTTGACGCTACTGATGATTCTGATGATCCCGATGACGGGGAGGGCAAAAAGGTTCGCAATATTAATTGTCGCACATGCCTCTCATTCTACACAAAGCTCTTTAGACTTACGTTGGGTATATATGTATGTATATGAACTTTATATGGTAGATTACAGTGGTGATTTTTTGGGCCAACTTAGTTAACTTGCACTCACTAGATGGTCAACATAAGTATAGAGGTAATCTAGAAGGTAAACTACCTACTTAGAAACCTCATTTAAATTAAAATAACTTAATGATATACAAATAAGAAATCGATTTATTTACCAAACCTTAGCAATTATTTTAGATTCCCTTTGATTCCCTTTTTGGTGTTTAATCACCCATTGCCTTTACTACTCTACGCTCAGCTGGTTTTAAATTAAAATTACTGATTAATTACTGTATGTGGAAACTGCAGTCTCTGTGTGACAGACCACTGTGTCATCAGCATCAGCATCAGCATCAGCAACAGCATCTGCCTCAGCATCAGCATCAGCAACAGCATCAGCATCAGCAACAGCATCATCTTTCCCCGTTCGCATCTGTGTTGCGTCTTTTTGTCTTTGATTAGCCGCAGACATTGGCTGGGCAGAGAGGGAGGTAGGCTCCTCTTGACATGAAGTCAGCTCATTGGAGAAATTACATTTACATATTAAAATATGCCAAATGCAAAAGCCAGACACGACCTTCGTTGGTGGGGGAGCTTAGGGAGAATCACTGGGAACACAGGGACTTCAGATAGCCCTTGGTCAATTGCCCAGCCATGATGTGGTGGCGCCTTGCTGCTGTTGTTGCATTTGCTGTTGTTTATGCATAGGCTATATATGCCACTATCTGGCCCCTCTATATATGAACCGATCGTCCTTTACGAGGCGCCGGCAAAATGTCTAGTCAGGCATGGGGGGAGGGGCAAAAGGAAAGGTAAACAGACAGGCAGTTGCCAGTGCAGTTAGCTAAGGGGTGGGTTAGGAAAGTTAACAAGAAAGGAATAAGGAAAAAAATATTAATTAAAATTCAAGGAAGCTAAGGAAGGGAGTATGGTTATAGTAAACATACTTGGATAAGATATTGATAGCTGGTACTGATTATTATTAAAATATAACTTAACTTTAAGAAAGTTTTAAGTCAAAAAGATGGTTGAATATCTTTTAATTGATATCCAAAAATTATTGTCAATATATTTTTATAAAATTTAAGCCCAAATGTTGATACCTTATTTCCAATTATTTTCTTTTTAAATATTTTAAAATGTATTTTCCAAATCATATTTAACTATTGAAATGTCCCTCGCTTATTTTGCATGTGCATTTTGCCTATTTTGTTCCTGCTGCCGACTATTGCGCATATTATGCAAAATTGTTTATGCAAATATTGCAAAAAAGAATTAATTTATTTGACTTGCATGCTAATTTACGAGCCAATAAATGCAGCCGTTGCAGGGAGCTCAACGTTGCTGCGGGGTCGGTGATCTGCGGGGCTATTTGTTAATTTATTGGTATTTCCCCCCTCTGATTGCTGGCCAGTTTTGCAGGTCCTGGTTTTGGTTTTTTTCGTTTTCGTTTTTCGTTTTTCGTTTTCGAAATGTGTGTAGACACATTTTAAATTTAAGCCAGACCAACCATACAGAGGCACAACAAAAATATACTGTAGAAAATTATAACGCATTGGGCCCGAAAAATCAACAGCTGCCATCCCACAGAAACCAAACAAACCGCATGTCCATGGCCCACCGCCCAGTTTGGAAAATCCAAGCGATACCTCCCTCCCCCCCTCTATGGGATTTCTAACTCAGTTGGCTGACCAAACGTCTAAACGGCATTGACCGCATAAGAGTTAAGAGTTAGGAGGAATACTATGGAGGCTGGAAGGGGTTAACAATTTAAAAATTTCCACAGCCGCCAAAAAATCAAAGTTGAGAAGCAACCAAGCGTTTGGATGGCGTTCCGTAGGCGGTCAACCGATGGGCGGGGCTTGTCGTTTTTTTTGAGGCTTTGGCTAAAATCAACATCCAAACAGGCCCTTTCTCACTGGCCATGAAATGTGGTTTACAAAACCGAACCACCATTTGAAATTAAAACGAGGTTTCCAACCGTAGTTTAACACTATAGGCGGGACATTGTTGAAAACTCCACTTGAAAGAGGGGTTAACAAATCGGTTTTTAGAAACTGTTGGCTTGGATTGGATTACCAGGAAACTTGAGAGTTTCAGATGGTTTTTACTTTAAGTCAAAAGGATTTTAAATTAAACTGTTTTTGGTAACTTTTACTGCGACTAATTGGTCTTAAATTGAACTAAATAAGAGTATTTTTAGGTTTTTCTGTTTGATAGATTTCGATACCCTATCGGTTTCCCTTGCCTAAAGCTTCGAAAATACATTTTTCCCTTGATCCTTGGTCAATTTCCGCAATTTCCGTAACCGAACCTCGTTCGAAACGAACCAAAACTTAATTACTGAAAATTTATATTTTCCTAAACCCCTCTTGCGGCTTTTGGGGAGAACGACTTCTTTTGCTGGCTGAAAATGTGCATGTGCCATGTCCCCCATTGACACCCCGCCTTGGTTCGCGGTTCCCTATTCAGCAAATTGTTTACAATTGTCAAACAGCCTGGCCACGGTTTTTGCGGTCAGCGCAGCTTTTAATAAGGTGAAAAATGGCAAGCACAAATGTCGTCGGGGTTCATAGCCCAGCCCTCACTGTTATGGCGCTCTCGCCAGCGCTCGCCATCTTTCGTGGGGGTTTTTGTTTAATGCTGCATAATTTTAGGCGTTAAAAAAACAGCTGCAAAAGCAACAGCAGAAGCGGCAGCAACAACAACGAAATAAAATTGCCGGTGTTTGTGCTTTCGTAACGCCCTCATCAAATATTCAAACGGTAGCCGGGTTGTCCCTTACAAACACGCACACACCAATGCCCAGTACACTGAAAGAAATCAGCATATCCTTGTTTAAGTTCTTACATTTCTAAAAGTTCTTAAATTTTACTACTTTTACTGATAAATAACTCTCTATAAATACTTCGTTTTGCATTTTTAGAACTTGTCTTAGAAAACTTCATTCTTATAACTATTTTTCTCAGTGTAATACACACACACAACGAATGAATGGGCGGGTAAAAAAACGGCGTCAACAAAAGCCATCATAACAATTAATTTTGAAAACACGTGTAGATTGCTTTTTGCGGTTAGCAGCAGGACATTCTCGTCCAAAAGAGGGGAGTGACCGAAAAAAGGGGGAAAAGGGGATAGGCGGCGAACAAGAGGTCTAAAAATGCCAACGCGCGGCATCTCCGACCTCTCGCATGGGTGGGCAATCATAAAACACTTTAAGCATGTTTTCCTGCTAGTTTATTAGTGTAAAACCCCCCCCCTGTTTTTGCTGTCCAGCCAGACCGCCTCTCAATCCTCTTAATTCAATGTCAACGGAAGTGTCCACTTGCCGATGCTCTTGCCGTGGCAGGAAAAGGATTTGTGGGCAGAATCTTGAATGGAAATGAAATTCAGGAAAATCTTGTCAAACCTGGAAACACCAAAGAAATCCTTCCGGCAATCTCTACTATTGAGTGGAAAGGTTGCTTGCTCTCAAATTGGTTAATTAACAAACAAATCCCTAAGCCATATTCTAGACATCGATTTACTTAATTGGAATAACATGTCCACTAATGGTTTTATGCTAATAATTGAGTAGTTTGCCTCGCTTTAAGAAATCTCAAAAATTATACAAAATGTTAACAAATTAAATATTAAGAGAGTTGTTTTTAAGGCTTTGTTTTTGTTATTATTTTTATTCACACTTTCTAGAGAGTGTTTAATCTTCTCCTCCAGAAATCAACTGAAAAATAATATTTTTCCAACTTGTATCATTAAAATGCCCGACTCAGACCGCCCGTGGCTGGTCGTCTGTGATTTCTGTTTGGCCATTTTCCCAGCCCAATGGGTTTTGTGCCCTTTGCCTTGGACAGTCTGGTCATGGCATCGATGACTCCTACTTTCAGATTTATTATAATTTCCTTTTTGGCCCGCTCTATATGTTTGCTAAATAATTAATTCGTGTTGTTCTTTCTGTACATTCGCTTGAGTTGGGCTAAATAATTTTTCGGCACATATTATGGCCTATTGAAATAATTTGCATAACATGGCCAAAGGCTATGGAATGGACAAACAGCATATGCTGGCAGACGGACGGCCCAGAACCAGACGTCCCAAAGGGGAGGCCAGAAATGCCAGACAGACGCTGTGGTCCTCCGGTTCTACAGCCAGCTGCTTGAGGCATTCCGGCGGAGGCCACAAAGTCAACGGCTACGTATAATTTATATGCAAATACACACGGTCCAAGTCCGAACACACAAGCCAGAATAGGATACACACACACACACACACATAAACAAAACAAGGAAGAAGTAGATGGAGTCATATGTGTTTCGAATGAGGGATATCCTGGAAATATCGATGGATGTTTTTTTAGAGCTTCTTACATATGTATGTTTTCTTCCATTTCATCCATTTTCTTTTGAAAGAATTACAGTCTTAATTAAATTAAACACCTTAATAAATGTAATTCATGAAAAATACCCCTCAAAGCCTTCATTTACAGGATATAAAAAAGCTATTGAAAGGAGTTGAGGAAGAAGAAGGAGCCGCCCAACTATGACTCCGAATGTCTATTAAAATTTATTCGAGCGTAAGTACTG
The DNA here is from genome assembly GCF_018153835.1 of Drosophila eugracilis. NCBI lineage: Eukaryota > Metazoa > Arthropoda > Insecta > Diptera > Drosophilidae > Drosophila > Drosophila eugracilis. The sequence goes on from NW_024573038.1 coordinate 12,929,326, forward strand.
GCAAGCGAGAACTGAAAGCTGAAATCATGTTTAGCTCACTCTCATAGAAATGGAAAATATATGCAAAAACAGGTGGAAAAGAGGTGAGAGACGGGGGTTGGGGAATCAACTAAATGCTAAATAATCAAATGTACGCAGGTAAGGTATACGCAGTAAAAGAAGGTCGACAGCAGGCTAAAGGAATATGAATGCCAAAGAGCGGGGGTAGATTGAAAAGTTAGCATTGTGAGACGTATTAATTAACTTTATTTTATGCTTAAGGATTAAATGAAAATAAAGCTTATTATGATTGTTTAGTTTTTTTATTTACATATTTTTTTAATTTATTTTATATTTTTTATCAAACTGTTCAAACTAAAACCCCATCCGATCGACGCCATCTCGTTTTTTCTTCGCTTTGCTCTTCACTTCGTCATAGCTTCACGAATACTCCTCTTCGTTCCTCGTGTCCTCGTTGCTTATCTCGTCGTTTTCTGCTTCTGCCGCTGAAACTGTCGTCTTCGCCGTTATATTTTCCTTGGTTTCTTCTTCTTTCGCTGAACCTCTCGCCTTCGTCTTTATGTTCTCCTTCTCTTTTTACTTTTTTCACCCGATGGTCATTCGTAAGTTAGCTTTTATTGACATCTCGTCGTTCTTTGTTTTCCGTGCCTAGCGCTTTCGTTGGTTTTTAAAAGTGATCTTATATTAAATACTTTTATGATAACCACATTTTCTTCAAACTCCTTAATTAACCCTCTTACCGGCAAAAGGCAACCACAACAAAGTGTTGTTGCTCGCCGGCCAAGGAGAGTTAGGTGCTAAACAGGGCATGGCGAGGCTCAGTTGAGAACAGTTCAGCTCAGCTTCTTCGTGGCTTAGAAGATACTGCCACAGCATGCTAACTAGTACACCGAGAAAAATGGATTTAGCTTAATAATGACAAGGATCTATGGTTAATTTACACCATATATCAGATATCTTTACATTTTCACAACTATTTTCATACATATATATATTCGAAGTCCAGCGAAATGGATAGTACTTTCCAATATAGACATTTCCGTACAAGTTTTTCTCTCCGTGCTGGTAACTGTTCTACCAACTGCATGTATATTTGCATGAACATCTCCACGTTTTTGTTCGCTTGTCAGGAGAGGAACAAACGCTGGACAGCCGTGGATGGCTGGGGATACAACTTTGTAAGTAGTTTAATTAAATTAATAAAACTTAAAGCTCGGTGAGTGGAGGGCAAAGCGCTGTGCTGGCAAACCTCTGACAGGCTAAAGTCGGCAGGGCGTGGATAAGGCGAGTCCTTCAAAAGTCGCGCAGGACACTCGCATAAAAGTTGACTTTGGCTTGTTGAAGGGGAAAGGTACAGAAGGAAGGCCTGTTGGGGTGAAGTGAAGGAATCTCAGGCAGAGAGGACAGCTGAAGACGGCAAACAAATGCAAGCAATGACGGGTAAAGTGCTCGTTGCGTATTTTAATTTGGTTTAAAAACATTGTTTCGCACAAATCCCTCAAGTGTACGTCATTCCACCTCTGACGTCACGTCACATCGTCGAGTAACTTTTCATTCTGTCTCCCTTGCTCTTAGTCAGTGTGCCTGTTTTTGTACCCTTGTTTAGGGAGTTATGATTTTTTCAAGTAGTTTGGGTTTTTTATTTTTAAAAATAGGCCTAAAAGTGCTATAAAACTGATCACTGAAATCACTCATATGAAAATGGCAAAAGTTGTTTTTTTTATTTTTTTTTTTATAATGTATGACATACTTCGTTATCGGACTTTATTCCCGGCTTCTTGTTCCCTCGCTGTTTGTCTTTTTGTGTGTGTATTGTGACAGCAGCGTAAAAACCGCGTTGACAGCCCGGCAGGGGAAATGGGAATTGGGCATGGGGAAAAATCTAAGGGGAAAGAAGTGGTGTATACCGTTGTGCTTGGAAAATTCAGACAGGGGCTGAGTGCAGCACCAACTGCAAATGTAAGAAATGTAAATTGTGCAGCTTTTGGCGTGCACTTTATTCGTTCTTGTTGCATTCACGTGCAAAAATGTTCATGAGCTCGAATAAACCCCCGACAGAAGATGACAACCAGGGGGTTAAATGCGTTGCTGCTGGATTTTAGCTGCCGCTGCTACTGCTACTGCTACTGCTGCTGCAGCTTCATAATGAACTCAACAACCAACTCATAATTAAACGGGGAGTTATGTGACATGGTCCAGCGGTCGATGCTTGGGGTCATGGGTCATGGCGAGAAAGCATTTTTCTTGCTTTCGTCCAGTTGGATTGCAACCAAAAAGTCTCGTAAATACTAGAGATACGACCAAACTAGGGAAAATGGCAAAGATGTATTTGGTTTATACAACCACAGAGAAGATTGACTGGAACTCATTCCCCGAAGCAATATGCTTTTTGGGCTTGGAGAGTATCTAAAATGATGGCCCAGAGAGCTGCAACTAATTGTGGGTCATAAAGACTTAATTTTAGCAGTGGCTACATGCAATCTTTGTGGTTTTATTTTAAAATTTTTCATTTTTCAAAACCTTAAACTAAGTTCTTTTAAATCTAAAAGTTCCTAATCCTATTATTTTCGTAGATTCCTCTTCTATGCCAATTTCCATCATCTTAACTTTGCATTTAGTAAATATCTGGCGCTGGCGGATTTTATGCCAATTTAGTCCATTATACTCGGCCATCTAGTAAAGCCTTAACCAACCCAGTTGGTTACTGGCACTTCACCAAAAAAATCCAACAAGCCGGCAAGCGCCTAACAAGCGAATCCACTTAAGTTACCAAGGCCAATCCCCCAGAATTCGAATTCGCGATGAGCGCTCACTCTCTCATTTTCCACAGCACAACAGTACGTTGAAGAAGCGAAAAAAAAAAGTGGCAATGGAAAACTCTGAGGGAACACAAAAGCTTTTCTCCCACTTTTTTTCTCATTTTCATTTTTTTTTTTTTATTCATTTTTGCGACCTCATTTCACGGCAAAAGGCGTCAAGAAGAACTTTCGCCATGCCACAAAACGCAACTCATTAAAAAGATCACCGCACCGGGCGGGCAACCAACGCAACCGACGGAAACGGCAAAGGACCTGCACAGAAAGGACGATGACGCCGCCTCTGAACAATCGAACAATATCAACGCCCCCCCAAACCCATTGCAATTCTTAGCTGGAAAACACAGAGAATAACAAATGGCTCTTGGGAAAACTCAAATGCTCTCAGTTTAGGAGAGGATATAAAGGAATGCAGTTTTTAGATAACGTTTTCAGTTCTTTCTTAAAGGAACTTTTTGAGGGGATCGATCACAACTTAAGGGCAGTTCTTTAGTATAATTTAACTTGAATTTAATGATATATTATATTTGAATTCTAGTTAATAACTATATATTAAGTAAACTTTCTTTCTAGACCACCAATCTTCCCTCTCTAATACCTAGGGTATTGAAAGCTGGCACAAAGTCGCAAATATGGGACCACAAGCCAGAAGGGTGGCAACTGCAAAAACAGGACACTCTGCCAGCAGCAACATAAAAAAAAAATTAGGGCACTTACGCGTGTTGGCGTAAAAAAGCAGCAAACTTTCCTCGAATCCTGAATCCTGGATCCCGAACTCTCACCCTCTTATTCTAGTCCCACCCACCACTTTCGGCTCTTGAACATGGCAAGTTTTAAGCAAATGTCAGCCAGCCCGATGATGACCCTACTTTTTTGAAAATGTGTCAGAGCTACAAGTGAAGAGCAACTGTTGCAAAAGGCCACCCTCCCCCCCCTGCTGAGGGGTTGGAGAGGGTTTTATGGAAAGGGAAATGGCGGATCTAGTGGGTGGGACCATTCGTCTGGTTGCTGCTGTTGCATAAATATTCAAAGCTTTTACATGACTGCAGGCTGGCTAAAAATGTGCAACAGCGAAAAACGAGTGGGTGGCTGGGAGGCTTTTCAGAGGTTCGGAGGTTGAGAGGCGGCCTGAGCTTGGAGGTCGGCGGTGATGAGTGGGTTTAGTGGCGAGGTTGGATGATGATGACGATGATGACTGCATAGCCAACTCTGGCCCCGCAAAAAGGCTACTTGTTGAGTGGGTTGCTTTGAAAATATAGTTTTTCATTTAATTGGAATTAATAAGGAAAAAAATGGCAAAAATAATATGAAAAAAACGAGGTCAATGATATGCATATTCAAATAAGTGGAAAGTGTTTTGAGTGGAAAGAACTTTGTAAGAAGAAAAGGTTAAACCTTTTAATATGATTTTCACGACATAGGAGAATGCCATTAAATAACCAACAAACAATGCAAATCCTCTCTTCTAGTCAAACGAATTAGTTTAGTTTTAGTTTAGACTGAAGTAATATAACCTTAAGTCACTATATTCTTCTCATTCCACCCTCGCAAAGCCCTGGCGTAAAATTGTGTTCCTGTGTACGCGTTCTAGCAATATAAAAACGCAGCAGCAACAGCGGCAGCATCCACAAACTACAACTACAACTACAACTACTGTACTGAAAGTGCAACAACGTTGGCCAACAGAAAGAGAGAGCACTAATAACAGGGCTGTGGCGGTAAAGGACAAACGACAAACGACAGCGGGGACAGAAAGACAGACAGGACTCGCAGGACTGACAGCCTTTGCCGTCTGTCCGCTCTGTCAGGAGCAACTGTCAACGAGCTGGCAACCACTTAAAGCCTTCAAAATGGCACAAGTTTAAATTAAAATTTTTTGAAGTACACATCGCCGACACCCAGCAGCAACCAAGTGGCAGCAGCAGCAACAGCAGCAGCAACAGCAACAGCACAACAGCAACATCACAACGGCAACAGCAACACATCACAGCAGAAACAACAAGGCTTCGGTAGCGGCTTTTTTGGATACAAGGCAAAACTTTCGTGTAATTTCGCGTTGGAAAGTGCACTTAGCGGAAAAACTCCATGAAAAATTGTTGATATTTATGAGGTAATGATGGTAACCCATGGCCTTGCATCGAACAAATCTTCTTCTTATTTCAGAAATTCCCTTTCATTCACATAAATAAAGATTTTCAAATTAAAAATCTGAAATATTTTCCCTAAGTGCCTGACAAAATGTGGTTGGGCTGGTGGGATTTGGGCGCAGATCTGCCGCAAGTGCATTTGTGAAAAACTTTAACGATTTAGGCTCAACATGTTGGCAAAGCAGCAGCAACACCAACAACCAGCGCAATTGTTTCAGCTTGCAACACATTTTATGATGGTTTTTGTGTTCTTTTTTTTTCTTTTTCCTTGTTGTTGTTGCTATCCTTGGACGGCACTTTTAGTGCCACATTGCTTGCGAACCGCATTGACAAAAAAGTTTACATCTTTCCAGAGAATCGCGACCCGTACAAGGAAGCAGCGAATGTGATCTATGCCCGCACTTTTCCCTCCCCCACCACCTCCTACCTTCAACAACATTTCTCCCAAGGACAGGGAGCCAAAAAACAAACTGGAAAATTTCAAATTCAAGCCGCAGCCGCAGAAAACAGGCTGCACATGCGTTCCCCAAGCTCTGCATCTTGGATGGCAACTTTACCATTGCAGCACGCAAAAGTTTGTCTTTTGTGCCAGGGATGATGGGCAACACTTAGAGAAAATAGGTACTACAAAGTTCAAATCCATCTAAAATTGTTCAATTTGTAAAAAATTTGGTTTTAAGAGCCTAAAAACAAACACTAAAACAATATCTATCATAAAGATCCTTAAAATCCAAAGATATTTCACTTTTGTCTCATAACATCTTACAAAACATACCCTCTGATTTCTTTGAGTGTCATATGGTCCCACCAGAGTACGGGTAGTATGTGCTAGGTGGAGGTCTCAGGTCTTTATGCCACCGCAAGTTTTTACTGCACTTTCTGAACTAACCCGAAAGACCCCAAAATGATGAAAGAAACGAACGGGTGAGGCCGGGAAATTGGTTGCAGCAGCGGCTAAGGATAAGTAACAACAACAAGGCGGTCAATTCAAATTTTCCATCCCCTCCCCATTTTACCACCATTCGACCCCCTTTTCCCGCTCTCAACTTTCTTCGCTTGCTTTCCAGCTGACACACTCGGGGGCTTTTGTGGCAAAAGATTTTCGTGCCGGCAAACTCGCAACTGTCGGAGGAATCACAGTTTATGAATTTACTGGCCACATGGCTAAGCACAAAGCACACAGCACCAGCCAAAATGCAGCAGTTTCAGAGCCTAAATTGCAAAATGAGTTTTAAGGCCAACCGAAAACAGGCAGAGCAAATATGTTTCAGGGGCCACAAAAGCCAAAATTGTGTCAAGTAAAAGCGCAAAGGATGCTTTTTATTTTTTACAAAAAAAGAGCCATAAAGTTTTGGCTCAATTTTCTGGGAGGCTATAAAAAGATAAAAATAAAAAAGAGGTTTTTTAATAAGATGCATTGAAAACGAGCTAAGCTTACATAACTAAGGTTTTATAATGCTAGTTTAGAATATTTAAATATATTTATGGAAAAGTAATCATTATTCCATCCAGAACGATACCTTTTCCGTATAAGTTTACACTTTTTACAAAGGCAGTTTGAGTCCTTAAACTTTCGAGGTTAAGTTACTTACTTAAAAAATCAACTTCAAACTGAGAAAAATTAAAATTAAAACCCAAAGCTAACTAAATCTCATTCCACATAATAATCTATCAGTGATCCACATTTTGCTTATACCAAAACTTTGCACTCATCAAAGGCTTATAAAATTGAACAAAAATCCCGACCAAACAATAGCTCCATGGCATCTAAATTTACTTTACAAGGTTAAATATTTAATATATATAGACTAGGAGGCACCGAACAATCGGTTGGCTAGCCGCTTGTATGGTCAACAAACTCGATGGACAATATCGAGATGTGTGTGGTGTGTGTGTGTGTGTGTGTGTGGATGGATGGCAAACTTCAATCGTCGAGTTCAAGGCAAACAATCGAAAGACACATATCAAACTAACATAATGCGTGGAGCGGCGAGTCTCTCATTGTTCCACCGATAGAAGGAAGGACACTCCACCTACTCATCATCATCCTCATCGCCGTCATCATTCTGATTATTCCCAGAATCTGTGAGTCTCTGGAAATTCTCCGGCAGGCAGGCCAGGCAGGCGGGTAAACAGAAGCTGAGCTGCTGGCACTGATAGGCACACATGCTGGCATACAAGGTACACAGAAAATTTGTTTTAGAGACACAACTCTCCAAAGCAGAAAGCCAAGGCATTAGCGTCCAATCTCTCAACAGACCAACAGACCCCTTTCCACCCACCATCACGAAAATTTTAAAGTCCTTCATCGCAAAACTTTACGAACTTTTGCCAGTGGGCTGCAAAGATAGAGAGAGAGAGTCCTAAAAAAAGGTAACAAGCAAAACAGCGAACAGAAAACAGACCATAGCCCCCCAGGAGATCTTGTCTTTTTCTTCATTTCTCCGGAAGTCAGGACGAAACTCTCGGCCGAAGAGCAGTTGAGAAATTTGCAACACCTGGCAAAAGTTTTTAATTATATTACGGTACAAACTATACATAGGAAGGGACATTTTTGGCATCACAGCTGTCGGCTTATACAGAGAGAAAAACTATGCTAATTCTGGTAATATTATATAGATTTATATTTTAGATTTTAATAATCATTTTCATCATTAAATGTTAATCTTTTCCATATTTCATTCAATATTAACATAAACATTAATTTATAATATTTTTTTTTTCGATGTAAGTTCATCTCCCCGAAAAAAGCACCTGCAGAGACTGGGCGTGGCCATGTCGTCTCAGGCAAATTAATTGACACGAATTGATGGGTTTCAATGTCAGAAAGTCCAGAACAGCAGGGCGAGCAAACTTTTTTTTTTGATAACTTTTACCTACAATTTGAAACGACAGACGAGGCAGACACAACGCTGCGTATACGCTATGCACACCGGCTAGACCAATTTCGGACACGACGCCTTTAATTGGCGTAATTTTGTCATCGATTTAATTAAATGCCCGTACAATGATCCAATGTCCATTGAAGACCAACCCAACCACCCAACCGCCCAACCACACCGGAAGCATCAACAAACGGAAGTCGAAAAGAAGAGGAAGCAAGCGAATGGGAAGTGGATGTGCGACGGCTCGAGGCGAGAAGTTTGTTTGCAAAGAACTCTTGTGGTTTCCATTGCCTGTTGTTAAACAATTGATTTCTCAATAAATCGTGCATTGCACTGCAGTCTCCTGCGAGAAGTAGACCGTAAGTAAGGGCTCGATTGATTGAGAGGGCGATTGCCAGTGAGTGGAGGCGGCTTTGGGTTGGTGGGAAGCTTCATCAAGCAAAAACAATTAATTACAAATAGCATGTTGACTCGCAAACAAAAAAGGAGTAGATTATTTGCCAGCGAACGGAAATGGGGACAAGAGTGGGTAATATCTGATGCAGGGACAACAGTGGGACAAAGCGAGAAAGGTAAAATAAAGTTAATATATTAACAGATGTGGGATTTAAGTTTCTGTTTTAGTTAACAATACATTTTCATTCAAATATTTCAACCTTCTTTTTGTCATCCTTAAGATATTCTTAACACACATGTGAAAAATCTCTTTCTTCTCCAGTAAAGAAAGTCAACCAGCCCGCTCTTCGCCCCAAAAGTTCATTCATTTCACGTCCCACATCGATCAATTAATCGGACGACACATTATCCCTGACCTTTGGGCCACTGTCCGTTGGGAAGGTAACAAAAGATTGTTTCTGAAACGGGCGACAATGTCGCAGGCAGTTGAAACAAAAGTCTAAACAATACTGCACTCGGAGGCACGTAGGACAGAACAGTAAGCCTTCGATGGGTTGACTGACTAAGTGACTGAAATGACTGGCAGACAGGACAAAGTCAAACTGGCCGAAGGGGAAGGTAACGAAGAGAGCCTGTCGTCGACTCCTCCTGGCTAGACAATAAACAATTTCGAATCCTTTTAATGCCAATAATGATAAACAAATTCAGCAGAAGCTGAAGTGGAATCGCTTTTTCGTTCCTTCGACGTGAAAGGCAAACAAAAACAGAAGCTGATTCAGACGCAAAATTACACAGAGGGAAAAAAGTGATTAAATATGAAACTATTACAGTTTAAGATAGTTTTGAGTTATATGCTAACTAAAGTTGAGATAAAATATAAGCCAGCATGCCTTTGCTAAGAATCAAGGAATAATGCAGGTTAGTTTTTGAGCAATCAAATATTTTAAGATCCTATCTTTTTTATCTTTTTCAAACAGAGTTAAGATTTGTTTGTTATAAACAAAAATAAGATATATTTAATTTACTATTTATCTATTAGTTTTTAACTCAAAATCATTCAATATAGATTTTCTTTCTGTGCAAAGCAGCCGAAATGCAAACGGACTAAATGAACGAATCGAGTGAAGTAGTCGAGTGTTTGAGTAACTGCTGCTGAGGGGGTGGTGAGGGGGAGGTGAACACAATGCATCAATATAACACAAAAGTCCTTCAAACAGATTGCTTGGGCCCTGGCTGGAGTCCGTCTCATCAACTTAATTTAATCAGACACTCGGTATACGAAAAATGCAGCAAAGAGGAGCACCACCCTCAACTACTCCTTCCACCAAGGGGGCATCTCCCATCTCCAAAAAGCCACTCTTCCAGCTTTCCTATATGCCTACGCATGGATCCACAAAGCTCAGCAGACTGAAGCGAAGGGGCTGAAGGATGCACAGAAAGAAACTATGGAGTGAAAATGTAAAGTTTATTTAAAAAATTCAAATTTTATATATTTTTCGAATTTTGGTAAATGTTAGCTTAGGAAACATAAAAAACGTTGCATTTTTTTTTTTGACTATTAAAAGATTTTATAATTTCCAAGATAAATTATATTAACATTCAATATTATTAATATTTAATAATTTAATGTTTTAATAAAATTATTTTGTTTTAAATTGTTTTTTTCAGTGTTGAAGAGAATGGATGATATAGGGGTAACTGATGCCAGTAAAGCTGGACCATTCTTGTCTCCTTCGCTATTTCCCTTTTGATACCCCAGAGTGCAGGGTATATTGGGCACTGACAAAAAAAATTAAAATACAAAATTAACAACATTATATTATTTAAGAAAGGACTGAAAAATTTCTAATAAGTTATTATCAAACTCATAGAAGAAGGTAAAAGTTATTTAAAATTTCAATATTAGAACTATTTCTTTTACTTGAATCGATAACTTAAGCGTTCTTTAAAGATCCTAGCTAATTATATCCCTAATAACACAATCTAATATTATTTAACATAACCAAAGTCCTAGGGCAGATATTTAATCGTGACTCACAAAGGATTAACCTTTCTTGGTACCGGACTCGTTCCGCTCGTCAAGTATTCCAGCAATTTTCCAATTGAAATCATTAAACAATTTGCATTCCACTTGAAAATTGCGTTAAAATAACAACAGTTTACAGCAGGACACGCCGGATAGAAGAGTGCCACCAACTCCGTGTCCTGTTGTGTGCCATCCAGTCTGTGTAGTCTGGGCAGTGGAAACGGCCAGAAAATGGCCATGGCCAGGACAATACAATGCGTAGCACATTTCAATTGCTGAAAAAAAAAAATGTTTGAACTGCGCCTTTGTTGGCCGCAAATTGAGCGACCAGAGTCCAGACTTTGAAGCAACAACAAAGTTTAATTACGTGGGCCCTAGCAGTACGCCTGGAACAATAAGAGCACAAAAATTTGTTTACTTTTGAATGCAGCAAATGCGAATTATTGTGCAAATAATGTGTAGACTATTGGCATGGGGAATTCGCTTATTAAAAATGCAAAAATCTCATGATTGTTGTTTCAATTACAAAAGATCACAGCCGACGGAGCGCAGGCACTTCAAAAGGGCCAATACAAGGAATCGCTGCTTTTGTTATGGAATGGCAAAATATTAAAAAAGCATTGGATGGTTTTGAAAGGGGACAAGAGAAATCCATTTTCAATTATGCTGGGAAAATATTGATGCTTTTAAAGGAAAATATTATATTTACATTTTTGGTTTTTAGTGTAAATTCTGAAAACTTAAAGGTAGGATAAATGTGGGTTTTCATTAATTAATTAACCATAGTTAAGGATTTTATTTAGGTTTAAATTTATATTATATTATTTAACACACTGTTTAAATTGCATTCATTTGATCTTCGTCACGTCGTTTTTGCTCTGCTTGAGCTCTTTTTCACTTCGTTAGATCTTCTCGGATAATCCTCTTCGTTATCTTCCTCTTCTTCCGCTGAAGTTCTCGTATTCACTGTTATCTTTTTCTTGGTTTCTTCTTCTTTCGCTGAACGTCACTCGCCTTCGTCTTAGACTTCTCCGTGGTTTATTTTCGTTTTTTCTTTTCTCGTTTTTGTGTTAATATACTCCGTCTCGTTCTTACTTCTTTCACCAGATGGTCACTCGTCGTTGCTGTAATCTTCTCCTTCGTCTTTTTCTTCTTCCGGCAAATGGTCTCTCGTAGTTAGCTTTCATTGATTTCTCTTTGTTATTTGTTTTTCGTTGACTAGGGATTTTGTATGTTTTTGGAAGTGATATTATATAAAAAACACTCTCACATAAATAGGTAAGTAAGTAAGAAGGAAAGCCCTAGTAGATTAATCTTTAACTATAATACAAAGTACAAGATCTATCTAGTCTAATCCTGCAACTGCCACTATGATTAATCCATCCCACATCCCACCCAATTGATTACTCCTCCATTCCACTTTGCACTCCATTATAATACACTTTATAATGCATAACCCGTTCAGGAGATCCTCGTATGAAAAAGCTTAGAGCTCAGCCCCATCATCGAAATTAATCAACATCGTCGGCGGTCCAAGTCCTTGTCCCCGAACACAATTGCATTTAGGCAAGACCACTTACTGGATAAGATATTATTAGTGTACCTGGAGCCACAGAGGCATATAGAATGTAGAAGCTCAGCAGCTTAAACTCTTTGACTGTCAAACTATGCATAACTAAGCTGGCTTTTGGGAGGGGGATGGGTTGGTACATACATACATACATAGGTCGGAATCGGGGTCACTTGGCTTGGCCAAAACCACCTAGCAAACAACAACCCACTACCACCCACACAATCAGACGGCACTTCGGTTCTCTGTGCATTTCCAATCGAACTCCTCTGCAATTCATCAACTGTCAAATCCCATTTAATTTTAGATTATAGCAAATAATTATAGACACGGTTACACGGTTAGAATTTCTATGATTTTTGATGTAATATATGATCTATAAAAGCTTAAAGTTACTTAAGATCTTAAGAGTAAACACCAATTTTTAACTTTAATAATACCAAATAAGTTTTAATGTTTAAAAATTACAAAGATTTCCTAATGACAGACAGTTTATAAAACATTTATTCAGAAATATTCCTTTGATTTCTCTAGTTTGATTTTTAAATTACTAACAAATAGCAAAAGTAGAATTTACTATGAATAATATTTGTTGTTATTTCTAACAGTGCACCCTTATACAGGTACTCGAAATGGACAGGTGAGGTGGTCCATGCCCTATCGGGCACTTATCTCCCTTGGCAATAATAACAACAACATGGCCAGACCAGCAGGCATAGCACTCAAAAGCCACTTGGCTTGACCAATAGAGGAATAGGAGTTAGTAATAGTCCCCCGATTCATCACCACCCCACTTCCCCCCCACCTTCGGCATCCATCATCCATTATCCTTCCCTGAACTGGCAGTCAAGGTTGCAATTGTTGTCTGCTTGGAAGTCTTCCAAAGATGGTCAGGCGATTCACCTGGACAATGGGAGGGAACAAAGGATTGCATGGCATTTGGGTATGTTTTGGGAAGGTTTTACATTTTGATTTTAACTTAAAACTGCACTACAAAACTATCAATTTCTATATAAAAAAATTACATTTTTAGGATGTTTTTAGAACTTAAAAAATGTTAATATTACAGAAATAACCTTTCATGTAAAGCTCTAAAAACTAACCATTGAACTAATCCTTAGCAGGACTATTCCACTGTTCCATAGCCTCGGGAGACAACAATGTACCAATTTGTTGGGCTCACTGAGGCTCGAAAGGATTGGTGGTGGTGGTGGGCATGAGTATGACTCGTATATACCTACAGGTTTCGTTGCTGAATTGTGCTGAGTGCAGCGAATATGCCAAGAGCAGAAAGCTGCATCATCGGACCGGCTCGACCAACCCGACCAGCAACCAGCAAACAAACAAACAAACAAACTTTTGTCCAGGCGATTGAAAATTGCTGTGGCATGCTAACAAAACACTTGGCCAGCCGGCCGCCTGCCGCCTGTTTTGGCCAGCTTTGGCTAGCATTTTACCAACACCACCTGCTCGCTAGCCTAGGCCAGACTCATTCCTCCTCTACGCCCGGAAAGTCCACTGTCCGTCTAGATTTATTTACATTTGAATTTTTGAACAAGTTGATGAAATTCCCCAAATTCCCTCCATCTCCCTCTTCTTCTTTTACCAAACACACACAGCTAGAAAAACTATGGCTCGTCTGGATCTGGTTCAGATCCTGGGTGGGCCCAGAAAATCAACAACCAACCATCAATAAAGGTGGCGAATTGCTTTTGTGGCGGCCTTTTGTGTGCATATAATTAAAAATGCTGCAAAAACTACCTCGAAAGGTAAACAAAATGAGAGAGAGAGAGAGAGAGAGAGAGAGATGGCAAAAGATAGAGACAGCATCAGGGGAAAGAGATGGTTAGATATAGAGTAAGAGCATAGAGAGACGGTTGTACAAACAGACAAAGGCTAGCAGCAAATGCAGACGGGTTTGCAGTTAGCAGTTTTGCAGTTTTTCAAGTGCTTGCTTAAAATAATGTTGTTTGGCCATTAGAAATATTCATGGCTGAAAATTATTCAATTAAAGTTCTGGCCAACACAGACTCGGCAAGTTAAACACAGACAGACAGACAAATACATAATGAGCAGTCAGGCGGTTAGCGAACACATACATTAATATACACGGATGTCATACACACATGTAGATATTACACAGAGAGAAAAAAAGTTAAGAAAACTAATTAATAGATTAACTTATTCTAGATTAATAGAGCTTAAATATGCTATTAAAAATTCAAATTATTATCTAAACAAATCTGTAGATAGAAACTTTTTTAAAGTGTTTCTTTCACCAATCTGTAGTTGCTTTTTTTTCAGTGCCCACATGCGTGGGAAACCGGATATCCGGGCATGTGCGCGTCGAAAGCTTTGCGAACGCAAACGGCCTGGCAAAATTAACAGCAAATGCGCTTTAAATAGCAACAGCCAAACAATGGCAGCTGCCTCCATCGTCCAACCTACCGTCTCTTTCTCCCAACCATCGTCTCGCTCTATTGACCCAGTCAGCCTTTCTGTTGTTAGATAGTAAGCGGTTAACAGTGGGTGATCCAACATAAATTTCAGATTATTCTAGGAAAAAATGGAAATTCATTTCTCAGGAAATCTAGCTATTAGATCTGTAAAATGTTTCTAAAATAAATGAGTTTAACCTAAATAATTTTAATATATAATCTTAATATATAAAATATATAAAATTACATTTTACTAATACTGACTGTATTGTAAATAAAAAGTTCCAAAAATAAAATCAAATTTATATAGTTTGGTTTTCATTTTTAAAGATAAAAATATGAAATATGAAAATGAGTTTCATAGGATTAACTATATTAAGAGTTAAAATATGATCTTAAGTTGATATCCAAACTAAATATATAAAAACTTGATTTATTTTTTAGTAATCTCTTAGTTTATCTACGTTTGAGAGTATCTAAGATAGCCTTCCTACCTTGAACAGGCCTACAGTGCGGCCTGCGGGGCGTCAAACGGAACTTCGGTTAGAACGGACATGGAAATGCGTTGGAGCAGCTGGAAGGGGAAAATGAAGGGGGGTTTTGGTGTTTTGGAGGGGGGTTTGAGGGGGCAACAGGACGAGGCACAAACCAGCAAAAGGAAACTGTAACAGATTAAACTTGGCACTTGGAAAACTGGCATCCACTGATGATGGGTGGGGATTTGGTATATAGTGAGATATAGAAGGGGCAAAAGGGGAACAATAGGAAAGGCTGGGGTTACAAGCTGAGGCTGAGTTCAGTGGCAGCATAAAGAGTGGCAGATTCCAAATACAAGCCGCGCTGATGCCTGCCAACAAATTTTGTTGCCACTTCAACGGGGAATTCTTAATGTTTTCTTAGCTAAGAAAGAAATTGATTACATTTTATAAACTTTCTTGACTTTAAAATAAATTGAAATATTTTATGATTTTTCATATTTTTTCTTATAAACATTTTTAGAAATTTCAAATGAAAATCTATTAAAAACAGGAATTCGGCTGTGAAAATATTTCTAATGACATATTTTCCTGAAATGAATTGCAAAATGAAATTTTAGCTAGGCAATAATTAAGTGCATAAAACTGAAATGCCTGAAATGCAATTAATTAAGTCTCAATTATGTAATGTCAAATATTAGTAAACTTTATTTGATAGTTTTTATATGTTTTATTCAAGCAACCAATTGATAGCCAGCACTCATTCACTTTAAGGTTTGTTTGCTTTCCTTCTGGCTTTTTATTTAATATTTATAAGGTGGTTTCTTGACTTTTCCGTTTTATTAAGTCATCATTTGGCCTTGGGCAAAACAGTGACTGCTCTTCAATATTACTTATAAGCCTTGGGGGCGATGACAATAAGGTCAAATAAAAGCACAAAAAATAGTTAATATAAATGGAAACAAAGAGCTATTCGCAGCTCTGCTTGGGTAATCTTTGCCTTGTTCAGAATATCTGTCAGCTAAGCGAGTGATATGAAAGCATTGGTAATGATATTTTTGTGCTGGTAAGGATATATGCCAGCTAGGATATGAGCAATTTTTAGATTTACACGTTGTATATAAAAGACATATAAAAAATATATATATATGTGAGAGCGCAAACAATGAGATGTGGAAAAGTTGGGCATGGTTTTCTGCAAGTTACTGTTACTGTATATGCATATATTAGTTATTAATGCGTACGTGTAACGCATATTGAAAATGCCACAAATGTTGGAAAGCTAACTCCCCCCCCTCTCCCCTATATATATATATTCCGCAAATTTCTAGGGGTTGTTCGTGGCAGATTTATGTGGTTTTTGCAGCAAAGAATGCATAATGCTTGCTCCCCTTTTCGTTCAGTTTATATACGAAAGAGATTTGTGGCGCGACGACGTTCGGTCTTTGGACCCTATTAAAGATTCATTCATTTTGTGCCAGCTCAACCTTTTCCCCAAAGTCGCAAATACCAAGTCCTTCATGGCGTTGCGGTTGCACTTTACTACTCTCTGCAAATCGTGGTAGATGCGATTAGATGGGAAAAGTTCTTTATACAGGATGCGGTTACATAAGTTCAAGATTCTTAGTTCGCAGTCAATGGTCGCCTTTGATGGACTCCCAGTGGCCACTACTGGTTTTTCCATACTTTTGAATTTACAACTTTTACTTTAAGAAACTGGTTGGTTGGTTGGTTGATGTTTAAAGTACAGAACAACATGGAACTTTGATTGATTATTTCAATTTAAGCGAAACTTTTCTTCACTTTCTTCGAGAGCTTCACTATGATAGATGGCTTTCAAATGGGATTACTTTCACTCTTCTCTCTAATGCGCCAACTCTAAACTTAAAGCAATAGGAAAGAGAAAGATATTTTTCAAAAAAAATTTTCCTTTGCTTAAAGTTTTGGCCCAAAACTAGTTTCCAGCGTTACCCAATTTTCAGTAGTTTCTACCAACTTATTTCTAGTTGAACTTTCTTTCTTCTTATCTTAGCCAACTGCCTTCTCATTAGAGCATCATCCCAGCCTTTGGCAACTCGCTCGCCATTTATTGAATTTCCCAAAACTTTTGTGAATGGGAAAATGCCAAAAAACGAATCCTCATCACTTATTAGTTTTCATATAATTTACAAAAAAGCAAACCAAGAACGGAAAAAAAGAACTTTTGCCAATTATGAAAACTACAATAAAAATGCAAATTTCAAGCAACTCAAGCAAATTTTCATGACCGCCAGACAAAAAAAAAAAAAGGAAAAGCGAATGCGAAACTTTCAAGAGCAAAGTTGCTGGTTGAGGGGACGAGGGGGTTCAGAACCAAAACCAGATAAGCCTAACAAATTTTTTAAAATAAATTACAGAGTAGAGCAAACAAATTTGCATATACAAGCGAGAGGGGAGGGGCAAAGGCCGAAAGAAAGAAGGCGAAAAAAAGGTTTTCACGCCACAAAGCAAATCAAGGCATTTTTGAAAGGCTCCCCCAAAACTGTGGCACACAGAAATGAGTTATTGCACATGTTGGAGGGGCTTGGGAAAGACGATGAAGTTGAAGTCTATACTGGAAAAAAAACTTCTCTATTTATACAGAAATTCCTAAAAAAAAAGTGCTAAAGTTGGGACTTTAAGGTTTGGGGGCTGTTTTACTCTTTTTAGTTTCAAAAAACTTAATCTAAATTAAATAAAATATTTATACAAAATTATTATTATTGTTTTTAAGGTTTTCACAGTATTAAATATTTTCTCCAAGTGCCCTTAGAGGCCGCAACACTTTTGATTATATCAAAAAGGATTTCAAGTCATATCTAAAAATGGGAAACAGCGGAGGACCCCCAAAAAGAGCGCAAAAATTTCAAGCTATGCGCTTAATAAAGTGACCAAGTGGGTGTCGGTCAAGGGTCAGGGGAAGTGCTTGGGTCTTGGATTTTGTATTTCGGATTTTTTGGAGGTCCTGCGGCGGGAAGGAAGTTCGAGGAGAGCAAAACGAGGGTCAGGGAAATGTGCTCGAGCACAAACTTTATTAAAACTCTTGAATTAAATGAATTAGTCAACCATATAGCTAAGCTGGGAGCCCGAAAAGGAAAAGTCGCTTAACCCGCTCCCTCAGTTTCCTTCATCTTTTCCTGCCCCTGCCATACCACCTCCTCACCCCACACCCTCCCCCTACCATCCTTTTTATCTTTCTCTATCTTTTCGTGGTGCGGCTT
Organism: Drosophila eugracilis; assembly: GCF_018153835.1. Classification (NCBI taxonomy): domain Eukaryota; kingdom Metazoa; phylum Arthropoda; class Insecta; order Diptera; family Drosophilidae; genus Drosophila; species Drosophila eugracilis. The sequence goes on from NW_024573038.1 coordinate 12,947,319, forward strand.
GAAAAACAATTTTCGTAAGCAAAAGTGTAATGAGCGTAGAAATGAACTTTAGAGTCCGGGTCTGTGGCCCCAAAAACTGGGCGGAAGTCTTAGGCAAGTGGGGGCGTGGCAGCGGTTGGGGGACAGCAAATTAAATGAAATCCTTGTAGAAGCAACGTCTTTTGGTGGCCAAAAACAGAAAACGAGCAATGCAAAAAAAAAAAAAGAGGAAACATTAAAAAATATCAGTGCAGAAAAGTAGGAAAAGGTCCTAAATGGTTCACTCAGAAGAGGAAAAAGATACCAAAAATCCAAGACGTGGCTGAAAGTTTTTCGTCTTTTTGCCAGTGCCACTGATTTGTACAGTTTTTCTCCTTATGATTTCTCTTTTATATTTTTTAATTTAATCCAAAAGACGTTTGCTAAATTGCTGGTAAAAATGTGAGCAAAACTTGGAATGGGTTTTGTTAGAGGAGATAGAGAAGGGGAGGGAAGTGGAGAAGCAGAGAGGAAGGGAAAAGTGATGCATCTTAAAGGAATAACACTAATCTACAAGCTTTTATGTTTTACATTAATTTTGACAACTTTAAAAACTTAAATCAGAAAATATTACATTATAAAATATCTATTTTTATGGCCAAGAATTAGTTTTAGTCCTTAATTAAACAAATTCAGCTTGTTTTCATTCAGTGCTAAACTTTGTTGCCTAGTGTAATTACTCCTCAGCCTTTTAGCTGGCCCAGAAGAAAGACCAACCAGCCGCCAACGTTGACAACTGTTGGTCAGTCTTCAGCCCACAAGCCCAACCCTTTTTCTGAGACTTTTGCATAGTTTCTGTAAAAAAAATTTCCAAGCAACAACTGGAAATTGAAACTTGATTATGTGCAGAAAGGCAGAAAAAAGTTCAACAAGGGTAGTAGAAATCCCCATTTCCACTTCTTTTTTGGTTGTTGTGGGCGGAGGGGGCAAAAAGTGTATTTCAGGAGCGATTCATTGCGTGTTGTCCAAGCGTAGAAATTTATGCTCTTTGCCGTAAACTTTTGGCCACGTCTACTTGGGCTGTCTGGGCTCGGATCCTTGGTAAACTATTTACTGGAATTAAGAGCAACTTCCTTGCATATTTCGGAGCCAGAGTGTGTGTGTGTGTGTTGTATTTTCAAACATTTCCATGTACATACATATAATAAAAGTTGATAGTTTATGCTTTTGGTGAAATAAACTACATCAGCACTGCAAAATAATAATAACTGCGGCAGAATGGAGCTCTCTCTCTCTCTCACTGTATGTGTGCATATTATTTATTCATGGCCAATGCATGCGCAATTAAAATGTTCTGAATTAGTCACAAAATCGATTGGGCCAAATTGGCAGCAGCAGCAGCAGCAGCAACAGCAGCAGCAGCAGCAGGAGCAGCCAAGCTAAACTTCAATGCGGACAAAAAGTTTGGAAATAGTCATATGAAACGACAATATACTTATATTTATCAATCCAGATATATACATATATATACCCATGTTTATTTTTTGGTATTTTGGCTGCGCCAAATTTAATCCGGAGTTGGTTTTTATGGCCATTGTGATTTTAGTCGATTGAGTTTGGAAAAACACACAAAAGATATCCAACAATTGATTTTCGTTAGCTGCATTTGATCAAATGAAGCATATTCTAATGGTAAATGTGTGGATGCGATTAAGAGGATAAAGAACTTGTCTGGCACTTTCGAAGATTTTTCTTAGAACAATGTCCAGGCGAAGGAGAGAATTTATTTTAAATCTTTGTTGGCAAAAGTAGTTTTCAGGTCATGAAAGTGGCAGAAAGTTTTAAAGAATTAATTTGTATTTTTTTATGCAAATAAAAATAGCAACTTATTCAATGGGGAAAACGTCGTTTTAGTAGAAAACTATTTTGCTTGATGGTTTAGTTTTTAAAGGATAAAAAAGTATGAAACAATAAGTAAAAAGTAGACTTAGGGGTGCTTAACTTGAGCTTGTTTGTCCATAAGCTTACACTAACAATTTTTCGTTTTTTCCTTTCCCAACATATTCTTCTTCTTCCTTCCCCGATCACTCTCGAACTCATTGCTATTCCACTAACAATTTTTCGTTTTTTTCTTTTCCCTTCATTCCGTTAACCACTGCAAAACATATTCTTACTTTTCTTCCCCGATCATTATGGAACTCCTTGCTTTTGCACTAACAATTTTTTGCTTTCTTCTTTCCGCCTCATTCCGTCACCAACTTCAAAACATATTCCTTTTTTTTCTTCCCCGATCATCCTCGAACTCCTTGCTATGCCACTAACCATTTTTTGCTTTCTTCTTTCCGCCTCATCCGTCACCATCCTCAAACTCCTTGCTATTCCACTTAAAAATTTTCGATTTCCTCTTTCCTGCTCATTCCTACGCCAACTGCAATACATTTTGTCCTTCTCTTTCACGATCCTCCTCGGACACTTGCACTGAAATTTTTTCTTTATAACTTTTGCTTGCTCTTTAGAGTTGTACCATCGATGTGAGTGTTGAAATAAGTGATAAATTGGTTAGCAAAGCTAACATGTTCTTCTTTCTCTCAGTGCACAGCAGCAAACCAACACAAAATCGTCACCTAATATGTGCACGTTTTCTTGTATTTGTGTTAGTAAATACTCAGCCGTAAGACGAATTTGAGCACCCCTGAAGTTTGCAGTTATTTTTACAGTTATTTTTATATAGCGGATTTGTTTTATTTACATACATATGTATATATCATTAAAAAACCTTAAACCTTAATTTTTATATTTACGTTCTTTATAATATCTTGGCTGGGTCATTTTTAGTTTCTAAACTTGGTTTATTGCATTTTATTCAATTGCTTGGATACTAAAAATCTTTTCTAGCTTCCCAACTCTAATTTTCACCTTCAGTTTTATTGTTATACGGGCAAAGTTAAACTTCCCAGAGCACCCGTAACCAAAGTTTCGCCTTTTTGAATACCCAGGCACATAGCACATAGCACACAGCACCTAGCACATAGCACAGAGCACAGAGCACAGAAATATAATTAAAATTGATCCAGTGCAACCATTAAAAAGCTCTCACGCACTTTTGCTCGAAACTTTGGCTTCCCTTTATGGGCAGCTAACCCATCATCGTGCCCATTCCCAGCATCTCGCCCCGACTTTCTCATTCCAGTCGATTTATTGCTCTGACAGCTTCAAAAAGTAAAAAATACAAAAAAAAAACAAGAAAAAAACAAAAAAAATAAACCGAGAAAGGAGAAAATTATAAAAGGGAACTTTTGTTGGGGGAAAACTTTTGCATAATAGACACGATCTCACTCTCGGCCGGCTTACAGATGCGGATAGCCCAGGAATGGGAGAGTTTAAAGTTCAAAGCTTTTGTAGGTTATGCAAATAAGAAATTAATAATACGCCTGACACTCGCACACACACTTACCCACCTACACATAGAAACACACCCAACTAATGCCAATATACACATAAATTAGGCCCGGTTCAACGTTTTTATCAACGATTTAGATGCCCGATACCCAAAAATCATTGTGGGAAAGGAAGAAAGGGGAAGAAGGGCTCATGGATGTTGGGTCCTGAGTCCCGGGGCTTCGGGCCACACTCTATGCCACAAAATTATGATAAATGATTTGGAAATGCGCACAAGCAGGCAGCCGAACAGACCACCAGCAACATAACCACAACGCAGAACCGAACACATCCTCTTCCTGTTTTGTCCTTGTTGGCTGGCTGTTGCCGTTACTCTTGAGCCGAAAAACTTTTCGAGTTGAAGGAAATGTAATTTTTTGCAGCTCCCCTTGGCATCCCTTTCTCCTCGCTCTCTCTCTCTCTAACTCTCTCGCAGGAAAAGGATCGAAGGAGGACCAAGGAAGTCGCTGCCTAAAATCACTGAACTAAAACCTCAAGAGGTCGAGGGGGGCAAGCACCGAGCCCAGCCAAAGAATATATCGTGCAGGGGAAAACTATTGCTACAAGTGCATGTTGAGCAGAATAAAAAGGTTAAGTTGGTTGGGAAAGTGGAGAGGTAGTTGATATCCTGGATTATAATAAGATACCTCAGATGGCGTCAAAGCTACACAGAATCATCATTAAACAATCTTTTAAGCTACATTACATGAAAATACATAAAATATTGATTCATTTCTTATGAAAAGTTGACAAAAAACATTCCTTACTATATAAAATATAAACCTTTAATAACCTAAAAACCCTTCCTCCATCATACCCCTGATCTTAATCCATTTCCAGGGTATTTTGGGGCCACCGCATGACTGGGAAATCCTTGTCGTCTAGCAACAGGAAGCGTAGATCATAAAATATTGATATTTTGCTGCTTTGATTTTTCAGCGCACTGTTTAAGTAATGGCAGCACTGCGACACCGAACGAGACAGCAAAACTAGCAGACAGGCGAGACAAAAAGAGACCAATGCTAAGGCATAGAAAGAGACAGAAATGTCGGGTAGACTGGGACGACAATTCTCATTCATGCCATCCGCTTTACGGTTTTTTTTTTGTTCAAGGTGGGGCGGCAAAGGGAGACTCCCCGCGCGGAAAAAACCTCTGAAACCGAGGATGTCAGTAGAAGGCTAACCCCGGACAAAACGCCAGAGAGAGAGCAACAATCCACGAATTTAGTTTCCTTTTGGGGGCCACACACAAAAACTAGACGCGGCATCCAAACATGAGGCTATGTTAGAGGTACAAGCTGTGCTTTTACCGCACAGAGGTCTAAGAACTGTTTTTTTTATTGGGGAAGAAACTATAGATTTAAAGATCAAAATATATATATAATGTATTTGGATATAGTTAGTAAGATAAATAATTTATAATAGGCAAAAATATTTTAAATATTTTTTTAAAAAATTTTTAAGATTTTTACTGATAAATTTTATGCAACAAATTTACTTGCTGTATTTCTAGGCTGATCCTTAAAAAGAAATTCCAAAACTTTAGGTAATATTAATTGTTCATTTTCAGTAGTTAGATCTAAAACCACTGTGCAGTGGCTGACATTAAGAGGGGGTTCAAAAAGGGGTGCACCAGCCACATCGGAAGAGCATTCAACTTGTATTGGCTTCAGTCGCTCGCTGGGGATCGAATATTCAATGAAGAAATTCTGAATTTATCTTCTCTGAGTAATAAAAGAGAATTGAACAGATTTTCAGAATCAATTTTTATTGCTTTTTGTTTCTATTATTTTCTTAAGAATTTTTATAATATTTTTACAACCTTATTTATGTTAAGTTGTTAACTTATTTTCTTTCAATATACCCACTTAAATAATCTTATTAACTTAATTAAGAACCAAACATTACATAAAATCATAATTTCCTTATACAAAATTATTCCAATATCTTCTCATTTCAAATTTATATAGGAGACCAACAGGAAGGCCCATCTCCATATATATATTCCCGTCCATATCCGATATATCCTATGCTGATTGCGTTCACCAACTGCAACTCCCACAGCAGATGAATGGTAATCTCATTATAGTATTGCAGTCGAACTAATTGAACAATTAAATATGTTTATCGTTACAGTTGAGTGTAACTCATCAGTGTGCACTTTACCTGCCCATACATATTGGATTACGTAACCCAAAACTTTCATCCTCATTAAATGTATAATTGTATTTATTTGCCAGCAGAGAGATACGGCCGTATCCTATGAGAGAGACCCCACAGGCTGGTAAAGTTTATTGGGCCATCGCAAAGGGGGCAGTTAGGTAAAAGCCTGATTAATAGTAAGCAAAATCAATTGACAGAGAAACAAGATACAAATTTGTATACAATTTGGCTAAAATGACAACTATTGATATTAACAAAAACATTTGGACAATGGAAATTAGTATTGAAAGAGATGTTCTGATTTTCTTAGTTAAAGGTATTTTAGGTTGTTTAGTTTTCAATATAATATATATCTTGTGTCCTATTCAATGTAATTTAAACTTTTGTAGTGTATTTGGCTATCAATAACATTTAATCAAAGCCCAAATGAGCGCAAACTAGCACAAGTTTATATGTGATATGTGTACCGGGGGTAAATCAGCTCATTTCGACAACATTTCCGGCAACGAAGCCATGCTAAGAATGAAAAATGAACTCGTACGATGAGCATGTGGATGTACATGGAGGTGGGCAGATGCTGGATGGGATGCTGGCAAAAATCTATAATATGACATAAAAATGAAAAACGAAATGACAAGGGTACGGCCTTAAGATCCTGTGGCTCCGGGCAATGCGGTTTGGAGATATGCCAACTATTACAAATTGATTCGCTCAGTTTGGGTTCCGTTTTTCGCTAGAGGTTTCCTTTTTTTTTTTTGCAAAAAGAAAATCTATTTAAAATGCGTGACTGCAATGACTTTAAAAAGTCCCTCGGAAAATGGAGCTCCCGTCGCCACCTCCATCCACCATCCGGTTTTAATGTTCTGTATTTTTTATTGACGTCAAAGGTTTCTGCTCTTCAGTTTTATTGTTCAGCAAAGTGGGGCAGGGGGTGGTGGCCATAAACCCAACAATAGCAACAGCAACCGGTCTCAATTAAAGACGTCTCGGGGGCCTAGTAACCAAAAATTGACTGAATGGCAATGACAGCGGCTTTTCCTAGGGTTTGGGCGGGTAAAGCGGTGAGCGGAGGGTTTGGCGGATAGGAAAATACAACCGGCAGTAGCCCAGAAGTCAACAACAAGTGACAAGCTGTAAAAATTACAACGCCGTGCAATAACCAAAAACCATGTAGCCGAGTGTCCCAGTCAAAGTAGTGAGATGGTTAGTGTAGGTGTTAGCTTTTTTTTTGGATGCCTTTAGGGCCAACGACGATTTGCAGTCTTGAACGTGACTCACTTTGCTAAATGGTGCGCAACCAGAAGGGGATGATAGCCAAAAGAGTGGCTCTAGGGGGCGTGGCAGATCGGAGACTCTCAATGAGGGAAAAAAACAATGAAAAGTTTTATTTGTCAACTAGCATGTTGGTCTATAGGGTTGGGTCTTAAGAATAGGGCAGTTTTTGTTTTGTAGATGATTTTCAAGCTCAAAAAACTTTCAATTTTTGCATAACATTTTCTAACATTATCTTCTAATACTTTGCTTAAAATTCTCAGAAATTCTGTAATTCCTTTTAAGCACACATAATACCAATATTCTAAGAATTTTCTCCTCTTAAAATAAAATCCAATTTGGAAGGCATTCACCATTCGACTACATCAATTCAATGACCTCCTTCGGCCCCATTGTCAAATCTCCCTCAAGCATAAAATATTCAGTTACATCGCCATCGCCATTGCCATTCTGCCCCTGCTCAGACAGCAATTGTAGAATTTGTTTCCTCATCTCCATGGGTTGTGCTTTCACTTTGTTGTTCTCCAAGTCTAATTAACCACATCAAAAAAAATCTATGGCAAATTTGCGTGGGTTGCCATTGGTGTCCCTTGGAATCCACCCCCACCTTTTCGTCTTTTCATTGTCAATATAAATGTTGCAAGTACGTGTTTTATATATATGTATATATAAGACAGCAGTCAAGGCGAGCCATTGGGGAAAAGGCAGAGAAAAGTGTCTGCTAAACACGTGTCGAACACAGCCGCGAGCCCAAAATGCCCAACAAAAACAAGAAATGAGCAGAAGGAGATGTTGGGTTTTCCGTTGAAAATCGTTGACTGGAAAACGAAATCAATATGTATGCGACGGGCCGCCGGGATTGAAATTGAACTTCTTGAACTTTGAAGTGCTCAGCAAAATCGAAATGATACTAATTATTTGGCAAGTGGAGAACCCCAGAGAGATTGAAATACTCATAAATTTTGCTGCAATATAAAAAGTTCTCTTTTTTTTTATGTTTGGCCCAGAGCGAGCCAGCCTTTTGGCTCAAAAGGCACATTGACCTTTAGTTCAAATTTATTAAATGGAATTTTTGCGTTGCCAGCTTTTTGGGTCATGCACACACTTTAATTATGCATGGAAACGTGTGCTATAATTCGGAGGTTTAGCCCCTATGGGAGCTCACATTTTAAGTGAATTTTTTAGTTAAAATGTTTTAAGGTTTTAGGGTCAACGCGGGGAAAAAAATGTTGGCCTAAGCCTTCAATCAGCAACCACTATAAAATGCTGGAAGGAAAATGATGTCCACAAATAATCATATTCAAAATTTGCAAATCAAAGGGTAGGGGACACAATGATAAAGTGATAAATGCACGGAGAAAAAATATTGAAATAAGGAAAGTCGATTTTGGCAATTTTCAAGTCTTTACTTCTAAGACTTAGTTAAGCATTTTTTATATAGTTTTTATAACAAAATTATAGTTTTTCCATTTTAAATTAATCATTAAATTTATGCAATATTTTCTTCTTACATTTTTCTCACATTTTTCCTCTGCAAACAGGTCATATCATCAATGAAAATGAAGCTGTATCGTGCCACAATTGGTGGGCGTTCGTGTGGCAAAGGAGTGTCGGCTGGAAAAAAAGGGACATTTGTTCTAAGCAATTTTCATTCGTTGTATATTCTTTCTTTTTTGCAACATTTATTTACGCCCCCGAACATTGCGCCACGTTGTTCAATTACCGCCAAGAATAATGGTTGCAGTCGAGTCGATGGAGGAAAAACAAACCCAATCGAAGGCAAAACCAATGCGAAGGCCAAGAGAATGAGACAAATGAAATGATCTTCAATTGCCGCTTGTTTGGCTCGAAACAAAAACCAAAGAAAAGGGCCAAGGGAAGGGTGACTATTTTTGTATTTAAGGTAAAGAAAAGAGCAAACCTTTTTTGGCTGACCTTTGCCGCCGATTTTTCCCCCCAATGCTTTACATAATTCTGGGCATGCAAATTTTTCAATTGAGCTCCCCCTCCCTGAAAAGAAATCAAGCAAAAACAAAAATGTCCAAAAAAAGGGAAATAAAAAGAGAGTCGGAGAGAGAGTGCCCGCGATGGCCAGGAAATCGTTGAAAAAGTGTCGAAGCTGTTGCCATGGCCTCGACTCAGCACTATCCATTCGCAGTCGCATTGTAAACTTTCGTTCAATATATTTTAGCAAGTCTTTACTGTCCGGCTGTTGGAATTTCACTTGTTATTTGATACTCTTTCGGGTAAAAGAGGTTTTACAAATATTTGTTTAAGGTTTGTAATGATAATTAAATGGGGTAATTGGATATGATTGAGAGATGGTTGTCAAGCATTTTGTTTAAAAAATTTAAGAATTTATTTTGAAATATTTAATGTTGAATATATCAACTACGAGGTGTGTTCAAAAAGTAAGGTGACTCTTCAAATTTCGCGAATTTCAAATTTTTCGATTATCGATTTTTTTGTTTTGTTATATTGGTACACTCTTCCCTAACATCTGTACCAAGTTTCAATGGAACATCCTCTTTTGTTTGGTTGTGAGAGGCGTAAAGTTACAAGTTGTTTTGCGAGCTCGGCGATTTTTTGCTATCGAAAAATATGGATCAAAGGATTTGGATTTTTTGGCCAAAAACAACACCACAATAATGCCTCAGCCACCATATTCACCGGATTTGGCCCCATGTGACTTTTTCTTGTTCCCAAAACTGAAGATAATCGAAAAATTTGAAAAATTTGAAATTTGAAAAGTCACCTTACTTTTTGAACACACCTCGTATAACTTCTAAAAGGTTTCGATAATCGAAAAATTTGAAATTCGCGAAATTTGAAGAGTCACCTTACTTTTTGAACACACCTCGTATATAATTTTAGGGATTTTTATAGGATATTTGGGGAGATATTAAAGGTCAATTTATGGACTTTTAATAGCTATATAAAGTAAGTATTTATTTACATAAATATAAGTAAACCCTCTGGTTTTCCCAGCTATTGTTTAGTTTACAAAGATTTTTCTACATATTTTCTTTTATTTTTAAACCATAAATTGCTGCCAAATTAAAGCTACTCATTCATTTATAAAACACATTGAAAATGAACCTTAAAAGGCATCACTTACCTTACGTTTTCATTTATTAATTCCCAATCCAAATGGCATAAAGAAAATCTTGAAAATAATCCTCAGGGTATTCCAGCTTCTATCCCAATTTCGCACATCCGCTTCAATTTCTTCAATAATACTTTTTTACATACCCCACACCCCCCGCCAGCACCACCGACGAGTGCAAAATGGCAAAGAATGCAAAGGAATAAAAACAAAAAAAAAATTATATTCTTTTTTTCGGCGGTATCGAGAGGGAAAATGGAGAGGGTGAGCTGGCTGGGCTATATAGGTGGAAAAGTTTTGGGGAAAAGTGGGGAAACCGGCGCGGCGGTCTCCTCGACGACGTTTGGGTTCGTGCGGCGTAATATTATTATTTGATAAAGATGCTAAAAGTAACGAAAACACATTTTCTCAGTTAAAAGGGGTCGTTAGGGAATGAAATATGCGCACGTACGCACCGAACAGAGTCTGGAAAAGCGGAATGGTGGGGAGGAAAAATCGGGTAGTAGGACTGCATATGTATATGGAGTTGGGTGGGGATTTTTCCTGCACAGCATGTGAGTTTATAGTCGATTTTTATCACAGTATTTGAATTATTATTTCAGGAAGCTCGCTATTTGCGCAACGCGCTTTTTGCGGATACGCTTTATTCTTTTTCATTTCTTTTTTTTCACTTTTTTTTTCTGCTCTTACTTATTTTTCCCATCCAGCCGGCTCCTTTTATGTATTTGCATATGAATGCGGCTCGACGACGATGGCAATTTTTTTTTTTTTTTTTTTTTTGGTTTGAATGGGAAGTTGCCTAGTATGCGGCTACGTGTTGAAAAATCAGTTGTAATGCTAAAATATTATACGTGGACTCGCCGGAACCAAAGCTTTTTGGCAAAGACCCCTCACATTTTTCCAGGGATGACGACAGATTGATTTTGAGTGTCTCTAAATCAGAAGAGGGACCTTTTTCGGAGTTCTTATGGTAGACTGTGGGAAAGTTTTAGCAAAAAGATTCGGAACAATTGTTTTAAATAGTAATGGTGTGTGAATAACAAAATATTTACATTATTGAGTTAATTCATAATTGCTATAGTTTTTTAACACACAAATTGTTGTGCTTAAATACCACATTCCACTTCGAAAAACATACAAAATCCCTAGCCAACGAAAAACACAGAACGAAGAGATGTCAATAAAAGCTAAGCACGACTGACCCATCTTGCGAACGAAGAAAAAGACGAAGGAGGAGATCAAAGCGACGACGAGTAATCAGCAGGCGAAAAAAGTAAAAAGACAGCGAAAAGTTTGAGCATCTACGAGTGAACAACTCGCGATAGAAGTAAGAATTTGAAGGAGAAGATGAAAACGAAAATGAGAGGTTCAGCGAAAGAAGTAGAAAACGACGAGAGAAGCAACGGTGACACGAGGATCGAAGGGGAGCATTCGTGAAGATCAAGCCGAGCAAAAACGTCGCGAATGAAAAAGCGAAAGAAGTGTAAACCACAGTGACGATTGTTACGAAAAAAAAAACGAAGGGAACGAAGAGAGCAGCAACGATGACACGAGAACACGAGGAACGAAGGGGAGCATTCGTGAAGATCTGACGAAGAGAAGTCGTGCTCAAGCGAAGCAAAAACGACGTGACGAAGATCGGATGAATTCAATTTGAACAGTTTATTAAATAATTTAAAATAAATTAAAAAGTAAATAAAAATGTATAAATAATATAATATAAACGTGAGCTTAAGTAGTATATTTATTTACATATGTGAAAATGTGTTATTAGTATAAAAATTATAATGTGTAAAAATCAATATTGCAAAATCTTGTTTAATTTTGATTATTCAAAATTGTTTTGGCTTTTAAGTTTGTTTTTAATTATCTTCAAGACTTACTTTTAAATATTTAAAGTAACTAATTCTGCCTAAATAAATCAAATCCAACAACTTCATGTTTTCTGACACTTCTTTAGGCAATATTTAACTTCCACTCAAATCGAATTAGATTATTAAGCCGCCTGAAGTGATCAATTTCGCAATTTCGCAAACCTGGCTATTCGATTCACATTATTTTATTTGACAAATTAATAAAATTAAAAGCGGGTGTGGGGAATGCAAAGTAAACCAATCGCAGTAATAACAATTGAGTGGATGCCTTTTTTGTGAGGGTCCAGGGTTGGAGTTGCTTCTCCAGGATAAAGACGAAGGAGTGAAGGTGCTCATTGCCAGGCATAACTGTTATTGTAAGAGATTTCGTGTAAATATTGCATGTAAACGTCGTAAATAAGGCGCTTTTAGTGCCCGATTTCTTGCCAAGGGATCGTCGGAGATACTTTTTAGCCGTAACTGGAGAATCGGGTGGTTTATTGTTTGCCCAACCAAACAGCCTGCCTCCCGCCCCCAAAAACGAGAAAGGTAAATAAAAATATTTTGTGCGTGAGTGCGGTTTTTAAGCTGCGTGAAATTTTTCGACTCCACCATTCATTTTTGTTTTGTTTTTTTTTTTTGGATATGGAAATTCGATGATGCCCGTGTGTTTGTGGAAATTTCGGCACCTTTTTTATATGCATTGTCTGCTGTGTTGGCCGTCGCGCTTCATGTTTTGTTAGCAATGCCTGCGGCAAATTGACTTTTAAGGCTTACCCCCAGCTCACCCCCCACCCCCCTTCCGAACACTTTTATTTTTTCTCTCTGTGATTTTCCCTCCTTTTGTTTTTCCATTTTGGCCTGCTTTGCCTTGGCTTTGTTTTATTTTGCCCCAGCTTTTTCGGCGAGTCTATCATTTGCATTGCTTTGGGCCAATTTGGTTGGCCATGTCTGAGAACATTGATTGAAGTTTATTTAAAATATGTTTATAAATGTCAAAATGTCAATTATTCAGCCAACATTCGGGGTCAAATCGCACAAAGCACACATATGCAAAATTGTATTTTAGGGGTTAGCTGGGGTTAAGTGCTCTACTATTAAGTTAAATTTGTCTAGACGGGTCTTTTTTTTGGGTCTTTTTATGGTGCATTTTTTTGCTCTTGGCCTAAAGTTTTAGTCATTTGACCAAATTTGGTTTATGCTGCAAACTATACCTTCTCCTCTTGCCTTTATTAATTTAATATTTATAAATTAATCACTTAACCTGATTGTATACACATACAGTCGATTAGCTTAAAGTTAAACAAAGAATAAAAAAAATCCTTAGAAAATTGTTAAATAACAGTCATCTTGCGGTTTTTGTAACAGCTAAAACCACAAACTAATCTTGGAAATATTTAACAAATTGCTAGGAAATATTCACTTGTGGTTTAAGGAAATTGTGAAAAGTCAAACGTCAAGTTTTGACTTTAAATTTTGTTTGTTTTTTTTTAAACAATCTTTTATTCTGTTTTTGCCTTAAAGATTTATAAATTTGTAATCTAAAAAGGCTAAAATGTGTTTAAAAATACCAAAAAGAATATGAGAAAATATTTCTAATTTTCTAAACATTTTCCTAAAATTCCAAACCAAAAATTTTAGATTATATAATATTTGTGCATTGACTTAAAACTCTTTAATAAAATTGATAAACAAAATTCATTGCCGGATGGCTATTGAAATTATGATGAAAAACCGCATGAAAGTTTACAAGGCTGGAAAAACGTTAACTACTATTGCTAGCTAAACTCGTGGAAATCCAATCATGCCGCTTGACCGCACTCTCAATTTTATTGGCTTCATGGCAATATTTCCACATTAAACTTTGCTAATTGCATTCGGGCTGGGCCAACTCCGCCCCCCGAAAAATAGCCAGCAAAACCAGAAATGTACAAAGAAAACCCAGCCAAGCGCAGCAGGATAGCAGGTTAGGGGGTGGCCAATAAAGAAATTTTAATTTAATCATGGCATAGAAAATCATAAACAAATGGTAGCATGCCCAAATGGACAATAATTGGGGGGCATGCCATGCCCCCTACTCATCAGCCTTCTCCTTGAAGGCTCATAAAAGCGTAAATGCATATTTTCTGGGCCCCTCTTTGAAATACAAAATACAAATTCATGAGCTTCGAATGAAATATTAAAAGTAGCTACGAATGCTTTTTAGCACTCAGTCAGTCAATTTTCGTAAAGCAAACACATTTCCCCGTCTGATACTTCATTTGTTTCCGTTTCCGATGTTTCGATGTCAGGGACCAACATCAAGTCAAACAAACAAACAGCCCAAATAATTATGAATGACAAAAGTTATACAAATAAATAAAAGCAAAAGCAACAAGGGAAATGATTGCAAATTAACACAAGCAAACAGGGAAATACTCTTGAAGATAGTTCCTTAAAGATGTCGTTTTTAATGGATTTTGTTGGCTTTTAAGTAAATCAAAAAGCTTTAAGATATTTGGTATTAATAAGAAACCAAAAAGTGGGTGTATAAATTAATAGTTTCTGCTATTATAAACTCTATGATTTTTGTAGAGAAAAAAAGAAAATAATACTTAAAGTTTATCACTAAAGAATAATCAGAAAAATCATTTTAAAAGTTAAACCAAAAAAATTTTCCTAAATTAGAGATCTTCTAGCTTTTTCCTTTAACTTTTTAAAATATAAAAGATATTCTTACTGTAAAATTATTATTAAATTATTTCCTCAAAGAGGTTTTCAATCCTTTTTTAACCCTTCTTACATACATCCCTTAATATTATTAAGCAATAAAAATCCTTAAAGTTTTTCCCAAAAATTTGTCAATATTCGTCCTAAACAAACAGCAGGACACCGCCTTGATACCCTTCACTCATCTCAAATTTCTGTCAAAATAAATGAAAAAAAACAACGAAATGATGAGTGCTTTTCAAGGAAATCTCCCCCCGGACCTTTCCCTATTTTCCACTGGTTTTTCCAACCGAGTTTCAGTGTCGTCGCGGCTCGTTTCGCATTTTACAGTCGCTGGCTCATTTATAAATTTATGAGCTCAACTGCCAGGGGAGTTATCGCGTTAAAATGCTCCGCTGTTACCAACGTATATATTTCCCCGCCTTTCCCGCGCTGTAATTTTCCACTGCTACAGTGAGAGAAATAACGTTGTAGATGTTGAAAGGCAAGGCACTTACCTTGATGGCGGAATCTTGAAGAAACATCACTTAATGAGGTAAATTAAGTATTATAAAATCTGAAAATTAAAGTAAAATTTAAAAATTTAATAGAAGAAAGTACTTTTTAATTATTTTATAATATAATTTTAATTTTTTTCTGTGTATTCACCACCCCTCCTGCCATTTTACACTGCAGAGATACAAAAAAAAAAGGAAATAAAATAAAAATTAGCAATAAAAAGTAGAAAAGCGTGTTTGTTTGTTAACAAGTGCAGGACCAAAACGAAAGAGATGGCAATTGCCGAAAGGAAAGAGATAGATAGAGAGAGACAGAGAGAGAGCAGCGGTAGAGGCAGAGCTAGCTGGGAAGAAAGATGACGGCGACATCAAATGGATTTCATGTCACGTTACACAAATGTGCCAAGGAATTAAAAATGTGAGGATAGCGCAGTAGCAACAGTTGCTGTCTTGTAGTTGTTGTTGTTTTTGTTGTTGTTGTTGTCCCATTAGCGTTCTACTGCAGCCAGCTTAAATGCGAAAAGTGTGTTCATTACACCCAGCTTTGCCCTCTCTCTCTCTCTTTCCCTGTCGCAAGTCGCAATGAAAATTATTTTCATTTTCGCTTTGGTGCGCTCACTTTGCCCAAAAGCTAAAAACACACACAACTCTCTTTCTCAATGTCTTAGTCGTTTTCTCTTCTCTCCCCCCTCGACCCACTAGCTGTCCCTCATCCCTTTCCCACACCGGTTAACCTTTGCCTCTGGGCGGAAATTTCAATTATTTATTACGCATACGCAGCGTTGTTAGCTTAATGACTAGCTACTGCTGCAAGAAACCCAAAAACTCCAGGCCAAACCAGACCAAGCAAATGTGATTTAGCCCTAGACCAGGGATACACCAAACATTTGCCACAAAATTGCATATAAATCATAGAGCTTGATCTTCTAAGGGCCTGCAGAGTGGTAACATTAAGAAGTCCAAGGATTAGGAGTTAGTTAGACGAGTAATTGAGCTTTGTTGTTGTGGCTCTGGGCAGGCATTTTATGAATAAGACAATGGGTTTTTAAAGTTTTTAATTTGATTTGTATTTGAATTTAAGGTTTTTGGTTTTTGTATTGGATGGGGAGAATAATTATCAAAATAATGTTAAGAGAGGCGGGAAAGTTAGCCAAATATTTAGATTTAAACCAACCCAAAATATCTAAGGAATATATAGTACTTAGTACTAACATTTTTTGATATATTTCCCATATGCCTAAGGCACCAAACACATTCTGAATCACAATCGAATAATAAATATATTTACATATACAGTTTGCCATTTTCCAGCTTGCCTTTTCCCCCCTTCTTTTTTTTCTACCTTTTTCAGCAGTTAGAAGAGTTCAAACTCTGTGGCATAAAAATCGGTCTCATTTTGATTGGCATCATTGATTGAAACAACACGAATCGTTTTGCTCGCCAAATGACTCGCAAAAAAGGTGGAAGCAAGCTGGCAGCCACCTTACGTCCTTGCCTTTACCAAGTCCTTGCTAAATTATTGAGTGAGTGGAGCGAGTGAGTGATTGTGTCACGGACTAAGCCAACTAATTGGATTTGTGCCACAGCAGAAGGACGAACCAGGAAGTGTTTTGACAATTGTCACAATTAAGTTCCAGAGAGTGGGATACAGAGAGAGAGACAGGGATTGAAGGACATGCCAATGTCCTGGACAAGGCCACTTTGCAAGTTCATTGCACCCCCAAAGGCTAAACAACAGTGCAATTGATGGGATCTATGGGGTTAAAGAGGGCGGGGGACCAACGAGGTTATGCGGCATAATTCACATAAATTATGCAATTTATACGCGACGTATGCTAAGCCTCAAAATGGACACGACAATGCAAATTATATGGCAAAGGCAGAGGGGAGATGGCAGAGTTGTTCTAACACTGGAAAAATGCAAGGTATTAGAAAAGTCTAAATAGAAATTGTGTTTCCATTTTCATATTCAATAATTTGACGATAAATTTAGGTTGAAAAATATTTAAAACTATTTTTAAGACTTCAAAGAGTTAAGAAGCCTTGAATGCTAAGCCTAAAACCATCTAAAATTCAGTCCTAAAAGTTCTTATTTAAGTTAAGAAATCTTTGTAGAAAACAGAAGCTTATTTTTCCTTTAAATTTTTGCCTAATATTTTTGTAACTCCACAACAGCTAGTCGAGAATATCTACAACAGTAAGAAATATGTAACAAGTTGCAGATTTTTATGCACACAACGGAAGGAGGGGCTGAATGGGGACTTCACTTCTGCACTTCCACAATTGCATGATGACAATTGCGAAAGGGGCGACGACCAAGAAGGGGGCTAAGGAGAGACCAGACCATCAGCTTAGAGCTTAGACATATGCACCATACAAAACCCTCAAACAAACATATAATATATATATATATTGTGGCAGTCTAAAAACGTCAACGTGGCCCATTAGAAAGTGAATAGACAAGGTTCAAGGGTTGCGGCCAAAGGGACTTCAAGGGGTGTAAAGTCCTTCTAACCCCAAAAACCCCGCCCCTCGTAATCTGACAGCTGTAAAGTAGTTGGTGGACAGACAATGACTGCAGCGGGAAAATCCCTGGGAATGATATAGATAAATATTATATAGATATATGGTAATGCGACATAATGACATGATGCAAGTGAATGGAATATGTTTATTCCATGTCTTATGGATTTATTGATACAGTGAAGTAGTCAATGATATCAAGAATAATTTAGATTTATGGCAAGCTTTGACAAGAACTTTGTTAGCCAGCTGGATTTCTGTTAGTTTTTAGATTTTGAAACTGAAAATAAAGTGATGAAATGGAGGGAGATATTGGTAGATATTGGAAGTAAGAATTATTAATAAAAATGATTGAAATGAGAAAGTTAAGTTAAGTTAAGTCTTAAATGGTTAATTAGTGGCTATGATAGCAGTTCTGACTGAAAAGTCCTCACTAAACTTACTAAACTTGCAAAAACAGGAATATTAACTTAAATTAAACCCAATTTCTATTCATTTTCGCAACCAAAACCAATCACTATTTCCTTTATTAACTTTCATTTTCCACAACCAACTTAATTAGATATTTGTATATAATTTCCCCTTTACCAGTTTTTCACACCCATCTCGGGGTTTTTTCCGCTTCTAAACTGGCTGACTGGCTTATTGAATCTCTTTGTTCGGCTTTAAGTGTTTAACAGTTCCCTGGGGTGTCCTCGCTTTGAACCAGTTCCATTTGAACAAAACGTATTCTCATTTCCTTCTAATTCAGCACCATGCACACACATCCTGGCACATCCTTCCCCCCGCCCCCTCTCTTTCTCTGGAGTTTTATAGATTTATAAATTCAAATATCATGGCCACTGCATCCGAACCAGACAATCAGACAGTAGGGGTTAGTTGGACATACGAGACAGAGGGACAATGAAGTTAGAGGAGTCGTGCTGCTGTTCACTGCTGCACTGCAGCCTGTTGGCAGAAACAGCAACAACAAAAACAACAACGAGAACAATGCTAACAGCCAGACACACACACACATAGAGTCAAGGTTCTAGATCTGGGGGGCAACGGTGGGTTAAAGGGGCAACATATCTTCTTCGCTGTGACAGCGAAACACTGCAATAAAAGTGGTGGCACGTTGGCGCCGAGGGGTGGAATTTACATTTAGTTTATGAGTAGACAAGCGACGACAATAGTGGGCAAGAAGCATCCCGCATTCAGACTTCTGCTCCTTCTGCATCTTCCTTAGCTGTTCCAGCTAAGATACAGTCCGGAACACTGAGAAAAATTAGGTAAGTTAACGTCTTTAAGTTGGTTATCGGTTTAAGAACAAAGATTTGAGCTGTTTTTTCGTACTTTAAGATAGTTTAAGAGTTTATTAAATAGTTTTTCTTATACTAATTATCTATATTTAGTTTATGATCACAGATTTAAGATATATATATTATAGACTTCCTTCTCCTTGTGTACCATTTCCGCAGCTGTTGTGCACACCAAGAGGTCATACACAATGAAATGCACAAATGTCAACATTTAACGGTCAAAATGGTCGCACCGACAGCCAAGGGAAAGCCCCCTCTCAACTTAAAGGGAGGGTAATGGGCATAGTCTGGGCATTGTGTGGCTGCCAGGAAGTGGAATCACCACAGTCGACCTTAGCCAGCATTACCAAGTTTAAAGTTTATGGCCCAAAAGAAAAGTCGCCGAGGACAATGGGCAACGCAGAAGCAACAGGAGCATCAGAAGCATCAGAAGCTGTAGCCACCCACCCTTACCCTCACCTTATTTGGCAGGCAAACTAATCAGGTTGACAGAGAATACTGGTCATTGGATTTGGGGTTTGGTAAAGCAAGGGAGGAGGGGTGTGGGGGAAATAGTGGGCGTGACTGTTTGAAGTAGCAACTTTATGACATTTGGCCAACAAGGAGCAGGCAACAAGGAGAAGGTGAAACGAGATGGCTAGGAAAAAGAG
Source organism: Drosophila eugracilis (assembly GCF_018153835.1). Classification (NCBI taxonomy): domain Eukaryota; kingdom Metazoa; phylum Arthropoda; class Insecta; order Diptera; family Drosophilidae; genus Drosophila; species Drosophila eugracilis. Next base: position 12,966,789 of record NW_024573038.1, read on the forward strand.
TATAAAGTAAGTATTAAGATAAGATAAATTTGTAATCATTTTGTTTTTTGGTTTAATGTTAAAGAAATCTTTAAGCATTTTTAAATAAATTTATTAAAAAAAAAGCAAAGATTTCTGTAAATTAATAACTAAATTAAAATAAATTAAATTTTATTTTCTAGCCAAAGAGTGGCGGCAGAGCATTAGATAGAAAATATCTTTCTGGAAGATTCAAATAAAAAATAAAGCTAAAATGGAAAGTTTTTGCCTTGCCCAGTCGCATTGTCAGCCTCCGTCTCGTTCCCCCATCTGCTAGAGCTACCTTTTCCCTCCTCTCACATGTTTTCTGGGGAACAAGGCACCCCACCTTTGTGGTAGTTCAATCGTAATGAACTATGCACAGAAATGACCTCCAGTCACAGAATTTCTCTTGTTGTTGTGGTTGTTGTTGTTGCTGGACAACACAGACCAACAAGTTTTCGCCCTTTTGTCGCATTTTCCGTTTCTTTCTGGACAAATTACATTTGGGTTGTGTGCTGGACAATGTTTTCCAGGGTTGCCACCAGCTGCCAGTGGTCTTTCTTCCGCTCTCTCTTTGGCAATATAGGTGTGGGTTGGCATCCAACACACACACACACACACACACAAAGGGCCCCTAAAATTATGTCTAGCCAGGAAGCAAACTTTTTGTCCTTTGTCCAACACTTTATTAACGCAACAGTAAAGGCAAAAAAAAAAAGTGTATTTAAAAGGATTTCTGAATAGGGTTTTCAGCTGAGATTTTTAAGGGCAGTAATTAGTTTGGGATTTCATGAAGCTGCATTTTCTAGACAGAGTTTATAAATATTTTAATATATAGAGTAACTGGCTTTGCTCCAAATACGTAGCATACTTTTGGCATAAAATAAGTTAAAAATTAACTTTTAAAACGGGAATTCCAAAACTGGACTAAGTGAGTGTCACACTTCTCAGACTGACAATTGCAGGTCAGTTTATGCTGCAATTCGGAGGACTCTTTTAGAGGAGGACACTTTTTAGAAGAGTTAAAAGAGCGCACAGATTGAAAGTTATAGGGAAAATTGAGTCAATTTTATGGACTGAACGGTTCAATTCATTAAAAAAGAGTTCAAATTTGTTTAAATTTTATTTGGAAATTTATTAGCTTAGCTCATAAGATTATTTATTTAACATATTAGTTTGTCAAAAAAGTCTAGCGGTATAAAATTGGTTACAATAATGCGATTCAAGTCAAATATGCGCCGTTTTGTTCGTTGACGCGTTCCCCACGAGATGCCAACTTCATAATGCCCCTCTCATAGAAGCTCGTTTCCCCTTTCGGCAAAAACTCGGAGCGTGGCGCATCTTCGACCACCTCTACACCAGAACGAAAACGTTGATACCATCGTTGTGCGGGGGAAATGGAAACTGTATGGGGTCCATAAACTGCACAAACTTTATTGGCGGCTTGAGATGCATTTTTGCCTTTATCGTAGTTGTACTGTAAAATATGCCGCATTTTCTCTTTATTTTGCTCCATGGTTGCGACGCTGTAACTCACGAACGACTTAAAAGAAAAGACAATCAATCAAACACGTGTTAGCGCGTGAAATGAGCTTTCCAAAAAGGTAGAGTATGACCTGATGCGACGAATAAAACAAGAACTATGCGCTTTCAGCGCCAACTAGCGAAAATACCGCAAGACTTTTTTGACAAACTAATATTAAGCTTATTTTCAAAACCTTTCTTTCTAATGTTGTTAGTTTAAAATATTGGTTTCATATATTTTTATTCCGTTGAAGTAAATCACTTTTTATTATCACAAAATCTTAAGAACTTTACGGGCATTGCCATCGACCATGGCTGTAATACTGTTAACTCGGCTTGACAGGAGTGGCAGATGGTGGCTATATGGTAGGGTTCCTAATAGGGTTTCATTTTCAATGTGAGACTTTGCACTGAGAAAAACTATATTTTATACTGCTTATATGCCCCTAATTTAATGGAAGTTTTGCATTTTCTTTTAAACATTTTAAAAAGGAAATGTTACCAAGAAATATGCAGAATAAAAATTCCACACCCATGGATTTTTTGGGAATAGTTTTTAGGTTTTTAAAGTTCTTATTTAAGCAAAACCTTTTATGATGAAATTTGCGTGCCAATACAAAGTCGAAGCTGGTCACTTCAGTTCCCATAATTATGGCAATCGGCAGTCTGAATTGCAATGCAATGTGGGCCTAGTGGGATAGAATGGAAGGGGAAGGGGAAGGGGAAACAGGAGAAGGGAAAGGAGAAACAAGAGAAGGGGAAGGGAAAGGGTAAGGGAAAGGAAACTCCTGCACCATCTGCGGCTGTCGTCGTCTTTTTGGAATTTAATTAAAGTTTACACAAGCAAAACAAATGACAGTCTGCAGCCGCCGCCAACATTGCAAGATATTTGTCTGCATTTGTATGGGTGTATGAGTGTGTGCCTGCCTATGTGTGTTGGTTTCTGCATCGGTGTGTGTGTTCGTGTGCGTGTCACATGGCCACAAAACGAGTGCAGAGTCAAGAAGAGTGACTAAAATTTTATTAAAGAAAACTTACACAACAACGCCACCTATGAGGTAAAGTTTTCCACAAGAAAAATGTGTCGCATTCGGTGGTAGGCATTGAATTAAAAAAAATATATAACGAGGGTGGCTTAAAGAGTATAGAATATAACAAATATTATGACACAGAAGTTTAATAACGGCCCTCTGTAAGCCAACTGTTAATGGTTCACGTGTGCGGTGCAGTTGTTGCTTCCACTGATGCAGAGCAGCGACGACCACAAAGCGTTTGGTATTTTTGCCATTTTGCAGCGGCGTAAAACTAAAATCCCCGAAATTATGCAACAAAAAATTAATTAAACACAATTTAGTTTTGTCCCCTGGTGATGAACGTGAGCCGGAAAAAACCGCGTTGCGCGAAAATCGCTGCGGTTTCTAGCCACATATATATATAGTATATATTCGAACAAGAACAGTGAAGCTTCTATAAATAAACTTTATATATCAAAGTGTAGAAGTTTTTTGTATTTTTTTGGTATATTTTTGTGGAATATTTTTGGTTTTTAGTGAAATTAAGATTGGTTTTTATTTCGATTTTATATTTATTTTCCAGCATTTTAAAGGAAAAAAACATTGAAAAGCAAAAAAATTAAAAGAATGTTGAATTTTTAATTTTATATTTTTAAAAAAAGTACTTAAAATTTAATATAAAATAAAAAATAAACATTTTCCAAAGTTTTTTGTTACCTCTCAAAAGAGTTTTCCTTCTTTAAAGATCTAAATCAAATTTTATTCTGTAAATGCTAGTTCCACCTTAGAAAGCTTTACTGTATCGCCATGGGAAAGAGAAATTATTGTTATGCAAAGCCCTGGAAAAAAGAGAGCAATGAAAAAGTGACCACAAACCAAAAAAAAAAAGGGAGCCATGGACAGGGGCCTCGTTTGAAAGGGCGGATTGGGTTAGCCAGGGGTTACTGTGGGCACTTTGCGGCTACTTGACTTAATACCTGCAATAATTATTATAACGATGCAGGGAACAGTGGACAGAGAGGTGGGGTGGCAAATCTTTTTATGCCATAAAAATATATATAGCAAACGGCAAACAAAGTTTGGAACGAGCCCATAAAAACGGCCAGGATAAGCACTTGGACTTTGCATCGAGCGATTTATTTTTTATTTATTTTTATTCATTTGCTTTTTTTCCGTTGCTCTCTTATACAATAGAATTTATTGCGGAAAAGGTCGTGAGAGGTTTTTCGAAGACTTTCCCATTTGCAATTTCTTTGAAATTTCTTTCTTTAGGGAAAATTTTAGAGGAGAAATTAAAATCTCAGAAAATCTTATATATTAATATTATTCTTAAAAAGTATATATAAATGGAAAAAAAAATTATTTAAATAATTTCTCCTTACAACTTTATGGCCTAAAAGTTATTGTAAGTTATAAATCTTCTCTCCCTTCGATCTAGCATATTTTTTAAATCGTTTTATTAGAAGTTTATATCAATAATTCATTAATACAAAAAATCGTAAAAGTAAATTTAGTTGGGTATTATTTTTTATGGCAAACGATTAAGGGAATCCCTTTGGCCGGCGCGACCGTATTTATTTGAAAATGCCATTTGAATATGCTGCACCCGTGGGCTTTTCCAACCTACTCTTTTTCCTACTCTTTGCTCACGCCTTTCATTAAATTCAATTTAAAAAAGAAAATTTTTAGTGCCCTGCCATAAAAATAACAACCAACAAACGAAAAGGAGCCCCAGGCAAGAGCCAAAAAAAAGGATCTACGGATGACGACAACGTATCGCGAAGGTCATCAATTACAGGAGGTCCTGCTCAGCCTCCTGCTTCTTAGCCCCTGTTCCCCGTTAACACCCCCACCCCTGGGTCAACAACAACAACAACAACAGCAATGGGCACTTGCAAATAACTTGGCTGAAGCCTCACATTATCCGGCCATAAGCACAAGTAGGAAGCTGGTCCTTCAGTCTGGATCCCTTTTATTATTTCTTTTTATACCCTTTCAAGGGGCATGATTAGCTATTAATTGGGAGAAAGATAAAAATATTTATTTAGCCTACGAATTTCAATAACTTTTTAACACTTTTACTAGGCTCAAAAATGTTAAGAAATCTATAGAGCTGGTAAAAATTTCTTAAGAAAGTTTTTTTCTACTTTTTGATCAAAGAAAAATCTGTTTAAATTTAATGAAAAATTTTATATTAAAACATTTTTGTAAGACCCAAAAGAGTAAATAGTTTTCGCCTATCCAAAGGCTATTTTTCCTCCTCAAAATTCTCTTTTTTTTTTTTTTGGCTCTTCGTGGGGGAAAAACAAAAATGAAATCCTCTGCAGATATTTCAAAAGCCATTGACACCCTTTCGGCGAGGCGTGGCCATTGTGGGGTTAAAGGCAATGCCTCGGCTTGGAGGCCTGCCTTTGAAAAGCTGAATGACCAAATAAATCATATCAAAGTGTCATATAAAAATCGTAATCAGATTTTGAAGCACACACACAAACACACAGAGAGACAGAGAAGGATGAACACAGACAAGAAATATGCTGCCAGGCTTCGCATACTCATACTCTCGTACGTATTCCGTAAGCCAACTCCATTAAAAGTGCTTATAAATAAGGTGCTTGAAAGGCAAGTGCATACACACACACACACACACAAACACACTTCGCCAAGAGGGACACTCACAAAGGACATAGGTCTGGGGGTCCCATAACCAACAAACGCTGCACCCAATTCTGATATATCCCCAAAAGTGGGCAGCAAAAAATGGGAGATGACAGCGTGACTGATTTTCAGGGGACATTCAGAACGCGATTGGTGGAGTCATTTAGTTTAAATAATAAAGCAAAGAAATTGAGTTAAATATATTATTTTAATTACTTAAAATACAATTTATATCCTCAGTAAAAATTGGTTTAAATTTACTTCCAATTTATTAACTTAGAAGGAATTTTAACTATTTTCTTGTTCCTTTTAGTGACTTTTAGTGACTTAATATTAAAATATCTTTAGCTTTATCCCCAATACCACCTTGCCCCTGCCATCTCCAATGGTAACCCCCCCCCAATTGGGAATCTTGCAGCGCAACATAACCCCTTGCCCCCGCCACTGTGGCACGAAAAGTTTTTGAGTGTGTAAATTGCAAAAGACTATTTGACAAACGTCGGTCAAAAGCACAGGACATGACAGAGGGGGCCAGGACATTTGGGGCCAGGGGATCAAAGGCGGATGACCGTAAGGACAACCTGCTCGGGATTTTTGGTTTAGCACTCCGCAGGACCCTCCACGCTCAGAGGGTTATCCTGCAGTTAATAAAAAATAATGTCCTTCAATGCGGTTTATTCAATTTTATGGTTCGGACTTTTCAAAAAGCCAAGCACACACATAAACACTCACTCACCCGAACACACACACACACTCACAGACAATGACTCTCGTCATCTTTTGGGCACTGAGAGAAATTTAATATATAATTTTGAATATAATAAAGATTTATTAAGATTAATATTGGCATTAATTAAAAATTATTTTGAATTTAAAGTGAAATAAAAAGTAAATTTTTATTCAAAAAGATTAAAATCTTTAAAAACAATAATATTTAAGCATTTATTACTATTTTTTAAGAAATTTTCAACCTGAAATTTGCATTAACCCAAAGTTATTTCCTTTTCCGGGTACCAAAAATAAATTCCCGTGTAAATCCACAAATTTTCCATTCCCTTCTTTTCAGCATCTTTGGTTATATTAAAAAGAAAATCGCATTTTTGGATGGGCGTGGCTGCTCTCTCCGCCTCCAATGTCCGTGCTTGTAGTGGGCGAATCATATAAAACACACACACACACCCACACACACATACATAGCAAACAACAATAATGCGAGAATGGACGTTGCCGCCTTTTTCTTTTTTGAATATTTATGAGTTTGCTTTTCAAATTATAGATGCAGACCGGGTGAAAGTTGGTAGGTGAGAGGTTTAATAGTAAGAGATATGGCCATTTGCCTTGTGTAAAAGTAAGTGTAGGTGGGTGTGTGTGAGTTAGTGTCTGTGTATTGGTGAAAAAGGGTGTGTGTGTGCTTCAGGGGAATATCACTTTTCCCAGCTATTTATCAAAATGAGTTTCGCGTGTATTTTATTTCCGGTTTTTATTGAAATTTAAGCAGGAAAAGCCAATAAAGGAAAGTGTTTATCGATTTGAAAAGCCTGTAGTCGAACTATAATTCTTTCTTAACTTATTATTGGGGTGTCAAAGAAGTCTTGCGGCAATTTCGCTAGTTGGCGCTGAAAGCGCGTAGTTCTTGTTTTATTCGTAGGATCAGGTCATACTATACCTTTTTGGAAAGATCATTTCACGTGCTAACACGTGTTTGATTGATTCTGTCTTTTCCATAAAGTCTTTCGTGAGTTAAAGCTTCGCAATCATGGAGCAAAATAAAGAGAAAATACGGCATATTTTACAGTACTACTACGATAAAGGCAAAAATGCATCTCAAGCCGCGTATAAAATTTGTGCAGTTTATGGACCCGATACAGTTTCCATTTCCACCGCACAACGATGGTATCAACGTTTTCGTTCTGGTGTAGAGGTGGTCGAAGATGCGCCACGCTCCGAGGTTTTTGCCAATAGGGAAGCGAGCTTCTATGAGAGGGGCATTATGAAGTTGGCATCTCGTTGGGAACGCGTCATCGAATCGCATTATTGTAACCAATTTTATACCGCAAGACTTTTTTGACAAGCTAATATTAAAAGATTTACTTTGCTAAGAGATTGTGAGTTCCAAAAAAAGTTGTTTTAAAGTTGGAAATTGGCAGTATTAAGTAAGAGGATATTTGAATTTTTAATTTTAAAGTTTTTGCCTAACTTAAATTATGCTTTTAACATTAGTTTATGTATTTTAAATATTATTATTAAATTTAGTTTCTATATCCAGTAACAAAAAAAAGAAAAACTGCGAAATTTGCTAAAAACCAAAATTCATGGAAAATCCCAATTTATACTTTAGCACTTTGGTATTCACCTTCCCCATTGCCCTCTTGGACCAACTTTAATTCGTATTGAACGCCAATAATTGCCTTCAATTACATTTATTTATTTGCGCAGTTCAGAGAGACCTAACAGAGGACACACCACCTACCAACGACCGATCCTTGATTTTGTGTAACAGACCAAACCGACAGCACCTCATCCTAGATTGGTTTTGGTCATTGGGTATCGCTTTGATTCGCATTTCATTTATGCATGACGACTGAACTCAGAGCCAGACCACTGGCCAACGTCTACTATTTTATTTTTCTCGCAATTTATTTATTTTTTTATATATACGCCTGTTTTTTATATATATGCTGTGGGGGGCCACCCCATTCCGTTCTGGTTTATTATGATTATCATGTTTTATTCAACAATTGATGCGCAAATTGGCAGTTGTCTGGATCATTTACAACTCTACACATACATGTTAAGGGATGTGGGATGGTGGCTGTCAGAGGCCTACATCAGGGGTCAAGTGGGAGGGAGAGAGAGAGAGTGGCCAGGGAATTGCGTTCCACAAATTTATATTCCCAAAGGTATGAAACTAAGTAATTAGTAATCAAAAGAGTAAACTATTTTTATTAATTTTTAAGGTTTAAATAATACAAATAAAAGCACTCTGAAGGTGGGAAATATTTAAAATTTAACTTAATTTAGTAAGGAAAAACATAGAATTAAGCAAAGATATTTTTAAGGGAAAATTCTAAAAAAATATATTTGAATAAAGTTACCTTTTAGTCATTCCCTTCGCAATCCACCAATCACGAATATCAATTTCGGAACCGATCGGATTTATTTTTCCAACATTTAACGCGTTTGGTTCGTTGCTCGTCCAGCTGCGTGGACCAGGGCGTATGATTAATTTGAAAAACAAACAAACCGAAATGGCGAGAAAAGAGAATTGTAAACCGCATTCGTGGGGGGGCGTACAGAGGTGGATTGCACAACCGGTCATGGGCGTGGCAGAGCGTAAATTTGTAGAAAATGCTTGATTTCCGCGCACGTAATTAAGTCCATTTGTTACCACCCCACCCAGCTTTCCAGTTCAACACCCCTCTCTCTCTCTCTCTGTCCCATTAAATCTTCCTGTGCTGCCCGCAATTGCATTTGTCGGTAGGGGGAGGGGGGGAGGAATATGTAAGGGTTAAGGGGTTTGGGGCTGGCGGTTGGTTGGGGCAGTCGAGAGGCGACAATAAACTTATATGAAATTAATTGCGCATGCAGCAGGGACAGTAGGAAGTAGCGATGACATTATGACTCGATATTTATATCGATTAAGTATTTTTTATAAGAGTAAAGTATAGTATTTAGTGTAGTATTTACAGAAAAGTATTTAATTTTTCATAGGAGTGTAGGCTGACTACATGGTCACCTTAATTATCGGAATCTTTCCGATAGCCTATGAACTGAGCTTAAGCTAGGACAAGATCGTTGATCGTTAGGCATTTTCATAGGAGTGTAGGCTGACTACATGGTCACCTTAAATATCGATATCATCACGATAGCCTATGAACTGAGGTTAAGCTAAGACAAGATCCTTGATCGTTTTCGCATTTTTCGATTGGATTCTTTCTTGGTTAAAAAGTGAAATTAAAAAAGATTTCTTTTAATATTTTAATTAAGTTTTCTCTTTAAGGAATTACTTCCGACATAGCTAAACAGTTTTCTTCATAGTTTAAATATTATTTGAATTAATTATTTCGATATATATTAATCAAAATATATTCTCCAATATACATCCCTAGTTATAAACTGACGGACAGGCAGCTGGGCAACTGGGATCGACTGTCGTCTGGCATCGTGGAGCGAAGCTCATGCATTAATTAACAGTCAAGTGTCGATGGAGACTGCTGCCACCACCCCGAAATCATTCCATCAGAAGGAGGATTGGAGATGGGGAGTATCACACTTTCAACTAATTAAATAGCTTTTGATTTTTGCACACCAGATGAAATTTCAATATTAAAGCCGCTGGCTGGGGTCTCTCTCGGGCACAGCAGGCAGGCAGGCAGGCAGGCATATGTTCAATATTTGCATAAATATTTTAATAAAAATTAAAAATGAATGGCCCAAGCAGCGGCAAACGGCGGCAGTAGCGGTGTCGAAAACCCTCGAATCCCAGACGAAAAGCAACCAAGAGAAACATTTTTTAATAAAAAAATAATAAAAATAAAAAAAAGGAAAGGAAATATTGTGGAAATGCTTTACAAAAACGAAAACTTTGACACCCTCAAAAAGGCCAATTCACAAAAAGCACTATAAAATATGTACAAATACGAATTCTGTTCTTGTTTTTATCATTTAAAAAAATGAAAATATTTAGTGCGATGTTTTTTCAGGATGTTTATAAAGCCATCAAAAAGGGAATGCCTTTTATGGAACATTCAAAGGGAAAAAATAAAACAAATTTAAATTAGTTTTCTTTATATTAAAAATCCTAAAAAATTTTAAAATAAATTAAAAACATAATCCAGGCAAGAGCTTTTGTCAAGTATTTTTCTGTAGACTTGGAAAATGTAAACCTAAAGCCTACAAAAATCTGTATCTATATCTATAATCCCTATAAACCTGCCTTAAAACTCCATTTCAGTTTCAGGAAACTTCGAAATTAGTTTAAATATTTTTTTAAATATTTTTTAAAGTATAAAACTTAGTAGTTATCACTTAGTAATTCAACCTTATGCCCTAGCTAACATACCCTATTAGTGAAAAATACAATTCCAGTTGACAAACCGAGGTAGCGAATGCTAACCGCAACGCGTTGTAAAAATTTGCGCATCGATTTGCGGCCAGACGTTGTCGACGACGACGAGGCTTCTGAGTTCCAGACTCCTGTGCCGAGGAAGGTCCTTGGACTGGGACCAAAACCAGGGACCAGAAGCGGACAATGCTAGCTGCCAGGGACAATGGCATGAAGCGAAATGGAATCGCTGGACGCCATTATCATCCTCATCATTGCCAGCGCCAGTACGGTGGGCCGAAAAATGCAAATGACTTGGCAAGGCTTTGATTAGCGAGCAATTTAAATGCAATTGGCTTTTCGCAACACTGCGACGTGAAAATGGTGCAGCAAGGTGTCCCAGGCATTTAAAATTACTTTACTGGAATTTCCACTGTACGGGGATTCCACGGTGCGGATGCGAATTGCACATTGGCCATGTCTGCAGTTTGTCAAGAGGTCTGCAGGAAAAACCCCAAAAAAAAAAAAAAAAAAAACAAAAAGAAAAACAAAGCCCAAAAGAAGATGAAAATGAAAATGCAAAATGAAAAAGAAAAATCCACAAAATGGAACGGGACTGCAAAATGGAAATGGTAATGGTGCGCCTATAGACAAAAGGCCAGCGAAGCAGAGAGGTTAGTTTCATAGGTTATTAAAGAGAGAAAAGGTTATGTAAAATATGTACTTATAAGCTTTAGATTTGAGTAAATGTAAGGTAATATTAATAAGTTAGAAGAAATTAAATGAAACTGCAAGAAATTTAAGAGTTAAGTTTGAGTTTTTCAGCAACAAAAAAGGGGAACTAAGACCTATTTTGATACCCAAAAGAAGACTTTTTTGTACCTTTGAAAGTAACTTTCTTCTCTAGAAGAAAACATATTTTTACTATATTCTTAAGCTTAAATAATATGTTTTTCTAACACTTAAAAACTTCTTAATTTCTTAATTAACATCAAAGTAAAACTTAGAACTTAAATTAGCTAAACCAAACTAACAATCCAACCTTCGTTCTTGCACAGAATTTTCCATAAGTTGGCATCATATTTTGTGTGTGTGTTTGTGGGCATTTGTGTGTGTGTGTGTGTGCGGTCTCGTTGATGCCCGGAAAATCCCGAAGCGACGCGCCAGTTATTGTTTTGCCACTTCAGTTTCTATTGTTATTGTCAGTTGGGGGGGGAGCGAAAATATGGGTAACATCCAGGGGGCAATCCTGGTGCAGAGGGGCAGACATGCAGCAGCGGTTGCAGCTGCAGCATTTTGATGGCAACGACTTTACATCCGTGCATTTTTGTTGGCTTTGTTACAGCTGCTGCAGCGGTGCTTAAACAATTTAATTTTGATTTAAGTGCGAAATTAAATGTCAGGCAATTCTGACATTTTTTCCCCTCTGCTGCTGCTGCTGCTCATGGAATGTGTGTGTGTGCGTGTGTCGTGCTGCAACAATGGCAAACGGAACTAATTCTATTGACTTTGCTAATGACGTAATTAAGCGCATTTGGCAAACGTTGCGTATACGCAACGTGCTCCACTTGCCAGCTGCATTGTGCTTTTAATTAAGTCCATTTTAATGATGGCCATGGCCACAAAAGCTTTTCAAGCGGCGATTAAAAAGGCGGGCCATCATCGCCCGAAGTGGTCTAAAATTCCAAGGTGATTTGCAAAGAGGGTGGTGGGAGTGTGGGGGGTGGTGGGGGAGGTCGGGTAGCAGTGAAATATTTTGACAGATTGCGAGGCAAGTGTAAATTTATGCAAATTACATCAATAAAAACATTTCGGTTTTTTGCGGCCTTCTTTCGTACACTCCCTCTCTCTCCTCCTCTCTCCTCCTTCCTTCCTTCCTATCCCTATAGCTGGCCAGGCCTTTATTATTTGGCCAAGATGGCATGGCCAGTGTAGCTCATTTTCTATTAACAACTGCGTCCATAAAAACGACAATGACAGGAATGAAGGCTGTTGTTGGCTATATTCCGAAGGCCAGAACATTTTCCGAGGGAAAATGGCTAAGCAGCGAAGCCAGAGAAGCCAGCGAAGCGTCCAGGCGGAAAACCAACTACGGGACAGCCTCATTTGCATGTTGCTCAGTACTACCCCCTCGTCCTGCCCACTCTCTCTCTCTCTCTCTCTCTTTCCCTCTGTTTCTATCCTGATGAGACCAGCCGTCAGTGTCGGTGCGTCAGGACGTCACAGTCGTCACCATGTGGTTGCGTCTGTGACAGTGGAAATAATTCCACCGAATGGCGCAACAGTGGTTGTTGGTTAAAATGGGAAAACAAATCCCTAAGGTATGGCCAATTTTCATGAAAATTTCTTTGGGGGAAATTTAATGTGGAAAATTCAAGGTTCTTTTAGAAAGAGTTTGATGCCTGAAGTTGGGAAAAGCTGGGCTATAGATTGTCTATTGACTTGAGTTCCTTTTCTCGTTTCTGCTTTATCTTTGATATATCTTTATCTGATATAGATAATATATGCTATTATATATAACCGAATAGGTTAGTTAAAAATTTTTAACTTTATATCTTCCTTAAATTATGAATTTCTTTTTTTTAACATTTTTAGCCAATATTTTTTGATTACTTTAAGCCATTTCTTAACTAAAAATAAATCAACCATCTTTCGGATTTTTTCTTTTGCTTATTTAAACTCAAATTCTCGTTTAATTTCTCCACTGTTCTGGCTGCGCCTTTGGCTTTGAGTTTCGCTTTTGGGGGGCACGTTTTTGTCTTTGGCCCTAATTCAGGCTTCAGCGCAGAGGCTAATCAACGTCAGCCAAGTTGGAGGGGAATCGTTAGACAGACCATAAACAGAGGGCCAGCGATTTTCTGGTGGAGTTTTCAGGGGTGGGGTCTTTCCGGCTGGTTAGATGGACCAAGATTTGGGGGGTTTGGGGGGTCTTGCCCAAAGAAGACCGCTAAATTTTATTTAATTTTTGTTTAGCCGCGAAAAGTGGCGTATAAAATTTACTTTGGCTTCAAGGATAAGCTATAAAGAAAAGGAGATGAGGAGGACATAAAATAATGGAAATTGCCAAATGTGACAGCCACAAAGCTGAGAGGGGGGGTGGAGGGTTTCGCACACAACGAGTGCAGATCGTATAATGCCCGTATAAATTTACAAAAAAAAAAAAAAAAAAAAAAAATAAGCGAACATTTTCAACGTTAATGCAGCCGCAAAATAGAATTAGCTTTGCCTTTTTTTTTTTTTGCAATTTCTGGATGCCCTGGCTTCGGCTGCTGGTAATCGCCGTCGCCGTCGCCGTCGCCACCGCCGCCCACATTTAAGCGGGCAATTTGAAGAGGGCGCACTAAAAACCGAACTCTCATATATGAAAACGAAAACCGCAACAGTTGCTGCCGCCTTTTCGGTCATTTGGGCTCTTTCAAAATTGGCGTTTGCTATGGCCAAAATGGCCAACAATAAAAAAGCCGTTTGCTGCATTCTCATGCACGACCAGACAGTGAGCCAAGAAAGCCAGTAACAATTTGTGGGTGGCTTGGCTGGGTGGGTTGCTGGCCACTTATACAAAACTTTGCACCACCGCAAGGAATAAAGTAAAGAAGCAGCTGAAGAAGCCCTTGCAGGGCAACGCATGGAAACAAACGAGCATTGAAATTGAATTTAACAGCAAACAGTTTTAAGAGGCGAAGCGGTAGCTACAAATGCACTGGGAAAAATAATGCAAAAATATGATAAGCTAAGGAAAAGTTGATAGAAATTAATATGTTGATAAGTTAGGATTCGTTTAATAATGGAAAATTAAGAAATTAATGGAAATTTAAGAATTAAATTTAAGAAAAGTTCTCAAAAAAGTCATAAATTAATTTTTAAAAAATATAAAAAATTATTTATACTCATTTTTCTAAGTGATAAATGGCAAATGAAGAAAGAAAGTGGCGAGACATCGCCGCTAGTGGCGAACTTTGTATGCGCTAATGGTGATGGATGTGCTAAAGCCACACTGCGTATGCGTAATATATCTATTTTGTATGTATTTGCAGTTAAAACGAAACCAAGAAGGCGGCAATGGTAATTTTTCAATATTACAGCAAGCGCGACAATGGCAAATTGAGTTTGATCAGAGAGTCAGAGGATATATTAAAGAAAATTTCTAAAAAAAAGAACTTAGAAAAATAAACTTTAAACTAGAATCCCAAACTCAAAGTTAAGCCAATGCTTAGACCAATCAAATTCAAAAGTTATCACTCAACTAATACACATTCTAGTCATAGTCATACTAAGCTGGCCTGGCAATAGTCATGATCAGAGCTAATCACCAGAGACCCAGAGGCTTGAGCTTGCAGTTTGCTCTATCCAAAACCAAAACCAGCTAATCCCCAACCCCTGGGCAAGATTTCAACTAGAAAGCAATGGTACCTTGTTGTCGTTCTCGAATGGAGCATAGCAATTTGTGCAGTGTGCAGAGTGTGTTGCCTGGCTTTTGTATGGGCGGTTATCCAGGGATAGAGCGTCATTTGCCACGTCTGCGACTTATCGCCCAAAGAAATGTTCAGCAAAAATAGATTTCCAAAGAGAGTCCAACCAGCCAGCACGAACGATAGCAGCGACTTATGTTGCGGATAATACAACGGATTTCATTATTTCGGCACTTACGAACGAATAACCACTAAGCAATATCAACGACCATGAGAAAAAGTAGCTGCTGCCTGGAATGGAAAAACAAACTAAGGACAGTTATAGAGTTTAAACCTGAACATAACTGCTGGCTAAAAGCTAGTGGGAGAGGGCGAGGGAGAGGGAGAGTAAACGAACATGATAGAAAGGGAAAAACGTGGCAGATTCAAGTTCGAACAACGAGTAAATGAGCTGTCAAAGTTTTTAATGCAGCAGCCGCAACAGCAACAGCAACGGCAGCAACATCAGCAACAGCAGCAGCAGCCACAAAAGCAGCCAAGAGCACGAGCTAGACAAGTAAATCTTATTGTGCAGAAAATGGCAAATTTCCCCAGACGGCCAAAACCAGCCAAAGCAGCCAGTCAGCAGAGGTCTGGGGGTGGTAGATGATGGCTTACTGCACTGCAGCAGGTGCACTGAAAGAACAAGAATCCTTAAGATTTAAGGTAAATCTAAGATTATTAACTTAACTTTTTTTTCTGATTATTAAAGTTGTTTTAGTTTTCCATTTAAAGGCTAACCAAAGGCCAACAAATTGATTTAACTTATCAAAAAAACAAACTCTTAAAACTTAAAAAGAGTCAAATACTTATTTCTCTCTGTGTACTAGTTCCTTTTTTCGATGGTTAGAGGATACTTAGAAGTATTTTCGCAGCATTGAGCTAGCGTTTGATTGAGAATGTATTGTATAATTTCCCGAGCGTATTTAGTGCCAAGACGCAAAAAAAGGCAATGGAAAAATGCGCAATATGAACGACAACAACAACAGCAACAACAACAACAATTGCTGGTCTCAATAGTCGGCAAATAACAAAAGAGGAAAAAACGCTGCGGGCTAGACAGCGGAAGTTGCCATGACAAGTGTCAAATGTTAAATACTTTATTAAGACTTTTTCTTCTACACCGCTGAACGGAAACTATAAGGAAAGAGAGAAAGGAAATGCTTCGATAAAGTGATATTAAGAACTGGAAAATATAGAAGATTAAAGGAATGAAAGTGATAAGAAGGAAATTAGTTATGAAACTAAGAAGTAGGGATTATGGATAAGTTTTATACAGAGAAGTTCCAGCAAGATTCAAGTTTTGGAGTTTTAAAGATAGAAATTGGGTTATCAAACTCTGAAAAGTTCACAATTTAATACTTATAAATTATCATTAAAATGCTTACATTTTCAATTTAAACTAACCACTTCTTAATCTTTCTCCGTAAGCCCTAATCTTTGGCTCCTCATCAGCTTAAATTACGTTTTACTTTGCGAGTCAAAAACAGATCCATCATTTGCTGGCAAAAACTCCTTGGTCTGCGCTTTTACGACCCAATCCCAGTGCCAAGTCGAAGTCCCTTGGTGATGGAAGACCCCCCCCTCCGTTTTGGGCCATCGTTTTGGCCATGTCACTTAATCAATTTCGCGTTAATCAGACGAATGTCGCCAGTGGCATCCTGTGTAAGGCAAACAAAACGTTCGCCGAACAAACTCGTTTACTGGCGTACAAATTTCTTATCTTTACAGCCAAAATCTTTTACAGCTCCTCTCGCAGTGCTGGGCTGCTGCTACGCTTATTGCTATAATTTTTATGTCAAAATATAAATTAAATTTTTTTTGGCTTCACACGCGATTGTCGTTTTGATGTCACACACACAACACACACACACACATGATGCTATGAAAAAAAAGAGGGAGCGTAAGTAAGGTGGAGCGGGGTTCGTAGGTCGGAGGAGGTCATATAGTCACGTCTTGTGAATGCCAGTCGAGCTGACACAGTTTGTTACTTTTCAACAGGAGCGTTGCCTCCCGCACCTGCAGACTGTACACTGAGAGAAAAAACTCTATAAAACCAATTAATTATCAAAAAATTCTTTAAGAAACTAAAAAATTAGGGATTGAAGTTAACAGAGAACGGCTTAAAGCAGGGAATGATTTTTAAGATATCAAAAATCTCTTTTAATGATTCTTCCTCCAGCTCAAAGTTTTCTCTCAGTGCATTAACGGAAGAGCGATGTCGCCTGCAGTCGACACCCAAAAAGGTTGCCACAGGAAATTCCGCAATTCACCCCCCTCGAAGGGCTTTTCCTTCACCTTTCCAGGGGCAAAAACTGAGGCAACGGAGGCACTGAGGCACCGCTCACCTTGCCTTGTGGTCTGGCATTTTCCAGCGCGAAGTTCATTACTCATAAATGCTGCACATGGCAAGGACCCCGAGATGGAGATGTTGGGAGTCTGGGAGCCCTTAACCAAGGGGGGAAATCCCCTCCCCCACTCCCCCTTCCACACCAAACCAGAGCCACATTAAAAGAACAACATGGGGAAAGCTTAGGGCGAGAGACATTTCACCTCGTTATAAGTATGAAGAAATCTGCAGTGCGCTTTAAGTGTTATCGGCAACACGCACATAGCCCAAAAGCCACACCCACCCGGAATCACACCCTCTTTTCTTAACCCCACCCCATACGAAAAAAAAAAAAGAAATGTGACGACGTGGAGGACATTTTCATTTTATGACAACGAGAAAGTGGGGAAAAATTGTTGCCGTAACCACCGAATGCTTCTACGTGTTTGCGGCTGAGTTCAAAGATTTATCAGCATCGAGAATTCGACAAGGCGCTGTCGTCGGATTCGGTTAGTCTATATATATATATATATAGAGGTATGCCCCTCTACCTGAAAGTGTGTGCGGTTATTTGAACAGATTTAATACCCACACAAACGTGTGGGAACTTTAAGTGCTGCCCCTCGTCACAAGGAGTCATCTAATCCGAAGTGAAAAAAAGAAAGAAGGTAAAGCGACAAAAATTTGCCAAGTTCAAAGGAATTTGACTTTCTTTATGCATACGTAGTGGTTTAGGTGCTCACGTGCACAAGGAGAAATTCAATTTGAAACTAAGAGTGATTAGTTTTTTAAATTTACTTCTTATTAGTAGAGAAAATCCTTTAAAAATTATGAAAAAAATACCAATTGGGCGCCAAGAAAGGAGACATAACTTAATATGCTTCAGGGATACCATTTTATATCAAAGATCTTAACTTAAGCTTATAATGATAAAAACAATTCGCATTGGGAGCATCATAAAAACCTACATGCTTAATCCGAACTTTCTATATCTTATAGTTACCGAGATATCAGGTTTTCTTGAAAATGCGAAAACCGTCTTTTGAGCTTGGTGGGCGTATGGGTGGGTGTGGCCAATACCACTAAAAGATGCGCTGGCATCCAAAGTTTATACATACTGAATTTCAACTTTCTAGCTATAAAAGTTCCTGAGATTTTGGCGATTTGTGGGCGTTAGAGTGGGCGTGGCAGGATGCAGGATAAACTTGCGCTGCGTAGGGACCTCAAGAATCTTCATGGTTAATCTCAATTTTGTATCTCTTATAGTTCCTGAGATCTCAGCATTCATACGGACAGACGGACAGACGGACGGACAGACGGACATGACTCATTCGTCTTCGCTATTCATCCTGATCAAGAATATATGTACTCTATATCTGTTACATACTTTTCAACGAATCTAGTATACCCTT
Source organism: Drosophila eugracilis (assembly GCF_018153835.1). Lineage (NCBI taxonomy): Eukaryota > Metazoa > Arthropoda > Insecta > Diptera > Drosophilidae > Drosophila > Drosophila eugracilis. The sequence goes on from NW_024573038.1 coordinate 12,985,214, forward strand.
TTTCTCTACGAATAACGGGTATAAAAATCTTCTCAAATCTAAAACCCCACCAAAGCTTCCTCTCTGTGTACTCATCAAAAAAGCATCAAAAGTGGCAGGAAAGTCGAATTGCCAATTTGCGTTCTTTTCGGTGCAGGAAAAATCGGTTGCATGCATGCAACGGATATATGAAGTATGAAGTTGTTAGACCCCAAAGCTCAACTTAAAAACTCCCTGGCAAACTATTTTTTATCGAGTAGAAAGAAAGTTAACTAGGAAGACGTCCTTATGACATGCCAACCAGTTACATGTAACTCAATAAGTCAAAGGAAAACTCACATGGCCGTATGAGAGAAAAGTGGCAGTTTGATTATGGTTATGGGTTTGTGAAAAACGAATGTATGTCCCCAAAAGACTGATAGGCAGGAAAAATAATTGCAAAAACTAGAGAGAAAAAGAGGGCGAGGAAGTGAAATATGAATTTTCCTTCAAGACACGTCTGAGTCATGAATTTCAAATGGCGAAGAAGTTTTAATTTGGGAGATGTCTTGGTCACGAAGTGCTATAAGTTAAACTTAAACTTATAAACTTATAAAGTACTTAGTGGAAAAATGAAAATGTGGAGAAAGTATGGCTTGTTTGGCATATTAACCTGGTCATAAAGTCAATAAAATAAGACCTTTGACTAAAAACCTTACAAAAAATATCAATTTTAAGGAATAAACTTAAGTTAAATTGAAAATTTAAATCCCTAACACTTGCCATTTTCCACCTCATCCATTTGGCTGTTTTAGAAAATGCTTTTCATAGACCTCATTTAATCTGTTTCTTCCTTTCCAGCCTGAAATCCCTTCAAAACACATTCATATCGCGCATCTGGGCTGTCGTTTTACGAAACTTTTTTTTACCTCCCCGCCCCATCATTTGGCGGCTTGTAGGCTGCAATTACTTTTATATCGGATTCCTGTTTGCTCTCGGTTTCTCAAATAGCAATAGCATCCATCGATAGCCTCTCAATGTTTGCCCAACTGGCGCTCCTCAACTCGATTCGATTCGATTCGATACGATTCGAGCTGAATGCTCCTTCGGTGGCTGCTGCTGATGCTTCTGCGGCCATTGTGCCAATTGCTGTTGGTCGAGTTCTGTTCTGGAAATCGCAGTTGGAGGTGGTGTTTGGAGGTGGAGATGGAGATGGAGATGGAGCCAGAGTCTGGAGTCATCATCTAGTTTTGTGGAAAGAGCGGATCAAGTGATGCTGATTTGGCATTTTTAGGCCTAGGGAAGGGATCTTAGAAAGTCCTTAGAAAAACTTAAACTTAAGCTGGGAGAACCTATAAGACTAACAATAATATTGCAAATAAAAATATATTTAAATTCTGTTCTATTTATAATAAAAAATACTTCCTTATAAATACCAAACTGTCTTATTTTCTCAGTAAGAAAAACCTTTACCTTTGATCCCAAAATCTTCCTTAAAATCCATTTCTTAAGATAATTCTTCTTTCTATTTCATTATTCCTAAAAAGCAAACAATTTTTATATATTTTTTTAAATTCAAAACTTACATTATTTCTTCTTAATTCAACAGCTTTCAAGCCTAAAGAACTGACAACACTGACCAACAGGAAAATCGTTGGTGTACACTTATACTCGTATCGATGCCCACCCAGCCCTCAACCATCCGCAGTGGCAATGGCAATCGCAATCATTTCATTTCCCTTTTTAATATACGCTGCACAAGCACATTAGAAAACGGGGGTTTCCAGCGTGTGGGGTGGGGGTTTGGGGGTGTGTGTTAAGGCAAAATTCTAACCAAACCACGTGCCAGACCAACCAGACAACTTCCCTTCCGCCGCTCTTCTAGGCCACCTCTTTTCCTGGTCCCCAGTGCAGTTTTCGGTTTGTATAAGTAGTCATCGGAGGCGTTTCGCCTACCTACAATTACCCCCCGTCTCTCTTTTCAGTCATCGTCATGTATGCGAGTTTTGCTTCCGTTTCCGTTTACACTGTTTGCAATTTCGCCTTTGGTATTAATGGCCTTAAATTGTATTGACGCCCATTCGAAAGGCCTTCTATCAGCTAGAGATGGGAGCCAACTAAGGGAAAGTAGAGAAAATAAACAAAGATCATTGGAAAGTGGAAAAGTTTAACAGATTAAGGAATCTAAACCTTGTGGTGAATTGCTGATTTTGATAACTAACAACCGATACCGAAAATTGAAATTAAATTGAAAGAAAAGTAAGAAATTTAAGAATTTTCCAAAACCTTCAAAAGCCTTTCTAGAAAAACATATTTCTTGATAAAAAAAAGTTAAGCCCAAACCTAGAAGCTTTTTCACAGAATTTCTCTGACCAATCTTTGTCCATCTCTAAGCCGTTTTTCCAGGAAACCCACCATCTCCCTCTCTTATATTTTCCACCCACCACCCACTCTCCATCTCCTCTTATGTTATTCGACACTGTTCGAGGTCGACCAAAAAATTTTCACGCCGCACACGCGCCTAAGCTAATTTTGCATGCAACTCAGGACAGCTGAACGTCCGTTAGTCCTGCCACCGCCCCCCGCCCCAAGAGTCCATGCCCCAAAACTTCTCTATATAGCTTCTATAGCATTTTATTGAGCTCGAACAACAACCATATCGGGTTGGGGGGGGGCAACAGCAGTGGACACACCCCGCGGGTGGTAAACGATTTTGCACTCACATTGATTGCCTCGCGTAGTTTTATTTATGCTTTTTTTTCAGCTAGTTGTGGGTTTTCTGCTTTCGTTTTATACATATATATACATCCGAATATATACCGATATTTATATTTATTTGTAGGCCACAAAGTGCATATTAAAAGCGGGCACAAAAACTGTTAAGGGTCAGCAATGGGTTAATTATTGGCTACGCTTGGCCTGAGCTGAGTAAATTATTAAAATGGAAATGTGTCTGCGTCTAATATAACACTTTCTCTGATTGGATATTAATCAACTAGCAGATTGGAAGGGTTAGGGAGTTTATTTTAATACCTTCGATTGGAGAAAAACATTTAGAAAAGTGAAGGAAAAACTTGGTTTTCCCATATAGTATTAGGTTGTCAAAAAAGTCTTGCGGTATAAAATTTAAGCCGTTTTGTTCCATGATGCGTTCCCAACGAGATGCCAACTTCATAATGCCCCTCTCATAGAAGCTCGCTTCCCTATTGGCAAAAAACTCGGAGCGTGGCGCATCTTCGACCACCTCTACACCAGAACGAAAACGTTGATACCATCGTTGTGCGGGGCAAATGGAAACTGTATCGGGTCCATAAACTGCACAAATTTCACTGGCTGCTTGAGATGCATTTTTGCCTTTATCGTAGCAGTACTGTAAAATATGCCGTATTTTCTCTTTATTTTGCTCCATGATTGCGACGCTATAACTCACGAACGACTTAAAAGAAAAGACAATCAATCAAACAAGTGTTAGCGCGTGAAATGAGCTTTCCAAAAAGGTATAGTTTGACCTGATGCGACGAATAAAACAAGAACTACGCTCTTTCAGCACCAACTAGCGAAAATGCCGAAAGACCTTTTTGACAACCTAATATTTCCTTTAAAATAATTTTTAGCGAATTTTAAGCCAAGACTCAAACCATCTAGCACATCCTCTTTAATTACTGCCACTTAAATCTTATTTTCATAGCCTTTTATATCACTTCCATTAAATTCGAAATGTTGCCAATTAAATAGAAATTGACTAACCATAAAAACTTGTATCAATTTCCTGCCCATTTTATTGGGGGCTTTCAGATTGGTTCGCTCTTCAACTTAAAGATACAACCATTACCGCTCCTGCTGTTTGCCGCTGCACTTTGCTGATAAACAACAACAACAAACAAATTGTTAACAACACAGCCAACTATGAGAGCAACATTGAAGTATAACCTATAAATAACAACTCCCAGATGATAAGGGCCAAGGAAAATAAATAAATGAAGTCAGCATCTTGGGGTAGTACATAATTTTCTCTTCTCTTTTTATTTTTTTTTTTCGAAGTTCTTCACCCTCAACGTTGCGGTGATTCCCTTTGCCCCTTTCCACTGACAAACAGCGTGGAAATGTAATTTTCCTTGACATTTTCCGGTTGGCAATCATATCGCGCCAATGCCAGGAAAACTGACCAGACAGCGCCGCCAGACTCTTGGGGACATTCGGATCGCTACGGTTTCGAGGAGAGGAAATGTTAAGCACTGAGAGAAATATTTCTCAGATTGATAAAGAATTTTAACTATTCAATTTTAAGTATTACATTAACATTACAATAACATGTTTTTGGTATATATTGTTTAAGAATTAACATAAAATAGAATCCTTAAAACTTAAAACAATAAAAGAATTTACCAAGGAAAGCTATGATACAAGGGATATTATCTTTATTTCCTCTATAGTAACTTTATTCCTATCACTTTCTATATCTGTCATATCCCACTCTTAGCTAAGCCAAAGATTTTCTCCCTGTGTAAACTTGAATCTCAAGTGTGAAAGCGACGAAAGCGGCGGCGGCGTTGGTGGTGGTGGGCGGCATCGTTTGATTTAAAGCATCAGCCACACTGGACATGGTCTTCATGAGTGGGGGAGAAAAGAAAAACACCAGTCCGTACATCCCTTGCCCACCATCCAGGGTATTACTCTACCCTGTTATGAAATCAGCTTAACGAGATTGGAAATCAGAACAGAGGCCAAAAGATTGAAGGTGTAGTAGCCAGCTAGGGGTAGGGAGAGTGGTGGCTGCTGATGCCGGACAATGGTTATAAGATGGTCCAGTTCAGATAGCCCGGGTACCAAGTACACTCCATTAAGGCTGTTGCTCTTTGGGGGATGGCGGGGTCCTCAAAGTTCACTGGGGTCCATCAGCAAGCTAGTCAAACCAATTTGGGGGATCAAATTAAAGCCACATCAAATGTTACAGGGGCTGATTGCTTTATATAGGGTGGGGGGTGTTCCGAGGGTGCAAAAACCCCTCAACAAAAAAACTTTATGCCATGTTGCATTTTTCAACATAAATCGAAAGCGTCAGCAACAGAAGTAAAACTTTGCAATCATAGCCCGATTTTAGTTCATAGAGGGGAAGTTTTTTTTACTGAAAAAGTAAGGCAGTTCCAAGTAATATATTAACCAATTGTGCGTAAAATAAAATCGTCCTTGTAATAAATATAGAGAAACAGTAAATCAAAAGAGATTAGGGAGCGGGGGTTCAATCTGGTAACGTCTGGAAATATTTTGGGATATTTTTTGGAGACGAAGAATCGAAGATCTAGGTTTCATTTTAGGCATTACTGATGCATATGTGAGGTGGTGGCGTTATACAAATCAGTTAGCAGTCCTACTAATATCGAAGAGAATAGTGTTTCTAGGTTTCATTTTAGGCATGACTGAAGTATATGTAAGGTGGCGCTAGGCAAATCAGTTGGCAGTCCTACTAATATCGAAGAGAATAGTGTTTCTAGTTTTCATTTTAAGCATGACTGATGTATATGTGAGGTGGCGCTATGCAGATCAGTTAGCAGCCCTACTAATATCGAAGAGAAGAGTGTTTCTAGGTTTCATTTTAGGCATGACTGAAGTCTAAGTGAGGTGACATTAAGCAAATCAGTTGGCAGCCCTACTAATATGGAAGAGAAGAGTGTTTCTAGGTTTCATTTTAGGCATGACTGATGCATATGTAAGGTGGCGCTATGCAAATTAGTTGGTAGCCCTACTGATATTGAATAAAGTCGTGTATCGGGAGTCCTTTGAGAATGTCCAGCCATAAGAAGTAAAAGAAGTCGAAATTATTAATTATTCAACTTTTTTTAAGAATTACAAATAGAGAAGTATATACCGTTTTTAATCTCCTTAAGCATTATGCCCCATACAGACCAGTTCAAATTGCATTTCTGTAGGCACTTATTTTTCCCTCCCATCTTAACCCATGCCCTTTATACATGTACATGTTCCGGCCCCCTTGCAAAAAGGTTTTTCTGTATAAACATACAGATATATATATATATGTATGTATATAGATATATATATAGATAGAGGAAAGTACACCCGGACTGTGTGCATCGATATATTTCGAATGCGATACACGACGTTTCCATTGTTTCCATCAACGCTGATGCTGATGCTGCTGATGCACGCCAATAATTGATGATGAACAAATAAGATGGCTTCTTTTGGTTTGAAGCGTTTCGCTATGAAATGTGCGAATTTCTCTTGCTCTCACTTTTTCACATTGCGTTGCTGTCTCATTCACACCTTTTAAAATATATGCACTGAGAAAAATCAGGCAGTTTATACAGGTTTAAATAACATTTTCGGAAATCGTAAGTTAGGAATTTAAATCTAAAAGTTTCAACGTTTAATGGCTTTTCCTCTGTCTTACTTACAAATTTTTCTCATTATCACACAGTTTTTTTGGGTATATTTTTATTTGCAAATTTAATCGACTGATATTTTATCTCTCTGCAGCACTTTCAATCCCATGGGCTCGACGTTCGATAATGCAATTCCATTCAGGCATACGAGACAGCCAATCTATCCAATTCACAACCACACACATGCACACGCACCTTCATCAGTATGCAGCAGGGAAAAGCTTTCTCCAGCTGCCTTCTACCTCTCTATCTCTCTTTCACTCCTGTATGTCCCATCTCGTTTCTTTCCTGGTCAGGAGGAATCAAACAAAAGTTATAACTTTTTACAATAACGACTGGTTTGGCTTTGGTTATTTTGGGCAGGGCATATGACTAGGTTTTTGTAGGATGGGGAATGTTCGGTTTGGAAAGAAGGGATATTGGTATGATTTTTGGTTATTTTTTTTTTGGATTAAACCTTTAAACATAATATAAATTTAAATTTGTATTAAATTTTACTACAAATATGTAATATTTTACACAGTATGCCGTAGAAAGACTTGAGTTTCTTTCCTTTTAAAAAGTTCAATCTTTTTATTATTTTAAAACACTTTTTCGATGAAAACTGAATTCATCCTTTAATAAATAAATGAAGCTAAATATTTATAAATATTTTAAAATTTTGCTTCATTAAGTTTAATGAAGAAAATCATATTACTTAAGACAACGATTATCATTTAATAATTGAATAATTTTCAACGCAATATTTTCAGAGTATCCCTTCGGCCATCTCAATAAATGCCATATATTTCGCCCGATTTCTTGCCATTATTTTCAATTATTATATCAAAGTGAAAGCCGTCGTTCGACTTTTTCGTTCATTGTCTGCCGTTTAATTGCCGTTTGCTGATTTTTTCGCAAAAGTGCCGATGCACCAGCGGCACCACCTTCGTTGCCATGCCACTGCTACACCCCCCACATCATCGCAGCATCATCGGTTACCTCGGGCGTTCCTGCCTCATCGCATCATTAGCGCCATCATTTTAAAATATTATTAATACTTAATGGCCTCCGCATGTGAGAGTGTGCCTCGTGCAGCATTGAGCAATTTATGGTGGGGGCCGAATGAATTTCCTGTTCAGACGCTTGGACGACGACGTCACGTGAAAGAAAAGCGGCAGCGGAAAACGGAAAATTTGCCTCACGCTGCGCTAACAAAACAACAACAGAAATAAAAAGAAGAACAAAAAAATAATAATAATACAAAATGCATGGCAAGCGGAGTTAAGTTAAGTGTAAAATGTATTTCCAGACGACGTTCGTCAACGTCAAACGGCGATCGATAAAATATGCTTGCATGTGAATTATTTTAATGAGTTCCGGTTTCGCTGGAAAGGAAAAATATGAACGATAAACTAAATACATCTGGATAGGGACGAACTGGAGAAATGGCGAAAAACTGGGGAGAAACAAAATCAAAGAGTATAAGCAGAAGCCAAGCCAGAAAGCTCCGTTTTAACACAATGGCAGAGAAAAATGCAGAAGGAAAAGTAAAAACAAAACAAAAGCGGCTCCATTCGGAGTTGGAGTTTTCCGAGTGGAGAGTCCGGGATTGGGAGCCAGGACACGAAGCCAGAGAAAAGGACCTACATGCACAGTGAAAACAGTAAACACGTTATAAAACATTATGCCCTATAAAAGTGTTCTTTAATTGCTTTTTTAATTAATGCATTTTTAATAGAAAACCTTTATAATTGTTTAGGAAAATGGTAATGGAAAATTTTTTTAAGGGAAAGCTTAAAATTTGACTTACTATTGAGTTTCCTTAACTTGACTTATAAACAAGATTCACAAGTACAAATTTCTAAAACTTTTTATATAATAAGAGAGGAAGTGTGTGTCATTATAATTTCACTTCCAAAAACAAACAAAATCCCAAGACAACGAAAACCAAAGAACGAAGAGATGTCTACCAAAGCGAACTACGAGTGAGTAACCATCTGAAGGAAGAAGTAAAAAGGATAAGATTAAAGCGACGACGAGTGACCATCTGGTGAAAGAAGTAAGAAAGCAACGGAGAAGATTAAGATGAAGACGAAAGAATGAAAAAGCGAGAGAAGTACATATAAACCACGGTGAAGATTGTACCGGAAACGAGAGGTTCAGCGAAAGAAGTAGAAAACGAAGAGAGAAGCAACGAGGACACGAGGAACGAAGAAGAGTATTCGTAAAGATCTGACGAAGAGAAGTCGTGCTCAAGCGGTGCAAAAACGTCGCGTCGAAGAGATTCAACGAAAGAAGTAGAAAACAAAGAGAGAAACAACAAAGGACCCGAAAAACGAATAAGAGTATTCGTGAAGATCTGACGAAGAGAAGTCGTGCTCAAGCCGTGCAAAAACGTCACGACGAAGACGTTCAACGAAAGAAGTTGAAAACGAAGAGAGAAGCAACGAGGACCCGAGGAACGAAGAAGAGTATTCGTGAAGATCTGCCGAATAGTAGTCGTGCTCAAGCCATGCAAAAACGTCGCAACGAAGATCGGATAAAATCTAATTTAAACAGTCTGTTAAATAATATAAAATAAACTTAAATGTAAATAAATACCCAAATTTTCCTTAAATAATATAAAAAATAAACATTTGTGTAATTAAATCCAAGCCCAAACATTAATGTATTTTAATACTATTTTTTCTCTGTGTAAAACTCATTGTAGGAGAGAGTTCTGCCAGCCAGTTGGCAAATAATTATGTGAAGTCAAGCAAAAATCGCACGGTGGAGATGGAAAAGGTGCAGACGATAAGAAGAGGGCAGATTAGCCGAAGATGGAATGAAATTGAAGGTAAGAAGCTTTCTGTTTAAACATTTTTTACGGCTACTTGGCTAATTAAGTGAGTACTAGCGGAATGGGAGGGGAAGTGATTATTTTAAAGTGCTGCTACTAAGAATTTTAACTTGGAATTACTGTGATTTTTAAGAAAATCAAAATGTAAAAAAGAAATCTAAGGAAAATTGTAACTATAAATGCAACGTTTTCCGCTTTTTAAGAGTATTTTTTATTAAAAATTTGTAATGACTTTAAGAGCTTAAATAAATGCCATCTTTTAGTCTTTAATAAGTTTAAAAATTCTTATAGTAAGCACTTTCTTTTTGGGTAAGCCTCTTTAAAGCATCTTCTCAAGCTCAAGTACATCTTTAAATTTTCTAATAAAACTTACACTTCTAACCACAAAACCAAAGAGAGACAAATTTAGTCGTTTTCTTTGTCCCGCAGAAAAGTAAGAAAACCATAGATAGCCGCTGACTTTATATCTCTACGCTAGACAATCTCAATTTCTTGCTGGCTGCTAATGGGCTTTATGCCTCTGGATTACCTCTTCAATAGCTAGTTCCAGGGCATAATGGGTTAACTCAAAAGAAGGGAAAACTAAGGGAGTTTTTGGTTAGAAGTTAACCCACAGGATATCGGTTAGTTCAAACCGCCACGAAAGTTATCCCTGGCCAGGACCCCGATTTTCATTTTTTTGGTTTTTATTTTTTCATTCTGTTTTCCCACTTTTGGTGTCTCAATCAGATACCAAAAAGGATGGTTTCGGAAAAAATAGAGTGAGAGAACGCGGAGTGGGGGCGGGAGGGGGGTGGTTAGACAACAAAAGTTGTCAATTGACGCCAAAAGTTGATGCCAAAAGCGTCGCCGACAAACTGTGCAATACCGAAACGTGAAAAATGTGGAAAGAGATGGCTGGAAAATGTGAGGAAAAGCGGAAGCAAAACAAAGAAGGTGAAAAATGCAATAGCAGTTAAGTCATTGTCCTGGCAAAAGCAGTAAAAATCCTGGAAAATTTTAGCATTTAACCGAGCTTGGTTAATAGTAGGTTACTCAGAATGTGGAATAATAATTTTTTGTTTTAAAATTAAACTTAAGGTTTAAAAAAAATCACCAAATTTAAGAAAAAGAAATAAATTTTTATATTTTTGTGCCGTATAAATCCTAAAAAAAAAACAAACTCTCTTGGTAAGACTTGTTTTCCATGGAAAATCCTTATTTTTCATCAATTTTCCCTTAAGCAGGAATAGCAAATAGCAAGAAGAAAGTCTCCTAAAAGGTTATAAATAACGTTTAATTGCAGGAGAATGCCAATTTGGTAGCTGCTACTGAAGTGCCTCCTCCACGAAGCAAGGAGCCCAGGCAGGAAGCAGGCTAGGAGCAGCTCTCAGTACTCCTTCGTTACTTTTCGGGGGCATTATGAGTAGTTAATTTCCAAACAAAGTTGTTAACTGTCGTTGGCCCAGCTGGTGGTGTGCTACGCTGCTCTCCTGGGCTCGACCTTCTTCCAGTCATCTTCTAGTTCGCTTAGCACAAATTGCCCAATTTTAAATTAACAAATTCCATTTCAACATTTTAATTAGGTTTTAAAATTTTCATGTGCTGCCTTATTTTTCGACGGCCATGGCAAATGTTGTTGTTGTTGTTGTTGTTGCACTACCCAAAATGGAAACGCTGGCGATTTCCTCTGCCGCGCATAGCAGCTTGCGTATTAATATGCGCCATTTCCGTTTCCGATTAGCATAGAGCAGCTGGTGTACAGCGAGTCCTCCGCAACAGAACAGGAAATGGCACAAAACTGTGTCTCCAGCTTGGTCGGTCGGGCCTTGGCATTTCGCTATCCTCCTCCTTCTACTGGCTGCTGTGTATTTCATTTTACTTTAATTTTCATCATCATTGCCCCAAAACTAGCACAGTGGCTAAAGGCAACAACAATATAGCCATGGTGAATGTCTCACATTCAAAAATACAAAACGATAAAAATAACAGAGGGTTTTAGTAAGGGGAGTTAGAGCGAATGGGGTTTACTCTATGAGGAATGAAAATCAAGAAAAAAGAAGTACAAATTTATATTAAAAATAATCAAATTCTGGGCACTACTAATATATTTTTAAATAAAAAATAATCATTAAATCCATTGGAAATTGATAAGAAAAAACATTAAAAACATTTCTTAGAAAAACGCCTAATAAAAAATCCTTGTAAAATAACACAAATTATTGTAAAATTATACAAAAAAAACCTTTAAAATAAACTTCTTTTTTATATATACAGCTTGACCTACTTTTATGTTTATCAAATATAAATATCCTGAAAAAAACTAGAAGGCTTTTTACTAATAAAACAAATATTGATACTAAACTCCAATGTGCAAATTTTTAAAAAATCCTAAAAAAAAGGGCTAACTTAAACATTAAAGTTAAAAAGTATTCTAGTAACCATTGTATTTCCTTCTTTATTTTCCTTGCTTAAATCACAAAAAAACTTATTCACAAGTAATGAAAAGTAGAAAACCCCATTCCGGGACCTTTTTTCCATACCAGGGGCCAAAAAATACCTAGAAAGAAAACCTCTTCCGCATGGTTATTAGAGTATTTATAAAGCCTCTCGCGCTTTCTGTTTGTTGCAAAAGCTGCAGCAGTTAATTTGGTGCTTCAAATTTTAATGCCAACGAGGGCAGGAGGAGGAGGAGGAAAAAGTAGAGTTTGGGGGGCCAAGCAAAAACAAGGCAGTAACAGTAATAGTAACAGTAAGAGGCAAACAAGGACCATGTTCTGAAATGGTGGCTCAGGATCCTAACCGAATCGCTGGGCGCCGTTTTATAGTCCGGCTAAGGCACCCAAGCGTCGCCGTTGAGTTGGAAACACTTGGAAAAAATATTTTTTGGGAAATTAGAAATTAGAAAAATATCTTAAAAATAATCTAATTTAAGATTTAAAATAAATATTTCTAAATTACAGTAATACTTATTGATATAGTAACTAACTCTTAGGTGACTAACTAACTGTAATCTATTTTTTTTTTTCTGTACAAAAAACTTCTCCTTCTCATTTTTAGGGGCCCCAAAAACTCTCGTCTTAGCGAAAAGCTCTTTTGCATAAAATTCTCACATTACGCATACGCAGCGCTGTATTTACAGTTATACTGAACATTTTATTTCCGGCAGCCGGGCGGCCCATTTTTGCTTTGGATTTGCATTTGGACATTGCTTTCGCCGTTTGCTTGTTTTTATTTTTTTTTGGTTCGGTTTATTGTTATAGATTTTATGGCACTCCTCTTGCGCTCTTCCGCATTTGCTGTTATTATTTAAAGCAACAAATATATATATATTTTCAGCTTAATTAAACTTAAAAATCGTGAAAAACACCCGAAGTTTCCGATTTCGGGACATCTGGTTTACTTAGCTTTGCCTGCTTTAACTGCATCACCATAAATTTCTGTGCATAAAATTCACGTTTAATGCCGCAAAGTATGCAGCAGTTTTTATAGGCCCTAGAACCTCATCTCGTCCTTCTTCTTCTTTCAGAGATTTTCGCCATCTCCTGGCTGCCCAATGATTCGTCCGTACCATTTATTACTGGCGGAATACATCACACAAAAGGCCGTGCCCTCAATTTATGTGCCGTAGGCAACAAAAATTTATTGTCAACTGATAAGCAGCAGGCAGGGCAAAGCAAAGTATAGCCCAAAGGCGAAAAACACTTGAAAATACTTGAGAAGGGGTGTGTGGCAGAAGGGCAAGTGAAAAGGTCCTTTGAATGCTCCAACGAGGGGCAAGTAACGATACCCTTTCAAAGATTTTTGGCAGCTGATTGGTCACGGCTAAGATTATGGGCGGGTCATCAATCAGTGATTGTTCAGATGCAAGGATTTGGCAGGCAAAAGCGGTTTACGGTTTATGATTATAAAGAACTGAGTGTAGTAATGTCTTTTAGTGAGTGTTATTAAGGTAAAATACTGTAATGTTTATAATAAAATATATTTTTAAATATTTTATTTAATAAAATTGCCATTTCAGGATTTAAAAACCTAAACTTGAAAGTTTTAAAGTTTCTTTCTGATAAATTTTATTTAATTTTCAGACAGTTTTAATGGCAAATATTTTGAAACAGCTTATGTGGCTTACTTTTCCCACAAAAATGTTAACCTTTAACTCCTTATCTAAAAACTATTTTACCTTACAGTTCACCAAGCTTAAACTTAAAACACAATTTCCAGCAAAAGGAGAACCTTTTAAACCCGGTAAGCGGTTCATCAGTTTATTGATTTTGCGTTTGGCACATAAATTCCAGCGTCGTACGAAAAAAAAAAAAAACCGAATAAAAAACTTTCGTTGTGGGAGGTGATTGCAAAGGTTGCCCACCACCCTTCGTTTTTTTGGGCTGCGCATTTTGTTTTTTTTTTATATGCAAATGCATAAAAAGTGTCATGATTGCCGTGTTTGTTTGTCTGGGCGAGGCCTTCGTCCTTAAGCAGGACCTGGACCTGGACCTGGACATGGACCCTTTTCTACTTCTTGTTTTTTATTTTTTTCATGCCGCCTGCAGATGTCTGGACGTCGTTTATTTCATTTGTTTAGGTTAGACAGGGCGTATGTGTGTGTATGTCGAAAAATAAAAGGACAAACAGTGCTCCATATTTGAGCATATGTTTGGCCTGCATGGCGGAGCTGTTTTGTGTGTTTTTGTCTTGGGTTTTGCTTTTCGGTAGGTCGCCGGCCTGATAATTGAAATGTCTCCCCGCGGGCAAGATTGAAAAGGAAAAAACAAAACAAGAAATATGGCTTACGAGTTTTTATTTTAAATATTTTCTAATGCACAATTACAGAGAAGTTTTGAACAAGAGTGAAAAAATCATATAAATTTGTGAAAAGATTCTCTTGGGGAAAATGAGTTGCTGTCTTGAAATTTCTAGATAAGATATAAAACATATCTCTAAACTTTCATAATCATAATTTTAATAAATCTCTTAAGTTGTTGCTTACAAAATTCCTATAAATTTTCCCTTAAAAGCTGACTCTCTCTTATCTTATATTTATAATACTTTTGGGCATATTAACATTTTTATCCCCTTGCCATCAGAAAATTATCAACGCAAAATCATTTTTCATCTTTATGCCTCTTTCTGCTTATTTTCAGTTTAGCCGCCTGCCATAAAATATTCTCACACGCTTCCGAAACTACTCCCAAATGGCTGGAAATCAGCTCGATGTGATGCCGTGCCTTGTCAACTGGTTTGAAAAATAGATTTTTACGGGCTTAGTTGCGCATCGTCAGCCACGTTGACTACAAAAAAGTAGAAACAAGAAAAACAACAACAGCTACTATGGGATCTATGGCATCTATATATATAGGAACACCAGCAGCATATTCTTCATGGCATCCTATGGCCACCAGAGCATCCGTATCGCCCCCTCTTATCCCCCTTGCAACTTGGCAAATCCCGCGGGGCGTTCCCTTTTGTGTCTCACTCGCGTCATTTAAAAGACATTTGCCTGTCATTTTATGCCGTGTTTGGCACAGTTTTCGCCATCCCATCTCTTACTATGCACTGTGGGACAAGGCTATAATATGGTGTTGGGTAAAGTTAATGATTTTAATTGTGAGATTCTTGAGATTTCTTGAA